>NC_143555.1:21541500-22170000 GCF_054136105.1 Typopeltis vanoorti | reverse complement strand
TTTATTTTATTTTTTATTATCTGGGAGACCGTTTTTTGAGAGGTATGCCAGCTTGGCATTATGTGATATGGGAGAGGGAGGTGACACACAGAGTGGCTTCAACTATAAGAAATTAAACATTTCAGAAATACATTTTGCACTTATCATATTATAAAATCGCACTTTAATTCATTTTGCTTTAAAATGATTAAAGATTTAAAATTTCGTTTGCTAGAAATCTGGCTGAGGAGTGTATTGAAGAAGAGTGTCATAGAAGAATACTGAATTAATTAGCTACCAAGGACAAGGTGGTTGGTTCGTTGCCATTTTTTTGTGCGTGGGTATATTTCCTTTTCACTCCTTTGAGAGCATAGGGATTTGACCACCGTACCGTTCCTATTTCGTGCCTCTTTCATTTGTCCAATTCTTTCCAAGCTCTTGTTCTACTTCTGTCCACTCCTCAAGCTCATCTTTGGTTGGTTATCCTCCTCTTTTCGGATTCCACTCTAATGCTAATTTGTCATTATGCTTTTCAGGTTTTTTGAGGACATATCCTCTCCATTGCCATTTTCTCTAATTAATACCATGCATTACTAGTTTTTGCCTAGTTTCCTGCCATAAGTTTTTATTGAATATTTTTTCCGGCCATTTTATGTGTAGAACCCTTCTTAAACATTTATTTATAATGCTTGCAGTTTCTAATTGCAGAAAACTGCAATTTTAATTGCTGTGTTTTAATTGCTTTTGTTGCTCTCCATGTTTTTGAAGAATATAGAACTCGTTTAATATTTGTGTGAAATAATACGCTTTTTTATGGAACCTGATATGATAAAAATTTTTGTGCTCTATACATCGATTTTATATTTTCATAAACATCTAAATGTTTCCTTGTTGATCGTAGGTAAGTAAGTTTTGATTACACTCCGAAATTGTATCATCAAACGGATATTAAACAAGCCCGTAACCTGTGCGAAAGCTTTCTAATTAGTTCATGGTAGATTTCTCGAACATTTCAACAGAATCCATCAATATAAGAGGAATCCGAACATCATACTTGATATACTCATTTTTAAACGAACATTTTGCTTAATGAAAATGAATTAACATGTATCGTAGTGCTTATATAGAATATTAAAAGTATAAGTTTTAGGTAATGCAAGAAAGATTATCTGAGAAAAGATATCGAATTATTCAAGTAGGACAGCCTACGTTTTGTAAATTTGAAATACCTCTCCTTCGGAGGGCTGGTGGGTCCATGCTTGATTTGCTGGGAAAGAAATGCGGAATCAAATGCCTTTTGTTTAATAGTATTTTGAGAAGTGATATACATAACACCACGATATGTCTAATCCACAGAACAGCGGTCGTTTCCCTAAGAATTCTAGTGATGACACTTACTGTTCGGTTCGAATCCACTCTACGATTACAACTATTTTTGATGTTTATCATTCTTAAGATTTTTGAGACCAATTGTTATCGAGACTATATTTGGAATTTTTTTTTTAAATTTCGGCAATTGTAACAGCCTTATAAAAACATTAAACATATGAGCCTGTAAATCTCAAGTTAATGTAATTCTTTGCATATCATAAATGTGACTACTGCGTAATATCTGCATACAGGCGTATGCATGCTTTCTCCGTGCACACAGAGCATGAGCGCCTTTAACCTCTCGGATCGCCGACATCAGACCCAACTCTGGTCCCAAACTAATGAAAGCAATCCGGATTTTCGCAAATCTTAATGAAAAAATCAATATCCTGCTCTTCAAAGCCTCTGGGGATACAGTTTTATGAAGTTGGGCAGAGTGAATTGTCTGCTTTAGAATTCTTTTATCAACTTATCTACAGGCAGGAAATCCTTTTAGTTCAAAACGAACAAATCTTCAAAAGTAATCATTGTTCTTTTATGCAGGACAACGGACTTTCTTTGCTGTTCTAACCAGTACAGCTGAACGTACCCACGAGACGTTCTAAAAATATCTGCTGAACAAATTGCGCCAAGTAAACTGATTATTGCTGTAGAAATGTCAATTATGAGTCGTAGTGTATAGACTCCACTTTAAAGCAATTAATTTAACTTCTTACGAGTTTAATTGAGGGATGCGAAGAATTAATGTGTCTGTCTAGTAATTGCAGTTTTCACAGAAGAGTTAAACATAGAATGAATTTACTCGTATACTGTGCACGGTTAATTAAATAAAATATCAGCTTATGGGGGGAAAAGCGTTTTTATAATAACCTAGTTTAAGAAAAAAAATCAAACGAACTGAGCCGACGTTGCGTTTGCTTTCCGATTTTTTGACTAAATGTGATATTTACTCTTTATAAACAAACTGAGTTATTTTTCTAGTAACATTATCGGAGAGATTGCGAATTCTATAACAGAACCGGGGGATCTTACACTAATGACTTCAACATCTGTTCAGGATTCCAATCTAGTAGATGAACTCTGAAAGTCATATGCCCCTGAAGACTATCGCCAGCATTAGTAGGATCAGACCCTCATCTTGCAGGTTTTGAATTAAACTCCGTTCATTCACTCATTCAAGCACTTATTTTAATTCTCCGAGAAAAAAAAATCCACATCGCCTATTGACTACCCACACGTATTGCAGAAATTCCTACTTACAGTTGCTCTGAAATATGCTGTTCTTAATGTTTTGCATACGTCTCTCAATTTTTTTTTAAATTCATCATCGAATGGTTTTAAATGTATAGAACAATAGTTCATTGGACGAAAAAAATTGTTAGGTATTCGGAAATACTGTCCCAGAGAAAGAGAGAGAGAACTAAAAGGGATAATTTTCAAGCCACTTCAAAACTCCAATGAACTGTGAAGAGGTCGCACTCTGTGCGATGAAACACTTTCAATTAATCGATCTCCCCACGAATTCGAATACTACAGTATTCGAATAAGCAGACGGACATGTGGATGATCCGTTATTCTTTTGTTAATTTGGTTCTGATTATGAGCTATATTTCGAAACGATTTACCCGAAATAGTTTTCTCCGTAAGCCTGTGTTATAAACGAGTGATATCGTTTTCTTTTGGTTTCGAAGGATTTCAAGTCGATAAATTTTTGAAGTCGGAAGGAAAAAAATAAGACTTCGACACCATAGAACATAAACGCAGTTTTACAGGCACTACTAGAACAAGACATCGATCCAGTCCACATCAATCAAATTAATTTCTTTAATTTGATTGAACCTTATTCGACGAACCTATGACTATTACCACAAACCTAGGTGTGCGACAAGATGTTATATCACCAAACCTTTTATTACGTGTACTCTGGAAAGCACATTAAAGAAAATCGACTTAAAAGATAGCATAAACATCGACGAGGAGCTGCTCCAAATATTAATGTTTACAGTCCATATAACACTCACAGCTCAAGAATCTCCACAACCTGAAATAATGCTTTGCATGATGCCTGTAATAAAATAGGACTAAACTTCCCTGACAAAACTAAATGGATAAGAAATAAAGACTGCCAAACACAGAACATAAATAATGTCACCATAAAAAAGTGTAGAATCCTACACATACCATGTGAAACGATATCTCTGAAGAAATATCATACAGAAAATGATCCGCATGGACCTTTAACTGTATCAAATCCATAATCACAGGTCCTAAGCCAGATATCAAAATAAGAGTTGGCATGTTCAATAGCTGTGTCCTCCCATCTTTAACATATGCCTCTGAAACTTGGGCACCGCACATAAACAACTTAGTCTACAAACCACCAACATGTCATGGAAAAAAACAACTTAGGGATAAGAAAAAAGGATCACATCACAAATACAACTATTATAAAATTAACCCGAATAAAAGAAGTATTGAAAATCATATATGACACAAGGCGCAGGTGGGCGGGTCATATTGCAAAACAACGACAACAGGTGGACCTACCGTGTCACAAACCAATATCCAAGATAGTTGCTGTTTTATCATTCGTTGTATGTGCATGAACGGACATAATATAGACGACATGGCATTGCTAGCCACCAATTAGCATATTAACAAAATCTGCAGTCATTAGAAAAAGACTGAAAGAGCAAACACTTTTGTAACTGTACGTATTTCAAATGTTTGTAGGCTGAAGTAAAGAGAAATGATAGCACGAAGGATTAATAAACAGTATGGAATAGATTTAACTTAAGTTATTCGAAAATATTTCTGGCAAATGTTTTCAACATTCAGATATCAATTCAATTTCATTAATATGTGTTTGTAAACTTGAGTAAACGATGTTGATTTGCAACCATTTACTGCTGTTTGTAGTTCGTGCACTTGATTTTAAGGTTAGGCAAATGCCGAATTTGTTCACTTGTTTTGTTTTCTTGTTGAAGTTGTTCAGGATCTTTCATTTTGCATTTTTAATGAAAACACCAGTTATAGAACATTTCTGAGTAGCTAAAGTACATATTCTCATTTTTTTAAAAAAATTAATCCAGAAATAATTAAATCATAAATACACACAATGAACTTCAAAGGATTTAGATATTTGTTTATAATGACTTCAATAGTGAAATATTGTAATGCAATAATAATACGTCATATAACATCATCTGAGACAAAATATTTTACGGGCAGACATTGAAAGACCTAATCCAATTCATTCCAACCATTCAGTGTTTACTCGAACATTCAATTATAACATCGACTGCAATATCTTCTTTTATTTACTAATTACTTGTTGACAGTCTCAACTCCTCCAGTTTAAAGACTCACAGTTTTACTATTCTTTTCGGAATCTACTATTAATATTCTTCCGATTGTCACATAAAGCTAAATAAAATTAATAAGAACAAAATTCCTCTGGTCTGCGTTCTTAAAACTTCAATTAGCTCTCTTGTTTCTCCACTTCGACACTGAACGTTCTCCTTGTCAGCTGTCAATCACACATCAAACTCCTTGGCGGGCATGCGCACTACGTGAAAGTGGCAAGCAAGAAGTTGGGTATAATGGCTGACACTTCTCCGTTAGCGACAAGAAAATGTCTTCATAAAACACAACACTTAATAATTTTAAATTACAATAAAATTTCTGAAAGTAACACAACTATCCAAATCCAGTAAGTACCTAAATTTTTTAAATGCTTTAAATTTCATTTTGGCAAAATAACATCAATAACGGGCACATCACAAGTATACTGACAATACGTGTTATGAAACCAAAACTAATAATGTACTAACATAAACAATTTTTAAAAATATTCATAATTTTAAATTATGATTATTTTTACACAATGGTATACTTTAATAGGGAACATTGATTATAGGACAAGGTAGTTTTACAATTGCGTTCCTTTCCCAACAGTATACTTATTTTTGTATTCAAAGTATCCGTTCACAAACCGTAATACAAACTTCATTTCGAGGGAAGAAACCTCAACTTTTCCTTAGGGGGTGGACCTCCACTGCGCTATGAGACCGGCTATCTGTGATCCTTTGATTGACAATGATAATTGTCAATCAAAGGATCATTGATTGACAATCATTGATTGACAATGATCATCATTGTCATCAATGTGAAACTTTGATTGACAATGATAATGGTTCTTCCCGGCATGGACGAGATTTGAACTCAGGTCTTTCCAGTCAGACTTACATCCAAACCAACCGAGCTAGGAAGCTCCCGAGCCAGTATAGTAGATAACAAGGGATTGCTTTGACTTACTGGCATATCATCATAATGGGAGACCTAAAATGGCACAAAAGCCAGTTTGTTTTCCATAGGGGCTTGACAATTTCCAAATGTCCAGTTTATTTAATTCTCATCCTACATAAAATATTTAAAATAGCATTTCAGACTCTCCCTTGTGGAGCTCATAAAAATATATTTGATGCAAAAATGTAGTTGTTTGACTTCGGTCGTAGATTTGTGCATAAAGGATATTCTTCTGCATTATGAGTATTCGCCATATGTCAGAACACGAAACCATGTATAAAACTTCTAGACATTGAATATGGCAGCAATAAGTGAAAACTTTAGTGAGGAAGAGTTTTTCCTCCCACATTTGTATAAAAAGATAAATGTGCTACAGATTTTAAATTCTAGTTTTAAATTTTAAATTCAGAGTTGGAGAAACAAAGGTCAGCTGTTGAGAGGCAATCGATAGAAGGCAATTTGCACGAAGGAGTATAAAGGAGACAATTTTAGATTGCAGTCTCCATTAAAGATATCATATTCACATAATAGTCTGGTCTGTGCCATTTCATTCCTTCAAAATAGGTTGGATTCGCTAGAGACATCGATTCCACAAAGTTAGTAAAAAGCACTCACCACTAGGAATACTCATTTCCTCGTGGTGAGTTTCCATTACTGAATGATTTGGGAAAAAGTAATTCATTAATGTTAATTAACAATGGATTTTCCGCTCTTATTCCTGAATGATACTTGCCATACGACATAGTATTTTGAAAGGGTCTTCTTATCATTCTTCTAGTAGTGATCGGCCTAGATATTACCAGATCCAAACAGGAAACTGGAGATTGGTGACATTGAGTGATGAATCTTGTCTCTTACTTAATGTGGATAAAAAGAGATGAGTGGGCCCCTTTATGCTTAACAACAGAAATGCTGGTCAGAATAGAGTGATAGTGAAGAGGTAAGTTTTAAGATTGAAGAATGATCATCCATATGACTTTTCTCCAGTCTTTTGTACAATGTTAATGTCCGTTCTTCCATCCTAATCATATCTTTCCTTTTTACTGATTTTATGTAGTAGTCTGTTGTTATATCGTATTTAGGATGATGTCGAACATGGCCAAATCCGTTATATTTCTTCATCTTTCCTGGTTATACCGTACAGTCTCGTATTCATGGACAAAAGAAACTTTATTAAATTTTAATATTTTACATTTCTTTTTCTTCCTCTTGCATCAGTCAGTTGTTTTTCAGCTGATAGATTTCGGTGCGGACATCCTGGCTGTAAAACATTTATTAATATACTCCTCTAAGTTATGGGTTCTTGCTTCCATCATTCCAGTCACTCGGATCACCACTGCATACGGTGTACACACAGAGCAAAAATTGAAGAAGTTTGTCCCTATTTAAACAGGTTTCGAAAACTCTACTTAGATTAACAAAGCAAATGTTCTTTGCTGAAGAGAAGCTAGCGGTACATGTTTAGGTTAAGTGATAAAATGAAATACATTAGAAAAGGTAGAGAGAGAGAAAAAAAATCAAAATGCATTTGAGAAATTTATAAAGAATATCAAATTTCTCAAAATGTTGAACACTATTCTATTCGGGAAAAGATATAAAATATGCAGAGTAAATGGTTCCTTACTCTGGTGTGTGTGTGGGTGTGTGTGCCCAATGTCCTATAACTGTAGCTTATACTTTGGCCAAACCAAGAACTGTTGTTCTTTCTTATGACGAACTTATAGCCTGTCTTACATTGCACGAGCGCGAACAATCATGGCTTGCTGAGCATGATTCCACAGAATTCTGTCTTCAAACAGAATTCTGTGGAAAAACACTGCAGTCCTACTTAAAAGCAATGTTTTTAAAGAGTGGTTGTATATAGAAAGCAGTGAAAGTTTGCTACATCGCTCCAATCTGGATATAGAAATAAACGATTAGATGAATAACATACTAAACCTATCCATGCCTGAATAGAAACGAGGCGAGAAAATAATTTAAAAAAAATGAATCCAATGAATAATTCCCTCCCCTTTTTACGGTAACATCATGGTCTGTGTCGGCAACACCTCACTGATAAAAACAATGCTCCTGCAAATATAGTCAAACATATCCTACTGCGACCATTTGCGAAATTTGTAACATTCAATGAAAGACTGCGCATAACACAATGTAGTGTATTGTTATATACTGTATAATTTTGTATTATTGAATGTCATGGTAAACTGTATTGGGATTCTTACATATAACCTTCGCTTTAAAGAAACTCAAGCCTAATACCAGAGTGCTAGCGAAGTATAATAAAAAAATTATCTGAGGAGTGTAAAAAAAAACCTTGTCTTCTCGCATACAGGAGGGTGGTAAGAGAGAGTGAATCGCCTCACACTTTCAAGTGAATTACTTCGTAGACCATCAGAGAGTCTGATGTCCAGGAGTTCCCGAGAAATCAAATGTTAGCAGATCAATCCCTTATTCAAAAGCCACTAGTACACGAATTCAGCTATCTATTCTAGTAATGCTATTCAGCTATCTATTCTATGACAACGTGAGGGCGACCTGACGACGTTCAATTGTAATAATGCAGAGAGACGGGAAGGTTTGCTCTTATATTCATCTGACCCTTTCCTTTTCAAATATCTTTTACAATATTTTCTATTAAGTGTATTGCTTTAAACCGTTCCCCAGTTCATCGATAAGAACACAGTGAGATTTTAGTCCATAAATGATTGAAAAGATATATAATTTTATAGGTCATAAACCTAAAGTAAAATCCAGGCCCTTAAGTTTATTGCCAAATATATTAAAAAGTGGATACCATGAGAGAATATTACTTGAAAGTAATATTGTGCAAACAGTCACACAAACGTTGAGCTTGGTTGAAAGTAGACGAAGCATAATAAATGTAGCTATTCATAAGCCAAATATCTACTATTTCTTTTCCGTGTTACATTGTGTTAAAATTTTAAATATGGTCTTCATTCCGCGGAACAAAACGAGTAATAAACGATCATACATCATACGTTGGGCAGGTTCTCACATCATTATGATGATTGAACTCCCACTCCAGAAACATTCCCGACCACGATGTGAATCGAACAAGAAGCTTTGGTTGGGAAACGAATACTCTGACAACTAGGCCAACAAGGCACATCTATCATAAAGTTATCGTAATCAAAAATATGACAAAAATGTATTCTATATCAGCTTTTGTGAAAGTAAACGGGGATGCTACGTTGTTATGCATTTTACTTAAAATTCGACCAGTTTTGGCTTACATAATTTTTGAGACTTCCACCTACGACAGGTTGTAAATCTATGGTACCGCGGGTGAGCTAATTTTTTTAAATATTTTTATTTATTTTAGATACATTTTTGTATTATATTTAGTTTTTACAAAATCCGAATTATTCTTTGTGATTAACATAGAAATGGTTAAAGCTATTTCAAGCCCCTGGCAACGGGGACTGTAATCTCATACCAGAAGTTGAAATTCTTCTCCCAACTAAAGACGATTACATATTTGTTTTTTGGTTTGAGAATCCGTGCCTACGTCGTTTTTCGAACACACGCAGCCTAGTGGCTGAAGAAAGAATATGGAAATCACTCGACCAGTTATATAATCGAAACAAAATGTGTGCCCTATTTTGCGACTATACATGGTCCAACTGATAATGAATTGAAAGAACTCTTTAAAATTTTAATAATTTATAAAAATATTGTCAAATCGGAAATGTTTTGTGAAATATAGCTAACACAGTGTGTGACGGTTATAAAAATTAAAACACTGTGAGTGCGTGTGTGTGTCAAATGCTATTTGAAGTAGATGAATTTTACCGGTTTAAATTGGATTTAATTTACAACAGTTTTGCCTCTTTTGTTACTTCATTTCTGATTGTAGAGCTATCCTGATTTTTATTTCCAATTTTGATAATTTCGGAATACGAAAATTGATAAAATCAGTCCAAATGGAGTCCCTCAGTAACTTTCGAAGAGCATCTTAGGATGCATACACCTTAGCGGTAAAATGTAACTGAGTTGTTGTCCTTTTACACTAACGTGTGAAATAAGTCCATGTTTTTTCACTTTATATTATGTTTGAAATAAATGCTATTTGAAATATATGAATTTTACCATTTTAAATTGGATTTAATTTACAAGTTTTTCTATTTTCAAAATTAAGTGAATATAAATATCCACTTAATTTTGAATAATTTTACTATGCCGAAGTGAAGCCTGTTGGCTCTTATTTCAGTAATTTCTATTTTCATTTTCTCTGTCGTTTTGCGATTCATTATTAAGGTTTATTTTAAATCCAACTCCATCAGGAGTACACTTAACACTGCTGTACATTTTGACTGTTAATATTTGGTCCTTTTATACTAAATATGAGACATTTTCTTTGGATTTATAAAGAATCATGGTCCAATAATAAATTCCAAAGAAAATGTCTCATATTCACTGCTGTACATTATTTGCCCCCATGAAGCAGGAGTGTTACTACTCTCTATGCAAATTAACGAATTCCTTAGTAAATATATTACGCAAGTTCATTAACATTATACAATCGGAGGTCACATAGCCTGAACTTTTAATGAGTGTGTTCCCCTCACTAATACTACGTGGGCATTTGTTTAATGACATTGGCTGCGAATTATTACGTGATGATGAGAGAGTTCACCTTGTGATCTGCGTGTCGGTAAAGAAGCTTATATTTCTCGCAGATACGGAAATCTAATCGACAGCTTGTAATTCTCTAACCCGAACCGGATCAAAGATTAGAAGGAGTTAAGCATTCATCACGTCTTGAAGTTCCGAAGGGCCTTGATGTTAGATTTCCTTAGAAATCTAACATCCAGTTTAGGATGTTAGATTTCCTTAGAAATTTCATTTATCTTGCACTTAACGCGTCTTGCGAGCTTTTATGAATGTCTCCGATAAACACCAGCGTCGATTTGTGATTGTTCTCGTGGTAGATATTTTTATGGAAATCGGTCTTGCTAATAAGAGAAATGAGGTTTTTTAAATTATTGTTTTATTATGTAAGTTATACATAATAATAACAACCTTACGGTCTTCATAATTACGTGGGGACAATCACGTGCAGTTTTTCTTTTATTCTATCGCAGCAGTAATCAAAAGTAACCATGATCAATACTGGTTAACGATAAATTGTTCTTTGGTTCGGTAGAAAGGCCTCATGAGAGTGAAGAGCAATTCACGGCTGTGGTCAGTTAATTTCCAGTTTTTCATGTGCCATCTCATGATAATACGTTAATAACCGAGAAAAAAATTACATTTAATACATTGAAAGTATTCTGTAACTTGAATACTTCTAAGCGTTAGAAATTAAATAAATTTGTGCGTGTTATTACAGAATCTATTTTTCGAAATTTAAGTTTTGGAAATTTCGTCGAAACGTTTTATGATTTTGCACTAACTAATAATTAGAACACTAATTCCTTGGTCTCGATAAAAACAATCTTAAGATGGAAATGACGTTCTATTTACTAAGTGTACACTTCTTACTGTATTGTTCTGCTTCTCTCTGAATATAATAAGTAATATTTGACTTCCTCAATATCACTAGTCAAAACTGTTTAAAGTAATAAATCCTGTAACGTGTTTCATTCAGACGAAGTTAGGTGGAGCTCCCATAGCCTTGATTTTTTTAAATTTCCTTGTGCAGCCGGTTCTATTCTTCATCCATCACTAAGAGTGGGCTGAAACCATTGCTGAATCAACGAAATTGATTACGTTAGGCACGCATCGCCATCTCATGGCCTTAAATTCTTGGAAGTCTGTTATGCCTGAAATTCTGTGCGATCTGAGATTGGTTTGAAAGATGCTGCCTCAAAATCCTACTCGCCTTCGCCAAAGATCTCGTAGTGGGAAAAGATACAGTTCTTGACCTTTCCCCTATTAATTGTTTTATATCTCGTCCAC
Source organism: Typopeltis vanoorti (assembly GCF_054136105.1). Lineage (NCBI taxonomy): Eukaryota > Metazoa > Arthropoda > Arachnida > Uropygi > Thelyphonidae > Typopeltis > Typopeltis vanoorti. Next base: position 22,158,420 of record NC_143555.1, on the reverse strand, counting down.
ACACACACGAAAGGCCACAAGACATTTAGCACACTAGTCTGTGGGGGGGGGGCAAAAACTGAAGAAAATAGGAGTCTGTTCGCATTTTGCTTGAACAGCTGAGGGTTGAAATCTTCGGGGAAGTCAGAGTGGGGGAGACTGTTCCAAAGGACAGAAATAGATGGGCAGAAGGAGGAGGCAGTGATATTGGTGCAGTGAATTTTAAGAAAAGGGCGTTGGTTAGCAGTGGCCCTTGTTTTAATGATTTTGAAGGAGAGTGGAGGAATAATAGTGGCCAATTCAGCATAGCACTGAAAGCATCTGTGGCAGAAGCACAAGGCGGAAACTGACCGTCTGTAAGAAAGAGTGATCGAAGTGGATACGTGAGAGAGGGATCATTAATTGCTGAATTGCCCTTTTCTTGATAGAATCGAGCAATCTTAAAGGATTTTGGTGCTCCATCCCAAATATCGGAGCAATATTCCATGGCTGGTCGGATTTGGGCCATGTATAGAGAGTTAGCACAACTTCACGCCCTGTGAAGGTGTGAAGTAGTGTCTTGTGCAAAAAAGTACAACAAGGTTTTTGGCGGCCAGAAGCTATAATTGAAATGTGGTTGTCAAGAAAGATGGGCGGTGCAAGTCAGTCCAAGAAGAGAAATCTGATTTGGATATGCGGATATTACTGAAGGTAAGGGGGGGGGAAGGATGAGAGCACTTTCTTGCGAGAGATTACATCGAACCGAGTTTTGGTGACATTGAGGTTTAGAAGGTTGTCCCTGCCATTTCAGCAATTTGGAATACGAGTTCTTTCCTTAATAAATTCATAAATAGATTTGTAAACTTCTGAAAGAGGCATGCAGGATTTCGGTTCATGGAAATTTCATTTTATGGAGAGTGGGGAAAAGACAAGAGGTTACCCTTTGAAGCCTGAGAATGAATGCCGCCAAGAAGGGGATGAAATTTGGTATTTCTCATATAAAGTGATACATGACTAAATGGATTGCTATTGGATGTTGTGTGTGCAAGCAGTGTGAATGAATTCAAAAACAAGTGTGACAGCTGGTACGTGTAGTATGCGACTTCCCCCGATGAGTCCCTGGACATCTCTTTTAATAATAAACTTCCAATAGCAACTTATTTTAATTTAAAACTTTTATAGGCTATTATTAATGTAGAAGTTATCTTTGCACCTAAGAGAATAAATCTATTGCAAATTTAAACATCGCCGTCGGTTGTATTACGAACATGCTACGATACGTAAATGTAATCCTCAGGCTGCAGTGCATGGAAAAAAATAGTAGAAGCAGAGTATTTCGGAATGTTTTGCTGATGTAATCCGATTACCTTATTGGAATCTCTGTCCAGTCTTTGTTGACGTCAGACTTTGAGATTGTGCTTCCCTCCAGAGAATGCAAAAACTACCGAGATTTGCCGTAATGTTTCGTGGGAGATAAATGTCTCTGAAATTCCTTCATTTCAGACATAAATTTCTATCCTTTCTCGAGTAAACATAGGGATTAGGGATAAGTTTAACTATAAATTCTGACTGATAGCCAGACGTAAAGTTTATATTTTCTTGGCCTCCTTGAAATCGTCGCTTGACATATATTTTGCTAGCTTTATTCGTTCGATATTTCGTAGTAAATAGAGAACTGCTTCTCTGAGCGTTTATATGGCAGAAAATTCTCGAGTTATGAAATAGACATTTACAGCAGTTTTCCTGATAGTAACTTATGATTGAAGAGAGAAAAGAAACCTTATATGAAAAAGTAATATTTCTCCAAAATAAGGCTATTTATCATTAAATTAGATTTGTGTTCGATCCTACACGAGCTTGATAAGTAATACCAACACTGGACATGTTTAAGGCGCGTATTGCGTAGATGATTCTGACTTTCATGAAAAACGATTGCAACCATTAAAAAGCGCAGGAAGAAACTTTGTTTCCGATATACTTTATATATGTATAAATGGAAAAGTTTACATTGAGCATAAATGCAAACTATCATTCACTGATCGTCGTATCACATATCATTCATTCACACTCTCCCACCCATCGTACCACATTCTAGAAAAGGTTCGATGAAATATGCAGTCCGACCTCCCAGTGCTCAGAAAAGTCATGGATTACAAGGAATGCCTGAAATCACTATCAATAGGAATTATTAAATTTAATTAGTAAAATACTGAGCAATAAGGGCTCCATTTGGCAAATTAAATATTAGAATTTTTGATGCTGCCATATTTTATAGCCAAAAAAAAATTGTAAATTTCACCAGAGAGCTCATGGGACATTATTTTCGGCATCGGAATTGCCATGGTATGCCACTACTAAAAGACATGAGCTCTGCCGAGAAGCCTGAATGTTCATCTTTTACTAGTGCTTAAAATAGGTTTCTCTGGTCTGACAGCTGTTTAGAATTGGTTGGTTCTCATCAAAGATCAGGAAAAAATTTATAGAGCATAAAATATTTCGACACATACCGTAGCAATCTTATGTCCAAAAGTTAAATTCATCCTAAATGAACTTTCTATGGTGCACGAACATATTGCTAAAATACATAGCTGAAAGGGTTAAATTTGGAAAATATTAAGATATTCAAATTGAGGATTAATTTGAATTGACAGAGTCTCTGCTACGAATTCCAACACGCGCATGTTGGATTTGTTTCAAAAACTGACCCTATCCTCTATTAACCCCCCCCCCCCCACGTGTTTTATGCTGAAACTCAGCAAGCAGGAGTTTGTCTCACTCAGTCAGCGCAGTCCTACCCAAGACTGACCGCATAGTTACAGTGCTAAACAATACTAATCAGGATGTCACAATACTAATCTAGAGACATCTAAATTAATATTGTTTAGACAAGAGATCGAGCTTTGTTGGTCATTTAGCGCCTTCAGTAATCGTGTTGTAGGTCATCTACATAGAATCCCCGAATAACTCGAGTATGTGTGAATTAAAGAACATAACATTTATTACGAGCGTTATGCATTTCGCCAAATGGATCTTAAAACGAAGGTAGGATAATATTGTAAGAATCTTTTTTGTTTCAATTTGTTTTTCAATTGGATACTCAGTTTGAAAGAATAAATCTATCGTTAGCATTGAGCATACAGAAAACTGAATTTACTGAAAGTTAGGTTACGTTTTGCTGTGGAGAATAACCTTTTGTACTTGAAGTCATGCAGTGGCCGTAACTTATGCGGGTTGCTTCAAAAATGATTTCCTTCCTAGTTTAGTGTACTCTGCGGATGTGAAATTGATCTTCTGGAAACTTTACTGGTAATTCTTCGCGTTACCCATAGTCCTCTAAGCGTATGAACGTTGGGTAGATTCCGAAACGTATTTCCAGTTTCGGTGAGAAAAACCTTGGCACAAAAGGAGGGGTGAGATATTACCTACGTCCTTTACATTATAGAAATTTCTTAAAATTTTTTTAAACATCGTTTTTAAACATTCCTGGCAGCCAATTCAACCAGAAGATGTCGCCTTTCATAATTATTGAATATAATGTTTGAGCCCTAAAAACCTAACTAGATTGCTATTATCTACATGTGTTTTGTTCAATTTAATAGTTCCATCCATACTGGCATCATTGATGTATTCTTTTATTATTCTATTACCTTCCAAAAACGTTTGTAACGAATGGTGGTTATTTCCATGGACACACCAGGAACCCCGATCTTTAGACCAAACAAGGAACATTTTTAGTAACTTTAACCTTGGGAAGGTCATGGCACTGGCTCTAAAAGTAATCTACCCTCCTTATTTACTAAAATATTGTGATTTTTAGGACATTTTATAGAATTTTAATATTATTTTGGAGGAGCAGTTCTAAATCCAAGGTTTCCTTTTAAAATAAGATGCGTTTCTGTGGTCAGCGCGCGAACAACATTTTTTTTAAAATTATTTATGTAATACTGTTTTTATGAAAATAGTTGTTCAGATATTTACTTAGTGTTTGCGTCACCTGTAATAAGTCAGATAAATTAGTATTGATTTCGCAGATCTGTATATTTTCGGATAGTTAATTCAGTGAGAAATAGTTAATGAAATGAATAAATGTGTATGGAACATGTCATTTATAACATCATTCGATGGCTATTATTGTTCCCTGCAGTGCCGAATATTTGATAATCCAACAGGTAATACGATCAGCGCGGCTACAAGGCCACCTTAGTCTAATAGCTATTAGTCTGACGCTCGTTGGCTGTTTCCAGTGTGATATGTGCTGGCAAACAACCTTGCTATTCATATGAGAATATTCGGCTGCTGAAGCCTACAGGAATAAGATGAATGATAAATGTCAGGCCCAACTAATGTTGTCGCAATGCTTTATCTACTGTGATTAGTTTCGCATACGCGGAATATTAAACATATGGCCAAAATGACTCTCTGCGCACTTCTAAAAAAAAGCAAGCACGCATAAGTTTTCTGCTTTGAGAGTTAAAGGAAACTATCCTTATATGGGAAAAACGGTGGAAAAGAATAAACATTTTGATAAAGATAAAATGGTTTGCTTTATTGCGTGAATAATATCCACTTCATTCCTGCTACTATAGTTCTTGAATATCTGTTGTTTAAGGTCGACAAGCCGCTTTACATTCACAATTATTTTTCATTTATTGGCGTTCTTCACCCTGAGCCTTAATTGAAATGAGAGATATCTATCAAGGATTCATAATCTCGTGGTTTTTATTCAAACTCATTTGCTATCTAGTACTACCTGTTTCAGTTCCTCTTTTTGAAAATATCAGTTCCTCATCAATACAAATATAAATAAATTATAGAAAACCAACAGCCTGATTCAAGAAATCACTAAGATAGTTGCAATTCTTCTTTTTCTTGTCTATAACAAAGTACGTCGGTGGAGGCTGCATTCAATTTCGACATTGAGTAATAACGTTCAACATTTGTGTATGAAATCGATGCATCATACATGATGCATTGAAGGAGCTAAGAAAAGAATTTCCACATTAGAAAATACACTAAATGTTTTCAGTGATATCTTATTTTCGGTAATATTTTCGAAAGGTATTCAGTTCTGTTAGCAACTAGTGGCACTACCATTCCACTCGCAGTTGTGAAATGAGTGAAAGGAAGAAGAATTTATTAGCTGCTTGTAATGCTGATAGTATTGTCTATTCCTAAACTTCAGGACATGGATTCACCCTGCTATAATCCTGCTATTCATAAAGAGAATATCTAGATTTTTAGTGGGATATATTCAGCTATGCTTTTCATATCATTTGGTATATATTAAATTGTACTTTTAATGTCATTTGCGATATATTCAGATAGGGATGTCATATCATTTTGCATAAAATCAGTTAGGCGTTCCATAAAATTTGGGAATAAATTCATTTTTCTTCATGTGATTTGCTATATATTCAGTTCGGCTTTTCATGTAATTTGGGATATATTCATTTAGGCTTATCATATCATTTTAAATATATTTAGTTAGGCATTTCATGTGATTTGGGTTATATCAGTTATGCTTGTCATATCATTTTCGATATATTCAGACATATTTCATATCATTTGGGATATATTCATTTTCTCTTTTCATGACATTTGGGATATATTCATTTGCTCTTTTCATGACATTTGGGATATATTCAGTTGCGCTTTTCATGATACTTGGGATATATTCATTTCGGCTTTTCATGTCATTTGGAATACATTCAGCTGGGTTTTTATTAACTTTTGCGATATATTCAGTTGGGCTTTTCATGTCATTTGGGATATATTCAGTTGGGCTTTTCATGTCATTTGGGATATATTCAGTTGGGCAATTCATGAGATTAAGGATATATTCCGCTGGGCTTTCCATATCATTTGGGATATATTCAGTTGGGCATTTCATGTGATTTGTTATATATTCCGTTAGGCCATTCATATCACTCGGGATATATTCAGTTGGGCATTTCATGTGATTTGTTATATATTCCGTTAGGCTTTTCATATCACTCGGGATATATTCAGTTGGGCTTTTCATAACATTTGAAATATATTCAGTTGGACTTTTCATATCATTTGAGATATATTCAGTTGGGTTTTCATATCATTTGGGATATATTCTGTAGGGATTTTCATATCGTTTGGGATATTTTCAGTTAGGCTCTTTTCTTGTCATTTGAGACACATTCAGTTGGGCTTTTCATGTCATTTGGGATACATTCATTTGGGCTTTTCATGTCATTTGGGATACATTCATTTGGGCTTTTCATGTCATTTGGGAAATATTCAGTTGGGCTTTTCATGTCATTTGGGATATATTCAGTTGGGCTTTACATGACATTTGGGATATATTCAGTTGCGCATTTCATATCATTTGAAATACATTCAGTTGGCCTTTTAATGTCATTTGAGATATATTTTGTTGGACTTTTCATGTCATTTGGGATATATTCAGTTGGGCATTTCATATCATTTGAAATATATTCAGTTGTACTTTTCATATCATTTGAGATATATTCAGTTGGGCTTTTCATGTCATTTGAGATACATTCAATTTCGCTTTTCATGTGATTTGGGATATATTCAGTTGGGCGTTTCATGACATTTTGGATATATTCATTTCTGTTATTTGGATATATTCATATCATTTATGATATATTCAGTTTGGCTTTTCATGTCATTTTGGATATATTCAGTTTGGCTTTTCATGTCATTTTGGATATATTCAGTTTGGCTTTTCATGTCATTTTGGATATATTCAGTTTGGCTTTTCATATCATTTGAAATATCTTCAGTTGGACTATTTATGTCATTTCAAATACATTTTTTGGACTTTTCATGTCATTTCAAATACGTTTTTTGGACTTTTCATGTCATTTGGGATATATTCATTTGGGCCTTTCATGGCATTTGAAATATATTCAGTTCGGCTTTTCATATCATATGGGATATATTCACTTAGGTGTTTCATGTGATTTGGGATATATTCATTCAGGCTTTTCATGATATTTGGGATACATTCATTTGGGCTTTTCATTTCATTTGAGATATATTGTGATGGACTTTTCATGACATTCGGGATGTATTCAGTTGGGCTTTTCATGTCATTTGAGATATATTGTGATGGACTTTTCATGACATTCGGGATATATTCAGTTGGGCTTTTCATGTCATTTGGGATATATTCAGTTGGGCTTTTCATGACATTTGAGATATATTCAGTTGGGCTTTTCATGACATTTGGAATATATTCAGTTGGGCTCTTCATGTCATTTGGGATATATTCAGTTGGGTTTTCATGTCATTTGGAATACATTCAGTTTGGCTTTTCATGTAATTTGGAATATATTCAGTCAGGCGTTTCATGTTATTTGGGAAATAATCAGTTGGATTTTTCATGACTTTTCGGAGAAATTCAATTAGGATTTTCATGTAATTTGAGATATATACAGTTTGGCTTTTCATGTCTTTTGGGATATATTCAGTTGGTCTTTTCATGTCATTTGAGATACATTCAGTTCGGGTTTTCATGACATTTGGGTTATATTCAGCTGGGATTTTCATATGATTAGAAATACATTCAGTTGGGCTTTTCATGTCATTTGAGATATATTGTGATGGACTTTTCATGACATTCGGGATATATTCAGTTGGGCTTTTCATGTCATTTGGGATATATTCAGTTGGACTTTACATGTCATTTGAGGTATATTTCGTTGGACTTTTCATGACATTTGGGATATATTTAGTTGGGCTTTTCATGCCATTTGAGATATATTCAGTGGGGCATTTCATGTCATTTGGAATATATTTAGTTCCGCTTTTCATATAATTTCGGATATATTCATTTGCTCTTTTCAATGATATTTGGGATATATTTATTTGCGCTTTTCATGACATTTGGGATATATTCATTTCGGCTTTTCATGTCATTTGGAATACATTCAGCTGGGTTTTTAATATCTTTATATATTCAGTTGGAATTTTCATGTAATTGGAGATACATTCAGTTGGGCTTTTCGTGTAATTTGAGATACATTCAGTTGGGCTTTACATGACATTTGGGATATATTCAGTTGGGATTTTCATATGATTAGAAATACATTCAGTTGGGATTTTCATGTCATTTGGGACATATTCAGTTGGGCTTTTCATGTCGTTTGGTTAATATTCATTTGGGCTTTTCATGATATTTGGGATACATTCAGTTGGGCTTTAATATCATTTGGTTAATATTCATTTGGGCTTTTAATGATATTTGGGATACATTCAGTTGTGCTTTACATATAATTTGGTATATATTCAGTTAGCCTTTTCATAACATTTCAGATAATTTCAGTTGCTCTTTTCATGTCATTTGGGATATATTCAGTTGCTCTTTTCATATCATTTGGGATATATTCAGTTGGGGTTTTCATGACATTTTGGATATATTCATTTGGGCTTTTCATGACATTTGAAATATATTTAGTTGGGCTTTTCATATCATTTGGGAAATATTCAGTTGGGCTTTTCATCACATTTGTTATATATTGAATTGTACCTTTAATGTGTTTTTGATATATTCAGATAGGGTTCTCATAACATTTGGTATATAATCAGTTAGGCATTTCATATAATTTGGGAATAATTTCTTTTTTTTTTTAATTTGATTTTTTATATATTCAGTTTGATTTTCCTGTAATTTGTTATATATTCAGTTAGGCTTATCATATCTTTTTACATATAATTAATTAGTTTTTTCTTCTGATTTGGGATATGTTCAGTTATGATTCTCGTGACATTTTCCAAATATTCAGGCATATTTCTGTATCATTTTGGATATATTTATTTCTGCTTCTCGTGACATGTGGGATATATTCAGATGGGATTTTCATATCATTTGTGATATATTCAGTTTGGCTTTTCATGCCATTTTGGATATATTCAGATGTGCTTTTCATATCATTTTAAATGTATTCATTTGGGCTTTTCATGTCATTCCAGACACATTCAGTTGTGCTTTTCATATCATTTGGTTAATATTCATTTGTGCTTTTCATGATATTTGGGATACATTCTGTTATGCTTTTAATATCATTTGTGATATATTCAGTTTTGCTTTTCATGTGCTTTGTGATATATTCAGTTTTGCTTTTCATGTGCTTTGTGATATATTCAGTTGAGCTTTTCATGACATTTCGGATATATTCATTTGTGTTTTTCATATCATTTCGGATATATTCAATTTGTATTTTCATGTCATTTTGGATATATTCAGTTTGGCTTTTCATATCATTTGAAATATATTCAGTTGGGTTTTCATATCATTTGGGATATATTCTGCAGGGATTTTCATATCGTTTGGGATATTTTCAGTTAGGCTCTTTTCTTGTCATTTGAGACACATTCAGTTGGGCTTTTCATGTCATTTGGGATACATTCATTTGGGCTTTTCATGTCATTTGGGATACATTCATTTGGGCTTTTCATGTCATTTGGGAAATATTCAGTTGGGCTTTTCATGTCATTTGGGATATATTCAGTTGGGCTTTACATGACATTTGGGATATATTCAGTTGCGCATTTCATATCATTTGAAATACATTCAGTTGGCCTTTTAATGTCATTTGAGATATATTTTGTTGGACTTTTCATGTCATTTGGGATATATTCAGTTGGGCATTTCATATCATTTGAAATATATTCAGTTGTACTTTTCATATCATTTGAGATATATTCAGTTGGGCTTTTCATGTCATTTGAGATACATTCAATTTCGCTTTTCATGTGATTTGGGATATATTCAGTTGGGCGTTTCATGACATTTTGGATATATTCATTTCTGTTATTTGGATATATTCATATCATTTATGATATATTCAGTTTGGCTTTTCATGTCATTTTGGATATATTCAGTTTGGCTTTTCATGTCATTTTGGATATATTCAGTTTGGCTTTTCATGTCATTTTGGATATATTCAGTTTGGCTTTTCATATCATTTGAAATATCTTCAGTTGGACTATTTATGTCATTTCAAATACATTTTTTGGACTTTTCATGTCATTTCAAATACATTTTTTGGACTTTTCATGTCATTTGGGATATATTCATTTGGGCCTTTCATGGTATTTGAAATATATTCAGTTCGGCTTTTCATATCATATGGGATATATTCACTTAGGTGTTTCATGTGATTTGGGATATATTCATTCAGGCTTTTCATGATATTTGGGATACATTCATTTGGGCTTTTCATTTCATTTGAGATATATTGTGATGGACTTTTCATGACATTCGGGATGTATTCAGTTGGGCTTTTCATGTCATTTGAGATATATTGTGATGGACTTTTCATGACATTCGGGATATATTCAGTTGGGCTTTTCATGTCATTTGGGATATATTCAGTTGGGCTTTTCATGACATTTGAGATATATTCAGTTGGGCTTTTCATGACATTTGGAATATATTCAGTTGGGCTCTTCATGTCATTTGGGATATATTCAGTTGGGTTTTCATGTCATTTGGAATACATTCAGTTTGGCTTTTCATGTAATTTGGAATATATTCAGTCAGGCGTTTCATGTTATTTGGGAAATAATCAGTTGGATTTTTCATGACTTTTCGGAGAAATTCAATTAGGATTTTCATGTAATTTGAGATATATACAGTTTGGCTTTTCATGTCTTTTGGGATATATTCAGTTGGTCTTTTCATGTCATTTGAGATACATTCAGTTCGGGTTTTCATGACATTTGGGTTATATTCAGCTGGGATTTTCATATGATTAGAAATACATTCAGTTGGGCTTTTCATGTCATTTGAGATATATTGTGATGGACTTTTCATGACATTCGGGATATATTCAGTTGGGCTTTTCATGTCATTTGGGATATATTCAGTTGGACTTTACATGTCATTTGAGGTATATTTCGTTGGACTTTTCATGACATTTGGGATATATTTAGTTGGGCTTTTCATGCCATTTGAGATATATTCAGTGGGGCATTTCATGTCATTTGGAATATATTTAGTTCCGCTTTTCATATCATTTCGGATATATTCATTTGCTCTTTTCAATGATATTTGGGATATATTTATTTGCGCTTTTCATGACATTTGGGATATATTCATTTCGGCTTTTCATGTCATTTGGAATACATTCAGCTGGGTTTTTAATATCTTTATATATTCAGTTGGAATTTTCATGTAATTGGAGATACATTCAGTTGGGCTTTTCATTTAATTTGAGATACATTCAGTTGGGCTTTACATGACATTTGGGATATATTCAGTTGGGATTTTCATATGATTAGAAATACATTCAGTTGGGATTTTCATGTCATTTGGGACATATTCAGTTGGGCTTTTCATGTCGTTTGGTTAATATTCATTTGGGCTTTTCATGATATTTGGGATACATTCAGTTGGGCTTTAATATCATTTGGTTAATATTCATTTGGGCTTTTAATGATATTTGGGATACATTCAGTTGTGCTTTACATATAATTTGGTATATATTCAGTTAGCCTTTTCATAACATTTCAGATAATTTCAGTTGCTCTTTTCATGTCATTTGGGATATATTCAGTTGCTCTTTTCATATCATTTGGGATATATTCAGTTGGGCTTTTCATGACATTTTGGATATATTCATTTGGGCTTTTCATGACATTTGAAATATATTTAGTTGGGCTTTTCATATCATTTGGGAAATATTCAGTTGGGCTTTTCATCACATTTGTTATATATTGAATTGTACCTTTAATGTGTTTTTGATATATTCAGATAGGGTTCTCATAACATTTGGTATATAATCAGTTAGGCATTTCATATAATTTGGGAATAATTTCTTTTTTTTTTTAATTTGATTTTTTATATATTCAGTTTGATTTTCCTGTAATTTGTTATATATTCAGTTAGGCTTATCATATCTTTTTACATATAATTAATTAGTTTTTTCTTCTGATTTGGGATATGTTCAGTTATGATTCTCGTGACATTTTCCAAATATTCAGGCATATTTCTGTATCATTTTGGATATATTTATTTCTGCTTCTCGTGACATGTGGGATATATTCAGATGGGATTTTCATATCATTTGTGATATATTCAGTTTGGCTTTTCATGCCATTTTGGATATATTCAGATGTGCTTTTCATATCATTTTAAATGTATTCATTTGGGCTTTTCATGTCATTCCAGACACATTCAGTTGTGCTTTTCATATCATTTGGTTAATATTCATTTGTGCTTTTCATGATATTTGGGATACATTCTGTTATGCTTTTAATATCATTTGTGATATATTCAGTTTTGCTTTTCATGTGCTTTGTGATATATTCAGTTGAGCTTTTCATGACATTTCGGATATATTCATTTGTGTTTTTCATATCATTTCGGATATATTCAATTTGTATTTTCATGTCATTTTGGATATATTCAGTTTGGCTTTTCATATCATTTGAAATATATTCAGTTTGACTATTTATTTCAGACATTTCAGACATATTGGATTGTTCATGTCATTTGCGATATATTCATTTGGGATTTTCATGTCATATGAGATACATTCAGATGTACTTTTAATGTGATTTGGGAAAATTTCATTTGTGCTTTTAATATCTTTTGCGATATATTCAGTCGGGTTTTCTTGTTATTTGGGATATATTCATTTAGGCTTTTCATGTCTTTTGAAATAATTTCAGTTGGGCTTTTCATGACATTTGGGATATATTCATTTTGGATATATTCAGTTGGGCTTTTCATGACATTTTGGATATATTCATTTGGGCTTTTCATGTCATTCCTGAAACATTCAGTTGGACTTTTCATATCATTTGGTTAATTTTCATTTGGGCTTTTCATGATATTTGGGATACATTCAGTTGCGCTTTTCATATCATTTGGGATATATTCAATTGGGCTTTTCATGTCATTTGAGATAATTTCATTTGCTCTTTTCATGTCACTTGGGATAAATTCAATTGCTCTTTTTATGACATTTGGGATATATACAGTTGGGCTTTTCATGACATTTGAGATACATTCAGTTTTGCTTTTAATGTGATTTGGGATATATTCAAGTGTTCTTTTCACTACATTTGGGATATATTCAGTTGTGCATATCATATAATTTGAGATATATTCAGTTGGGCTTTCAAGTCATTTCGGATATATTCATTTGTGCTTTTCATATCATTTGGGATATATTCAGTTTGGCTTTTCATGTCATTTTGGATATATTCAGTTTGGCTTTTCATATCATTTTAAATATATTCAGTTGGACTATTTTTGTCATTTCAGATCTATGTTTGGACTTTTCATGTCATTTGGGATATATTCATTTGGGCTTTTCATGATATTTGAAATATATTCAGTTGGGCTTTTCATCTCATTTGGGATATATTCAGTTATGCTTTTCATGTCTTTTGGGAAATATTCATTTGGGCTTGTCATCGCATTATTTATATATTGAATTGTACTTTTAATATGTTTTTGGTATATTCAGATTGGGATCTCCTATCATTTGGTATATAATCAGTTAGGCATTTCATATAATTTGGGAATAATGTCTTTTTTGAATTGATTTTTTATACATTCTGTTTGAATTTTCATGTAATTTGTTATATATTCAGTTAGTCTTTTCATATCTTTTTAGATATTCTTAGTTAGGTTTTTCTTCTTATTTGGGATATGTTCAGTTATTCTTCTCATAACATTTTCGAAATATTCAAGCATATTTTATATCAGTTTGGATATATTTATTTCTTCTTCTCGTGACATGTGGGATATATTCAGATGGGATTTTCATATCATTTGTGATATATTCAGTTTGGCTTTTCAGGTCATTTTGTATATTCAGATGTGTTTTCATGTCATTTATGATACATTCAATTTTGCTTTTCATGTGATTTGGGATATATTCAGTTGTGCTTTTCATATCATTTGGGATATATTCAGTTGGTCTTTTAATACCAATTTGGATAAATTCATTTGTTACTGAATATTTCCCAAATGACATGAAAAGCCTTACAGAATATATCCAAAATGACATGAAAAGTCCAAAAAATATATTTGAAATGACAAAAATAGTCCAACTGAATATATTTCAAATGATATTAAAAGCCAAACTGAATATATCCAAAATGTCATGAAAAGCCAAAATGAATATATCCCAAATGACCTGAAAAGAGCAACTGAAATTTTCTCAAACGACATGAAAAGTCTAACTGAATATATACCAAATTTTATGAAAAGTGCAAGTGAATGTATTCCAAATATCATGAAAAGACTAAATGAATATTAACCAAACGATATTAAAGCCCAATTGAATGTATCCCAAATATCATGAAAAGCTCAAATGAATATTAACCAAATGATGTCAAAAGCCCAAATGAATGTTTGGGCTTTTGATATCATTTGGTTAATTTGACAACTGAATATATCCCACATGTCATGAAAAGCCCATCTGAATATATCCCAAATCACAAGAAAAGCATTGAATGTTTCTCAAATGGTATGAAAGGCCCAGCTGAATATATCCCAATTATAATGAAACGCCCAACTGAATATATCCCAAATGATATGAAAAGCCCTACTGAATATATCCCAAATGACATGAAAAGCCAACTGAATATATCTCAAATGAGATGAAAAGCACAACTGAATATATCCCAAATGTCATGATAATCCCAACTGAATGTATCCCAAATAACATGAAAAGCCCAACTGAATATATCCCAAATCACATGAAAAGCGAAATTGAATGTATCTGAAATGACATGAAAAGCCCAACTGAATATATCCTAAATGACATGAACAGCCCAAATGAATTTGTCGGAAATGCCATGAAAAACCCAATTGGATATATTCCAAATGTCATGAAAAGCCCAAGTAAATATATCACAAATGACATGAAAAGAGCAACTGAATATATCCCAAATGACATGTAAACAGCAGATGAAATTATCTCAAATGATATGAAAAGCCTAACAGAATATATAATCCAAATAATATGAAAAGTGCAACTGAATGTATCCCAAAAATCCTGAAAAGCCCAAATGTGTCTGGAATGACATGAAAAGCACAACTGAATATATCCCCACTGACATGAAAAGACCAACTGAATATTTCACAAATGATATGAAAAGCAAAATTAAAAGTATCTCAAATGACATGAAAAGGCCAACTGAATATATCCCAAATGATATGAAAACCAGAACTAAATATATCCCAAATATCATGAAAATCCCAACTGAATATATACCAAATCACATTAAAAGCAAAATTGAATGTATCGCAAATGACATGAAATGCCCTACTGAATATATCCCAAATGGCATGAAAAGCCCAACTGAATATGTTCCAAATGATATGAAAGTTACAACTGAAAATATCACAAATGACATGAAAACCCCAATTGAATATATTTCAAATGACATGAAAAGTACAACTGAAGGTATTTCAAAAGTTATGAAAAGCACATCTGAATATATCCAAAATGACATGAATAGCCAAACTGAAAATATCAAAAATGATATGAAATTCCCATCTGAATAAATCCCACAATTCAGGAGAAGCAGAAATAAATATATCCAAAGTGATATAAAATATGTCTGAATATTTCAAATATATTATGAGAAGCATAACTGCATATATCCCAAATCATAAGAAAATCTAAGTATTTCTAAAAAGATATGAAAAGCCTAACTGAATATATAACAAATTACATGAAAATTCAAACAGACTATATAAAAAAATCAAATTAAGAAAAGAAATTATTCCCAAATTATATGAAAGGCCTAACTGATTATATACCTAATGATATGAGATCCCTATCTGAATATATCAAAAACCCATTAAAAGTACAATTCAATATATAAAAAATGCGATGACAAGCACAAATGAATATTTCCCATGTCATTTGGGATATATTCAGTTGGACTTTTCATGTCATTTGGAATATATTCATTTAGTCTTTTCAGCTTTTCATATAATGTGGGATATATTCAGTTGGGGTTTTCATGCCATTTGTGATATATTCCGTTATGATTGTCATATCATTTGGTATATATTCAATTGTACTTTTAATGTGTTTTCGATATATTCAGTTAGGGATGTCATATCTTTTTGCATATAATCAGTTAGGCGTTTCTTATAATTTGAGAATAAATTCATTTTTTTCGTGTGATTTGTTGTATATTCAGTTCGGGTTTTCATGTCATTTGGGTAATATTCAATTAATCTTATCATATCATTTTCGATATATTTATTTAGGCTTTTCATATGATTTGGGTTATATTCAATTTTGCTTGTCATGCGTTTTCGATATATTTAGACATATTTCATGTCATTTGGGATATATTCATTTGGGCTTTTCCTGTCATTTCAGATATATTCGGTTGGTCTTTTCATGTCATTTGGAATATTTTCAGTTAGGCTTGTCATAACATTTGGGATATATTCACTTTGGCTTGTGATAACATTTGGGATATATTCACTTTGGCTTGTCATAACATTTGGGATATATTCATTTAGGCTTTTCATGTCATTTGGGATATATTGAATTTGGTTTGTCATATCATTTTGAGTATATTCACTTTAACTTTTCATATCATTTGGGATACATTTAGTTAGAATTTTCTTATTCCTTGAGATATATTTATTTATTTTTCATTTCATTTGGGTTATATATTTTTTTTTCATTTCATTTGGGATATATTTTTTTTTTCATTTCATTTGGGATATATTCAGTTAGGCTTGTCATATCCTTTTGGATATATTCAGTTACATATTTCATATTATTTAAATTTTTTTCAGTTACATATTTCATAACAACTGGCATATATTCTGTTGGGCTTTTCGTGTGATTTCTATATATTCATTTGTTCTTTTCGTGTCATTTTTGATATATTCATTAGGCTTGTCATATCATTTGGGATATATTCAATTTTTTTTTCATGTCATTTGGCTTATTTCATTTCAGCTTTTTGTGTCATTTGCGATATATTTTTTAGCTTTTTCATATCGTTTTGGATATATTCAGTTACATATTTCATATTATTTTGGATATATTCATTTGGTCTTTTTATATCATTTGGGATATATTCACTTAGGCTTGTCATATCATTTTGGATATATTCATTTCGGCTTTTCATGTCATTTGCGATATATTGAGTTCTTCTTGTCATACCATTTTGGATATATTCACTTAGTTTCTTTTCTTATCATTAGGAATATATTCAGTAAGATTTTCCATATCATTTGAAATTATTCTTTTTTTTTAAATTTGATTTGTCATATATATTCAGTTCGTCTTTTCATGTTTTTTTGGAATTCAGTTCTGCTTTTCTTGTTATTTGGGATATATTCAGTTCGTCATTTCATGTCTTTTTGGAATTCAGTTCGGCTTTTCGTGTCATTTGGGATATATTCAGTTATGCTTGTCATATCATTTTGGATATATTGACCTTTTACATATTTTATATCATCTGGATATATTCAATTGGGCTTTTCGTGTCATTTTTATATATTCAGGTAGGCTTTTCGTGTCATTTTGGATATATTCAGTTAAGCTTTTCGTGTCCTTTTGGATATATATTCAATTATGCTTTTCATATCATTTCTGGTATATTGAGTTAGACCTTTCATATCCTTTGAGATATATTGAATTTTTTTTCATTTCATTTTGTATATATTCAGTTGGGCTTGTCATATCATTTGGAATATATTCAATTAAATATTTCATGTTATTTTGGATGTCTTCTCCAACCTGTTTCATATCATTTGGGATATATTTATTTAGATGTTTAATATCATTTGGAATATTTTCCATTATAAGTTTCATGATATTTGGGATTGCTCAGATACTAATATTAAATTCACTGGAGAATCATTTCTATATACTAAATGCAACCTGCACGTGAAAAGATTGAATTCGAACAATACGAATACACTGTCCTTTGAGGTTTTTAATGTTGAGTGAAAGAGCATTTGTTTTTTTAACGTTGTTTATCTATCTCATTATAATGTAACGTTCATCCCTTGAAGACAAGTGTTTCGGTCTTCTGTTTGAAGGCCAAATGACTTTGATCCATATTTTAATAAGTCACTTTTTTAATTAATGGAAGGAGGGTTTAGGCGAGAAATTCATGTATGTAATGAAGAAACAAAAAACTTCATTCGAAGAATAGTAGCCCCACTCATACGAAAGTTCTCTAGATGACCTTTTTCGTATAAACCAATTAGTTATCTCCGAGATGCATGTTACTCTTTTCTTTTATGGATCATTAACTAGAAAGAATAGTATTTGTCATTGGGTTTTCTGTTTGAAGGCCAAATGACTTTGATCCAAATAAAAACGAAAACGAGAACCTTCAGGCGATATTTTTAAATTAAGGTGAATTTTTTTTTATATAAAAACATACAAACCTGCCAGCGAAATTTAGTTCAGTGGAACTGTACACTGATGCAGTTTTTCACTTTCTCAATACTTTCAAATTGACAAGTGAAATAACATATTACATTTTAAAGATAATCACTTCAAAGTACAGTAGTTTTAGGGGTTTTTTTTTTCAATTACGTTTTCTTATACTGTCAACTCGATTTGATAAATTCGATTATTATTAAAATATATCCACATAATCAGTTTAACTAAATTGAACTATAATTCCATACGAAATTACAAATTTGTGAATAAAATGAAGCCTGTAAAATTAAACCAGCCAAGATAAAGAAGAAAATGAATTTATTTAGTGATCATGATGGTTTTTGTTTTGTGCAGAATGCAAACCCAGTATTCCATTTTTTTTTTCATCTTTAGCTCTTGCATGGCACTCAATTTACTGTGATAAAACAAGATGGTTGAACACTCGAATTAGGTCTCTCCTTTCGTTCTAGGGAACATAGATTTTTTTGTATCGTAGCAAACATTTGTGTGTTGCTGGATTACGTCCATTGCCGCAGTTTATTAGTTGAACACAACCGGAAATTCCTTAAATAACAGGAGATGGTCTGGCGCGTTTACGCCTGCTTACTGCATAGATGCCGTAACTGAAGCTGACATACTGCAATGGGCTGTAGTGAGCTGAAAAGTATGCCGGGAAATTGCTCATTGTACACGAAGAAGAATAAAGAAGCCCTTCTTGTCAAATAGTACTCGCGCCAGGGTCTATAAAAATAAACGCGCCTCACCGAGTTAATATAGTTAAATGTTTTATTGTTTCAGCAGCGCCACTGCACAATTGAATCTTACTGGTGGCCATAGATGGCGTTGGAAGTAACATTTCGTTACTTAAGTATAAAGAGCTAATAAGCTTCATTTCGGCAATGAAAACATTACTAAAATTAAGGGGATATTAAATCCCACATAGTTTTAAAACCGAATAAGAAACTCAATGATAGGAATCAGAGAGTTTCTTGCCGAATATAGTAAACTATAAAGTATCGGCGAACACTAGCGCTAGCCAATGCAAGTGATCCTAGTACGTAGTACAATCACGGGCAACTCGTTGCAAAGGTGGTAAAGTTCAGATCGCTATTCTTAGGTATTTTCCATAATGTAAAACACATTTCCTAGGAAATGTATGCTGTTATTACGTTATGGAGGGAGGTCACTACCCAGACCGGTTTCAGCCTTATGAGTAAGTAAAGCCGTCTCTAAAAATTCGGACGATCCCTAGGCCACTCAATCGTGGGCGAAAGACCGTCCATCTCAGCGGTGGCTCCACTCAGTGATGGCCTTCCACCCACACGCCACCACCGAGCAGAACCGCTCAAATTCTGAAGAAAATCATTCACCGACAAAGCCCCTCAGCGGGCCGTGCCGGAGAACACTTTCTCCGGAGACTCAAATTGCTCCCTTAAGGCAAAAACCCCAAGGGAGCGAACTCATAATAGCCCCCACCGGTTTCAGCCTTTTTTGAGGCTTCATCAGTGAGTAGCTAGACCTAATACCGAAGTGTATAGCGAAAAGAACTTATATACTCTGCGAACGAGTTTTCCAAGTAGGTGCAACCATTAAGTTACTTAAGTATAAAGAGCTAATAAGCTTCATTTCGGCAATGAAAACATTACTAAAATTAAGGGGATATTAAATCCCACATAGTTTTAAAACCGAATAAGAAACGCAATGATAGGAATCAGAGATTTTCTTGCCGAATATAGTAAACTATAAAGTATCGGCGAACACTAGCGCTAGCCAATGCAAGTGATCCTAGTACGTAGTACAATCACGAAGCCTCAAAAAAGGCTGAAACCGGTCTGGGTAGTGACCTCCCTCCATAATGTAATAACAGCATACATTTCCTAGGAAATGTGTTTTACATTATGGAAAATACCTAAGAATAGCGATCTGAACTTTACCACCTTTGCAACGAGTTGCCCGTGATTGTACTACGTACTAGGATCACTTGCATTGGCTAGTGTTCGCCGATACTTTATAGTTTACTATATTCGGCAAGAAACTCTCTGATTCCTATCATTGAGTTTCTTATTCGGTTTTAAAACTATGTGGGATTTAATATCCCCTTAATTTTAGTAACATTTCGTATTTTGTAAGGTGGTTCTCGTGATGCTGTTGGTAATATTTAGTATCCTACATTGAACTATGCAGTAATTTACTCTGCTTGTGACGATTTGCAGTCATTTCGATTTATCGAGTTCTTATATCCGTCACTTGATTACAGTGTCTTCATCTTTGATGGCAAATGCTCTCTGGTCGTTCTGTAATTACTGCAAGATTTGGACTACTTGCGACATTTCACTCCTGCGGATGTCTCTGCCACATGGAGTAGCGTTTTTTGACTATCGCGATATTTGGCTTTCATTTCGAAAGAGAAGCTATGAAGGACTTTTCAATTGAAAGTAAGTCGGTCTGAAAGAGGTGAAAGGTTTTCATCCCACTGGTAAGTTAGGATACTTGTCACCCTCGAGACACAGGCACGCAATCCAGAAAGACAAAACAGTCAGTCATCAGATAGAGCACATTACCTTCCCAGCATTAGTTGTTTCTTTCAGAATGCTGCATGAATATCATCACCACGAAAGCAACAAAAGGCAACAGTGTTTTCACCTCATTTCCGACGAGTATTATACTATTGACTTACAAGCGATCTTATGATGCCGCAATAAGTGACCTTGTGAATTTTCACTTATAGATTAAACTCATCATGCAAACTTGAGTCATATATTTGATTCATCTTAATATAATACGACGGGATCCATTACGAGAGCTTATTCAAAGCAAGTAATAGTATACAATAGTCTGAATGAAATGTAAACTCACTTACGAGCTTACGTTAATTTTCAGGGAATTTTTAAGGCTGCTTATTATTCGATTTTCTGTCAGCAGTTAGAGAGCTCCACAAACATGTTTTCCTCCTAATATTTACTAAACAAGTTAAAGGAAAATTTTATATCTATTCATCTATCTACTCTATATATATGAAATGATAAGCCGTTTTATGTCACGTTTTTTGAAACGTTTTGAAACTTAGGAGATACCCTCAGTTTCGAGTCATCAGAATTCAAGAAGACCCGGCCTACCAGTCCGGAACTAGGGGTAGGATACTACCAGGGGATATCCCCTAGTGTGTGTGTGTATATATATATATATATATATATATATATATACAGTATATATATATATATATATACAGTATATATATATATAACTCAGTTTGTGACATCACTGGCAATAAAGAGAATCGTTATTTCTCTTAATGATTATCATGAAATACTCATGAATTTCCATATTGTTACTTAATGTGTTGCTAAACTGCCTCGTTCAATTTATTGTTTTTTGATTTAAATCAAAATATTTTAATTTTATTTAAATAGATAAGTGAATTACAATATACCGCATTCACCGAATTTGAGTAATATAAAGCTTGGTATCCTGATGTCGCAGAGATACTCAGTTATCACTATGTTGAATGAAATAAAAAATAAAGTTCTAGGTTATTTGCGAAAATTTCTTCTCAACCGTTACTTCGGCTCCCGTTAATGTTTTCATGTGCTATAAGCAAATCTAGCGTTAAATTTAAAGTGATTTTACTTTTTGCTGCCAATCCGGTTTGACGACATAATTGACATTACATTTCGAATACGCAACATTAGCTTGCAATTTCAATTCTTGGAGAGTGAAATACAGTATATGTTTTATTCAAATATTTTTCTGTTATAGCAGATAGGGAGATTTTCTTTGAGTGTTTCATGCTATTTTCCAAAAACTATCCGACAATCTTTACTCATAGTAAATATAGGCGGTTACTGTATCAATTTCCTGGTGTTCCATTTGTACTTCCTTTTTGGTAATGTATTTATTATACATTCCTCAATTCACTTCATTGATCAGTTGACATCCTTCTGCAGAGTTTCCAAAAAGAACAATCAGAAAATCTTCGGTGATTTATTTCTTTCCCATTTCCCATAATTCTATTTTCCAATCCAGGATTTTAAAAATTTCTTATGTAAAATTTCATATCTGTTCCTGATTTTAAAGATGCATCTGAATGTTTATGTATATATGACTAAATATACCAATGTAAGTTTTTTTTTTAATTTCTTGATTTTTAAGGTCTTCTAAAATAGCTAATGTTGGGATTGAGTGAAATGTCTTTTCAAAATCAAAGAATGCCAGACTTAAGGGTTTTTGGTGTTCATTTAGATAGTGATTTACATTATTCCCCCATTCACCGTTGAGTTCTATAAAGCTTGGTATCCTGATGGCGCAGAGATACTTATCACTATGTTGAATGAAATATAAAGTGATAATAATAAAAATCAAACGTGCTAGGTTATTTGCGAGAATATCTTCGCAACGGTTACTTCTCTTTGTAATTATTTCTCTAATTATATATATATATATATATGTGTGTGTGTGTGTGTGCGCGCGCGCGCGCGCGCGATCAATGGTAGAAGATATATGGGCTACTTATTACGATAGAATAATCATTTAAGATATGAAGGAAATCGGAATAAAAATTTAAATGACTGCTTGAATTCAGTGTCAATAAAACCATTTCGTACAAAACAAGTCTGCCATTTCTATTCCATACAATATATGAAATAAAAGATTCATAATAACACAATTTTTTCGATAAGAGGATTAGAATAATAACTACATTTCGTGTGCTAGCTGCGATGAAAGGAATTCATTTAAGCAATGGTTATATATATTCTTAAGACATATAATAGAATTTAATATAATTTAAAAAAAATCAGTGGAATGTTAAGCCTTGGAAAGCAATTTTTTTCGATTTTCGACCTGCTTAGCAACGAATTACTCCAACAGTGCTTCGGATTATAACTGAGTTCTCAGGTTTAACTTCCAATACGAAGTGATAGGAGGGACAACAAAGGCAAGTGAAAACCAACGATTCGTGCTCACCGGTTATCAGATAACACCTACGAACCAATTGATGAAATATCACTGTTCTCATCAAAAGGCCTATTAAATAAATTCAATTGACTATTTGTGTTCCATGTCCTTGTCTCTTATTTTCAGTTATTTTTAAAGGTATGATTATGAACTTAGAATGCCTTCTGTTTTGGGTTAAATGGCAGTTTCAAGAAGAGAAAAATAATTTGATGATTTTTAAATAAATTACCAACCAGCTATCACATGCAAAAATGCCATTTAAATTTCAAGTTTCCAATAATACTGATTCTTATGAACTATACTCAAATATAATGAAAAACGAAGGATAAGTGGTAAGGTGAATGATTTAAACCAAGAATTATTCGGCGACGCAGTATTAAAGACTCCCAACTACTTGGGGGCAATTAAGCGTACAAAAAACAACTTCCCTGTAAATTACTTGAAAGGATAAATGCGTGAAAAGTTTTTTTTATTATATTTCTTCTATAATCAATGAGAATTCCAAGCCTTTATTTTTCTTTTGCTTTTCACCTTTGTTTTT
The DNA here is from genome assembly GCF_054136105.1 of Typopeltis vanoorti. Lineage (NCBI taxonomy): Eukaryota > Metazoa > Arthropoda > Arachnida > Uropygi > Thelyphonidae > Typopeltis > Typopeltis vanoorti. Next base: position 22,134,570 of record NC_143555.1, on the reverse strand, counting down.
TATCGTAAAATCCGTATTCGATTTATTCTCCCTTCCTAAATAAACTTATTTGAGGTAACAAATATCACTAGGTCTCCGGGTATGAGCTACCGAATGCTGCGGAAACTATTAATAATAAAACATAGGTTTTATTTTATGGCAGAACATTCAAACAGATGGATGACATACCATTGTTTAATTGCATCGATCTCACAGGCGTCACATTCGAAATTCAAAGAATTGTAAAATTGTATATAAGAGATGTAAACAATAATATTAGCCCAGAAAAATGTGCATGAATCTGTAGATAAAAGATATGAGTCTGTATTTCAAAAGAGAATCCCTCAGAGATTAGAAGCATGTTAGAATTACCTACATAAGTAATACAAAATGCCCATCTGTATAGACCCAGAAGAATTGCACATGCAAAAAATAAAGTAAACAAGTATATAAAAATAGAAGTTTAAGGGAAATTACCTTAGAATTCGGAAATATATTTGATGTATCACTTGGTATAGGGTAGAATGGAAACCCACTATAACCAAAGCAGTCCGACAATGCCGTCAAGGTTGATAGCAGATGGTGGGGCGGTATACATCAGAAGCTGTTACGCCATGCTGAAAAAGGGATTAAACTACACTTCAGGGAGATAGAAGTCGGAACTTCCTAGAAGGAAAGGAGTTAGCAGGTGATAGGTACGGGGATCTCAGACCTTAGTTCAAAGTTTGCGCGGAAATATTTGGGGGCTAACAAACTTCGCGCAAGGTCCATAGTGGCGAAATAAAAAGATCAGGAATGGACTAAGGTGGATCGACTTGGAGAGATGTGACACCAGGAGAAAAGAGGGGAGTCGATCCATGTACGATCCGGATGACGACATGGTGGGTTATCTGAGGCGAAACCTTGTAGAGCGGCCCAGGACCAAGATGACCCTACGTCCGAGTGCCTACTACGCCGAAAGATCGCGCTCCAGCCCTGTGAGTAATTCCAGAGGAGAACACGGTGTCCATGATGCGTCTGAAGCGATAGAGCAAGTCGTAACAATAGAGGGGGATCCAGAATAAGCCCGAAGAGAAGATACGATTAATACGAGTGCAATTGTGCCTATGAAAGAATTAATGTGAGTTGAATTTTTTTGTTGAAAACTTTCTCTTAATTTATGATGTGAAGTACTGTTTCGGATAGACTGAATTCATACGATTGAAAGATGTAATGGATTCGTATGAAGTAAATCTGCTTTTTGAATAATTGAAAATATGTGAATGAAAGTTTAAACTTGCGTTGTATTACATTGAAATGGTTTAAAAGAGCTGATAAGAAAATTATAGAATTTAGAATTGTAATGGTGTGAAAGGTTGATTGCTAAGTGAGTGTTACATTATTTTTGTGCAAGTTAGAATTTGAGATTTTTACTTGTCAAAGCATGATAATTCCTAGATTGTAAATGGACTGAGAGTTATTTGATATACAGAATTGTTTGATTTATGTATTTGATGCTTATAACATGCCTGAGAGTTGTTCTACGTGATGTTTTAATTTTGATGCTTAGCTTTGAGAGGAAATGATAGTAACAACATTTAAGTGTATACATTGTATTAATGTCTTAGTGTGAATAAATATGTTTGCTTTATTTATAAGAAGTGCCGTCTGAACTTTTTACCAACTGCACTGTTCCCAAATAACCTCGATCCTGTAAGCGGAAAAGAAATTAAACCTTGATACGAAATTTAAGTTAGGAGTTAGCCGCGACTGTAATTGACTGCAATTAACTGTATAGAGGTACCTTACTGGAAGTATAAATAATTTCTTATGCCAATTAGAGGTTTTTAGTGGCGCAGTCTGGAATAATCAAATAAATTATTAGAAATCTCAAGTATAAGTATAATATACTGAACGTAGAGAAAAGGAATAAAGATTAACTGACTATATAAAAGAGTAGCGGATAAGGATAAAGTATAAAAAAGTTAACGAAGGAAAATATACAAGACAAGTCAGAAGAAATTGATAGACAGATTTAAGATAGAAATATTACAAAGGCGCAGTAACATTAGAATATCATAAGTAAATAATAAATAAAAGATAGAAACCTCAATATATTACACCATTACTATGACAATACTATACCTTAAAATACGCTTGCCAAGTGGCGCCTGTAATAACAGATAATTTCATCCACATAATAAAAAATGATAGCTGATGACTGGGTTCATCCTTCGATTTTCTGTTTTGAAACTGAAGGTTCTGATGATGGCTGAATTTCATGGAAGAGCAGGAATTGAATGTTTCCTAAAATTAAAGTAACTATCAAACTGAGTTCGCATTCTGTATTTTGTGTATGGAAGAGCAGCCAATTCCTGATCAGTGTTACTCGTTTTATCTGTGATCGTATTTTATTTCTCATACATTAAATAACTAGAAAGCATAATCGATTTGACGTTCAATTATTTCAATAACATTTGCTCTCAGATATTTCCGCAAAAGCCTACTGGCAAGGTGTGTTTTCTCAATGCGTGGTCTATAAATTAACGCTCATTTTCCCCTAAGTAACCGATAGCTTCTCATTGATAGCAGAGGTGGAAGGATTAATGGGTGATTTTAGCACGAATGCGAGCACTCAGCGATCACACTATGATGCCGCAAAGACATTCGCGCCTGAACACAGAAAGCGAACGCCACCACTTAAAGATAGCAATGAGTGCGCAATGCACGGCGGGAGGACAGTTTTAGTACGTAATGACTCTTGTTCTTGGCATGGCGGCAATAGGGAATGTATCCGAGATGCAGGTGCACGAGATGGAGAAAGTATTATCTGAAGTTTAACCAAATAGACGTATTAAGGCGTTGATAATAGATAAATGTTTGCTATATCGCGATTATATATTTATCTTATAATTTAAAATACTGTTTGGAGATATTACAACAACCTTCGAATCCAAGCTTATTAGCATATCAAACAGTAAATCATAAGAAAATTAAAAATGTTAAGCAGAAACCTAAAATTTAATATTAGAGCAAGTATCTTCACAAATAGTATAACAAATTATGGGAATCTCTATGAAGTGAATCATTTTAGAGGCGAATATGAAAAAAAAAAAAAAATCCATCTTTTGAGTGAAACATCTGTTGATTAGTCACGATTTTTTATGGAAAGAAACAAACTCCGTAATAAATTTTTTTTAATTAATAATATTCAAGCAGCGTAGTTCAAATTTGAATTAGAAAATTGGCATAATCAACCTGACTACAGTGCTAATGTAATAAACCTTTACAAGCGTTTCTGGGTGAGAGTGACATGTTGAAGAAAGTAAAGGAATCCAGTTCCATCAAGTCTAATTTTTCATAATAATATTGCTGTCGTGATGTTTAGAATTTTTGAATTTACGCCATTTTTCTGTAAAGGACATCTGAGAATTCCCATACCTTCGAATGAGGTAATGACGTACGCGTTTTGGAAATCTTAAAGATAATAAGAAATATTAATTCTGGCTTCTATCGTAATGAAGGTACTTGAGTTAACTTGGTAATTTCTAATTACATAATTAAACTCTTTATCGGTAGTTTGGTGAATTTTTCTGAAGCGGAAAGTGTGCCATCTGATTTGCCAACCTAAAAGTTGTTCGCATGATTAATTATAGCCTTTCGCAGCAACATAAATGCGGTTTCTTGTAACTGCCGCAGAGGAAATTATAAATTAGCTGCGATATTTGAGGAGGTTATTATTTTAAAAACGGCAAATTGATCAAGATTAATGTTACTGCCTTTCTTGCTAGAAGGAGTCGATGGAATTGCCATTAAGAATCGTGTCGGACTCTATTTCACCCATAAAATGCTGTTAGTTATGTACAAAGAGTGATGCGTGGAAGTTTGTACTCGGTACTTGTTTAAAAAAATCTGTTTCGTTGTCCACTTTGAAGAAATACACACATACACGAGCGATGCTGTGTTCTCTACAAAGTTATGAGCGTATTAAGAAATGTGTTTGAATATTGTAAATGTTTATAAAGGAGATAAATTTGACAATTCCCAGACCTTTGAATGAGGTAATAACGTTGATCCCTGAAATGACTGAAGGAATAAAATATTAATTGTTACACACATATCGAGATGAAATTGCCTTCATTGTTTGCAATAGATCATTGTTGAATCTTCATTAATGATAAATTCTTTAATCGCCTGCGACTCTAGAGAATACTGAAGAACCAAAAGACGATGTTGAAAACTTGCAAAAGTTCAATAAAGTGAATAGGTTGGTTGCTTTCTACAATTTTCTGGGTAGCATGCTAGTTATGAATGAAAATTATTTAAAAGTTTAAATAATTATCTACAGACTTCAGACTCTTAAAGGATACGACCTTTTCAGAAAATACTCGTATTAAAAACCGTATAGTTTTTTCGTTAAGAAATGGATATACGGTTAATCTTATAGCTACATATATGGTTATGTATATGTTGCGCGTGTTTTTCTGGCTTCCCACTTATAAAAGTTTGTATTCCGAACAGCATAAGGATATTATAGTCTAGGAAACCTTATATACAAACCAAGCATAGTTTTCGTGACCTCCAATGAACAGAGTGTTGTCTTATGCAGCGAATATCTTCAGATTGTAGATGATATTCGCTGCAGTCCATTCTACTGAAGCTACTTCCACCTTCTTGGTTGAAGAATGTGAATATTTCTGTAGCTTTAAATTACATATTACAAACTGCGCTGACACCCGAGAAAGGCATATATATTGAGTGAAAAAGTGTCAATTTATAATCAATTATTAGTTAGTTATATTTATATAGTGTGGCACGTTTTTGGTATGGTCTAAATTATCATTGTATTATTATTGTAAATTATCGTTGTAACATTGTGCATTGTTTTTATTACTCAAAAAATTCTGGAAACAATTGTTACTTAACTGGTTATTTATTGTGGTTGATTTTTTCTGCAGTCCATTTACTCAAGCAGCAAGACGCAATCTTCGGTCACAGACTTGGTAACTTTTTTCTCTACTTCTAATAATTAAGCTGGAATATACGCTAAAATAGTTGCGTATAAGCAATACCAAATATTCAACTGCCTCCCTAATACCAAATCATCATCCTCTAATGCTAATGAAAATTTCCTAGCCAGTTTCCTTTCATGCATGCTGTAGACACCAGTTTCGCTCTTGATAACCACGATCATAATCTCATCCAAGTTGCGCATCCTGCACTAAGCCAGTTTATTTCTTGTCCTTTGGTACTCTCATAGTGTGAAAGGATATTAACTCCATGATGTCTGCTGTTCATTTCTTCTAAGTGATTCTTCACACGGTAGAAACAATGTCTTCTGGTTTGTTAGAATCCTGTCTTGGACAACACACAACTTTTCTAATTAACTGGTAAATTTCAGTTAATTGCGTGGTCTTTCTGCTGTTTAGTTCGAACAGAAGTATCAGATCATTTAAAAAAAACACTAGGACTGATCACTGTCTCTCTCTCTATCAGAACACGTTTTGGATTTCCTTGACAATCTTAAATGACAATCACCATACGACAAATAGTGAGAGAAAACCATCATACGCAGCCTGTACTACAGTCTACATCATACTTAAAGGCCATTAATAGAACTAAACCCTATTTTGAAATTGAGTGAACAATTCTCCTGCTTATCATGATGCTTTCCATTTTATTTTATTTGATTTTTTGAACATCATAGGATAATTTATGGCTTCCATGTGTTTCTCTCTCACCCACTCTTTTAAATTTATTGCAACTTGCAAATTCACCGCCCCCCAAAAAAAATTAATTAAAAAAATTGAAAACGTAGCATCATTACTTCCCATCCTCTTGCAGTTTCCACTAAACAAGGAACAGATCATTGCATGCATGATCTGTATGTGACGCAGTTACACACACACACACACACACACACACACACACACACACACACACACACACACACACACACACACACACACACACACACACACACACACACACACACACACACACACACACACACAGGGTGGTTCAAAATTCCATATACAAACTTTGAGTGGAGGAAGAAAACATCAACCATATACACATAAGAAAGCATGACCGGAAACGCCACCGGAAGATACTAACAGGAACACAAAGATACAGTAAAAACACAAGGCAGTAAGTAGTGTAAAAGATTTTATTAGGCGAAACTGAACAGTTCAACGGTAGTTGGATACATAATATGGTAAACGAGGTGCATGTCTGCCATCTCAGCGTTCGTAAAACAACGCATGTTCATCGTACCACGTCGAAAGCTTGAACGAGGAAGCCTCAATTGCCCAGCTAGAGCGCTGGCGAACAGCGCCACCTATCACTTTCTGGTGGCGTTTCCGGTCATGCTTTTCTATGTGAATATGGTTGATTTTCATGTTCTCTACCTCTCCTCAAAGTTTGTACGTGGAATTTTGAACCACTCTGTGTGTGTGTGTGTGTGTGTGTGTGTGTGTGTGTGTGTGTGTGTGTGTGTGTGTGTGTGTGTGTGTGTGTGTCTGTCTGTCTGTCTGTCTGTCTGTCTGTCTGTCTGTCTGTCTGTTAAGCAAATATATCACAATATCTTTTTTCCTTTGAACTCCACACAAATAACTGAAGAATCTTTACCACTTTTGATACAAGTTTTCTGATCAATGGCAATGATGCCAAAATTGTAATTCAAAAAATGTTTCAGTTGATGCTCGACCCATATTCTCGTTGCAGCCTTTCATTCTCTATCTATCCAACAGCATGAAAGTCTTTACTTTCCCTATTCTAATGAAGACACCCAGTAAATAAATTTTGATCTCCTCGCATTCACCTCCATTCTTTCGGAAATAATTCACAATGCCACAGGGGTCAATTTCTTAACCACTGAAAATTCAATTAATCGGTGATCATAATTAACACACAGCACTTCAATCGCCAGCAGATCTCCTAGCCAAACGTACCAACCCTACGACAGGTTAAAAGCTGCAGAAACTCATTTGCTCCTGACATTTGACTTCCTCCCTCATGAATAGCCTGACTTCGATCTCTTATCGTTGCGATGTTGGTCTTCTATTTAGCCTTTCGCTATATGTCGTGATGTAGTTTGTTTCCTCTCCGTAGATTTCATCACAAAATACCGAAATATACAAAACTGTACTATTTTTTTTTACCTATCCTATGTCTTTTATACATAGGAAGTTTTCTCAGTGAACTGAAATCCCTTCAATAATTTTGCTTGACAAATGCTTGATTTTGTAGTGCGTCATTAATAGACCCCTCAAAATCTTCCACAAGTAAGACATTAATTGGTGATCAGCTACGTTCCCCATATAGTACCCCTTTTCTGGAACAGGATGCTGTTTTGAAAATCCTCTTCTCCCTCAGTTACGTCCTGATAACCCAAGTTTAGTCATTTGTTCATCCAGTTTTACTTCGCTTTACGAGACAGTAAAATCATGAAATCGGATGTACAGCAGATTTCATGAAATTCTGTCAAGTGGTTTAATTAATGCACCACATTAGTTGTGCTCTCTAATTCTGGTGATGACGCCGAAACTTTTTAACATTACAAGAATCAGTTGTGCAAAGATAAGAACGTAATTCCACTGCATTGCTTTCATATCAGAAAGCAATGCAGTGGAATAAAATAAATACCACTCCAATTAAATCGCAACGAACGTCTGGAAAATCCCGCTGTCTTCCTATGAGATTGGTAGTAGCATACTATTAAACATTATTGGTTGCGGGTCTAGTTTAAATTGGCTGAAGACATGAACTCATATTGTAGCGCCACTTTGGTGGATTGCTCTACTTGACCGATGAACAAAGGGAGAAAAATAAAGGAGGGGGGTCAGAGAAACGATTTGTGCGACCCTTTTCATGCTACAGAAGTTCATAGTTTATTGAAAAAGAAATCGTGATCTCGTACAGCTCCAAAACTGGTGAAGCCAGCTGCGACTGAAGCTCGCCAATAATCTATCTAGTCCCAGTAGCTTGTTCAATGTCACTGTTTGAAGAAGCAAGTCGATTTATTGCATGAGCGCATCTCATTTCCAACTCTGAATGTGAGTTTAAATCTTTATATCCATTATTTTTATTATGGTAGCATAATTCATGCCATCGGAGTTTGAAACATTTCACTTAAAATAAATTATCGAATTATTTTAAAACTAAACTTGACTTGCTTTTTGAGTAATTTCAGCTTGATTGTTTCAAATGTAAATATCTTTGTTATTCAAAATTACGATGCAAGTCCAACCAACCTATTCATCATATATAAGAATAGAAACTGCTGTATGAAATTAATTCTATGCAATTAGTGATAGTGTTTATTTCTTTTTAATTTAGTTAAACAGAAAGTTAAATACATCTCGCTACTAAAAGTTTTCATGATTAGCGCTCATTTAATTCTCAGCAAAAGAGTTATTAAAAGTTATTAAACCGACCACACACACACACACACACACACACACACACATTCACAAAGGAATTATGGTAAATCCGCTAGCTTCCCCTAGTGTAAAACGGAGATTTCTGAAGCAAATCTTCCTTGATTTTGTAATATAAAGTAACAAAATAATGTCGGCCAGTTATTTATTACATTACTTACTGGATATTTAGTATCTTTTTCATCTGTTATGAGTTCGTCTTTGAAGCTGCACCTTCTCTTCTGGCAAACAAATACGAGAACATGAATATTTCTTGCAAATGGCTTTTGATTTTTCAACTGTGTGTTAGCAAGTTTGCTGTTATGGTGGCAAGGATTTTTCCCTAATAGGCATTACCCCTTTGACCACACTTAATTTGCAACAACAAGCAGTTTGTTCACATAATTTTTGGTCGTCATTATTATTTGGAAATAAAATCTGACACTGAGGATCTCATTGTTTTAAGCTGAATATCATTTACTAGTATCAGTATGTAGAAATGATTCCTGTGTCGAAGTTTATTTAAAACATTACATCATTGCGAAGATGTTGACTCACTGGCTAGGGTGGTGAAGTGAACTGATCTCTACTACGCGAGCCAAGACTGAAGGAGGGGGAGGGGGTCCAAGCCGAAGTGTAGTGTGATGAACCCGATTATCTACACATGGTAGACGATGTTAATCTCCATTTCTGACTACTATTTTAAGATAGGACTGAACTAGTCTGAATTCTTACTCTACCTACTGTGTTATTCATTTTCAACTTAAGTAGGATGAGTGCCAAGAGTGGAAGATCACTCCATAGAATTCAGCTACCAAACCCCCGTATTGTCAACGAAAGTGGAATCTCCCACGAGTTTTTTTTGTCAATTATTGCAGCATGTTTTCAGATCCTAAAATGCCTCCGGTCATACTGATTTCCATTACAGAGCTTTCACAGATAACACTTAGTTTCAGGGTGTATTTAATTACCTTTAAAGCATTGAGAAAAGGTATAATTTGAATGGAAATACTAAACGGATTTCCATTCAAATAATAATAAGTAAAAATTTAGCTTCTGCCTTTAATAAAATATTTCACCTGATAAATCGAGATCATTAAAAATGTCATATATTTTACGGTAATGTCTTATTACTTAGCATCAAAATAAAATAAAATTTACAGATCAACAACAAATTATTGAGATATTATCAAAGACTATTACACAACAAGAAAGGAACACTACCCAAGGGTTTGATAGAGGAAAATGCGTTGCGAATCCAAATTCAAACAAATTGATTCTTCATAGAATTGAGATACAGTTTGCTTTAATCCGATTTTTTGAAAGCATTCAAGATTAAGATCTTGATACTTTGCAAACGAAAAAAATGAAAGCATTTATTGATCTTAGCTTATTCATAAGAGACTGCTTCTTGGCATATCCTTGTGCTGTTATACGAAAGAAAGTCAAGGATATCAACCTTTGACAAATACTAGCCGATGTTAATTGCGAAGAAAGTTTGGGCGTAATGATAATGATGAAAATAATATTGACTGTCAAGATGGAAATGCAAAAAATAACAAAGTATACAAGAACTGCAGGATTTAGCGCCAGAAATATTACTTGGATTTGGTGTGAAATTTATTCACTTGATATGGCAGGTGAAACAAAATTACTTCTCTGCAAGGGAGGTTCGATAAGAAAGATGCAATGTTGTATCGTTTCCCCTATTCCATTCTTATCATTTATTTATATTCGGCTGCTATTTGATCATTACGTTAGATAGTAGTCGAATAGAAATAAAAATAACTGTATTACGCTGTTTTCTATAATTGTTGCGTCACGGTTGCTTGAAAATTCAAAACGATTGATATTGTTGGATTTTTTTTTTTTTTCATTTTGTTTTAGAACCCTGTTTGTGCAGAGGATGATATACTTATTAAAGATAGTTTCAGTTTAACAACCGTTTCATGCAGGATAATTTATACAAAGTCTTGGACCTTATGGGTGTGTAAGTACGGCTTATTAATATTATTAATTCGTTGGAGTAAGGTCCTCTGTACGTGAGAGGAATCCTCTCGAACTGTCATTTGGGGTTAGCAATGATCAAAGGTCAATCATCTACCACATTTAAATATTTGGATGTTTATAATGCTTGCAATGCTTTCCCAATCTTTGAATACAAGACACGCATAGATTAAACCGCAGCTTTATAATATCTCATTTAGGCAAATTAATTTTCTCGTCTGAAATCCCAGGCGTCTTTAATGAAGTGTTCTCTTCGCTGATTTAATCAATTAAAGCGGAAGCGAATTAACTGGGTATTCTTGGAGGGGGGGGCAACGCCAAGGTTATGCTGAAAGGTTATTACCAATACAAATTAAATGTCAAGTAAAAGGGTAATAATTATCATTAATTATTTCACCCAAATATCTTATTTTAGCAGGTTTTGTCCTTTGCTAACTTAATACTAGAAGAGGGTGATAGAATTTTTACTTTTTTGCTGGAAAATATAAACCAAATTTCCTTGCTGGTGCATAAATTAGGAGCAATTGTTTTCATTTGTTTCTCAGAATGAGATGAGGTGCACGTGATTCGACCGCTCAGGATTACATTAATTGCAGAACATAGCCTGAGTTGCCTTCATCCTAATTTCAAAATATTTTTTTGTAAATTATACGTTGATCACCAGCTGTTGAATTTGTTAATCTGACCGTCGAAATTGGATTTATCCGTGGTAACGAGTTGCAGCAATTAAGGGGTTCTCTGCTGAACACAAACTACGAGAGCGCCCCACTTCTCCAAGTGCAGCTATTTCAACCCATGCGCAATAATCTTTGGTAGGTAGCTTTCACAGTTGCGAGAATTTCTCCTTCCTCCTTAATCGAAGTTCTGGGATGTCTGACGTTCACGTGCAGAAACGTTGTTGAGGTCACAAACTGATTAACTGGTTACGGGAAGTTTATTCTCCAGACTCAATTGCGACTCGCTTCCGTTCAGTAAATATCTTGGACTTGTGAACTCCACCCGTGCACTTAAATGAGTTCGGTTTCAAGTATTTCAACAATAAACATTACGCAGTCAAAGCATGCTACCATATAATGTTTGAGCCTTAAAAATTCTGATTTTTTTTTTTCATATACTTTCACCATCGAAGTATTTGAAAAATACTTCGATGGTGATTTTTGGGAAATCCTCTTGGGTAAGAATAACTGGATTCGAACCACTCCCTGGTTGGCCTAAGGAAACGAACTGTATTAAGGGCTAAAAAATTCCGCACGATGCCGAATCACGCTGACGTTCATAAGGTCGTGTTGTCTCAGACCGGATGCAGAAGACGACGGTCTCAAACGCCGATCCAAAAGATTTGCAGTGAAGTCGAAACAACAATGCATCTTGCCCATTTTGTCGAAGAAATATTGGTTTGCATCCGTTCTAGGCCAACACAGTGATATTTAATAAAGGCCTAATATGACAAAGGAAGGCCTTCATTTCCGTAAAGTGTAATTTTCATCCCCCCTCCAAATCAAGCACGGTGGTCGGAGAACCCATGCAAATTTATTATAAAAATTTATTTATTATATCACTTTTATATTAGAATATCTACTCAGGGATCTTCAGAACCTTAATTGTTCAAATTGTTATCCCAAGTAGACAAACCACACCGAACCCCGTCCCACACATACACAAATGAGTTGAAATTCAATACGCAAGTCTCTAAAGTGTGATATTCATCCTGCTGCTGGAACTTATCTGGAATTATCCGCATTTAACGTGACTCATTAACGATTTTGGGAGTTAGATGATTAATCCCAGAATGGTTATGAGTTTATCCCTTATGCTCGCAGTAGGCAGCGGTATTCAGGTATGCCGAAGAATGTGGTCCTCATGTGACTGAATGGTATGGTGTGAAGGAAACTTTCACGAATATAGCGCTGCCACCTAATATGATAGACGCGTGGATTCATTCAGTTTTTTGTTTCTTTTCCTAATCCACTTTTACCCACCGTTTGCTTATATTGAGAAGCATCCAGATAACGTTTAATATATATTTTTCACACTGCCATTATATTTTTATCATACCTACATAAGATCAGTAGTCTATTAGCGTTGTATTTACTATTAAAGTTCAAGCATTCTTTATTATTATCGATTCCTATGTTTTCAAACATGCACATTTCGAAAATTTCTTCATAAATCAAGAAATTGTTTAAAGTGCTGGTTATTCAAAAGCAAAATGGTCTTTGCTCTTTAGCTCAATAATTATCTCTGAGATAATCGGCGGCATTTCTATATTTTTATACTTTCAGGAACTACATTTTAAAATGTTCTGCTAATACGCGCTTTTAATTTAGTTTAAATTGGCTTCATTACGCTCCTTTGAAGCTAAAGGAACGTAATGAGCGCCGTCACCAAAACTGAATGAAACGGTGGATACCAAATTATTGCGTAGATGAAACTCCAAAATCGGTTCCAATTCATAATGAAGAAGTAAAGCTCCAGTAATAATGAATTGTTAACAAAATATTTTTTACTATAATGATAAATGTATTAATTGCAGGTAATATCTGAATATTGAAATAACGCAAATTATTTGAGGTGTCGAAAGTTTTCTAATTTGCAGATTTTTTTTTTTTTTTTTTTTTTACTATGAGGTTGTCAGCTTCCAAGACAAGCCAAGGTGATCTGAAGTGCTCGATCCTCTACGTAATAACAATATAGTGCTGAAGTTAGAGTTCGATTTTCAACACAAATCTAAGTACAGTATTATTGCGTTTTGATATTTCCATGATTTAGTTGCATTTTATCAAATACGTGCGACTATCTCATTAGGGACTAATGAAAGAAAGAATACTCTAATGTGTAGAGTAGTGCAAATTATTTTCTTGGATACACAGAAATGCATTAACTGGAAGACTGTTAATCGCTGGTAATCGCCGATACTTTTATAGTTTACTATATTCGGCATGAAACTCTGATTCCAATCTTTGAGTTTCTTATTCGGTTTTAAAACTATGTGGGATTTAATATCCCCTTAATTTAAATAATGTTTGTTTATATCGCCGAAATTAAGCCTATTGGCTCTTTATATTTAAGCTACTGTTACCAAAGCAGTAGCCGCATAAAAATTATCTTTCTGGTTAAAAAAAAAGATTTAAAAATGTGATGATTGGTTTATGCTTGCATTGGATGCACGTTGACACATTTTATTTTCATCTATAGCAACGACTGTGTGTGAGTGTGGCTTTTTAAATATTCTCGTCTGTCTTTCATTGGTCAGGTATGAAGTATTTAAAGCCACATGGAAGCATTTCTTCATAAGAACTGTTGCTTAAAATTCATAAATGTGAATATAATTTATTGATGAGTTTTAAATCTCATTATACACAGTATAACGTTCGTATTCTGTGTATACTATAGCCACTCATCTATTGATATTATTGGATTCATTTCTTTCGTTAGTTATCTGTCAGATAAGGAAAATAAGTTGATCAGTAATTTTTGCTCGCCACCGTTGGCAATTGCAAAGGTCTTGTTGCAAATTCACTTAACAGAGATAGTAGTTGCTATCATTAATTATGAGAAGGCATCGCCCTCGCGTATCCTTAAGGTCTGATGGTGTCAGACATCTTGACGGAGATTTAAAAGTTGAGAAAATATGGCGTTTTAGTTGCATTGTAAAAACAAACACACTACCAGTAATTTCGATAATAAAGGTGGTTAAATATAACTTGATTTTTTAAAAATTATTTTATTTAGAATTATAATATTTTCAAGTATGTTACAATATTACTAATGAGGATGTGTAAATTGCATAGTGTATTTTATGAATAATCAGATCACGGTAAACTAGGACATAGTTAAATACGACGTCGTGTAAATTCGGTCTTTTTCGATATGGTAGAATGAAGTGATACTTGTCTTGCACCTCACTTTTATGGCATATATCAGAGAACATGTGATTTCCGAATAACCACCTACTTTTAAAATTGATACTTGAGTTCTGTTTATTGTTTCCATTTTGCAATGTTCTTGTCACATGGACTTCGCGCATCAACAGAATTAAACGTACGTGCACTCTTTCTCTTAAAATCGATTAATTTTGGATATCAGAAATCAGCATGAAAGAGTGACTTTTACGTTTCTCAAAAATGCAAGACAGGACTTCAAATGATCAGCAGTTCTCTACTTGCTCAAAGTGCACTGCCGCAAGAACTGCTACTCCAGAAAAATTCTTGATCACAGTTTATGTTAAACGAAGGGTCTGAATACCTAAAGGCATTACTTTGCCCGACCAGAAAGCATTCTTAATGACGGTCAGAATATTTCAGTGGCTTCAAAGGAACGTAATGAGCGCCGTCACTAAAACTGAATAAAACGGTGGATGGCACTTAAACTGTTATAAGGCCAAATTATTGCGCAGATGAAACTCCAAAATCGATTAAATCATAATGAAGTAAAGCTCCAGTAATAATCAACTGTTAACGAAATATTTTTTTTTTACTAGCATAATGATAAATGTATTAACTTCCAGTACATTTTGTTTATTCGTATGGGTTACCGCCGTTCCTCAACCACCCCTTAGGACTGGTTGAGCCCACCTAATGAGGGATTAAGTATTATATCTTATGACTGTAGCCTGTGTGTTTTCATGGTGCCGGTTTGCCTGCTTGCAGGATGAAAAACCCCAGATAAACTGGGGAGAAAAATCCTGCTGTTCACGCCCAAGACAGGCATACATGGCTGTTGCTGAGGAAGCACCTTAAGCTCCTCACGTCGGCGACGGGAATCGAACCTAGGACACTCCTTCCGGAGGCATATGGTTGCGAAGCGCAAAGCCACGAGGCTAACCGCGGGCATTTCCAGTACTGATTTAGTTTGAGAGGAGAATTGTTTTTTGAGGAGTTGCAGTTGTTGAACAGAGGGAATAATTACTTTGAGTAAAAATGTTCAATTGAATTAATTGTTAGTGAGAAGAGTGATTTTGGGGAAATTTACGTAATGAAGTCACAAAAACTGCTAGATGCGTACCCATAGGCCGGAAACAGAATTTGGTTTTCGTCCACTTTTTTATTATTATTTTTTTTTTAATTGAAGTCCATAATAAACTTAGGTTTACTCCCGCACAGCAGATAAACCGTACCAAGGGACCTCGTAAGACGATAATAACCAGTTTTCGAATACCGTGTAGTGTTCCATGAACGATTATTAACTAAGGCTTCCATAGTCCAAAAATGATATCCTGCGGTTCCATGTATTTAGTTCCATATATAACGTTCGGTATATGGAACTAAATATTGGAACTTATTCGCTGCCGGTGTGTTCCATTTGTAGAATGATTGATTTTAAGTATTGAAACATTAAACGAACTTGTTTAAACGAGTCCATTTGGCTGGAAAGAGTCGGATTCTAATCCCATTGGTGACATGAAGAACTTTATTCAGTCTTTTCAATCAAATGGTAAGTTAGTCGATCTCATATGGGGTGGATTGCTTTTTATCGCTGAGGGGGCGATACAGCAGAGGAATGGACAGCTGGTTGCAGTAATTACCCCAAACCACTAATTAAGAAGTCAACCGCTCTTTGGAAATATTAAGCGTAGGGAGCCTGTTACAGTATGGTTTAAATCATAAGCGATTCCTTTTCAACAAAGTGTTTCATTTTTAATGAATCTTATTTTAAATTCTTCAGTATTTCATTAAACTCCTCTTCTTATAAACCAGAGGACAGTTAAAACCTGACTAACAAATGAAAATTATGTAATGTTATTGTCATATGTTTGCCGATGGAACAAACAAATATCTAAAGCGGTATTGAATGATCGTTTTCAAAGTAGCTCTCCTGAAAGGTGATGTACGATTTCATGGCTTATTCTGGTCTCGAGCAACCACAACTGTTATTGTGTTTGTCTACTCTTCGGTGCATTGGTGAAGGGTATCGCGGCAACAATTTAATAAAGTAATAAGTACAGTGTGTGCCTACTTTGCAACCAGATAAGAAATAAGGAGGTTTATGGCTTTTTTTACGATTTTTTGTATACAGATGTTTATCATCCGCTTCATTTGTATGTAACTCGGGGAATTGATAATGATGGCATCCCAACGAAGTAGGTTATGTGTTTCTCGGCGGCCAGCAAAGTGAAACTGACAGAGGCCGAAGTTCTTTGGAAACACCCTCCCACTGGTAGCCCTAACAAAGTATTGGCAAATTGTTAGATCAGCTTTAACTGTATCCCGCTACTTTCTCTCACCTTTCAAGGAAGGACGGTTTAGAAATCCAACGATCGGTTCTCTGAGCATGCGCAATAAATCGGAGGTATTACCTATCTGCAGCACACGCGAGAACTCCATCCGATACTGGCAGTGGCGCAGTCAACGACGGACTAACAACTGCGAGACTTCTAACAGGGAGTTACTTGCAAGATGTGTGACGGTCTCTCCTGAAGCGATGTACTCCTTAAGTATCCAATAATATGAGAACGACGGGACTGAATGGAGAAAAGATGTAAAAACTACTATCATTCACTCGAAAGAAGAACAGACTAATGGACAGAAGAACTGATGCTGCTTGCTGATAGCGTGAAAAAGGATACTGTGGAATTCCATGAGGTTATGAGGCATCGCAAGCGATCGCTTTGTGTGTGTTTTGAATACTGCTTTCGGCTTAGCGTAAGTCTCATTTACAAGAGACTAACCATATTATACTTATTACCTGTGAGAATGGGGGAAATTTTTTAACCTGTTATTTATCGAGAAATAGATAACAGGGAAAAAAGCTTAAATAAACGTTGAATGCATTTCACCTATTTTTTTTTAAATTCTGTTATATTGTGCGAGAATTGATTCAGGAATTGGATGCTTTTAATACATGACTGAATTCTGGATTTTGAAAAGTAAAAAGGAGAAAGGCATTTTGAATTTCTTCTACAAAAATCACAAACGAAACAATAGGGGATATTTTTTCTGTATCTTTAAAACAATATTCTCCAACTTTATTTGATGATTACGAATATTCTACATCTATTTTATGGAAATATTATTAAGATAGGCATCGATGGAAGTCATACAATTCGCCCCAGAGTCATACCTGTTTATTCACGCTACTTGCACTCGCAATATCCAACGGCAATCCGTTTGAATCACACACTACTCAGATAAACATGTAGCCCTAACCCTCTTCTTGACAGCATTCATTTTCAACTTCCATGGATATAGTCTATGAAATGAGAAATTCCATCTACTGAAATTCTGTATAACCCTTTAAGAAGTTTTATTAGTTTCAATCATAACACCTAGTATTCTAGAGACAGCAGGCTAAAAATTCTCGGTCTAACTTCATAATCGGTATTCCACAATCCTGATAAAATTTTTAACACTCCTTTCCGCTCTCTCCAGTATAACAGAATCACCACGAAAACCAGGAGACCAGACCTACATAAATCAATGTAGGTGAGGTCTTATCAACCCTTGTAAAGAGGCAAAATTACTTATCTTTACATGTCAAGGTTCGTTTCAGCATTGCCATTATTTTCTGAGTTGTATATACAATTTTTGCTATATGACTCTTGAATTTTAACTTACTGTCTACTATAACTCCAAGATCCCTAGCTTCGTTAGTCTTCTCAAGCATAATCCGACCATTGTAATACGACATTGGATGTCTAATCACACCAAATTGCATGATTTAGACAGCCATTTTCACATGTCCACAATTCCAGCCTATTCAAATCATTGTGCAAATCAGCAGCACTTCTGATTACCCAATCTATCTTTGCACCATCAGAAAATAGCTGTAAGTCACATGTCAAATCCTTCCCGATATCATTAATGTATAGATTGGATAATGTACAAATCGCTGATCCTTGAGTATACCACTAGTCACCCTGACTCTTGTAGATTCACATCATCCATACACCACGTTTAGATATCTGACATTCAGCCATCCTCTCATCCATACCAAAAGTTTATAATCAAATCCTATGATTAATTATGACAAAAGCCCTAGCAAAATCGACAAATATCATGGAGTATCCATTACCTTTGTCTAACTTAGTGGTAACATTATTATAGAATATGAGCAAGTTGCTAAAACATGATCTTCTCTTAGTAAACTCTTCTTCTCTTATAAATAGGATAATTGAGATAAAACATCTTTACATCATGCCAGATTATTATTCAGTTATACTTAACCTACACTGCATGAAAAAGGTAGAGATCTCTTCTGGACCATGGAGACTTCCATCAAATTTTTTGTTGATCTTTTCAACTAAATTCCAGACCCTCTATTTGAACTGGAATAATGTTACCTGGAATTGGGATATGTGGTTAAAATTCAAACAAGCAGTAAAGCAGAATATGGTGTAATGGGGAAAGGAACAGGCTTTCCTCAAAAAGAAAAGTTGAAAGATCTGTATAAAGAGAGAAGCTGGTTTGTAACAAACCAACGCAATGGTATAGAATGTAGCAATATCATTAAAATATTAACATAGTGATAGAACTGGAAAGACAGACAAGTAGAAGAAAGAAATTTTAAGATAAGAATACAACAGCACTTAGCAGATAGCCCTTCAGTTGCATTCTTCAATAGACAATTTACAAAATTTCGCAAAGAAAGGACTATCACTCAAATCTGTGTTGATGGAGAAGACATGTCTACCACTAAAGACATCCTTGACTCATTTCAAAAAAACACTACAAAAATCGGTTTGAAGACTATGGTACTACGTTGGAAACTATAACTCTTGGAACATTAATGGCTTTCCTGTTCATATCCAAGATTGGCTTGACAGCCCCATTACAGCATCTGAAGATACCACCGCCTATAAAGAATGCCAGACAAGAAACTCCCCAGGGCCTGATGGTCTGGGGATAGAACTTTATCGTGAGGCCTGGAATTTTATTATTCCCATTTTGGTTACACTATTTAATTGCTTTCTCTCATCAGGACACATACCAAGTGTATTTGTAGCAAGCCATATTGTCCTCATTCATAAACCTAATAGAGATCACACCTTAATCAGCAGTTGGAGACCTATTTTAACAGGCTCAAAGCAGGAATGAAATATATAATTAAAAGCACACAGCTGTATGGAGTACCAGGCAGAGCAGTAGATTTAATCTATTTCTGCTACGTGATCTAATCCGTTGGTTAACAAGAAAAAGCAGTCGATGGCAGTGCTATCAGTGGACCTTACTCAAGCTTTCGATAATGTCCGGCATTCCTTTCTATTCTACATCCTCCAGCAAATTGCTGTAGGTACAAAAACTGCTATCTGTTTTCAACCAAGAAACTCATATGATAACTCTTGCTGATGCCAATGCACTAGCAAAAGCTAAACTAATTCCATTGAAATCAGTGATACAACCTCAAATTCCCGAGATCAATGCTGACAGAAGGACCCCCACCACGATAGCAAGACTACGAACAGGACATTATAGAGGAATGAAGATCAATAAAGATGATACGAGAACATATAGAAACTGCAACAACTGCCCCAATACTGAACTGACACCCACTCACATCTTTACCTGTCCAGCAATTACAGCAGCCTTGCAAGAAATAGATCCTAATCCTGAACAACAGCTCTCTCTCTCTCTCTCTCTCTCTCTCTATATATATATATATATATATATATATATATATATATATATATATATTGGTATTTTGGAAAAATTCAGTAAAAGAAGCGGATTAATTATTAATGCAGACAAGACAAGATTAAAATTTCATGGAACAGTGTGATCTTGTAGGCATTCCTTTTGGACTAACCCCAAGAAAGAACCCCTTATTAATACTTGAAATTCCCTTCCCCACTTACCCAATATTACCAGTCCAAGAACTTATATACAAGAACTTGGAAATGTTAGAAGACTGGAAAATAGGGCCACTCTCCTTTTCTTCTAAAGCCATAGTACTGAAAACCATAATCTTTCCTGCACAGTTGTACATAATAAATATTACAGACATCACAGACGCTGAAGAAAAGCAATTATATAGTAAACCTGTGCATTTTTTATTTTTATTTTTTTGATCTAACCTATACCAAGAAGTTAAAAGGGAATTTCAACTATTAACAAAGCATGGAGGATTTGGACTTCCAGTTTTAAAATTTAGCTATTTAAGCAATACAGCTTCAAAAACGCATAAAATATTGCAAACTAATCACACATGTGCAGACCTTCTCCTGTACTACTTGGGTTTTCATCCCCCCCTGTTTGTAGTTAATGATTATAAAGGTCCAAAAGCTGAGATTGTTCCTGAACACTAAAACACTCTGGAATTGACATTCTTTCCATTAAAAAAGTAAAATTTGGTATAAAGAAATCTTTAATCTCTTTCGCTGCGAAGTTCCACAGTTGGGTACTGACAACAATATTTTGTTTCATAACTTGATGAAGTTCCAAGGGTACCCTAACAAAAAGGATCTTGCTTGGAGAATTGTATATGGTCGCCTTCCAGTCAATGCCATCAAATGGAGGTACTTTAACATCGGAGATCCTATGTGTGACATCTGTTACCAATTGGAAACAGTAGAACATACTTTCTACAGCTGCCCTCTTGATCTGCGTATTTGGAACAGATTATGTAATGTATTGGGAATACCGCTATTACAACAGAACAGGTTATTTTTTTACAATACCCGCCACCACCTTCATCAATGGGAAGAGAATTTTGATTTTTATAATTAATTAATTAAAATACTATTTACGGAAGGTTAGAAAAAAACGTGGATTGGAAAACCAGAAATATGACATCCAAATGCTTTATTGTACTGTGGAAATTTTATTGTTCAGTCAGACTTTTTTTGTATTCAGAAGAAGCATTCTAGGAGATATCAAATTTATCACTAGACAGTGATTTATCACTGTCTAGTGATAAATTTGTCTAATTTATTATATTAGGCAATATTCACCAGGGGGGGAGATAAAATCAGTCTATTCTTGATATGAGAGGATTTTTAAATAGTTCCATCTTCTTAATTCAATGTAGTCTTATAGTCAATTGCAGGGATGACTAGAGAACAATTCCAGGCAGAGAAAGTCAACTTAAGGCGATTAACCCAGATGGGGCTAATCACCTGGATATCAGTCATCTTTGCGCTTTAGTTTCAGTTCGTTTTTTGGTTGTTCATCTGTATGCGATGGGTGAAAAAGGAAAACTCATAGCCTTTGGCAAAATGGTGATATAAAAGAGCTGAGGCCTTTTTTTTTCTCTCTCTCTCTCTCTCATGCTATCTATCTGCCTTTTTTCTACTAATACTATCACGCTCTCTTGCACCCGAACTACTCTAGGCCTATGATGAGCAACCCTTTACTTTTTTTCGCCTCAATAAAGGTCGAAACAGTCTCGGTAGTGGCTCTTCCCTTAATGCATAGCATCATAGATGTCCGCAAGGAGATGTGTTTTGCATTATGGGAGATGCTAAAGAAAGTGATCAGAGCTTACTCTACCTTTACCACGCGTTGCCTCAGACCTGAAAATACTTCAGGTGCAAACTTGACTTACCTGCTTATTTGCTTACTTGGGAAAAAAAGATTAAAACCAAGTTTATAAAATTTCTTGGTATCTTTAACATATATATATATATATATATATATATATATTGGAAAGAATATATACATTTGTCTACAATTACTTTGCTGCTTTGAACTTCAGATTTATTCTGTTAGTGGTGAAGTAATTCGGTGTTTTTAAACGCCCTTCAGTTTTCTGTATCGCCGTGATAAATTTATCGAGAGTACATGATAAACAGCCAAAAATTGTCCACTTCTCATATGTTTTATGCACTTTACGTGTTTCTTGAATGAGAATGCCACAGTAATATAAAAAATGAATTTTATAAGCATCGTCGGTAAAGTGGAAGTTTATAATGAATCCCACTTCCTGCCAACGGATGCATCGTATGGTCGGCATTTTGTCTTTTGATGATTATTCAACAGTCAATAACGAAGAAAGACCTCTTTCAAAAGGTCGTGCTAATGCTTGGACAAAAAAGTTTGTCATTCTTCTTTGCATTCAAAGATCGTCACTGTTCAAGCATTGAAGGTGAATTGGAGGTTTTTTTTAATGCGAGCATTTGTAATCAGTACACTGTTCGCCTAAACTTCATGACATGCCGGAAAGAGAAAAGGCTGTCTGGTTATCTCTAACAACTTAATGAAACTAGTGCAGTAGACACGGCTTGGAGAATGATAATTTTTCCTCTTATTGGTGGGCTGACATAACAAAAAAAAACAGTAAATAAAATAAAAGTGAAAAAGAGGATGTGATAGACACCGAGGAGAGAACAGTTAGATACAATTAGTGATTAATAGAATTATGAAAACTGATTTTAAAAAATAAGATACTTGGAAAGGAATATGTTTGGGAAAATGGTATATCAATGAAGAAAAGTGCGTGAGAGGAAACGCGTAAAGTAAAAGGTGCGAGTGCTTGATTTGGGAATGAGAAGCAACTTACGAACGGTAGCATTCTTCATTAGGAGCATCCATAGTTTGGCTAAGGAATTTTTATAAGGGAAGTCCGAAGAGCATACAAGCTCCAACGGAACAACTGCTTAGACAGAATACAACTTGCAAAGCATAAACACCTCTGACGAATGTAATTTCACAAAGGAAGGAAATCCTTTATCCAATTGTTGGATAAAGAATCGTTTGCAAGTAATAATTCGATCGCAGGATGAATGACTTCCGGATTTTTCTAAATTAATATCACTAAATTTGGTGTGATTGAGGATGTGCTCCGTATCTACTGCTGATTCCAAAAACATTCTTAAGATGCCTCTTCACTAATCGTGTGTGAAGAGGCATCTTAAGCGTGGTCTGCCAGTCTCGACTTGCCACAAATATTGTGTAGAATGTATCTCTCATGTTCTCTGAGGAGGATGTCAACAGATCTTCCTGTTTGTTCAAAGTAAGCCAATTCGCAAGTACACGGCATTTCATACACTCTTAAATGTAATAAAGGAGGAAGGTTTTCTTTAGGCGAAGGAGTGAGTGCTGGTATTTTGATATACGGTTTTGATCTAAACTATGCTTTTCAGATGTGCCCTGGATATAAGGGCATATGTGACGGTAACAGATTTGCCCTGGTGTCTTGTTGTGTATTAAGGGAGGAGATTTGGTTCATTGAGTATTTCATCTAGTTTAGTGGTTGTACACGTTTGCTAAAATGGTGTTGTGAAGCTACTGGAGTTCATTAGTAAGAGCACCATTAATAGAACAATTAGCCCTGGCTCTATGAGTTAGTATTTCGAATACACCATTGTTGTGCTAGATGGTGGCGGAGTGTTCATGTAAATATTTTTAGCATGTGTTAGCTTTCTATAAACAGAAAAAAAGATAATGAACTAGTTGAAAGGCATATATGACCAGTTCTAGGAAGGACCCAGATTTATTTGTTTCAATTCATTTTTCGGAAGTGTATTTTAGTAAGTTCACTATTTTAAATTCACGCAAATGTATTTAATCGGTGCTGAACATTGAGTCAAATAGTAAAATAAATCATCTGCATTGCACAGCCAAACCACGAATTAGAGTGTGGCTGTATTGAGTGCTATGTAGAAATTGGCTAAAAGGAGGAGGCGCTTCCCATCCAGTTGTTTGCATATGTTTTCTTGCATGATGTAAACCAATAAATTTGAATAATTCAAACATGTCTGAATTATTATAGGTTGACTTCAAGCAGTTCATGAGCAAATTGTGAAGTAATATCGAAGCTAATAATTATTTCTGAATTTTTATAATTTTTAAGTAACTAACATGTTTTTTCACAAGAATGAGGAGTCTCCTCTCGCTGGACAAGTGACTTTACGAACTCTTCATCAAGTTTGTAATAGGACTGTTTCTACTATGTTTTTCTTTACAGTTTTAAAAATGTTCCCGAAGATAGCTGATTGTTAGTTTGTGTAGTAAGACAAACTAATGAATTATATTATCCTCTGATTTCTCTCTCTCTCATATTGCTGGAAAAAAAAGACCCTTCCCCCTCATGGGGGAGAAACACGCCTACTTCTTCTACGATGGCCCACTCTGTTTTGGGAAAGTGTGTATTTACGAGTATGAATGAATAAAGGAATCACAACATCCATTCCCAAAGCAGAATTAGAACCAGCAGTTTATAGAGAGGGTACTCTAATCAATCAGCCAAGTAGTGTTTCCTTAATTCATTGTGTAAATCAATAAACATCTTGTTTTGTTTCTTTAGGGTTATGAATTAAACTTCAAAATTGCAGATGAGTAAGAGGAGAGGTCTTAGATACGTGTTACAGATTACCTGGATAGGACCTAAATCTGGGTGTATGATAGCGAAACCTTTTTGGAGGAATGAATCATTACTTTGAATTATAGCCGCAAATAATAAACATACCTAAGCAAGATGGCGATATATAAAAAATAATAATGGGTAGCAACCCTAGGGAGTGTTTCAGAACCAGAATCGGCCGACAAACGAGTTACAACTTGCATATAATTATTGTTACTTACTGCAATTAGATAATGCTACGCATTCTTAAAGCTGTTGTTTTAGAGACAAATTTTCATTTGAGGTTGATATAGTAGAATTATCAATGATATTATTCTTCACACAAATGTTTAAACAGTTATAATAATAGATAGTGCAAGTGTTCGTTTTAAGAGTATTGTATGGTATAATACTATGCATTCTAAAACTATTTCCACTGTTTGCCAGTGTATATATTGAATTAATCTCATTTATGAATTTTATATGCGAGTCGAACAAATATGAAGTGATCTGTTTGAAATAATAAAGGACGAGATATTTCTTTGAAATATAATATTCGTTCTACCCGGGTTTAAGAGAAGAAGAAGAATCGAGCAGATACGAATGTTTGATGAAGCAATCACAGTCTCAAAAGGCATGGCGTGTTGGGGAAAAACTTGCGGTTTCATTGCGGAATGGAGACAATTTATCAAAGAAACAGTAAATGTAAGATGTCACTTCCACATTTCGCAAAAACCGATTCCTCTGCTTGAATATTCTCCACTCGCAATGTAACGAGGCGTATAATTCTCTTCCATTTCATTTTTGTGCCGATCAGATAGTGGAAATTTGACTCGATTTTCTTACGCCACGGAACTTTAAAGAAACTTGAGAGAATTGTAAAGAAGGCCTTTTTAAAAAAAATCGTTTTCTTGTATTTTAAGTGATAAATACTACCCGTTGGCAAGTTCTTTCGCAACACGTGCTAAATCCATTCCTTCGGTACTGAAAATAACAAAGACGATGCATTCCATTTATATTCGGGAGTGGCTTATGCTTCAAAAGAAGAATTTATGCTTCTTATTTCTAAATGTTTGCGCGATTAGCCTAGTGGCTTTGCGCTTCGCAACCATATGCCTGGGGAAGGAGTGTCTTGGGTTCGATTCTCGTCGCCGACGTGAGGAGCTCAAGGATTTTCCTCACCCATAGCCAAGTTAGTCGGTCTTGGGAGTGGACAACAGGGTGTTTCTTCCCAGCCAGTTTATCTCGGGTTTTCATCCCGCAAGCAGGCAAACCGGCCCCGTGAACACACACAGATTTACAGCCATAAATACTTAACCCCCATGAGGAAGCTCAACTCGCCCCAGTAGGAACGGAGGAGAAAAGGGAGGAAACTCCATATGAATAAATAAGGAATTTCTAAATATTCTCCTACGAATGACTGCATTACTTTTCCATGTAGCTTTTTCACTTAGCATTTGAAAGTAGAGTTTATTTTATGTTCTCTTTTCAATGTCTTTTTTTTCCACTATGTTAAAATACAGGGTTTTTTATCCACTTTAAAATTGTTTACATTTCTTTGTTATAGCTGGATCCTTTTATCGAGTATATATATATTTCATAATTATATACAGAATTTAAAATTCAAATCCTGTAATTCTGAATTATGAAGTGTATATGCAAGGGTGGGGAGAACTTAGTTTAACATGTCAATGTAACAGAGTTAAACTGATATCAGTTCAACTCTGAATAAAAGTACATTTTTATTCAGAGAAAAATATATTATCATATAATAAATGAAATATCGTGTACATAAAAAATAACGAAGTCAATGCTATCGCTGAATGTTTAAAAACATCCTTCTGAACATGAGGGATTTTAGAATAGAATTGTTATATTTCTCTTGCGAATGAAAAGGAAAAAAAGTAACTTATTTTATTTTAAATAATTATACAATAACCTGAAAAAATCCATAGTCTCACAAAGCAAAAAAATATTGTGCCACTTCGTATCCACTTTGAATTTAAGACATTTTACCCATCTGAGAACTTTACAGTCTTTTATCCATCAGAATTATTCATAGAGTTCTCGATTTTCTGGGAGATTTTTTGTTTGTTTGAAAATAATTAAGGAGAATAAGGCGACTTTCAATAGGAAACAACAAAACGCTTCCTACTGATGATATTGAAATCTCTCTCTCTCGGTGTACACCTTCTTCACCCAGATTTCGGTTCCGATATACCTTTATTCTCGTAAAGAAGATGAAGCCTCATTACCCGAAATCTAATTTTAACAGGGACATAACGCCATTTGCCTATTTACATTTTTCACGACTAATTGCATAATTTTTACGTGCAGTTTATGTCCGTTTGCTCTCTGAACAGACGCTTATTGCCTCTATAAAGAAATGTTATTGCCGTGTTTTTTTTTTCAATAATATTTCGTTATTAGCCAAAGGAAGTGTCATATGTTAAATTCTGTTTTCGGTCATGGTCTCCTCTAAGAGCTTTTTAATGTATCGCCAAGAAGTGCAGCAAGAGTTGCAGTGGCCGTCATCATACGCGGTGACACAAAATCGATAGCTATCACAGCCGTGGGCTGAAGTGTCAACAACTCGGCTCTTCCTTTCCTGTGACGAATATGTAATGGGTTCGTATAAACATATACTGCATGAAGAATGCATAGTTAGGAAAGCGTTTTACTTCTGAAGTTTACTTCAATTCACCGACTGGGTCGCGGATAATAGAAAATGTCTTCCTTTGTCACTTCCGTAAAGCCACCGATAGCGGTACCGAGTTTACAGTCGTATCTCTTCATCCGTTACGCATCTCGTCCGACGAAAAGCAAAGTGATGTACATAAAAAATACTTTTTTGTTGCTTTCAAACTGATGGACAGCAATACACGATACTTTGTAAATAGATGTTCAAAAGAAGATTTTTGAGGATTCTTCTTCACTCAGAGTGAAATTTGTAAGATCCTTTTCTCTGAACGTTTCTGAATCGCAACTTCAGAGATATCGTAAAGGAAGTTGGTCAGCTGGGAGCGAGATGATAAACCGTTTAATGCTGTTTTTATGCCTGATTCAATTCTCAATATGGATCAGCCAATGATACTGCTAACAAAATATGTTTAGGAAAAAATCCTCTCCTTGTTAGGTGATCTGAGTATAAACGACTTTGTTCCTTTGACTGACTGGAGACTTCAACCTTCTGGGTCCACATAACCCACGAGTATAAACACCATCGATAGTTACGTCCTGGTTGGCTGCATTCAGAGTTAAAACTATGTTAGTTGTGGGTGTACTGGTTTTTCTTCATTCAGGTGTATCTCCGTTGCTAAGATGCCTCTAGCAGAATTTTTGAAGTACCGAAATCTTGGCGATAACTTCAACTTTAATCCATAGAACTGAGCCATCAATAAGTTGATATTAATATGCAATACATTTATATATTGCAATTCTCTGACTTAATAACAAAGCGTATTCTGATCTTCTCAAATAAGATATTTGAGAACATTTTCTTTAACGTACATATGATAATCAGTATTTTTGCTCTTATTTCTTCGAGAAGACTCATTGTGGTTAGTGTGTTTATGTAACGTATTCCTTTGCTGATGCGGTCTTGAAAACTGTGACTGTGTTCTTTCGATTTTAGTCATAGTCCGAAAACGTTAATATGAATTTGATATAAACATATGATTTTCGTTTACACAGAACAAATGAATAAATATAATATAATATAATAAATAATCATACTTCAGGACACAAAGGATAAGCCACAGTTCCTGTCGCTATGAAGAATTCTTTCTTCTACATCATGCTATATCCTGCTTTCCTCTTCAGTAACTTAAAACCTCTTCCAATTAAACACCTCCTCCAAGCAGGTATATTTCTGCCGTTATCTTTTCTTTTCTTTGCTATCTTCCTTTCTAATACGTTCGAAATGCATTTATCATGTTTACATATGTGTCCCAGGAATTTCTTTATTCTTTCTTTCTCTCTATGGCTTCTTCAATATTCAGCTCTCTTTTATTTATTGCAAGACTTCGTTGGGTTTTTTCTCTCCAGTTTATTCTTGGCAATACATTTCAAAGCTTCAATTCATTTCCAGTCTATTTCTCACAACTATATAAGAATATGAAAAGAAAAAAAAATCAGCTAACACCTTTTTATTCCCGTATAGGGAGTAGGCGAGGCTGTTTTATCCCTCTCTAACTTTTGGAGATTGGGTGGGCAGTTTAATCTCCACTGGTACCCAGTAAGAGATAGCTGGCCCAAGACTATCACTAATTAAGCGGCACTCATCGAAGAGAGACGGCTCAACAAGTCATGTCGTGCTCCCTAACCCAACACTTGTATGTATAATGTCTGAAATAATGTGGGTGATACGGCCGGTTTTTTTTACGGGACGAAAAACTCGCGTTTCTGGGAGAAAAAACTCGCTTGCCTGTGACAGAAATCGAAATGTTTCTATAAATATTTTCCGTATGTCTTTACTTATCTTAGTTATAATAAATGGTGATTTTTCCTTTAATACTTCTTTTGCCATGACAATTCTTATCAGATATCTAGCTTACACCTTCCATATTCTTTAATAGTTCCTCCAAGATATATGAATGATTTCACTTTTTCAATATTTCTAGTTCTAATCACTATTTTGTCTATCCTTTAAATGCCGGCATTCTTTTAGTTTTTCTTCCATTTGTTTAAGACAATAATCAGTTAAATCATCATCTATTCTAGAAAATATCTGTTTTAAATCGTGTTGATTCTCTGCTTATGCAACTCTATCATCAGAAAAGAGTATCATATTTATCTGCACACCACCTGTAGATATCCACGTCATTTCTTCTTTTATTCATTTCCCTCCATTATCTATATAAGGTTGAAAAGTAAAGGTGACAATGTAAAACCTTGTCTTACAACTTTTTTTATTTCTGCGTTGCTTCATTATCCTGCATCGGTGTGGCTTTATTTCCTGGCTAATATACAATTTCTTAACATTCTATCTCTCCAGTCTATTCCAATTTCCTTCATTAGCTGAGAAAGGTTATTCTCTTGTACATTATCTAATGCCTTTTATAAATCTATAAAAGCAATATACGTAGCTTTGTTTACCTTCATTTCATCTGTCTATTATTGTGCTTATTGCTAGCATTGATTATCTAATTTCTTTACCATTTTTTGAATTCAAACAGATCTTAATTTAATAACATTGAATTTTTGATTTTATTCTGTGCGTCACTTCGTTTAGTAATTTTGGGTATTGCTACAATCACACTTTCATAGAAATCAAATACTTCTGTTCATTTTGATAGATTAGGCTAATCACATTAAATACGACTTCCAGCATTGCGTTTCTCAGACTTTTTAGAATTTCAGCAAGTATTTTATCTGTTCGTATAGTTTTATCCTAAGCAATTCACTCTTTCTATTTCTTCGCCCGTTATCTCTCGTCCAAGAATTTCCTTTTCAACTTCATATTGTGAGTCGATAATTTCACTATTCTTATTTTCTCCTCTATATATTCTTCAATATATGCCTTCCATTTCTCTGCTATCTCTTTGTTACCATCAAGTACTTATTCTTGTATAACTTAATTTCTTGTTTTGGGATTGCGTGTGAGCTCATCAGTTATTCGACACGCCTTGTGAGTTCCTCCTGTTTCTAATGTATATTCACCTTCTTTACATATTTCTTCTATCGTTCACCTTTGCTTTTTGTGGTCTTATTTAATCTTGTTCCTTAGTATTCGATATTATTACTTTTACTTGCTTTATTTCGTTCTTCTATTAAGTATATCATTTGTAATGATCGCAAGGCTTCCGTGGTTGTAATTTTGTAAATCCTAACACTTTCCGTTTTGATTGATCTCATTCATCCCTTTAGGACGGGTGGAGTCCCCTAATGAGGGGTTCACGACGAAATTAATACGTCACTCCGTGCTGTATCCCCTAAGGGTGTAATCCATGTGTGTTCACGGTTTGCCTGCTTGCGGGATGAAAAACATCAAAAAGATAAACTGGCGGAGCACACCCTGCTGTTTACGTCCAAGACCAGCTAGCTTGGCTATGGCTGAGGAAGATCCTTAAGCTCCTCACGTCGGCGATGGGAATCGAACCCAGGACACTCCTTTCCAAGGCACATGGTTGCGAAGTTCAACCAGGCTAACGACGCGGGCCCTTTCCTGTTGATCGTTTAGTTATTTCTTTGATGATCGTCGTATCTTATTCGCTGTTCTTTTAAAATATTTTTTTTTTTGATATCTGCGGTTTTCAGTAGTTAAATAATTAACTTTTTTCCTCCTCCTTATTCCATGCATATTCTTATGTTTTATTTTCCTAGTCGAAATCATCCATTTCTTCACATTCACTGTCCTTTCCAACCATTTACATTAAAGTCGTCCATTATAATTAAATTATCATTTTTAATTAACTTTCATTTATCATTTTTATCATTTATCATTTTTAATAACTGATGATATTAGTTGTTTTAGTTGTTCATATGTTTCTTATATCCCATGATCTGAATTATTTGTTGACATGCATGCTTGAATTATGGGAAGATCCATTGGGGTTGTCAACAGTATTATTCTGTCATTCAGGTAATATTTTTACGCTCTTTCGCTAATCTTTCCTTAGCAACAATCCCAGCTCATTTTATCCTTTCTCGCCTCCTCTATAGATAATTCTGTAGTTTCCACTCCAGTAATTGCCACTACCTTCCATTTGGTTTCACTTGCTCCTAGAATTTCTACATCTTTCCTTGTTCTTTGAGTTTTAATAATTTTTCCTACTTTCATCAGTTTTTCATATTCCAAGATCCAGTTCGCATTGGCATTTCTTTACATTTTTGATATACATTTCCTCTCTCTGGGTAATTCACTGTATTTCTTTAAATTTATTCATTATATATATTCGCTTTGTTTTGCACTGCGATTCCTAGCACCCCTATCCCATTAAAGAGAAGCGAATCATCGGGAACTCGGAACAATCGTTTGAACTTTACTCTGCGAAAATAGTGCAGCAGATGTGCTTACTTCATGCACCTTAACCGCAGCATTTTGTACCTAATAACAAGCCTGATGCTTCTAGCTATCCTCCCCTCTCTCTCTCACACACACACACACACACATACAAGGCAGACCCCACTGCATGAGACGAACAAATAGCAAAATAGGAAAGATTCATGCCTAGCCGTCGAATAGTATTGGGGTGGAAGGTGCAAGAAGAAAAGAAAGATAGCTGGAAAGAAGAGTTGGGATCAGTCTACATAATAATTAACATAATTGTCGTATTTTACATCAAGTATGGCATGGTCCAACATCAGGGACCTCGGGTTCGCCACTCCTATTCACCGAAGTGAGTCCTTGAGGTGTTCAAGAACTCATTATAATATCACCAATAACTGTCACTTTAACTCTGTAGGAAAATCAAGTTATTCTCAGCTCATGTTAGTGTTATGTACAAAGATAGATCGCAGTTTTCCTTATTACTGGGTTTTGTATTCTTCCTTGTTATATGTAAATTAGATGAAAACAACTTTAAATGTAAAGTCAGTAGCCAACACAAATAAATAAGAACCAAACCGAATTTGATTATTAACGTCCAAGAGAGCAATGCCACCTCAAATTCACCTCCTGTTTATTGATGAGACCGAAGAAAATAGGTAACGAAGAATAACTCTCTTAAATTTTTACAAGTACAAAGGAAATTCTTTACCCAAGTTCGTTGATGGAGAAATCTCCCAGTATGATTTTCGCTACGATAGCTTACTAGCATATTGACGAACTGATGCATTTCGCAGGCTAGACTTGAAGCGATCTTCATCCATAATCTCTCTTCCATAAACATTTGCGACTGATATGATTTTAGGCCAACATTGTCTATTGATCCATGTGAAGCGGCACGGTGGTATTTTCGTGATTTTATTTATCCGAGCTACGCAATTTTGGAGAGTAGCGGATAAAGACATAATTTTTGCTACTCAAACCTAATAAAGGAACAAAGAAGATGTCTTAAAAATGCATTATCTCTTTATGGAAGCCAAATTAAATTGCGAAAGCCAGATAAAATTCCCATCTGTTATAAACTTCATTTTGGTTCATAAGACTTCATTTTTGAAGCTTAAAATAGTTTTTGTGCAATTTTGAATTCTGTTTTTAAACAGTACATTATGGAAACTTTCATCTGAATGAAATTTATTTCAATCCGATTTAATATTCTAACATATACATTTCATGGTGCATACGTTTTTTAGTGCCTCCAAGGCTTTAGATGAAAAAAACGATCGGAGGTTGAATCGTTCAATGACTCGATTAACATTTATGACGTGTTATAATTTATTAGTAATGAAACTGAATTTGAGATTGCTAATCTTATAATACGGAGGTGTTGGAATTTTTTTATCGTACGAAGTGGAGTCTGCGAAAAAAACATTGATGGACATACATTGCTAGAGGTAAATGTGAGATTAATCACTGAGTTTCATTATTTACTACCCAGAATTAGCTCTACAAGAAATTAAGTTGTTTTTGATTTAAAAGGGACTATTAGTATGCTGACGATGAGATATATGTTTGATCTTTTGTTTCAGTGGTGGCTTTATTTATTTATTCCTTTTTCTCCCTTAAAATTCATATTTTGATACATTTATTTACCCTTTCCGTCCTTCCTGGAGTTTGCTTTCTTAGGTCTCCGAAAGAAAGATCGTTGTAAGTTCGATTCTAGATTTTAACCAGAGGTATTTTTTTCTAAGCTTTCTTTCGACTTGGTTCAAGACGTAGTCGATCACTCACACGTGCAAGTAGATTTTGTTTTCTCCTAAAACTCAGGATTTTTAATTCCGAAACTCAAAAAAAAATGTACCGTACAATCTCATTATCCTAATTACAAACAATGATGTATTTTCGATCTCGGACCACAAGATGACGATATTAGTCCATGGACATATGGAAGACGTCTTCCATATCCCCCCCCCCCTCCCTGGTTGCCTTTGGATAATTGATTGTCTTTGGACATTTAAAAGTGATGGCAAGGAATGAAGTTCTGCCGTCATCATAATTGATAAAATTTAGGCTACTCCCTTGGGGAAATCAAAGGCATTAGAAGATTTATTTCTTTAATTACTAATATATATCACGCAATCTTCTTTTTCTTTTCGCATCGTATTTTTGGTTTTCATTTGCAATACATGGCACAAATTTTTAATGATAGTAATAATGGATTCTGTTTGAGAGTAGTTAAATGAAATTGTATTTAATATTTTATTTAATATTTATCTCTATTAGAGTTACTCGAAGAATGCCAGTTTATGTTTCAAACCTTTCATTATATGTACAATACGAATAACAAGAAATAAATTATGTACGCACATGAATAATTTTTTTTTCAAACTTCATTCATTATCGCTACAGTTGTTGCGATAATAAATGATGTCCTTGTAAAGATTGCTATTAGCTACACGTTCCTTCGCTTCGTTTTCGTACTTGTTAATCTTGACAAGCTTTAATCCTACCCTTCTGCAGGATTTCTTAATTACTAGGAAAATAAGATTCTTACAAATAATTTTATTTTTCGGACTCCGTTAACCAAGTTTATCATGAACTGAAATTTGAATAGTGATGTTGTGGATGTGATTTGTCGCGAAATATTAATTGAAATGTTTAGCGCAATATTTTCATACTCCCGTATTTTTTTGAACTTAAAAAAATGTTTAACTGTTCTTGTTTTAAAAATGCGTGACATCATTCTCTCACGATTCCAATTCTCATTTCAGTTCTAGAATAACTAGGGATGCTATGGCTCGTGTTCTAGGTGGAGGAGGATTAGCATGCTCTGCTTGTCAAAAAGATAATAAAAGATACTGCACAATAGTGCTTGAGTGCTCTAT
This sequence comes from Typopeltis vanoorti, assembly GCF_054136105.1. Taxonomy (NCBI): domain Eukaryota; kingdom Metazoa; phylum Arthropoda; class Arachnida; order Uropygi; family Thelyphonidae; genus Typopeltis; species Typopeltis vanoorti. The sequence continues at coordinate 22,100,101 of NC_143555.1, read as the reverse complement.
GGTGTACAGTTTTTTTTTTTCATTTTCTCTTATTAAGATTGCACTTTTCGATAATTCTCAGAAAATAAATGAAATGTTACTGCTAAAGAATTCTCATGTAGAATAATAATTCACAAATTCCTGTTGGCAAGTAACTTCTTTGCGACTGGTAATCATAATTTTAGAATTAATATTGTTCTTCATTATTTGACAGTGTAGAACAAGTCATATACAAGCAGTAGATAAAACGTTTTTGTTTTTTATAAGTTATCACTGGACATTAGAGGCTAGACACTAGCCCTCTAATGGCCAGTTTAATGTCCAGAGGCTAGCCTCTTGATATTAGACGCTAGCCTCTAATGTCTAGTCTCCAATGCTAGTCTCCACTAGACATTGGAGACTAGACATTGGAGGCCAGCAGGTGAAAAGACGTACTGTCAGAGAGCTGCTGGGAGATTTGTGATTTTTGTTGATTTATTAAGTATTTTCTTAGATTTAATTGTGTATTTGTAGTATAGTATTGTAGTTTTATTAGTGTAGTTATTGTACTAAAGTGTTTTATAAAATAATTTCAGAGAAATTATTAGTTTTTACTATTCTTGAAAATGGCGCAAAAAACTCGTCCTAACAAGGCAGTGACTAAAGCTAAAGTTGCTACTGAGGAGAGCGTTTGTCCTGAATAAAAATACTGCTGCAGTGATGATAATAATTTTTCTGAGGATACGCTGATTTTAGAAATAGCTCGGTTAAAAGAAATTATTACGAAATCAACCAGGGAGTTGAAAAAGGTGGAAAAACGTTTGTTTAAACTTAAACACGATAAGAAAAAGGATGAGAACAACAGTCAGGAAAATACTGAAGTTGTTAATCAAAATATTAATAACAACATGGCAATCGTCCGTTAATATATAAGGAAAAAGAGGTAATATGGTATGGTGACTCAATTTTAAAATTTGCGCTTGCCGAGGGAGTCACCACTTCTAGTTTCCCGGGAGCGAAAATTAAAAATATGACAAACGTAATTGAAAACCAAAAAAGAAATGGTAGTGCTGATAGGTACAGATAATTTAAGTGGTGACAAACATAGTATGAGAGAGGATATGAAAGGTCTGTTTGAAGAAGCGAGAAAGAAATGTGAAAGAGTAAAAATTGTAGGATTACTACCTAGATATGATAGTACTGAGTTAAGAACGAGGGCGATGATCGCAAATGATTTCACGCGCAGTCTATGTAAAAATATGGATGTTAGTTTTTAGATGTGTCGGATGCGCTTGATAGCAGAAAACATTTCTATGAGAATGATGGCCTGCACTTGAATTCATTTGGCATCAGAAGCCTGCAGATATTACTTCATGGTATGAGACTTAATGCAGAGAGTCAAGGAAACTAATAATCAAGGGAGGAATAGGAAAAATGTGTGTGAAAGTTCAACTATGGTATACAAACGTGATAAAGATATAAATGCCTTTGAACATGGTTGTGTATGTGTTGTAGGAGTGGAAAAATATGTTTTGGGTCGGACCTTTTAGGGGAGGGAAAAGAAAAAATTCTAGAACAAGACCAAATACATTGCATATCAAATTATAAGAATAGGCTAGGTCGTAATTTATTATGTCTATACACAAATGCTAGGAGCGTTAGAAACAAAGGGGTTGAGTTTGTTGCTTTATTCAATACGATGTGGCCTAAGATTGTTGGCATTAGTGAAACCTAGCTATCAGCATCAGATATAGTAAGTGGGATCGAGTGTAACTGATATACTATTTTAGGATTGATAAGAGGAGTGCTACTAATGATATCAGATGACTTAAGTCCAGTTAGGGTAGAAATGCAAGAAAACAATGAGGGTAACAATGTTCCATGTAGCGATGAGTTTGAGTCTATTTGGTGTGAAATGGGGGTTAACAGAATGAAATATATGGTGGAGTGTTGCTACAGACCTGGCAGCTCAGTTGTAGGGGACGAAGAAATGCATCGCCAATTTAGCCTTATGGGTACCAAGCGAATGATCATTATAGATGACTTTAATTTTCCAAACATTGATTGGGTAGAAGAGAAATCTCATGATCAGAAAGAACAGGAATTTATTGAATTGCTGAGAGATAACTTTCTCAAGCAGCATGTGAAAGAAGGAACTTGAGGTCAAAGAGCGTTGAATTTCCTCATAGCATCAGAAGGGATCTCTGTTGAGAATATAGCTATTTTACCACCAAATGGTGACAGTGATCATGCTGTTCTTTCTTGGGAAATATCTACTTGTATTGAAGCTCCGATTAAATCAGGCTGCATGCTAAGTTACAAAGCTAGAAATTATGATCAACTTAGAAGAATACTATCTTTGGTCCCATGGTATCAGTTACTGAATGGAAAAAATGTCAGGAATGTATGGGAATCTTGGAAAAAGTGCTTGAATGAGGCGGTATCTGAATGTATTCCTAGTGTTCGAAGAATAAATAGGTTGGAAGTGAAATGGATGTGCAGCCTTATTAAGCTAGAGATCCACAAGTAGAAGTTGATGTGGAAAGAATATCGTGAGAATAAGAGTGAGAGGAGTTATGAAATATATAAAGCTGAGGCCAGAAAAGTAACGAGTATTGTGCGAAAAGCTAAAATGGAGTATGAAAAGAAATTGGCCATGCAAGCAAAAGAAAGAATGGATGTGGAAGAATAACTTTATTGAATGCAGATGGTACACGAGTGTCGGAAGCTAAGGAGATTATTCAGTTAATGAGTGCTCACTTTGCTAAGATATATCAACCAGGTGTATGTAGTATGGTGCATGGGCTACTGCTACGTTGGATGAAGAGTTAGAGGTTCATGAAAATGAGGTTGAGGAGCTCTTGCATAACCTGGATAAGAATTTGTCAATAGGGAACAGATGGAATATCTGCCCGTTTGTTAAAGGAATGTTCAGCTGAATTGGCTAGGCCTTTCACACATTTGTATAACTTGAGTCTCAGCTCAGGAGTGATACCACAGGAATGGAAGGAATGTATGATAGTTCCACACAAGGGTGGCAAAAACTGAGTTATCTAAACTACCGACCTATTAGTATCTCTGGTGTGGTAGTGAAGACTTTAGAGAAGTTGGTAAGAACTCGCATACAGAAATGGGTAGACAAGCATTCTATACTATGCAGGAAACAGCATGGGTTTATTAAAGGAAGGTCATGTTTTAGCAATTTGCTCATATTTTATAACAATGTTGCGGCCCAGTTGGATAAAGGGAATGGATACACTATGATAATGTTGGATTTTTCTAAGGCATTTGATAGGATACCACACGATAGGCTGTTGTGTAAACTAGAGAATTTGGGACTAAAACATAATCGATTGACTTGGATCAGGGGATGGTTCATAGACAGATATCAAAAAGTGGTATACAGTGGGTGTATATCTGCCAGATTTAAGGTAACTAGTTGTGTACCTCAGGGTTCAGTCTTTGGGCCATTATTATTCAATCTATATATTAATGACATCAAGCAGTGTCTATCATCAGATTTGCAATTGTTTGCTGATGATGCGAAGATAGACAGGGCAATCAGAGATGCTACTGATATTCAGCAATTGCAAAATGATTTGAATAGACTGGAAATCTGGGCAACGAAAATTGCTGTCAGTTTAATGCTAATAAGTGTGAAGTTATGCACTTTGGCGCGATTAGAGTTCCAACGGCATATTATATTAGCGGGGTTATGCTACAAGAAACTGAAGAGGCAAGGGATCTTGGTGTATTGATGGATAAGAAATTAAAGTTCAAAGGTCACATAGCAAAAGTTGCAAATACAACTCAGAAGGTAATTGGTATGTTGAAGCGAATTACATAAAGATAAAGTAATTTTGCCTCTTTTTAAGGCTTTGATAAGACCCCACTTGGAGTCAGTGAGATCAAATCCAGCCAAAGGGCATGGATGATGGTAAATAAACATTTAAAGTCGTAGATGATTTCCTTAGTGTCAAATTACTACCACTCCGTTTATTGAAAGCCCTTAAAAAATTAGCATTTTCTCTAAAGCATTATTTCCGGATTAGCTAGCCCTTAACCACCACCAGTAAAAACGTATGATGGTTTACAATCTTTCGTTAGTTGGGTTCACATTTAAAAGGAAATAAAGAAGTCAATAATACATTCCTAGAACAAATAAGGGCGGATATCTCTTATCAGTGTACTCATGAAAGCTTACGTTTCTTGACTTAACTTGTTTCTCTCCTACTCATTAGGAAACATGTCGCTAAGTATTGTAACTGAAGTCACCGTAAAAAAGCTTTTTTGTTACAAAAAAAAAGAGTTGAAAAAGTAGCTTATGCTAGTCCAACAGTCTACAGTTCACTTCTCAGGGTAGATGTGCCCCCCCCCTCCAAATTTGAACTGCGTATTAATACAAGTAATATAATATGGTATATTTTGGCCTCTTTCAGAAAGCCGAAAGAGAAAAACAGAAATTTTATTACAAATAACAAATGTTCTTATATTGGTAAAAAGGAATATTTTTATAAAAATAACTAATACTTGTCGAGACCATTTAGTTTGTTAACATTTTCCAATGCAGTCCTAAGGACTGTCGCAATTTTTTATCTTCACTTTAAAACGCCAAGGCTGTTTCTCGTCTACAACAAGAGGTTTTTCATCTGTAAATGAGCTAGACAATGTTCTACAGAGGGGGATGTCTGCGGTGCAACATTCGGGGATTATTTTTTGCAACGTAACATAAACCAGTTTCCATATATCAAAACTGTTAAATTTGAAAAATTAAATTGTTTAAATGAAAAGAAATATACCAATCATCATGCGCGAAAGAATATCTTCTTTAGCCTGTTCTCAAATGTGCCGATGACTTACTTTCCCAGGAGTACAAGTTAAAGAGCGTCATCGTATTAGATCCTCGTCATATCTCTACGGAAGTTAAACGTATGCCATTATAGATTTAATATTTAAAGACCTGTCGTCATTCTAATTTTTTTTATTCTATATCCGAAGTTATAGGGGAAGTTTTTCTGACACTTTTTCACTCCAACGGACATCCAGCGGTCGAATCAAGCAGGACGTCGCTAATGTGGGATAAAATTTAAACATCGATATCATGAATTAAAGTATAAAGTGTAAACCGAATTGTACAATCTCACGACATCTCAACAAGAATTCAAAATTATTGTTATTCTATATATAAAAATCTGATCAATGGCATCAAATTAAAAATATCGTTAATATGAACACTGTTTCTTTCATTTACTGTTGGCGGGAAGCATACTGATGTTTCCAATTATATAAAATTCTAATTACATAAAACTAACAATGCCAAGTGTAAAAGCATAAATTTAGAATTTTAAACTCATATTTACAGATGATACCACGGACTTTGACGCTTTTGCTAAATCGAATGTGTATATTTGCGGATGCTTTCTTTCGATTACTGACTATTTACTTCAGCGCCCTTTAACATGGTGATGAATTTATATCATGTGGAATTGAGTGTTGAAATGTGTCACAGTGGTGACAGAATAATCACATTCGTCAGTCCTGTATCAGCAGTTTAATGCGGTTTATGCTATCCTGGTGGTCTCATGTCTGCATCACGAAAGTTTTTGTTGACAGCGAGAAGTGCGGCGGAGGTTTTAAATTACCGTACTAACCAAGGCAATGAAAAAGTCTGCGTAATTAAAATGAGGCCGTATGAAAAATTAACGAGATGGAAATCGCTGTCTGCTAATAAAGTTGAAGTAATTACGAAGCATGATCACACCATTTGCAGTTCATCGAGTGCTCGAGGCATTATTTATCCACTTCCGTACAATAATAATTTTCGCCAGATGGCAAAATACGGATTTACTCGTTTAATCACACTGTAATTTGCATCCTAAGTGAGCTATTAATTAACAGATGTTTTGTTTTAATTGCAGAACGTTTTATTAATATTCCCCAGAAGATTTAGCTTTACAAAATTGAAAATAAAAAAGGAAAAAAATGTTTCACTCCACGTACATTGAATTAAGCTATTCCGACGAAGTACCATCTTTGTTTTATCAATCATATTTTTCCCAGTAGCATACTGTATGACATCTATTAGTTTTGTTTTAGAAAAGTGTTGAGAAATCATAAAATCGCCAAGAATTCGTTCAGAAAGCATAAAATTTGATAATAAATTGCCAAATTTATTATTAAAAAAAAAGTTCACTTATCAAAACTAGAAAAACGGCTATAAACATGATGTAAAAAGAAGTTAACAAAGAAACCCGTATATATTAAGCGAAATACTACAAATATTTATTAGAAATTTAACAAAAGAATGGTTGTCAACCATATATTATATAATTAGTACTTTTCATAGTATTTGTCCGAAAAGATTTTTAATATATGTGCCGTATCAAATTGCTGCTCGCCCATCACTACTTTATAAGAAAGTTCAGTTTGATTGGCGTAACCAGTTTGTGTATGCGCACTAAAGAATAGATAAAAATTATTTTGGTTAACAACTTAATTTTTATGTTCTTAATTTTTGTTCGGAATTAGGATTAAACCTCCACTTTTACCGCACATATTTCATATTTATTCTTTTCAAAAGATCTGAGAGAAATAAAGTATTATACTGGCAAAAGAGTATTCATAAAAATGCGAGAAACAATTAATTTAATACTTAATATATATTAACGATTTAAATTAACATATACTAATTAAATTAATATATAATAAGCAGATTAGTTTTTGATAACTTCAGTTACATATTTCTCTCTAATATACAAAAATAAACATAAAATAAGAACGTGTTGGGATGCTTCCAACACACATTGAGGTTCCTCAAGTGTTTGTGAGATAGCACCGCTTATCAAAACTGTAGAAAAGCAGCTATAAACAGGATATAAAAAGAAGTTCACAAAAAAACAAGTATGTATTAAGCGAAATATTACAAATAGCTTATTATAAATTTTAACAAAATAATGGGTGTCAACAATATATTATGTAACGGAATATAATTAATATTTGTCGGAAAATATTTTTAATATGTGATATATTCTATTACTTTGTGTGTGTGTGTGTGTGTGTGTGTGTGTGTGTGTGTGTGTGTGTGTATTCAGAGCACCAGTCTTTTAATAACAGAATATAAAATATAACATAAAAATGTATTAGTGGCTTGAATATGAAAGCATCATCGGGAGTCAAGCGACTTGCGAAGAAAGATTTATCTAAGATAGCTTTTTGAGGGAGAGGAGGAACACTAATCTGTGCTCAAAGGATCGATGACAACACAGAGTTATATAGAGAGAGAATAGGAAGTTATTTACAAGAGTAAATATCCACATCCATTTGTGGAAAAATATGGCAATGAAAGATGCATATTTGGCTCCTGTATGTGTCTATTAACGTAGAAAAGAATTCTTGTTTCTATTAGAACTCTGGCGACAGATGCTACATCGGCTTTCTTTATTATTTGAGGGGGGGAAAATAAACATTACGGCTCAGAGAAATCTTTGTTACTGCTTGTAGAATGGTTAAACAGGTTTTTCTTATAGCGTTTATGGCTGAACAATAATCATTTCAAGCTAAATGTTGCGCCAAACAATCACAGGAAGATGTTTTTCCCCAGGAGAGCTTTCTCCTCCGCAGTTTTCGCCACATTTAAATTGCTGATACAGAAGTAGTTTCCAATAGTTCAGCCATAAAGACCATTAGTCCTCCTTCTTTTTAATGAGAGGGAACACCTCCAATAACCAAAAGATATTTCGCGACCCACTGGAATCAAAATATTTTTCAAGACTTATCCGTATATTATACGCTTATTACTATGAGTTAATCATTTCTAAAAACAAACCTTAAATATTTGAATGGTTAATAGTTTCATCCTTGTATGTTTTTGTAATAGGAAAAACACAGCTAACTCTACAATAAATTTTCTTCCTTTTTTTTCTTTTTAACGAGAGGTCTGGATGTGTTTCTTCAAATCCACTGGTTTTATTTCGGAGTACTCTTCCCAGAAGCACTTGGATTAGTATGGAGATTAAAAGGAAATGAACTGTGGGTGTAGACTAAGAGGGTGTGCTGAAAAGTTGAAATAATCACCATGAACTAATTGAGGTAGAACCGTGTAACTTACACATTTTTTTATGTGACAAGCGAATAATATGACGTGTTATACATTGTCACAACGCTGCTGCATCATTTGCAATTCTCTGGAAAAAAATCCTTTCCCTTGTTGCAAAAACCAGTCATCATCTGCAGATATGACTTCATTATTTGTCCATTGAGTTTCATGAGCAGTGTGAGTATGTGCGTTCTCCTGCAAACGCAACACTCCTCTTCCCAGTTCCCCGCGGCGTTTTTCCTTCAGTACCTCCTTTTATTCAACAGCTAAGGATTAGAAGTATCCATATCCCAAAAGACCATGCCAAGAACCTTCCCGGCTGACCTCTGGGTTCGGAACTAATTTGACTGTAGAAAACCTTTGCGTCTCCACTCCATTGACTGTTGTATGTTCTCTGGGTCATATTGACAAAGCCATATTTCATAAACAGTCACAATACGAGCCAAAATATTTGTACCTGATTTTTAAAATAAACCAAAATCCTTTGAGAAAGCAATTTTCTCTCTTTCAGTCGACATTCAAACATTTGGTGATCCACTTCACTGAGAGCTCAGCATGTCCAGATATTGGTGGATAATGTCCCCAACTTGTTCCCTGGATATCACTAGAGGCCTGGCAATTTTTTGGCTGGTATTTGTCTATCATCAAGGATAATGGCATATTGCCGCATCAATGTTTTCAAGAGTGATTGCTGTAGAAGATCTTGATTTGGGGGAATATTTTGGCTCAGTATGACCAGTTTTAAACTTGGCTCAGTATGACCTGTTTTAAAATATCCAACAGTTACCATCTAGAAACTGTTGGATATGCTGGGAGACAGTCCCCTAAAGTCTTACAGAAAATATTGAATCTCAGTTGCGGACATTTCTTTCAGCACGAAAATCTCAATGACGGCACGCAACTCTTTTTCTTTTAATTTCTTCAAAACCTCTGACTTATGTATATCCTAATATTCTTCTTATATATCCTAAAACAAAAAGAACAAATTATTACAATTTGAAGAAACATGGGGGTTAAAGTGTTTTATGATATGTTCGTAAAACCCTTTATGTGGTCATATCAATTGCTTAAATATAATTCTTGTTCTAGCTGTTTATCACAAGTTTTTAGTTCTTCCTCTTATGTTTGATAGATTTACAGCAAAGCTATATGTAATGCACATTTTTTAAATGATTTTGTAGAATTTTATCTCAGAAATAGCCCGAATGAAAGCACAATTTGAAGACACAAAAAATATTAGAAAGATCGAAAACAATAGAACTGATTCTCTGGTATGATACCGTCGAATGACGAAGAAAACTGGCTAATAGAGGTAATTTGTTGCAAAAATAAAAAAAAATGAATACACTTCTCTTATTTATAAGAAAGTAAAAGTAAAGAAATAACAGATTGGAAAAACTTTTACCCTGAAATTCGATGAGCTCTACTGCTGTAATAATTAATTTGAGCAAGGTATGATGGCTACCATTTACTTCGTAATGTGATCTGTATAGATGATAAATAATAGTGGAAATCCTTGTCGTGCATCAAACCATTGTTGTAATTCTCTTTTAATACTAACGGAACCTAAATACAGACTGGTTCTGTATCGAGTTCCGGTTAAAGCATATAACTGTAGCGTTTTTGAAGAGCTTTTCTCTTCGCACCTTCTCGTATGCCTTTTCATATCGACAACATTTTAATAAAAGTCTTTATATTCATTGATTTCTCAAACTATCTCTCTCTCTCTCTCTCTCTCTCTCTCTCTCTTTAAGTGAAAATATGATCATGATCTTGATCAGCGGACAGATTTTCTCTTGAATTGCTTTGAACAGCTTTTTTCTTAGGATATGTTTATATATATATATATATATATATATATATGTGTGTGTGTGTGTGTGTGTGTTTCCAGATCTACAAAACTTTAATATCGCAAGTACCCATATTTATCTAATTTCTGAACAATTCACGGTAATATGAACATCTGATCCTTACATCCTCAGTTCATCTCTCAGTTAATTACAGACAGAAATTCCTCTGTAATTGCTGAATTCAGTTTTATATTCCTTTCTATGCAATGTCTCTCCAATCATCTGGAATTCGACCACCTGAGCAAAACTTCTAAATTTAATGCTCAAATATGGAAATATGTTATTTCCATATTTGAGCATTTTGGACAGAATATCATGGATTCCAGCTGCTTTTCCACATTTCTGGTTTTTTGGTGGTTTATCTACTTCAAATGTTGATATTTAGTCCTTACTATATTCATTTCTTGAATATTTTCGCACACTGTTCTGTCACTTCTTATTTCATTTAATCATCTTTAAAAATAATTATTCCATACATCTGACATATCCTTATCTTCAGTTCTTATGTCGCGTTTATCATTTTTGATTCCTTTTACAGTACTCGTTTCTCCATTTCTAAGCCTTTTCAACAGACTTCAAAGCATTTTTTGTTTTACTTTCTGATATTTATCTTCTACATTCGTCGCAGTTCTCAAATGACGTTTATTGAAATAATAATTTTACGAATAATCTTTTTTCTTACATATTTCTCGGTATTCTGTCATAGCAAATCCTGTTTCTTGCTAGGAACTTTTGACACTCCTTCTTCTCTGAAATGAGTGTCGGAGACCAAAGTTTTTTTTTTTTATTTTTCTATCCTTGAAGAGTCCGCGCGGTTAGCCTAGTGGCTGTGCGCCTCGCAACCATATGCCTGGGGAAGGAATGTCCTAGGTTCGATTCTCGTTGGAGACGTGAGGTGCTGAAGAATTTTCCTCAGCCATAGCCAAGTTAGTCGGTCTTTGGGCGTGGACAGCAGGGTTTTTCCCCAGTTTATCCTTGGGTTTTTCATCCCACGAACAGGCAAACCGGACCCTTGAACATACAAAATTCAGCCATAGGATATAGTACGGCAAGGAAAGCAACAGAAAACCACCTTGCTCGGAGTCACTTTGCTAGTATGGTAGCATAGTCACTTCGCTAGTATAGTTTCATCCCTACCATCCGTATGGATGAAACGAAACTAATCATCATTATCATTGTTGAAGAAAAAAAAACTAGAAGATAGAAGACCAAACTTGACAATGACGGATGTTTGTCACCATGGGAAATTCCAAGCTATCTTATCCCTAAACGTCACCCACAATTTCATAGGCAAACCAAAACACCACGTGATGTCACTGAGACATATGTTCCCTAGAAATTTACAAACTCATAACATCACGATTCCTTATCATTATCCATCACCCACAATGCCTTACGCAAACTACTTACTTATCTAGAGCTCATAACAACACACATCCAGGACACAGACGTCGCTTTCCCCATTCACCCTAACCGTTATCCACTAATATATCTTCCTTTTCTATTCAAAACAATAACGTCACTTATTTACAACTAACAAATGGCGTCACTTATCTTCATCTGATAACATACATCCAGGACAATGACGTAGCTTCCCCCATTCACCATACCCCTATTTGCTTCAGAGTGTCTCCCACCAATCGCGACACGATTCCATGTCACTATCCATCACCCACAATCCCATACGCAAACCAAAACACAAGACCTGACATCACTGATACATATGCCCCCAGAGAAATTCCCAACATTCCAATCTCAGATGTCATCATCTGAACAACCAATCACGTCACAATTCCTTATCTTATCTTGATTTGGTTTAGAGTGCCCAGTATACTAATGACGGATCTCTTTACTGAAATGGGACAGTTTAGTCTGAATGATGCATAATTCCCACTACTGGGAATTATCCTTTAAAATTTTTAGCAGGTGACTGTTAATAGTATACAAAAGTGATTATTACTATAATTCTGGAAATTACCTAAAGCGATTTATTTATTCTTTATGGTAAATTAAATCTCCGATACATGTTACTAAATTTTAACTGTTAAGAGCGAATGGTAATCTTATATCATTCGATTACCATTATTCATGGTAACAAATGATATGGAAATAATTTCATGTTAGCCAAGGTGACTTCTAAATTACCTGTGACTTTTATACGAAAAACCTTTTGATATATTCTGATGGAATTAAAACAAATCATTAGCAGTGATTAGTGGGAGCAAACGTTGTTAACATTTTTCAGTGGTACTGACCATGATCACAAATCTACAAAAGCGGTGAAGTAAGAAGAAATCTTCTAAATGGGCGCAAATTAGAAAATATTTCACTAAGCATGCGAACCGAAATTAACGTCCTAATTGTCGCCATTTGGGATTTCTTTTGTGCCCCGGTTCCCACTATTTACGAACTGTTGCTTTTTGCTTACTGTGGCAAGCAGTTTGTGCTCTGAAGCTGCTGAGTATACAACCAGCAAACTATCAGCAATAAAGTAAATATATTACTTGTTTTCTTATTATTGTCCTGTATTGTGAATTAAAATCGATATGCAAAACTGGAAAAAAAAAGGATTGTAGAAGAAAGACTGTTTAAACCTCTTCTGTCATAAATCTCTAAACGGAACTTTGTGAGAAAGGAAAACAAAGGCACTTATGTAATAGCTTGGTTTGCATCAGATGATCAATAATTAGATCTTTTATTAAATAGTTTCTGCCGTTGTGCGGATAATAATATTCCTTCAACTTTTATTAGCAATTATTTAAATTAAAAAAGTGCTATTTTATTTAGGGTACACTTTGTTGTCTGTTTGTAAGCACACAAGAATTTCTTCTCTCTGAATTGGTGGATTTTGTGGATATTTGGATCTTGATCGAAAATTTTCGCTGGTTTAATTTTCGGTTATTTTAATTCTGCTTTACATAAAATTTGATGTGCAGGGTATTGGAAATATGCAAATGATGTAAAAATATGCAATTGGAAATATGCAAATGTTCGACTCCCGCACGGCGGGAGTCGAACCTGCAGCCTGTTGATTGGAGAGCACTTAGTCAACTGGCCAAAAATGTTTGATGTGATGTATCTTATACATGCAATAATTGAATAATTGTCCATCGTATAATTTATAATAACTTATTATTCTCTAGAAAACTTGATCCTTTTCTTCCCAATATAAAACCGCTAAAAAAACCTCACTCATTTGCCTTTGTTTTCCTAGACCTGTTACTGAAGATTTAACACAATTAATGCAAAGTTGTGAAAGGATAATGCTGCATATAGATGCATACGTATGTGTATAAATTCAGTATATATAAAGATAATACAGTATAGAGATGTTTGTGTTTGTGTGTGGCAATTACGGCTGATGGAGCTAAGGCTATGTGCTGTATTTCTTAAGTGTTTGTCTCTGGTTACTTATCTCCGTTTTTACGGGATGAGAAAAGCAAGCTTTACGGAAACACCACGAGACTCATTAACTCACCTTAAGTATGAGAAAACATCTAAAGTTTATTTGATTGCCTTCCTTTTGCAGCAGAAGTTATTCGTTAGACACGAGAGAGAGAGAGAGAGAGAGACGATGTGTCATGAATAATTTATTATTTTGAATAAATCATTCGACGCACTTGCCAGGAAAAAGTTTAATCCAACTTAAACTCTTTTGTCATGTACAAATCCCTTGACAAATTGTCAAGTTCTTTCCATGTACCAAAAAGAAGAGGAGATTCATTTTAACAGTTAAAGTTTGAATTTCAAGAGAGATATCGCTTCGAGAGATCAACACGTGCGTTAAATATATTACATCCTAACCGTAAAGTAGCTTTTCAATGCGAAAAGCAGTAAAAATAAAATAGCGAAATTCAAAGATTTATTTATGTTGGCTTATAGGATTTGAGATGACTGCAAAGAGTTTGACTTAACGAGAAAATGCTGAAGTTTCTAGGAATTTATACAGAAAATGAAGACCGTACTGTATTTTGTAGGGGTTTCCGATAACTGAGACATTTGTTTGAAGACAGTTTTTACACAATAGAAAGAAACTTGAATATAATGATTAAACGACTGCAGGAAAATATTTAATTGACGAATATAACACTTAATAAATCGGTTAATGATAATTAACGATAAATCGGTTAATGGTTTAATGATAACCACATTGCATGCAAAGTGGTTATCATTAAACTTCACAGAAACGAATATTTACGTTCAGAGAAATATTTTTGCAAGTACATATACATCTCTGTGGCAATGATTTCTAAGCGCTTAACAATTTTCAGTATTTGCAATAGAATTTCCATAGAATTAAGCAATAAAAATAGTTAAGTATTATATTTTCACATTCCACAATCGTTTAATAAATTTAGTCTTTCTCATGAATATCAGAAGAGCTGATTTACAAATTTCTCCAGTAGTATTTTTGCCAATCTTGAAACGCATTTATATACAAACCCGCACATGAAAGGTTGCAAAACGTACGGCACATCAGTTTCGCATGTGGGCAATATTTTGCTGGGAAAATCTGTTAAAGTAGTGTTTATAAATACCTGGATATTATAATCCTGAAGAAGATAGAATAGGAGGAGGGGAATAGCAGCAGCAGATGGAACGAAGAAGGCGGAAAGGCAGTTGGTTCGGAACTTTTAAAGATGTGTGACCACGATGAAATGGTGGCATACTTTGGAGCAGCGCCTATGAAAAGGAAGAAAGAGGATGTCTATAAGATAGTAATTGTAGGCAATCCTGAAGTGATGGATGAACATTTAGCATTCTCAGGGAATATGTCGAAACAACATCCCAAATGCCAGATCCAGAAGATTTCGGATTTTTTCGGTGTCTGCAGACATCACAGAAAAGTACACTACTTTTCTTCTCAATGCAGTTGACAATACGAATGGGGGTGTGCTCATGCTAGAAAAGGATGGAAGCGTAAGCCAACTCGAGAACAGAAATTTTAATCTGTCTGGAGATCAGGATATTAAAATAGTAATTGGATGCATGTATGAGATTATACAGAAAAATATTAAGTCGTAAGGTTCTTCCAATTGATTCAGTGCATTTAATTAGTATTACAGAATTTTGAGTATTTCTTTGAGAACAGAAAGTTGAAATGAATAAGTTAATTTGCAGATTCATGACGGTCTGTTCATCATGAAGTCAGTCTTTCTTGATGGCTGTTACTTAGCATGATGAAATAGTATGGCTGCAGTTTCTGTTGTCTGTACAAGGTTTCGCTATAATATGTATTGCACAATGCTGTAATATTTTTTGTATATTCTGGAGAAAGAACTAATCTGCTTAAAAGTATGGTCGTATCAAATAAAACTGTGTTATTATTATATACGTTTTTGCAACGGTCAGTTTTCTTGTTTCCTGAGATGTAATGCTGGATATTGATGTTCTTGCTGTTCATCCTGTGTACATTTGGTGAAAATTATTAATTTGGATGGTGAGAAACATTAGTGCAGTGGAGAATACCCTGAGTGATGTCTGTGGACTCTCTATGTCCAGAAGTAGAAGTTCTGCTCAAAACATAGACTGGCCACAAGGCGAGCGTATCTTTGGTAGTACGACTTATTGCCGTTAACTTTCATTCTGCTGTTTCGTTATGAATCATCATTCGTGAATTTGTCTGCTAATGTCCATTTGGATTGCTGTGTTCAAAGTGAACCCTATCCACGTTTTGTATTAATGTCCTTTTTACTTTATGTTGTTGTTGTTGTCTTGTCCTTTGAAGAGTCTTAGATGTTTCCGTGCGCTCCTCGTACTGCTTTGGCTATGTCTGTGATTTTGTTTGTATAGAGCTGTTGTTCAGGATTAGGATCTATTTCTTGCAAGGCTGCTGTAATTGCTGGACAGGTAAAGATGTGAGTGGGTGTCAGTTCCGTATTGGGGCAGTTGTTGCAGTTTCTATATGTTCTCGTATCATCTGTATTGATCTTCATTCCTCTATAATGTCCTGTTCGTAGTCTTGCTATCGTAGTGGAGGTCCTTCTGTCAGCATTGATCTCGGGAATTTGATGTTGTATCACTGATTTCAATGGAATTAGTTTAGCTTTTGCTAGTGCATTGGCATCAGCAAGAGTTATCATATGAGTTTCTTGGTTGAGTTCTCTGGCCTCTTTTGCTAATTTATCAGCTGCTTCGTTGTGATCAATGCCTACATGAGCAGGAATCCATTGTAGAATGCAACTTTTACCTAAACACTTTAGATGATTTAAGAGTTTATGGATGTCTTGTGTGAGCTTGGTATTGCCATTTTTGATTGCCTCCATAGCTGATCTTGAGTCACTGTAAATTATAATTCCTTCAGATTGTTGAGATGATGATAGATTTAAGTAGGCTTCTAGTGCTTTAATTATTGCGTAGAGTTCGCTGGTAAAATTGGAAGCGATTCTCCCAGATCCAACTTTTATTGAAAGTTTTTCACCTTTCGGGAGTAGAAGGAGAACACCAGCGCCTCCATTAATCATATTGGTGTCTGATGATCCATCGGTATAACAAATAACCTGTTTGGAGGATGAAAGAAGGTTGATGGTATTTAGGCCTTTTTCTTTAAGCATTTCTTTTGGTTCTTTTTTTGTACAGAGTTTGGTAAGGTTTAGATTTATGAAGGTATTTGAAGGTAAAGGACTGGAAAATAGAGGTTCTTTGTTTATGTGGACATTTAGCTGATCAAGACCTATTTCTTTCCTGATAGTGTCATCATATTGTAAAGTCGATGATCTGTGAAGTCTGCAAATTTGGTTCCAATGTTCATAGGTTTTTAGGGAGACATGATCACTTTGGTAGCTTCTGATATTATTTATGAATTTTATGGTGGCAAATTTTCGTCTGTCCTCCAGCAGGTCAAGCCCACATTCCTGTTGGGCTCTGATGTTGTTAGTGGATGAGACTGCACCAATGATAATCTTGGATGCTTTTGCTTGTATTTTGTCTAGGTTTTTCTTTACCGATGAAGCCGAAGGTGACCAGATAGGTGCTGCATATTCCATTATTGGCCTTATTAGTGTAGTGTAAGTAGTTTTGAGGATTTTTGGCTTTGCACCCCAATTTGTTCCACAAAGCCTTTTCAGTATATTTAATTTTTTTAGAGCTCTGTTGGAAGTGTTAGAGATGTGTTGTGCAAAACGTAATTCCTGATCAAGCGTAATACCAAGGTATTTTGGATTTGTGACTTTTTCAATTAGCTTGTTATTGATCATGACTTTGGGATTGTAGGAATGTCTATTTTTCCTGTCTGTACTAAATGTACTTAGTTTTGTTTTGTCTGGGTTGATTTTAAGTTTGAGTTCGTTTGACCATTTTTCTAATCCTCTCATGGATTTGTTTAGAATTTCCTCTGATTCTTTGATTTTAGCACTAGTGTGCCAGATGGCTATATCATCTGCATAGCAAGTTACTTTTGTGTCTTCTGTAAGGTAGGGATGAATATTATTGACATATAGAAGGAATAGTAAGGGACTGAGTACTGAGCCCTGGGGAACACCAGCCCAGGTTCTCCGCTCTTTTGATATTGCTGTATTGATTCTGACTTTGATCTTTCTTCCTCTGATGAAATCAGCAATCCAGATTAAAGCGTTTCCTCTAATTCCAATATCATGTATTGTTTGTATTAATTTTTTGATCCAAACACGATCAAAAGCAGCAGTCATATCAAGGAATATGGCAGTTGTCTTTTTTGTTGGTTTTTCCTGAAATGAGTCTATTATTGTTTGGCAGAAATGGAATAATTGATCTGTTGTCGAATGACGAGTTCTATAAGCAGTTTGGTAGTAGTTGATTTTCTTATTTTTTGTCAGCCAGTGCATAAGCCTGGAGTGTATGATTCTTTCAGTAATTTTACAAAGTATGCTAGTTAATGCGATAGGTCTGTAACTTTGACATTCTGCAGCATTTTTGTCAGGTTTCAGGATGGGTACAATAACTGATTTTTTCCATTCTTTTGGAAGTTTGCCCGTTCGCCAAGAGGTATTGAGAATGTCCAGAAGTTGTTCTTTGGCATTTTTGCCAAGGTGTTTGACCATATGACCAAAGATAAGATCATTACCAGGGGATTTATTAGGTGCAGTTTTCTCGATTGATGAATTTAGTTCACTTAGTGTAAATTCTTCGGAGAAGATGTCATTAGTTTGGTATGTTCTTGCTTGTTTTAGCATTTGACTTGTGAGTTTATTGAGGGGCTTGTCCTCTCTGTTATACTGAAGTTTGGAGTTGTTTGAATAGGTTTTTGCCAGTGTGTTTGCAATTTCTTGATCTGTAATAGCTTGTTTGCCAGCATTTATGATGAAGTTTGTTTTCTGTTGGTTCTCTTTTTTGATATTGTCTAGGATTCTAATAATATTCCAGTGTTGGCTGTCTTTTCTTGGATCCAGGTTACTGCAAAGTTCCGCCCATTTCTCTTGTTTGCACTTCCAAATTTCCTGCTCTATTTTGTGTGTTATGTCCATTAATTTCTTTCTGTAATCATCAGTTTTATTAATTCTGAATTGTTCATTGATATTGTCTCTTTCTGTAATCATTGAATCAATATTGTGATCTTTCCAGTATGGTATCCAGGTGTTTTTCCGCTGGCCTCTTGGTATTGTTGCTTTGGCAGTTTTGCTGATGTGTGAAGTAAGGATTTGTAATTTTCTGTCGAGGTTTCCAGAGACAGGTTCATCTTGACAGAGGCTCTCCAAGGTTTGAGTAAACCTTGTCCAGTCAGCTTTTCTGAAGTTCCACGTCCTTTTGGTTTGCTGTTCTTGTTCAATCTTGAAGTTTAGTGTTGTTATTATGGGTCTGTGGTCACTGATGGCATTTCCCAGAATTTTCCATTGTGCACTTGATGCAATACTATAATTAATGGCTGTGATGTCAATAGCAGATTCAGTTCCCGTAGTTTTAGAAAGATAGGTGCTCTGTCCATTGTTAATTGTTGTGAGTTCCAAATCTGTAAAGAGGTCTTCCAATTGTTGACCTTTATGGTCTAAATTGGGGGAGCCCCACGTTGGGCTTTTTGCATTTAGGTCACCAAGTATAATGGTTGCATCAGTTAGAGAATCGCTTAGCTTTTCAATGATGTCTGTATCAATATTTGTATTATCAGGATGATAGACGTTTGTGATTGAAATAGAATGGTTTGGTAGATGTATTTCAACAGCTTGAGCTTCCGTTGAACTGTCATTATTTAAATATTGATTTAGGGTGATTTCTTTGAATTTGATTTCTGGGGTCTTCAAAAGGATAGCAAGCCCGCCACCTGTTCTTTCTTCTCTATCCTTCCTAAGAACTGTGTATCCTTTGATGTTGAAGTTCAAATTTTTATTTAGTTTTGTTTCTTGTAGACAAGCTATATGGATATTATTTTTATATAGCATGTATTTGAGTTCATCCATTTTTCTCTGAGTACCGTTGATATTGAGTTGCAAAATGTTAATATGAGTCCTCGTAGCATATTTATCATCAGGAGCCCGGACTGCAGCCCCAGACGCGTCGGCTTCCCCGGACGCAGTAGCATTGGTTGAAAACTTTTTATGACTCTTCATTAGAAAATGGGTGCCGTTGCCACGTTAGTCACCTTGAAATCGGACCATAAGAAATTTGGTCAAGAGCTTCAAGGGTCCAGGGGGGGCCGCGAGGAGGTGTGGTCGGACTTCTCCCCCCCATTACTTTATGTAATACTGTAATAAAGATTAGAAACCTATGGTACATTAGTACATAATGAAGAAACCCTGCTTCAAAGACCATTTATGATGATTTTTTTCAAACCACTAGAGGCCTCCAATAAATAGCGAGGGGACTTCACACTGAGCAATGAAAATCATCACAGCGAAAAGGCGTTTACAAATATCCAAGGCGTCAGTGGAAAGACGAAGTGCTCAGTTTTTAATTAAATTTCAGAGATTTGAATCCAGTCCGAATACATCTCCGCTGATAATCAAGTGCTGCCATTGCGGTTTATTCACTGACTTGATCCTCATCATTCTGATAACAGCATATTAACCTCAGGTGAGAAAAAGGCAAGAAATATGTCCCTATTTCCCTTTCCAGAGAATGTAGAGATTATTGTATTATTGGCTACAGCAATTTAATGAAGTGTTGCAAAAAAGTTTTGAGATGAGAGGTTTTCATTTGCGATAAATTGTTAGGCGCAAAGTGTACATGGAATACACGTGGAGAATTTGCTAATAAAATGAAAGTCATAAATAATTATAGAAATTCACAAATATTAAATAAATCGTCCAACATTGCACACAGAAAAAGTCTGCTACCCTGACAATACACCCTCTGCCCAAAAAGAAACCGAACTTTTCGAAAATAGTGCCATGGCATGTACAACTGCAAGGGCTGGACGTCGATAGAGCATGGGAAGTGATCAAAGAGCATTTACAGGAGGTTATGGCTGATTGTATACCTAAGGTCCGAATAGTGAAACAAGGAGGGGTTAAATGGATGAATAACACCATTAAGCTTGAGCTGCAAAAAAAGAAACAACTATGGAGGGAATTTAAAGAAAGGGGTGACCTGCAGGCACACGAACGGTATAAAGTACAGGGCAGAAGGGTAACGAATGTGGTAAAAACAGCAAAAGCCGATTATGAAAGGAAACTAGCTATGCAAGCAAAAGAGAATCCCAAACAGTTCTTTCAATATGCTGCAAGCAAGAAAAAAACTGTACATGGCAAAATGATTTTGAGGAATGAGGATGGTAAAGAGTTCACTGAACCAGTCGATATAGTGGAGTTACTGAGCGCGCACTTTGCAAAAGTATATCATCCAGGTGGTGACATTGAAAAAATGAAGGAACCATTAGTTTATATGGGAATTGTGATGAATGAAGTGGAGGTGAATAGTCTATTACAGAACCTTAATGTGAATACATCTGTGGGATTGGATGGTATACCGGCACGGGTCTTGCATGAAGCGGCTAATGAATTATCAGTGCCCTTGACCATGTTGTTTAATCTGAGTCTCAGGTCTGGCTTAGTCCCGAAGGCGTGGAAAGAGGGGAAAATAGTTTCACTGCATAAAGGAGGATCCAAGACTATGGTTGCAAATTACCGACCGATCAGCATATCAGGAGTCGTTGTCAAGGTCTTGGAGAAAGTAGACAAGGGAAAAATACAGGAATGGATTGATGAAAATGAGATACTGTACAGAGGACAGCATGGCTTTGTGAAGGGTAGATCATGCCTCAGTAACTTGCTCAAGTTTTATAACAAGGTGACGGCTGAACTGGATAAGGGAAATGGGTTTACAGTGATACTGCTGGACCTGGCAAAGGCGTTTGACAGGATACCACATGGAATTCTAATCCGTAAACTACAACATATGGGAATGGATATAGGGTTGGTGAGATGGATAGCTGGGTGGTTGATGGAGAGATATCAAAGAGTAGTTTATTCAGGAGTAGAGTCCAAAAAACGGCCTGTGACTAGTGGTGTGCCGCAGGGTTCTGTTCTTGGACCACTGCTGTTTAATCTGTTCATTAACGATATAAGGAAGGGTCTAAGTGGGACAGTTCATTTGTTCGCTGATGATGCAAAGTTGGGTAGGGCGATAGTGAATGCAGAAGATGTCAAAGTCTTGCAAGATGAATTAGATAGATTGGAGTTCTGGACTAAGGAGAATGGATGTCAATTTAATGTGACAAAATGTAAGGTTATGCATTTCGGAGTGAAAAGATTAGCAGCAGTATACCACATTGGTGGAACTGTACTCCAAGAGATTGATGAGGCCAGGGACTTGGGAGTGTTGGTGGATAGGGAGATGAAGTTTAGGGGGCACATTGCGAAAGTAGCTAAATCAGCTCATCAACTCACTTGGTTGTTGAAAAATACCTTGACGAGCAGAGAAAAACAAGTTATTGTACCTCTGTACCGAGCCCTGATAAGACCTCATCTCGACTACTGTGCCCAGATTTGGTCACCTCGGTTCCTTCTTGATGGGGAGGAGGTTGAGAGGATCCAGAGGCAAGTGACTAAGATGATAGCAGGTCTATGGAATGAACCATATGAGAACAGGTTGAAGATTTGCGGGTTGCAGAAACTAGTTGATAGGCGGAAAAGGGGAGATATGATTGAGACATTCAAATTGCTAAAAGGATTCTATAGGATTAATTCAGATGATATTTTTGAGATCAGGACTGGTGGTGGGAGAACTAGGGGACACCCATGGAAGCTGGGCAACAGTGTGGTTAGCAGGGGTGTTAGAGCTGGGTTCTTTACTTTTAGAGTGGTAAATGAGTGGAAT
Source organism: Typopeltis vanoorti (assembly GCF_054136105.1). NCBI lineage: Eukaryota > Metazoa > Arthropoda > Arachnida > Uropygi > Thelyphonidae > Typopeltis > Typopeltis vanoorti. Next base: position 22,077,973 of record NC_143555.1, on the reverse strand, counting down.
AAGCTGCCAGAGTCTGTTGTGGGTGCTATGACAGTGAGCGAGTTCAAGGCAAGGTATGATAGATACTGTGAGAATGTTGAACAGCTGTGTGAACATGATGTTTAGGGCCTCCCACGATGAGTCTAAGGACTCCTGGAATAGCCCGTGGTAATAATAATAATAATAATAATAATAAAATACAAGAAACTAGTGGTGCCGCATGTTGTATCTTTTTTGTTGTCAAAAGCGACAACCTTCGTTAGTGCTGTATCAACTGTTTATGGCATTTGCTTCATTACAAGTGCCAAGCGTGAGAGTGTGCTTTGACGAACGGTCGGTCGTCACGATATCCATGCCGTACGGACGAATTCTCGCTATCAATCGCTTCAAAACTCTTCGAGATAAAACTCACCATTTTGGTCAGGTGCAACGAATTCTTTGTGGAAAATGCCCATGGATTCGTAGAAACAAATCAGCATTGTTTACTTTTGACTTCTCCAAGCGACTTTTTTTTTCGTATGCCCTCCCTCTGGTGATCTCCACTCAGCGCTCTGGCTCTTGGTTTCTGGGTCATACTCAAAAGACCACGCTTATCACCAGCAACGATCGTTTCAAGGAAGTTTGAGTCCTTACAAGCGGTTTTAATGAGGTCCTTGCAGTGTTCAATTCGATACATTTTTTGGTCGTCGGTCAACTTGTGGAGAACAAATCGCAAATTCAATTTATGAAGGCTCAAACGCTCGGTCAAAATTTTCTGTACAGTTGATTTTGGAATCCTTAATTCATGTTCAATCAATCTCAAGGACGATTTCGGGTTTTCTTTGATGAAATCACACACTTTTTGAATGTTAACTTCGCTCAGTCCAGTTTTTGGACTGCCTGGCTGTTCGTCGTCCTCAAGCATCTCATGACCACTTTGAAATCGCTTAAACCACTTGACATAAGCATTCATCACCGAATGCTTTTTGAAGCATTTGATGCGTTACAGTAAAGTTTAACACAAAAAGTCAATCACAGCTCTCTGTTTGAAACTCATTTTCTGTCCTTTCGTCAAAACACACGGTCACTCTTGGCACTATACCTCGGCTTCTAATGAAACAAATGTCATAAACAGTTGGCACAACACTAATAAAGTTTGCCGCTTTCGACAGCAAAAAGATACAACAGGTGTCGCCACTAATATCTTCTATTTTCGAAAAGTTCGGTTTCTTTTTGGACAGAGGATGTAGTTTGGTGGTAGGTAACCCATAATTATTTAATTAAGGATATAGCAAAATTTATAAAGAGAACAGTAGTTATGCACTGCTTAATTATCTGTGGCATTTTAAGAGGCTGATTACTCTTATTAAAAAGGAATTCATCTCAAAAATGTATCTAAAAATTCAACCTTTTCGTTTCTGCCTTTATCTAGTACCTTCCTTTCTCCCACTGTGCCAGGATTCTGTAATGATCACTGCCATAGGTTATGTTATTTCTGTAAAGAAAAATAATTAATAATACTAACTTGTTTTTCGTCTACTAAGCGTTAAAAAGAGAACTTTCCTTGCGTTATAAAAGTTTCATATTTCTTTTTTTTTTGTTTTTTTTAATTATAAAACAATCATTAAGTCCTGTGCTAGAAACTCTTGTGGTTGCATTAGTATACAAGAATTCGATTGTTCGTTTTCAGGATTTCTACTTTATCGGAGGTGTTTGAAACATTTTATGTTGTGGCTACGTTAACTGAAAGTAAAATTTATATGAAATTAGATAAGACGTAAAAAAGAAATTAATACCGTGTGGGTATTGCTTTAGATGGACGAAATCGTCAGTGAGGACAGGAAATATCAGTAAATATTTCGATAAAAGAATTCCATATCGAAATTCCATACTGCTACACAGAAACGATATTCAAATTCAGCCACCTGTTGATGCAAATACATTTTCCAGATACTATTTTCTGCCACATATCCTGCATTTGAATTTTAGCACTAATGATATTACACATGAAATATAACCTACCAAAAGTAAGGGCGTCCCAGTTTGTTTTAAGACTTCTATATATAATTATACAAAAGACTGGCTTCGAATCCCGTCTTAGAGAAGAATCTTTATAAGGGCTATTCACCTGAAGGCGAGTTATCTCGGCATTTTCTTCCAGCAAAATATGGCCGGTAGGCCATAAGAACACGCAATTAATAAGCTTAATACAGTGACCTCAGTTTATTTACTGCGGCTGCCTCCATTACATCCCAAGTGCTGATTGCCTTCCGTTATCTTAACACTTTCATTTCCAAGCTGAAAATTGGAATTTCGTGTGGTGGCCAAATTATTTTTATTTTTTTTAATTTAGTTAGCGACGTCCACGCGATAACACGTGATCGGCCGTCTGGTGGGGACTCTCATCGCGCGATATCGCGTGATTGGCAATGAACGTGTTAACGAATAAATCACTAAATAAATAATATACTTTTTCATGTTGTTCCCACCAACGCAAAGTTATTAGCAAACTATATCACATTTTTGTACCGTGAATGGGCTGAGGAAATGAAATTCTTCCCATACCCACGGGGAGATTTGAACTCGCAACCTGTTAGTTGGAGAACCGGTACGCCAACCACTGGAGGCTCACTAGGTCCGCTAAATAAATACCACAGAAATGCGGGCTCTAAATTCTTTTTGAATCTTCAAAATGAACAGCCAGTATTATAATAGCCCCAAGTTTTTGAAAATTCATAGATAGTCGGTCTCCTACTTGGAATCGTATTTATTATAATATGTAATTGAATGTATTTTTGTGTATTCTTCTGTCATTTTGGTTGAATCCAGTTTTAAATTTAAACCTCTAGTTAATACCAATAATCTATTAATCCAGTTTTAAGTTTAAACCTGCACAAAAAGACGATTAAAACTGTAATAGCTGTAAAATCAGCTTTGAAACATTTATGATTGGGGACAGATCTTTGTAATGCGTTCTTCATTATACATTAACACTGAGATTACACAAATGCCTGAGTGAATATGAAGTTAAATACTTAGATTTGTTAGGATATACTTTATTCGACTATTCCTGATTAATGTATACTGAGAGCGATTTGTTTTTTATTTAAATTAGATGTGATTTTTAAGCATTTTTAAAACTGTATTAATGCTAAATCAAGTCCAAGTCGAACTCTTAAAATATATATGAGGATACGAAAGATGGCGATATATTTTAGTGTAAACCGCACAGCTAGTATTCCTAACCGATATATTAACTTGTTATTAGCAAAGACAAACTATGTTTATTAATAAGATGTGACGAGAAGTTTATGGTAATCGCACTCATGAACATTTGAAATCTTAGAGTATCGTAGTGTGAATTATAAGGATTGGATAGGGATTAGATGAGATGGTCGCATCAAGGCATTATACAATACGTTTCAGGCCACTTCCGACTGTTCTAATAAGATTAGGACACAACGCCCAAAATGTTTTGCGAATCAGAGCCACGATTCTCTCATCCAGGCAATCCAACTGAGTGAAACGTGTTACTTCTTTAGAATTAACTTAAAACAGAAATAAATTTTGTAAAAAAAATAAGTTCAATACTTTTTTTTTTTTGGAAAATATCATCTTTATTTCTTAGCATAGTCGACTAATTGACAATACTAATTGACAGCCTTGGTGACATCCTCGTTTGAAGAAGCATTTTTCCAACCGAAATAAATTTTTAAGTTTGGGAACAAGAAGAAGTCAGACGTGGCCAAGTACTGAGAATACGGTGGATGTTGAACTAATACGAACCTCAATTCATGCAATTTTGCTATTGCGAAGGCCGATGTGTGGGATGATGCATTATCCTGATGAAAGAGCACTTTTTGTGCTCCAATCTTTGCCGTTTTTTCTTCAGTTCTTCTTTTAAACGGTCCAACAATGACGCATAATAGACTCCTGTTATTGTCGTACTCTTTTCGAAATAGTTTATCATGATAATTACTTGGGTATCCCAAAAAACAGTGGCCATCATCTTCCCAGCTGACAAAACGCTTTTTTCGGTGCTCTTTCACCGAGCATTGTCCACTGTTTTGACTGCTGCTTGGACTCAGATGTGTAGTGGTGGTGGTCTACAGTCACGAATCGACGCAAAAAAAAATCCTGCGAATTGCCATTATATATCGCCAAACTGCAATGAAATGTCTTTTCGCATGCGGTTTTAATGGACTGTCAACAATCGCGGCATCCATCGCGCACAATGCTTTTTCGTGCAGGATATTATACACCCGTCAGTTTAGATGCCTTCAATCTCAACCATCTCACGCACTTTAACTTGGTGGGTTTTCATAACGATACCATGAATTTTGTCAATAATTTCCTTCTTAGTGACCTCAGTCTGGCTTCCGGAGCGCACTTTACCTTCGATGGACTTACGACCACGTTTAAATTCATTTATCCAAAAATAAATAGACTATGATGCTGGTGCAGAGTCCCCATGAACTGCATCTAATTCGGCTTTGATCTGCGCGTCCGTCCGCTTTTTGAAATAAAAGTGTTTTATCACTGCACGAAACTCGTTTTTCTCAATTTTTATGAAAATACGAACACGTCATTTTAAATGTTTTCCAAACGAGAATTACGGGTCGCACGTGGCTAACATTTTGCCAGCAGTCATGAAAAAGATGCAACGTGCCGACACTGGTATGAATGAAAGAATTGTGTAGCCATCTATTGTAAATTTGCCAAACTTTTCAAACAGCAATCGTAATTGATTGTGAAGGAGTTTTCCACACATACTGTTATAATCGTCTGTTTTATGTTTAATAAGTTTTTTTTTTTTTTTTTTTGGTATTTATAATTTGAGAATCAAAATTTCTTTGTTGGTCTATTCTGTGCGATATTTCCTTGATGAGCTCTTCCTCCGTTTATAATAATCTTTTGGGATATCTCTTAAATGCCCTTTCGAAAAGTTGGCGGAATTTATCAAATGGCAATTGTCGTTTTGTGTGTGTTATATATAGAAAGAGACCGATCGAGTAAAGCGAGCGATCACTAGCAGACTTTTTTTAGGCTGGCCCGTACATCAGGATGACGCATGACTTCCCTGTAAACAAAAAAGACAAAAAACGTTCTTCCTGAAACGTGGGAAATATCACAGACTTCGAATTCTTCTGAAAAAATATGCAAGAATATTTTGCATATTTTTTCAGAAAAAATATGAAAAAAATATGAAAAAATATGAATAAGAATCTAAAGAAAATACCCTTTCTAGGTCAATCGACTATCGTTTAAGAATGGCATACAAGATAAGAAGATAAATGTCTTATCCGTACAGTAAGACATTTTCACATATCTTTTAAAGTACGCAAAAAATAGAAGTTAGAGAAACCGTATACATTGCCTGCGAAGCTAATTCTATTATCTACAACATACACCTATATTCCTAGATATCTGGTCACTTTTAAAGAATGCAATGTTAAAGATCATTGCGAAGTGAAGCAAATGATGTGCTGCTTACCATCTATATATAAATTTAATTTTTAAATCAAAATTAAAAATTAAATCCATATATAAAATGAGTCACTTTATTATATTTAAAGAATATATTTAAAGCTGACTTGGAATTTTATCTTCCCAATTAAAAATGTATTTTTCCGCTTGCCAGGAATATTAAATTGCGATGTAGCATAGATTTTATATTAATGTTTCAACATTTGAAGAAAGATTTACCTGCGGACATATCGTATTTTCAAGTCTAAGTAACAGGGAGCTGCATCTGTAAAAAGAGAGGGGGGGGGAGAAGGAATAAAAACCAAAACGTCATTTTTGCTCAAACTAATAGAATATTGCTTGCAAACGTTGCAAATATCTAGGAAGATTTTGACTTTCTGTTCCTACTGATGGCGTAATGGAATACATGTACTCACCTTATTCGAATATCATTCAAAGGAAAAGGATACAATAGGATTTTCTCCTTGGGATCAGGAATGAACATAACGTTAGTAGACAACACTTTTTTAAAACAACACTGGAAACTATATCCTTAAATGCTTAACCAAAAGCGGCCTTTTTTTCCCTGGAATAGGACGGCACAAATTTTATTTCATATTAAACGGTTAATATGCATGGCACATTATTTCTTTCAAGCGAAAAATGTAGTCTAATGGTAAAAAGAAAGAATTAGGAATATGCCCGAAGTGAAACATGAGGGAATATGGAAGTTGCGATTTTTGTTGTAAATATGAATATTCGATAAGTTCACTTCTTAGACACTGAAATTAAAATAATCAGATTTCTATAATATAAAAAGAAATCCGCTAATGCCTTTTATTCCCCAAAGGAAGTAGGCAAAGTAGTTTTAGGCCCTTTCTAACTTTTGGAGAGTGAGTGAGTGGGCAGTTCAATCTACACCCTAACCAATCGGATAAATCTAGTCCACAGTATGGATAATTTTTTTTAAATGACATCCTGGGAATAGCAGGTACGGCAAACCTCCATATTTCGACATAAAATCGACCGTAGACGCGGGTGTACGGTCGATTTTCTTGAGTTACGGAATTAAAAACTTGAGTTAATAGCAGATTTTAACTTCAGGTGCCCGAGCTGAAGTTAAAATCTAACTAGTAAATGGTTGAAATAAGGCTTAGAAAAAGCATCTAACTAGTAAATGGTTGAAATAAGGCTTAGAAAAAGTTCCTTTAGCCATTGACTAGAATCGAAATTAAAACGCTTTTTCTTCGGGCTGCCTGTGGATGCAAACATCACTTTCAAAGGGCCACGCAGGAATCTTTATCTCATTACATTGTATATTAAATACATATGAGATGCAACTTATGGGTTCTGATTAATAAACGGATATGCCCTTTTAATTTAATTGAAGCAGTACTCTCAGTGCAGAAAACTACGAAATGTTGTCAATTAGTCTAATATTTCTTACACACAGAAAATTAGCGCACGGAAAAACGTCTGTGCGAGAATATCATCTCAAAGTTCTTTTCCACATTACTAAATGAAAAAGGGAAAGAATTTTGGGATCATATTCTCGCACAGAAAAACTATTTTCTGATAACTCGAAATATTTGTCGATGTCCATCGGAATTTAATAAATAAATGTCGTGGCATAGGTAGGCTGTTGCTTCTATCCAGGATTTAATCTAAAACCTTTTACTAATTAAATACTTAATTATTCATGCTTAACAAATAATGAAAGATTTAATTTCAGTATTTATTAGACGATAATCTTTCTCCGGGTGTAGCTGAGACGTTTCAAGTTTTGAACGCCGGGGCCTCTCCAGTGATTACGCATCTGAATGCAAGCGCCATAAATCAACCTTGTTATAAGAGAAAGCGAACTATGTGTTGATGGGTGTTGGGTAAAGAAGTAATTCGGAATAAATTTAATTAAAAATAAATAAATAAAATATTAAAGAGGTTTGATAAAGTGGTATTTGTTTTTCTTCTACTTTCTCAAAACCTTATGGAAGGATTCGTGAAAACGTTATAATGACAAGCAACGTTCGGATCCAAATTACTTTAAAACCTTCATCAAAATGGAGATAAAACCGATTGCGATTATTATTTTAATTTTGGTTTTTATTCTTAAACCACTTCACTTATCAGTTTTAAACCATTTCACATTTTAGTATTTATAGTGTCACGTAATACTCTCTAATTCTGTTCTCATTAAATTGAAAGGAACGAAGACGCGTGAAAACCTATGGCAATGATAAACGCAGTTTATCATTGCCATAGGTTTTCACGAGTTTTTACTCCCATAACAAACAGCAACAAGGGGAATATGAAATCGAACTGTGTAGACGGATTGCATGTGGATTGGATATTGCAGTAACTGAAAGTATTGTAATGTACGTTAAATTAAGTCACCTCTACACTACAGTCTCTTTTTACAATAAGCAAACGTAATTTGAAGTTTGTTGCTTGGTGGTCCTTGTTTAATTTTTTTACAGATGTGTTGTTTTTTTTTCTGTGTTTCTTCTTGTGGGTGACTTGAACTTGATCCTGTATTTCTCATTATGGCATTCATTGTTTAATTCCGGTAATCGATACCACAATAGAAAAATCATTAAAACCTGAAGAAATCACAAATTAGTGCATCTGAACATCAATTAAAATAAATAAAACTTATAACTCAATTACAGTCTTACAAATATTCAATTCTACATATAGAAAATTCTTTAAAGCATCAAGAAATCAATGAGAATCTGAAATAACTAATCCATGTTCTGCAAAAAATGCTATGATATTTGTTTATCCAAAATATCAATGCAATCTAACTGAGCATTAAATGTAAACAAAAAATGTATGTATGAGCAGAAGTAACAAATTCGCCCCTCCAAAAAGCACGAGAACAAAACACCCACTCAAACCACAACATAGTCATTACACTGCCCAACTGATAACCCATCCATTCTCCTCACAAAAATGTTATAGAATTCTACACCACCATCCCACCAAAATAGACGCGTCCACCAGGGAATTCCCTCCGAGGCTAAGGGATGCAATAAACATCTCTGCTCCCCATGCACAACGAAGTAACACCCAGGTGACAACGAACATGTACCTCTCTCATGCTTTCCCTCTCGCTCCATAACGCCACTCTTCCTCCCCCCACTCCCTGCCTGCCCCATCCGATACTTCCCCATTCTCCCCACTCGGCTGGCACCCGGAGGCAACAAAGCGTCACCGAACAGCTGAGCCTACCAGAGAAACTCGATAGCGGAATTTATTGCCCCCTGAGGAGTACCTGAAATCTTCTCATTTCTTTTTGTCTATATAAAAAAAAAAATCTAAAAGACTTTTTTTTGTCAAATTAATATGTACCAATACTATGAATAATGCTTTTTTAGGAATAATTGTCCTCATCTGGCCCTTCAGATCTAGTTTATGCTTCAGTCCAACCCACAAGACCAAACGAGTTCAATACCTCTGATTACATATAGTGAATCCCTGAAGGCTTGTTTTGCTGAGATTTCAAGAATATGACAATTCTTGATTCCTCACTGATGAGACAGAACCTTGTATCTACAGAAGTCTAGGTTTGAAATTTTTTTTTTCCTTAACGTAATTGTGTGTCGGTGTTTGGCACCAGATGATCTTTCAGCATGTTGATTTTTAAAACACAGAAATTGTTTTCTGACTTAATTCCAAGTCACTTGCAAGGTGCAAGATTCACTTGCCTCTTAGGCTATATTTTTCCATAATTAGTAAAGACAGTAAATTAAATATGGAAATAGACAACAGGATCAACAAAACGGGTATGGTAGGAAGTCAACTGAATAAATTCATATGGAATAAGAGAGAAATTAGTCAAAACACTAAACTAGCTGTATACAAGAGTTTTCAAACCACTTCTAACTTATGGATCTGAGAACTGGGTTAGAAGTAAAACACTTGACAAAAGACTAGAGACAGAAGGTATGAGAATCCTAAGAAAGATTAGGGTTGTGAACAGATGGCATCAATGTCAGTATCATATTAAAAACAAGGATATTAGGAAAGAACTTGACTGTGTTAGCATAACTGATCTCAGGTGGTATGGTCACTTAAACAGAATGGGAGAGGAATGATGTTTATACTCATTTTTCTATTAGAAATCGTATGTGTTTTCACATTACTAATTTTCAGTATGTTAAAAAGTAAGGAATGCATTATAATTATGCTTTGCATCCTAAACGAGCTTCGAACCCAGATCGTTTGAATCCAAGAGCATAATTGCGGATGTCTGAACTAATCTCCAAACTTTGAAGCAATTATTCATTTATTTCTATTAAAGTAGGCAACTTAGAACCATCGGAATCCTCATTGTTTGACATGTATTATGTGCTTCATAAACTGTTGTAGTGATGTGATTCATCCAGTAACTTTATCCAGATTTCTTTAACCAGTTAAGATATCTACCAAGCCGCAGAACATCTGGTCTCTGGAGAATGGAGACCTTGAAATAATAGGTCTGTGCAATGATGTCAATATTTTATTATCAGATAATCACAATTTTGCCTTCATGGGCCTTTTTTCAACAACCGATTACAGCCATTCCTGAAGATGTGTATTTCTTCGAGTATTTCCGTAGCATTTTTGCATAGTGATGATGTCGCTCATTATCAAACCAATATTCCATAGATATCTTTTGGATTATTTACTGTAAACAGTTTGTTGATTCTGGTAATTTACAATCAATTGCTTAATAGTGACATTAAGTGTGTTTTTTACAATTTCACTGCAAATCAACAGGACAATAAAATTGAATATCTTTAATAAATATTTACCAATGTTTGGTAGCCGAGAGCTCACTATTCAGACTTGAGGGTATTCACAAAGAACAGTGAAAAAACGAAAACTAACTCAATCAATTCCATCCAATTTTTGGATAGCTCTTTTTATGGAATAGAATTCAGATATTTTACTGATCAATTGCATGTAAAATTTGAACTTGCATGACTTTGTAAAGGAAAGACAAATACAGCTGGTGTAATTTAATGAGTTCGCGAATTTAGTTTTGCTATTATTCTAATATATTCGTAGCATTATTTCAAAATATAGCATGGACCAAGTTTTTGACTTCCTGTGTATTGACCCAATAATTGTAAAAGAAGATGTTAGTGCAGGATCCCGAGACAGCAACTTCAGATCTTTTTAAAGGTTTAAAACTGGTAATTATAAATTTATAATAAATACATGATTTGCTAGTTTCACTGATCATCTCCATTCTAGATGGAAGAAACTCATCTGTTTCCAACCGAAGGACGTCAATGCAAACTATTTTGTCAGGGAGGTTTTAAACGTTTAATTTATAAATGTTGATGTTCTTTCTTATGAAGATGCTAAGCTCTGAGCACTCCATAATCCGCGTTTTTGATTTAGAATTAATGCATTCTATTAAGAGATAGATACATATTCACCTAATGCCAGAATCTAATTATTTGAAATCGCATTTGCCACCGTTGCGTTAAAATTACATGGCATAGCCGTTGATCTACAGCGACGGAAAGCGTGAGACGGACTTCAAGAAAACATCGAAAGGGAAAATATACTACTTATAACTCTGAATGATTTATCATAACAGAATACTTAAGTTGTAACACATTGTAAGCTTTCTTTCAATTTCCAATATTTCCATAATATTTTTGCCATTAATTCATATTCATGATCATTCAAGAAAAACAAGAATAACAGAATAGTCACAAAACCATTAATTCGTATTTGTATATAACGTAATATCTATGGAAGGAAAGAGAAACATTTCTGTCAGCGGTAGAGGGGAGCATTCTACTATCCACCATGATATATTTCTAGTAAATAATATACACGCACTAGTTTTAATGGATTTGAGACACTGCGAATTGATGTCGTTTACAAAAACCTTTTGTCAAAAGAAAATTTGTGAAATAATATCTCGAGATTTTCCATTAAATCATAGTCAGATATAATAGAATGTTTACATTTTTATTTCAGAACAACTGAAGAGCTATGAAATGAAAACAAAAGAATTATCATTCTGAAAAATTTCGGATTACAATGCATCACAGCGGAGCAGCAATGCTCTGCTATATTCAGGGTACTCCTGTCAGTTCCAAATTGACCTTTAAATATATGAAGTTGTCCACAAAAATGCATATCCATCTTGATTCTTGTCCCTAATTTAATTACCGAATCAAGACGTTTGCTCTGTTATACTTCATAAATGAGAGGACAGAAATCATTATCTCAGAATCTTGGATTACAAGTACCTGAAGTGCTAATGCGAGTTAATTTAGTTGAACGAAGCTCTTTTCTTGGAAAAGCACGGGTTCGACTAACTTTTCTAAGAAGGGTTTATTAACACTTTTTATTTAAAGCAGAAGAGTGGCGAGGATTTTCCTTCCACACAACAGCCATACCCAATAGACTGTATGTACATGTCAATAGTCATAGCAGACTACAAAGTTGGAATTAACCACTCTTCCACAACGAAAACGGGGTTTATAAATGCCGAGTTTTTGAGATTATCGGGACATGAAGATACGATGTGGTAGCATAAGATTTAATATGGTAATTAACATAGTAATAAGATTTTTTCTATAAAACTAAGATGTTACATTATCTTGCATAAACCTTTACTTGTTTCCTCACAGTCTAATGCGGCTCATGTGTGCATGATGTAAAACCAAAGTTCTTGTAAGGACTATTCTACTGGTACTCATGCCAAGTAAAAGTTGCAATTCGACGATGGAGTGCAGGAACAATATTCCAGATAATTGACAATGATTTGAACTTTTGCCCGTATGGAGTACAAGAGATAAAACCCAAACTATCAGATGAGTATAGAAAGGTATTGTTCCGAATAAGCCCCACCCATCAACATGGTGAAACCGCGGTAATGGATACTTTCTTTGCATGATTATTGTGACCATTGGGTAGCCATTATACTTGCTCCATTTATGTTCTGTGAGATGTGCCGCAAACATCATAGCTTCATATGCATACCAACACCATTTAACACCTCGAGGATTTAATGCCGCGAGGGAACAGGCTTACCCTTGCTAAAGTTTAACAACCTGCACAAAGCTGCTCTGTTTCTTTTCCAGAATTTTTCTTTGGTGATTATTTCCACCAAATTAACGAGTCGTAATTAGTAGAGTGAGTCAGTTATTAATCCTTGATATAACTTGAAGAATGAATGTGACTTGAAAGTCGTAAAACCTTGGGCGTTTTCATTTTATTTTTTGTGCCTGTTCTTCTGATTTGAAATTATTGTTGTTTGGGATTTTACTGACAATATTATGTTTTGTTACAGTGAACATCCTTAAGTCTAGAATGGAATAAGAAATTCAGTTCTGAATGTAATATTTTGACTTTAAAAAAAAGAGAAACGATCTCTCATTCATACCGCGACAAAGGAGCACCTGGTGGGTTCTACTTCACTTACTCATTCGAGTTGATAGATTTTATTACGGAGGACGGTTTCTTGTTTATATGACAAAGAAGAAGTGAGCAGATTGTGACCTGTAATGTGGATAATAAACAATATTATGCATATTCTCCTTGTTAATTATGAACTTTTGCTTTGAGGTAAGTGAAGCGCTGTGTTTTACTAAGGTAAGCGTGTTGATATTACAGTCAAATTTTAGAAATGCTATTATTCTATGGAAGTGAGATGCCCTCATAGTCTGGTTGGATTTATATACTGTACTGCATGAAACTCAGTGTTGCAGTTTGTTTGGGGATAATAAGAATAAAAATGTCAGAAGCGTCAAAAAGCTGTAAGGTCTTGCAACTGGGAGTGAGTTTGGTATTATGTACATGTCTCATATGCTATACTGTATTATATGCAAGTTATTCCAACAATGTGCGCTTTGCGTATTGTACATATATGGGGAGGGACTCTCACGATAAAAAAAATCTTTCCAATTATATTGTGCATTACACTGTATTCTTATATAAGTGAGCGTGTTAAAACGTTTCCTTAAATTTTGTCCACTATATACTACTGACCATATGGTTTTATTCCTCCCCTCCCCCAAAAAATCTATAATAAAGTTGACTGAATGTTGATAACTGAAATATGTTTTGTACAAAAAAAAAAAACATTACGAAGTGGGGTTTTGCATTGCTGCTTCAAGATATTTTTTGGTTCATATTATAACGCTGGGATTAAAAAAAATCATAGTGCACGTGGAAATGAGCAGAAGGATTGTGTACATAAATATTCAGACTATAAAATTACGTAAATGTAATGTAGATTTCATTTAATGTTTTTAATATTTACCTTTAATATTGAAGATAAAGATCTGTTAAAGGACTGGTTTAGTTAGTTAATTCAACTCCTACAAATGCCCCACTACAAATTGTCGTAATTTCGCAATAGAACTGGATTTAGGGCAAATTCACGGGAGTGGGGGTATCGGGTTGCTGTGAAAACGTTTGAATTTCTTTCTTTAGTTTATTGAACTTTAGAAAAGGGTTGGAGAATCGTGATAAATGCTTAAAAAACAGATAATTCATTACTTTCTTTAGACTGTACCCAAATGCCCCCAATTTTAGGCGAACTTTCTTTCGCTTTTATGCAGCGTTCCTTTATTTGAATAATAATTCATTCACCTTTCAGTGCACGCGTTTGTTTTGTGAAATCAAGACAAATCTGCCCGTACGAGGTTTTAGAATCACATTATAATTCATATCTGTGCGAAAACTGAAAGGTATATTTGTCTCAGCCAACATTGGCAAACATAGGGTTGTATGATGGCAAGTTGAAGTGCATAGAAATGGTCGGCTTGTTTATTTAATATCCCATCGTTTACGTGCGAATACGTAATTTGCAGCATGTTGCTTTTAAGCCTAAATTCAATACTTAAAGTATACTAATAAAACATTACTAAAAATAACATCACTCAAAGAGATTGGGAGTCCAGGAACGAACAGCCATCATTTTTATGTATCTCACGTTTACAGTATAACAGAAAAGACAGCGGAACTGTCACAGCAATTATCAAGACGAGCCGTGAGAGGTTTTACTCTTGCTTAGGATGTTTTAAACGCCAGGTTTTCAATCTTTTACCAACGAAAGATTGAAAACCTGGAACTCATTTAGTACAATCTCTAGCTGTGGGTGGGCAAAGGGTTGGATGATAGGAAACCGTGCTCTTGAGATCTACATGACATTTTTCAGGCATGTCATATTCCAAGTAAAGTGCTAGTCTCGCAGCAATAATATCACAAGATTCGTACAACAATTAAGATTCGCACTCGCATCCCTTGAAGAAGGGATGCACCATCAACTTGGTCAGCCAGGCTAGCAAATCTGCTAAATGAAGATGAATACTTATAAATGAAGACGCACGTACGTTTCTGTATCGTATATAAAACTTGTATTTCGTATTTCCGTGCTTTTTACAACTCAAGAAATTGGAAACCATAAATTTTCAATGTTGGTATTGGAAACTACTCTTTTTGTTTCACAAATGAAAATAAGACGGCTTTTCTTTGCTAGTGATACAAGATTCCGAAACCAACACTTAACCAAACGAAACGAGAATTATTCTCAGAATTACTACTAACCTCTTTCTTGTGCTACTGTATCGTGTGTTAGGAAGGCTTGAAAAAGTTTAACCAGAAGTTTAAGTATCACCGAGAGCTTTACAGGATTACCTTGTACTAATGGATATTTCCACTAACTACGAGCTTCGAAACTTACGAGCAAAATTGATTATAAGAGAACTATTATGGTAATGCTTTCATTGCAATGAAAGTCTTAGTGTCTTATATTTGAAACTATCGCCCCTCATTTGGTGGGTGTCATTTCAATGCAGGAGAGAAAAAACAAGTCTGAAATCGTAACCATTTCTCTTCGATTGAGAACTGAAGTGCCGTTTCTTCTGATTAAAAAAAAAGTCCTTGGCGAACGTGATTTTATTTTACTTTCGTGTTCTTTTCTTCTTTAAAAGTTGTTTGAAATCGTGCAAGTCGAGTCCGCCCAAAATCTCCATTTTTTACTTTACGAAACACGACGGACGCAATTCACCATTGCGCGATCCAGACATGACCTAGCCGTGCGGTCTTCGTTTCTTCCATTTTGACCGATTTATGAAATGAAAATGGAATGTAGCGCGACGGTTTGGACGTTGTGCTGTCAGCTCACGGAATTTACCCACTCCGAAACTCGACATGGTCTCATCATTCACTTTCATGAAACTTCAGATGTTACAACAACCAATTTAAGAACACCTCTCTCTGTATCCCCCCCCCCACCTTCAGACAAAGGCAGACTCAGGAACAAGGCAACGGATTTCCTCCTGTATAGTAAAGGCCTGTTGCTAACTACGGGTTTTCCTGGCAAACCTTTTAATATTTATGAAAACCCTAAGTAAAATAACAAGTGAGAAACTCACCTAAAACCTTGGAAAAATTCTGTTTACTACTCGAGGATTAAATACACTTTCTTGGGTATAAGGGCGTCTTCACTTAAGCTTTGTAGAACGGAGATTCCATGAATACGTTTATCTCGTCTGCTTATAGCGAGATAATTCAATTTCACCACACGAAGTTTATTTTGAATATTACATGAGAGAACACGCTCTTCACCGACAAACGAATGGCGTATCCTGACTCCTGCAGTAAGGAAAACAAATCTTAAATAAAAATATTGTTGACCATTCATTACTTGGTTTCTTTTTCTTAGTTAATTCTTCTGAGTAACGTCGCTGATTACTATGATGTCTGTCGGTACTATTGAAATTTCTTTTATAACATTCAAGCTCTCAAAGGAAATACAGACACAGAACCTTCTGAGAAACAACTGTATCATAATGGAGAAAGAAATGAAATCAAAAAGTTCGAGTACTTGGGATCCATTACTGATGTGACGAATTGTCGTTCAGAAGACGAAGAAGATTAGGAATGGCTAAAACATCATAAGAGACTTGTCTAAAATTTCCAAGTATATAGCTGTTTGTCCAACAGCGAATTAAGCAGTGAGACCTGAAACATAAAGAAGTCTGTTAGGAAAATTATAGCTGCATTTGAAATAAGGATGAGAACTTTTTTAAAACAGTAATGAAAGTTAAAATTCCTAGAAAAGGAGGAATTGGACCATCAGTGAGATATGATGGATGGTGTGTCTGTAGTCATTGATCTTCAGAGAATTGAAGCCTCCAGAAAAATTGATAAGGGGAAAACGAAAATAAAAATAATCTCTTTAATAATAAGTTAATAATTTCAAATTAAATGTAAATTAGTAGTATCAATTTCGAATTATTTGATACGGAATACTTCTTTCATCATGTAACCAAATGCAAGCAGACATTCTGCGGAATAAGTATCTTTACTTACTAAGGCGAGTTGTATCTACAGGCTGTTGACTTCACATCAATTTCTCCTGTACCCCACAATGCAAAGTACTCCTTCTTTAGAAAGTGTGCATTGCTGGTATGGGAAGAGAAACTAACTAGACCGCTTTCATCCTTTATGTGGAAATTCAATAAATCATTGTATAAATTATTTTTATGCGTGTGTGTGTGTGTGTATATATATATATATATATATATATATATATATATATATAGTAAAGTGAATAAAAACTTATAAAAAAAGTATCCGCCTGAATATTTATTGATTATTCCTGCAATAAATAATATTATGTACCTTTTATTACAGTAACATTACCAGAATGTTTGTCTAAAGGCTTCTTCATAGCAAGAGCAATGTCTATTTTCAATTATTTAGGAACCGGAAATGTTTTAAATTATGAGCCCGGTAATGCGTGAAAGAGGGATCCTATGACTCAGCAAACACGGAAAGTACTAAGACGTACGAGGATTTTTAACCTCATGGAAGACAGCGGATGTAATAAGATTTCAGGACAGCACCGCTAACGAGCATTCCCCCCCCCGCACACCCACCCAATGGAATGAAAGAAATAAAGGAACAAACTTTATAACAATTTGTGAAGCCTGGACATTGCGTTTCTGTCAAGTTAACTGCGCTGTCATATCATGTGAGCAACATCTGGAAGAGATCGTTCATTCAATGTCCAGTATCGTTTCCGAGATTACAAGTTGACAACTTGCAAGAAGGCTTTATAGATTTAAGTTTATTGATGTTTGTTGAACCTTTCTTGCTCAGGATGAAGTGCGCTGTCCATCTTCTGTCTTGAAATAATAATCTTTCTGAAATAATCGAATGAGAGATCCAAAGATTTATAAAAAGCACAGCTTAACTTTAATTTTTTAAATATTTTCTACTTAGCCAGTAAAGAAGATTTAAAAATTAAGGACAAAATCCATTAGGTGTAAATATTTTTTTAAAGTAATGAAACATTCATGGTGTATTCGGCTTGGAGATATTTTGTATATCTCACAGAGGGATGTTCTGATGTTCAGGATATCTGCTTTCAGGATATCTGAAATCGACCAATGGAAGGTATCATTTGAAGATAAGCAGCTGATGATTATTCTACAGGTGTGACCAGAAAGGATCGTCAGAGAAATGACTATATCAGGGGAACGGTGAAAGTTACGAATTTAGGAGTAAGGATACAGGAGGCAAGGTTGAGGTGGTTTCCTCATGTGATGAGGAGGGAGGAAGAATATGTGGAAAAAAAGGTCATGCATAAGGATCTGTAGGAAGGAGGGAGCGCGGGCGGCCAAAGACGAGATGGTGGAGGAGGACTTGAGGATGAAGAGCTCGCATGTAGCTACAGCCCAAAACAGGTGGTTGTGAAGGAGACTCACTACAAACAGCGACCCTGCTTAAGTGGGTAAAGCTGCAGAAGAAGAAGAAATACTTTTAATTTTACGAATCTAACACGCATACAGTAGAACAAAATTATGAAATTTGAGTTTTCAATAATCATCTTCTCTTAACGTATTAGGCCTGGTACGGAGCTATCCTTAGCTCTTCTAAACCGTACCCATCCCGAGGATAAGGTGGCTAGCCCTATGCCTCCCTTATGTGTCCCATGTCTGTAAATGCACGTGTTCACGGGGCCTGCTTGCAGAGGAAAAATCCCAGATCAACTAGGGAGAAAAACCCTGCTGTCCACGCTCAAGACCGGCTAACTTGACGATGTCTGAGAAAGATCCTTAGGCTCCTCACGTTGACCCCTTTCCCAATCATATGGTTGCGAAGCGCATAGCCACTCTGCTAATCATGCAGACATTTTCAGTAATAAAAAAGATTAATGAGATGAATGAAACTGTTTCTGTTGCGGAGAAGTTAGCTTCATGAAATCTGATTCTACATTTGCTATTTTTAACTGTAAATGGGGCTCCACGTGAAGAAGACATTTGTAACACCAACACGATTAAATATGTCTAAATGCATGGAGTTGTAGGGAAACAAATGTTTAAGGTACGAATGATTTCGAAATTTAGGAAATAATTACAACTGCATGGTTCGAACTATTTGAATTGCTAATGAAAACAATTCGAATTAAGCAGTTGGAACCAGACTTGTACCTAACAGAGGTCACTGGATACGTGTCAAGAGATTATACCTGTTATCTGTGATAATACGGAGATTAAAAAAAATGTCTAGATTTAAAAAAATATATTTATTCCTTTCAAAGACCTTTTGCTTATGCCTTGTGTTATTGTAGGTTTAACTTTCATCAATATATACGAGAGCTTAATAAACTGTACAATTTTAGCTTGTTTTATACGATTGTCATTTGATTTTAAAATTACTAGTGATGTGATTGTTTACAGTAACGATGACCACTTTTAAAGCCTCTTTAAAAGTGGTCAGCAGTATTTCTCACAAATAAGCTGCATATTTATTACAATTGATGGTCTTGGTTTTTCTTTACAGAACTCAGTGGGAAGGTTTGATATATATTTGTGATGTACTTGATAGTGGTAAGTAGCAAAAGCGTAGAACATTAACTTTTTTTATTATATTTTCTTTACCCAGAACTATCATTTATTTAATTTATTTTGCAGGACGAGTCTTGAAAACTGAAGGAATTCACGTTTAATCTTAGTTTGAGCACTGATCCTTATGTGGAGTGGAAAGACTTGGAAATCTACTTCTTTCACCATCAGCACATGTTGAAGTATGTTACGAAATTGCAGGATAACTTATGGCATTGAAAGAATTGTAAATGCAGTATCCAACTAAACGTAAACTTTTAACTATAAGTTAAAGAAAGAAGGCAATGGAAACGGACATTTTGAGGACTACAAAGGTAAGTGAACATTTGGAAATCGATTACACTCCGCAAACACGCACATGATTTACACATTTTTGCAAAATACAAATATTACACAAAGATATCACTAAACACATAAAATTACTTATGAATTTAAGTGCTAATGAGGGCTTAGAAAATTTAAGTAGCATAGTCGTTTTGAGTTTAGTACTAGGTTCCCAAAATGTTCCCACATTTTGGAAGCCTTGACTGATTTAGCAAATTACTTAGAAAAACCAGTAATTTAAGCTGTTTTAAAATGTGACTTCATTTCTATATGATACGATTTCTATATTTTTTATCATCATCATAAGCTATTCGGCATTGCTAAAATTTTCACCATTGCAATTTCCAAGAATTTTTCGTTGAATATTTTTCTGCTAAACTGAATTCGATTGAAAGAGAATATTTTAAAACCTCGCACTAACTTATTATGCTGAAGCATTGTTCTATAATTGTAGTGATGTTATGAGCGATTACTACTGATACATCCGTTATGCTTGCAGTATGTGTTCGCGGTACTTACTGTAGATATCCGCATTTGTTCGTTATTCACTTTAGGCATATTAGGTAGATCAGGGCTGTCCAAAGCGTAGTCCGCGGAAACCAGGCAGAAAACTTAGGAGCACAAAACTAAACATCATAGCAATCTATTTCGTCAGCTGTTCCATACAAATAGTCAAGTTTTCACATGTTTTTTACCCTAATAAATGATTCTTTTATTCTCATTACCATAAGGATATACAGTTTCAAAATGGTATCGGTTAAAATGATCGATCTACAATGCCTTTTTTTTTATGGTATTTGCTGCTAAAAATTATGTATATGCAACCTCTGATTTTTTTTTAATTAGCAAACATCAGAATTAATTTAATGTATTAAATTTTTGGTATTTCTTTCTCCTCGTCATCACTCCTTTGTCCTATATTTTACTTGGAATGCAAAATATTGACCGACAGCCGCAAGGCACGTCGCTGCTCTAAACTCTGAAGAGTATAGACTGTGCGACTTAGGTTTGCTCTTGTGATAATCAATCGCCAAGCATTCCTCGAGGACACTGAGTCCACAATGTCGAAATCACCTCCGAAGTAGCGCATGTTGTGCGCTTACAGCCGTATTAGATGCGGCACCCTTGGTGATTGGCCGTAGTTTGGTTCCATTTGTTCACAGAATCTCTCACTCGAGTATAATAGCACTGCAGGCAGTGCTTGCCATCCTTTAAGGCGATGTCACCTTGTAACCTACAGATGTTTAGAAAGGGAAGAAATAAAGTGCATTCAGACCGCCAACAGGATCATCTCGGATATTTTCTAAATTTCCAAACTAAGATATAAAACAATTCCTGTCCTTAACGTATTTAATAAATACTAAAACCCCAGAAAATTAATTTGATAGCATATTTTTTAAGAAAAGAGTGCACTGTAGTCCTGTTTTTATTCCCTGTTTATCCAATAATTAAAGTTCTGTAATAAAGTATTGTTTTCAATCATTTTCAAATTTTCTTCAAAATATTTTTTTTTATTTTAGCAGCATAAATGTTCTGTCAGCTTTTATATCTCTCGGAGGATTTCTATTTGAGTTAGATAGTATTGCATAAATTTCTCTGAAACATGTATTGAAAAGTGAGTCGTATGAAATTTAAGGTAATTTATTTCCAAATAGGCAGTAAAAATAACCCAACTTCTTTTAAATTCATAATAACATTTGTAATAGTCAACAGTGTTATTGACAGATTGCACTCTTAGAGTTGAATCGGTAGCCAATTTCTTTTGAGTTCTATTCCCATATCGGTCAGATATGGGAACAGAGCTATCAGTTCCAAGAAGCATGCCAATAATGATGTCATTAACAAAAGCTTATTAGCATCCAACGGTGGAGTTGGAAGGGATATTCATTTAAAATTTAGTTTTTCACTATGTAACCACGACAGGGGAGAAAAGGCAGTTTACACACAATTTATATCAATGGGCATAATACTTACCCACCTTATCCAAAACTTATAGCTATAAAAGCCAAACTCGGCAAGGCTTATCCCATAAATGCATTTAAGTACTGTTGTTATTATTAATATGCAAATAAGACAAATACTAATAGATAAATAAAATGCAAACCGATACGAATGGGAAATTAAAAGGGCTCTTACTTAAATACACCAAATTGATTATTAAAAATCTCATATTAAATGAGAATTGGAAACTGGTTAAGCTTTTTTCGAGCTAATTTAGGTCTTCCAAATAGGATAGCAGCTTGTCATTACTGCATATAATTTTGAATTTACGGAAAAAACTTTCAAAAAATTCCAAGGCAAACATTGATGTATTTCCATGTTTAATTTGTCTCTTAAAATATTGACTAGAAGTGCTTTCGAAGTTTTGCTACAGACGATGAGGAATATCCTGTATTAGAGAAAAGTTGCTTACTTTCAAGCAAAATCCCTTTTGTCTACATAAAACTGATTTTAATTTATTTATTGGTTGTCTTTTTAGTGCTGCCTGTAACAGTTTTAAAAGCTGCATGTGGGTAGCCAATCAATACCACTCTAGTGAGCTCTGTGATTTGATTCTTTTAATAGTCCTTAATTTTAATCCTCGCCCTCTACTTTTAAGTGAAATTGCTGGAAAAAGAAAACGTAACGCTTAATTATCTTTAAGTAAAAATAGTAAATTGGTTGAGTTGAAAAACGTCAAGAAAGTGAAATTTTTTGTGCTGATTTTGAAATCTCTGTAATTATCAAAAGTAAGTGGATAACGTTGAGTGCGCAACAGAAGAAAACAGAAAACGGCAATGAATGTACGCCCTCTATTGTAGAGATAGTGATAATGAGTGGTTAGAAAATAAAAATACACTCGTTAAGATTTATGAAGGACAAAAAAACCCTCTTTGAACTATTAAATAGTAAATTTAAGCACTCGACCGTTAATTTAAAAGTTGCATGGTTTTATTTTGAAGAAGAAAAAAAAACTTTTACGATAAATGTGTTGCACTGCGTGGTATTATAGTGACATTGCAATCAAATGTGATGTTAATGAAAGCAGAAATAATAATAACGAAAATAAAAGCAATTCCATGAGTAGACAAAGTTAAAGGCGTTAGCATTTCGTGTTAGTACAGTACAATTAGTATCTCGGATTTTTTAAAACAAAATCGAGTTTATCATGTGGAAACCCAAAGGTAACGATTTGAAACGTTCTATAGATAGAAATTAACGTTAAGTTATTTGTTGGTTCTTTAAAACATTACTAAAATTATTACACTTTAGTAAGAAAATAGAATATTAATCAGTGACTACATGAGAAAACAAACCGTTAATTCGAAGTAAAATATGTGCAGTTGTTTTCAATGCGATTAGTGAAATTACTCGAATAATCTGATTCTTTTACCTGCATACGTTGAGTAACCTTAGCATAAATATTAAACGGGTTATTTGTTTTGCGTTCATGAAAAACCTTTCTTTGAACCTGAGCTCTAAAACAGACTGATAAATTTTCATTGTTGCTTCGCTCTGTTGTTGAGCTGTTGTGTTCATTCTGGATAGTGAACTTCATTGTCGATATATATAATTTTTAGTCTTAACTTTGGAGAGGAAAAAATTACATTGTTCATTTAATTATGAACCAGTTATATGAAATCCTATGAATACAAATATGGACTGGTGAATCAGTATTTTGATGTCTTCCAACAACTTTGTTTTATGAATTATCGCACAAATTCCAGGTAACGTTTTTAATAGTTAAATAATAATACTAATTATTTGAGTGCTATTTTAACATTATGGGCAATTTGAATTATTCCAAAGATTCGTTTAAAAATTAAAATACCCTACAAGATCCTATAAGTAACGAATTCGCCCGTAATGTCTTTTCGTGATGCGTAATTGAAGTTTCAGGTAAGCGGTTATTAGCGTACGCTCAGTTCCATAAATCTCTCTCTGGTGACAAGATTTCTTACCCCCCCCCCCGACAATTCTCAGCGTTCCTATTTCAAGGAAGATGAGAGTTTGTCTCTTAGCAAGTCGACTATTTAAATATCAAAAATTTCTATTTATTTTAATATGTTCTGATCAATGCGAACACCACTAAGTACTTAATTTCAATGCATTTTGTTTTCGTTTGTTCCTGAGGTAGACCTTATATGGAAAAATAATGACAAACGAACTGAAAAGCTGCGCACCCATGGAAGAAATATTTCAGGGTCTATTTCCTTAATCCAGTGAAATTATGCTGTGAAGATTTCGAGGTCTTAAATAAATCGCACAAATGTAGAACGAATATTAATTCCCTTATCAACAGTGTTTTTCAAAGTGTGGTACGCGTCCCGGGGGGGTGGGTACGCGAAAGGTCTATAGGGAGTACGTGGATCATTAACGCATGGATCATTAAGAAAAACAGAATTATTTTAAACGTATATATTTCTCAATCAATTATATATTATGTATGAATTCTCATACTGAAATTGGAAGTTACTATCTCCACGACGTTCACGTCCTGCCGTGAACTATTATTATTTTGATAAGTGGGTACTTGATAATTATCAAAATTTAAGGAGGAGTAGGCGGATATTCGAAGTTCGAGAAACATGACTTATCACATTATTGTGCGCGTTATATCAGAAATACTTTTAAATATCAGAAATTGGCTAAATAACACGAAATTGTGTCACTACTATAGTAAAATTTATGTTACCTTATTACTTAGTTTAATCTTATTGATTATTTAGTATTATATTTTGGTTTTGAAATAACAGGAGTTTATATCAATAAATAAGAGAACAATAGAAATATGTTTGAGCAAAAAAGTAATATAAAATACATCCAAGGATTGATGTCACAAGAGAGTTTAGTGAATTATAAGTACTTACGATATAGCAGAATCCGAATGTGAATACGCTGAAGATTTGGATGACATATCGGTGCACGTTTTTAATAGAATGTGAAAGGAAACTGACGATCCCTTTGATTAAGGTTAAGTCTCATCTCTGGCAAAGCCCTACGAAAGTGGAAGCACGGAAAACAATTCCTTTGCATAAAGCAGAATCGAAGTTTGTGGTGGCAAATTATAGACAACTCCGTATCTAAAGAGCGGTAATAAAACTACAGCAAAAGTTATTGAAAAAGATAATTCAAGCATGGATGGATGTGCGATGAAGGAGCTCACAACCTCCGTGAGATTTGAACTATTATTAATGTATGCACAACGGTATTACTTGGGATTCGGATCGTACTATGACAGCATTTTTCTGATTTATTTACTTATCATTCCTGAAATTTCGCCGAAAATGTACCCAGTCACTCAATAGGCGTTTTGACAAGAGTGGAAAGAGGCTTCCCACCTATTTCCAAAAGAAGAATAAGAGTGACAAAACTCCCTTTGGCTAAAGAGTAAAGAAAAAGATCTTAGGTGAGATATTAAAATTCACCATGATGTTCTAGAAATCTCTGCGATACTGATGAGTTTTTCCAGTTCAACACAGGCAGTTTATCTTTTCACTGAATTTGAATATGATGTAGTTAACGTAAAATATAATGTAATCGAAATGTTTAGGATAATGAGGCAATTGAGATAAGGACTTAACAAAGGAAAAAAAAATGAAGCATATCGAAACTTTGACGACCTGATTGAACGAACAGACTGCGGCCTCGTATCCCGCCTTAGTCATGGATGCTGTAAATCCCTTTGGGTGGAAGATAAATTTCATTTATCCGTGTAAGACTTGCTTTGGTTTGGTCTGTTTTGTAAATCAATGTTTTAAAACTACAAAAAAAATGAATAAAAATATCATACGAAATGCGTAGACTGTCCACCTTATAGTGCGTATTACAGTACTACTGTAATGCGCACTATAAGGGTTGTGGCACACATAACAGAGGCATGTGGCTTCCTCCCTTTCGTAGGGGGAAAGATAGATACAAATGTAGTAAGGAATACGTTTTAGTAAAGCATGCTTAACATTTTTTTAGCCAACTAAATCTCGGTAACTAAACGTAGCGTAAAATGCACACTGGAATTAGTACAAAAAAGAACTTTGTAACTGCCCAGTCTTGTCTCGTGATTGGTAACTGCAGCTGAAGAAAGAACACTTGAAAGCAGTTAATTAAAAACACTCTTCCGTTTATATGGGATTTCTTAGGCTTTAATAAGTATCTCGTTTTTGCTTTATTTATTATCCTATGCTATAAAATTATCTTAAACAGTCAAGAATTTCAGAATAAATTCTTAATTTTTCTTTTCCACCAATACAAAACCACCTTAGTATTTTTCGAATGGTTAAACAGATCAGTCATATAAAGCATTAATGGAAATTATTATTGTTTAAAAAGGTGAGGGAGCTCGTATCTGTGCAGTTGTAGCTGAAGTGTTACCAATAAGCCATTAACGTGCTGGTGCTTTACTGCGAATGCCTCTTGCGTGATTTGATTACTTCTGTTCTATTCTCGGTGAAGACAAGGAGAGAAAGCAGAAGGAAGGTTTTAGGGCCTTGGATGCTCATATCCCTAATCGGTTCGATGAGACAATCCGAAACAATACAAATAAAGAAATTTGTAAAATGGGTGAGACCAATGTAAAAGTTTCAAAAGAAGTGCTTCTTAGGTGTATTTCTTAAATTTTAACACCTTTTAAATCAATCCACGCATCCCATTGTGTAATTGTGAACTTGAATGGTTGGATTTTGTTCAGGTTTGTTTGTCAAGATGTATGGTAGATATTTCCACGACTGAAATGTGTGACCGCGTTAGTCCCTCCCTTCTGCTAAAAAGTTTGGTTTAAGTCTGGATACATTTGAATCTCCGCACATTTTTTAGACTTTAATACATTAGACTAATGAAATATCAAAATTCATCACGTTAATAAGTTGATATTCAGTGAGTTTTCAGTTTTAAATATTCTAAACGTGAAGATTTTTCTACTTCGCTTCATTTTACTCCAGTCGGTTAATCAAACCCTTTTACACAATTTTAAGATATTTAGAGAAAAAACAAAGAAACCTAGTGTTCTGAAGTTGATAGATCACTTAATAGTAAGCAACGTTGACTGCCTACAATCTTATTGCAGTTTCAGATGTTATTAACTTGCCACTTCGCAGATGGGCGTCGTTAACGTAAGTGTTTGATGCGCGAATGTTATGCTCTTATCCCTAATTCTTGGCTGTTGGGTAGTTAAATGAGTATGTTCTCATGGTTTAATTTTATGTGGTTGTTATCAAGATTATTTTTTATGTCCGTTCTTGCTTACCGAATAAAATTGTTCAGGGAGCACAAAATTGGGCACAATTTTCAGCTGTTAGTTATTTCTGGAAAAAAAAAAAACATAAATCAATAAAATTCTCCACGTACAGCATTTTTATCTAAATCAATTGTTGGGTTATGTCTTCCGTGTCAGACTCCTTTCGCAAGTATCTTACCACGTTAACTCCTCAATAAGAAACCTTTTGTTTACGCAAGGAGTTTAGAAGATAAAAGCTTGAATGGTGATCTAATATCTAATTTTGAATAGCTCTTCAAAATATCCTTGTTCAGGTAACTTATTTTGCCAGATTGTTCTCCATTTTGAAAGACTTACCGATCACTTCCTTCTTCTCGTTCCTCGCTCAGTGCATCGCTGCTTGTTGCAGCGTGATTGTTTTGTCCCTATTCAGATTGAGGAACTTTCTCTGTAATCGGCTACGAGCGTCACCGACTAATCAGTGGTTCCCTACTCTGATTGCTTTCCAATTAAAAGGCAAATGGTTTCTTTATTCGTCTCAGATCCCTTAGATGATTCAATCTTCAATGACTTAATGTTGAATACTTTTCAATAATTTACAGAGTTTCAGATGTTTACCTACAGAATACCATTTTTTAACTTGTACAAGGATTTAAGCAAACGCAATACATAACAAGTGATCGTGATTAGATTCGTTCGAAGAATATCTTCAATGTTCTAAGAGACTAATCTTAGATTCACTAAGCGTATGGAAAGTAATTGATTACTGACATAGTATAGTATAATTCTGTGTTATTCCATGATCAGGGAAAAACAACAGAATCAGTTAAACTCATTATGCCATATTTGTTTCAACACGGTCAGAAACAATTAGGAATTTAAAAAAAATAGAAAAAATCTAAGAGAAATATCATATGGAAATACATTCTTACCCTTTCTAGTGACGATTTGTTTTAACTGCTAGATAAAAGTAAAACTTACCAGATGATAGATGAATTGTAGACTTATGGGTTTTTGTATCCGAAGTCCTACTAGTTAGTGATGTTTATTAAAGCCTACCAAAGAGACATTTGCAATCCATTCAGAATGGAAATCTGCCTTCACTCAATATCATATCCTTCCATTGAATGTGTGTATTCCAAATCCTCACCTTTCGCTTCGTAGACGCGTGACATCAAGCGTACAGATTTTTGGTAGTCTGTTAGTTTCCCATATAAGCTTTCCAGTGTGGCATTATATTTTATATGCGCTTGTTCGTTAGCGAAGAGGGTGCGATGTTTATCTTTATATGCGTTCGATACCCATGCAGATGAAAGAACTTTCATAAGTGTCTTTTAACTAAAAATCGTTTAATCTGGCTTAGAATGGACGTAGAACTGCCAAGATTTTCCACTTCAAATGCTGCTTTTCAGTCTACTTTTTCAAACTTAGCATGTGGGAATATCATGAACGGATTGTATATTTGCTTCCGGACTAATTTAAAACATTCATCAAATTTTTGATCTCACTAGACGTATGTGTAATGTGGATAGCTGAATAACTGTCGTTTACAGATGTTCTCGATAAGTTGCCTGTCTCATGATATCACTCGTCGTCTTCAGGGTCGAATTCTCCATGATTGCTGCACAAGCTCATTAATTGAGAAAAAAGTAATATTTATTTGTTAATAAATGCATGCATTTATAAGCATTCCATTTAGGCTTTGTATACAGGAAACGAAAACAGAAGACATTTTTGTAGAGAGAAAACGTCTTAAGCTTGCGCGGCAATAACTGAACTTTGCGTTGTATATCAAAGATAGATGCTTACTCGTCTAGTCAAAAGCTACCTTGGCTTGCTCGGTTGTAGGAGCTTCCAGGTCCTCGCAGCAGCACTGTGATTTCATGCTCGCGCATAGCCATTTCACGTCGTCTCACTCTGTTGCTTAAACACAAGCCATACGTCAATGTAGCTCTAGCCAATGAGCTTCACCCAGCCTTTACAAGCGTGTGTGTTGCTTGGGAAAATTAAGTTACAACCAACTTTTTATGACGATGTTTTTTTTGACTAGTTCATAGAGAAGAACCGCAGGGTAGAATTTGTATTCAAGTAGCTAAGTTGAAAAAGATAGAATATTATTTGTAAAATAAATGTACTTGTATGATTAAATGTACATAAATTTTTAAATATATTGATTTAAATGGTCAGTAATTCATTATTCCGCTAATCAGATTTCAATCACACCTCGCACTACCTGAATTTCAAGACCAGATTCGCCTCTGCTCGTTGGCTTCTGATGCTCAATTCTGAAATAGTTTAAATTTATCGGAAGTATCTATTTGTACTGATGATACCATTATGTAACGCAAGAATGATGTCGAAACTTGTGTCATTGTTTGCATAATTTGTGCAACGTTCATTTCTATTTGGGTAGCGTAGATAAAAATCTTGTGGTTATATTCGTTAAAATGCTTTATTTTTTAGTAGTTTCGGTGGGCTGTGAACTCTCTTTTTTATCTTATCCATTACAGTTCCACACCAAACTTGCTACTATGATGTAATGACTTAAATGTCTGACTTTCAGCTAGAAAAATCCTCTTTAAGGATTTTTGAAGAAATCAGACTATCAATTATAACTACACTCTCTGTCCAAAAAGAAACCGAACTTTTCGAAAATAGAAGAAACTAATAGCGCCATCTGTTACATCTTTTTTTTTGTCGAAAGCGGCAACCTTCATTAATGTTGTGTCAACTGTTTGACATTTGTTTCGTTAGAAGCCGAGTTATAGTGACAGTGTGTTTTGGCGAACGATCGGTCGTCACAATATTCATGCCGTACGCGACGAATTCTCGCTATCAATCGCTTCGAAACCTCTAAATAAAACTCACCATTTAGACCGTTTAGCCAGGCGGAACGAATGCTTTGTGGATAATGCCCTTGCAATCACAGAAACAAATCAGCATTGTCTATACTTTTGAATTCTCCAAGCGACTTTTTTTCGGATGCCCCTCTTCTGGTGGTCTCCACTCAGACTCTGGCGCTTTGTTTCGGGCTCATACTCAAAACATACGTTACGTCACCAGTAACGATCGTTTCAAGTAAATTTGAATCCATAAGCGGTCTTTGCAGTGTTCAATTCGATACATTTTTTGGTCGTCGATAAACTTGTGGGGAACAAATCTCGAATTCAATTTACCAAGGCCCAAACTATCGGTCAAAATGTTATGCACGGTTGATTTTGGAATCCTCAATTCATCTTCAATCAATCTCACGGACGATTTGGGGTTTTCTTTGAAGAAATCACGCACTTTTTTTAGATGTTACCTTCGCTTAGTCCAGTTTTTGGATGGCCCGGATTTTCGTACTCCTCAAGCGTCTCACGACCACTTTGAAATCCCTTAAACCACTCGTAAACTTGAGTACATGATAAGCACTCATCACGGTATGCTTTTTGAAGCATTTGATATGTTTCGGTAAAACGTTTACCAAGTTGAACACAAAAGTCAATCGCAGCTCTCTGTTTACAACTAATTTTCCGACCGTTTGTCAAAACACACTGTCACTCTTGGCACTATAACTCGGCTTTTAATGTCATAAATAGTTGATACCACACTAAGGAAGGCTGCCGCTTTCGACAACAGGTAGTGCCACTAGTTTCTTCTATTTTCGAATAGTTCTGTTGTTTCTTTTTGTTCAGAGTGTGTACATAATTGAAATACATTTGTTGAAATAATAGACCTCAAGTTTGCATCAGGTAACGTTGAGTTTTATTATTATATCTGTTTATCCTGAGATCTGGTCGTTATCTGAAATTACCAGCTAAGTTTTAAGATGAAATTTTAATTCTAAAGTTACCTCCCTGAGGTAACTTTAGAATTAAAGTAAGGAAATCTCAGTAAAATTACATCGAATCTACATAAAAGACAGACGAGGCTGTGATGTGACAGCAGTATGTGCAAGATGAAACATTTATTGAGTAATTGATCACATAAAATCACTGAAACTGATATTACAGAACTCGCGCAGTAGATTACAGAAAATCCACCAATGAGCCCTGCTTTGAATCATAAGTAAAACATCGAAAATTATCCTAGAAAATGAGCGCATAAATATGCTCTATCAGGTTCATATTACACAATAGGACCGAATCAGAATAAATGTCTGGATTTTGAAAAAAATTGCTTGTCTTGGTTATTACGGTTAAGCGAAGATTCTGAAGAGAAATGCCCTCCTGCTACATCATAAAACTGAGGAAAAAATCCCTTCTGCAACAGGCATCACTTTATAGTACAAAATTATATGTATCGGTGCGCACTCTGCAATAAACTGCGATGTATAATATTCGATGCAGTGTTTGAACATTTCGAAAGATTTCCGTATAAACTATACTGTGGAAGATATTATTTAATAGAATCTTCGATAATGTTGGCTTGGACGATTTGTCTTTTGTAATACCTGTTTATAACGTAATTAGAAATGAAATTATTTGTTAGTTGAGTGTAGTTCGAAATAATCATGGAAAATGCAAGTTTCTTATTCGTTTGACCTCTCAAAACATAACTATAAATCAATGGTAAGTAAAATATTCACAATCAGATAAATTGCATTAATAAATATGTTCAGGCGAATACCGAAAATTTGGATCAGAAAACATTAGAATATCAGATAAATCCCTATTATTTTGGTATGATGCGACTGCGGCGTCTTCGTCTCTAAGACGCGCAGGATGTATTACACGTTAGACAGTGCGTGGAATTCACATGTTTTAGACTAGATTTTCCACTTGAATTAGTTAAATTATTAGAGCTGTTTTCCGAATTTTTTCAATACATTACCACATCTCACCTAACATTTAGAGTAACAAAAAAGAGTGGCTTTGATTTTTAACTCTTCAGCATGGAAACAATCCATCATCAAAGTACCTTAGGGATATTCTGCCAAACTTACAGGATTGATTCTTTGAGTGATTTTAAGTGAATAGTTTGACAATAACATATCCGGGTTGGGTGACATCCGTCACTAGTGCTGTTTTTTTAGTTTGGAATTTGTAAACAGCATTCGGTTCAGCATACTGAAAATGATGTCCAAGTTTAGAAATCAATTTTTCAACAGCAGCTGAAGAGCTGATGTTGAGATGAGTAGATACACATCACTTACATCATTGGATGCATGGATTTAGTATTCCAACTATTCCAACAAAGGATGCAAGCAGAAACTCATAAGAAATGAAAATATTAGGAAATTCTCTAATACTGTGCATTCTAAATGATGAAACAGAAGAAAACGAAACCAAAATAAAAAATATAAAAATTATAATAAAAATATAAGTTCCATAATATATTCCTAATGTTAAAGAGAGCCCATTTTTTAAGACCGAAATGACGATGGGAAGTATAATTGATAGCGGAATAAGCAGATTACCTTTCCGATGTTTTCTGCTTAGCATTGTCCTTCACGGTGGAGAAGGCGACATCAGAAAACTTAAGCCCCTATCCATCTCAACTAGTAATAATAATACCAAGTACTATTGTTCAGCTTGTTGCAGTAGTAGCGTCTCTGCCCTTCTTCTTATAGCCCTTGAATTCAAAACCTGTAGAGAGATCTACAAATATCTTTAGGTGTTAGTTTGTTTTCATCATCCAATGTAAGAACACTTCTACTGAATGCAAGACTGAAGTGCTTGAAACAGTTGAATGTTTGACGTCTAAAGTAGGGTTAGCTGACTATTTACTTGACCATTCTTCTCCGTAGCTAAATGTACTACAGGATGTTAATGTACATCATAAAATATATATTATTACATGAAGAGCAGTATTTGAATTCCTTCACTTGTTAGATAAACTGCTTGCCTAGTACGGTCTAATTCAAAGTCATTGCAGAGATTTGATCTCAAGGACAAGATGTTGTTGTGTGTCATTTCTATTAAATTGTATATTTTAAGAGTTTCCTTAAAGCCTTGCCTATGTCTGGCACGTGATATCTCTGGGTCACAAAGGAAAAGCCCGAGGGTCGAGCCAAAACCTATGTAGCGGACTCTTCGTTACCAACTTCTCGTTAAGTCCTAAGAAAAGTTATTAAATGGATAAGAATCCTATTTTGTTTTATAGCCAGTAAGTGAAACTCAAGATCGAGAACTACGATCTAAGAGTTTCAATGCCGAAAAACTATCGGCGAAGGCAATTTGAAGCAAAGGTGGAGCAAGATCCCTGGCTACTCTTGATATTCTCTCATAATGTAAAACACAGCTCCTAGGAGATGTATTATTGTTAATAATATCCATTTAATAACTATTAAATTGCCAGAAAACTAGCCTTTTGGGCTTTTCATTTTAATTACAAAATACAAGCACACCTTTATGGCATTCGTATAATGAAGGTATGTAAGTTCTTTTCACTAAGCTTTGATATTTTCCTAGGTCTACATACTCACTGATGAGACCTCAAAAAGGGTTGAAACCGGTGTGGGTAGTGACCTCTCCTCATAATGTAAAACAATAATACATCTCCTAGGAGCTGTTTTACATTATGAGAGAATATCAAGAATAGTGAGGGATCTTGCTCCACCTTTGCTTCGAATTGCCTTCGCCGATAGTTTTTCGGCATTGAAACTCTTAGATCGTAGTTCTCGATCTTGAGTTTCACTTACTGGCTATAAAACAAAATAGGATTCTTATCCATTTAGTAACTATTAAATTGCCAGAAAACTAGCCTTTTGGCTTTTCATTTTAATTCCTAAGAAAAGTTTTTTTTTTCTACTGTGCCACGTAAGACCTTTAGATTAATTAGAATGTTAATCAAGAAGTTGAACAAAGATAACACAAGATATGCAATCGTGACCGTAAATTACTGTATATTCTATAAATCTCCCTCCCAAATTCGTAACTATTTTTACAAGCGGTGCATCGAATTCCATACAGAGACAAATTGAAATAAAGAATAACAAAGTTTATTAAGCATAAGGTACATACAGCTAATAATACAATGAAAAGTTTCTATTCAAAACTATCTAAAGAATAAATTGAATCTGTTAACTCTAATACTTTCCACAGAAAAGCCGATCATAATTCAATCAACCCTAATTACCACACATAAATTATAAGTCTCACATTAGAATCTTAGATTTTACAATCTCTGTTAACATTCATTCACTCTTTAGGTTAAATCCTCTTAAACATTCTTAGACATACTCAATAACCAGATTCGTATAGTGCCTATCCACTCATAATCTTCTACACAGTAAATCTCTTTCCTGCAATCCTTTCTAATGATTATCTCTGAGTCCTTCATTATTAAAGTTTTACATAACATTAATTTACACACAAATCAAAGAATAAAAGTCTACTTATACATGATGGTTCCACTCTCTTGTTGCACTAAATACCTTCTTTGATGCTCGGGTTCTATATTAAGGTTAAGGTTTCCGATCATCGATATGCTAACGCGATCCTCTCCTTTGACCTCTTTTGTTACAGCATTCCGGACACGAACTTTCTTCGACATTCCAAGCGGTATAGCCTGCTGCTGTATCTCAGGATTTCTGGACTAGATTTCCCGCTGAAAACCATCCGATCGCATGACAGCGATGGACCAGGCACCCAGAGCTTCGGTCGACCACGAGGTGAAACTAAGAAAAAAGAAAAGGGGGGGGTTCCAACCCTTTTATACTTGCTCTCTACCGACCATTCCCGTAACTTTGGCCGTTCACCCGACACGTAGAATTCGCCATCACATGTGTCTTACATCATAATGTCCGATTCTCTCCCGCCACTTCTTTTCACGTTCTGCGAGCAGTAGACTGCTTGGGGCAACTGTCTACTTGCCCCCCTCCGAACTTTGAGCTTAAGTTTACACAGATTATGTTGGTCATTTTATTGCACGTTATTTCACAATAAAGGTTATTTCACACTAAAGGTAATGTCAACCTTAATTCAGTATTAAATTATACATTTAACATTGGTACACTTTCCTTTTCTTATACCAAGTAAATAACATCTCATTATTTTACAATTCTTTCCTTTCTTTTCTTATTCAAAACTACTCATACCTAGATAGCAAGCATATTTTTATGTTTCGTATAAGGTGTTTGCTCTGTTAGAGACAATGATAAGTGTAATCTTAATATTCCAAACTGATCAGGGTATAACAATGTACATTATGTCACGTAGTTCTTTCCCATTTCATATTATAACTGCTTTGAGAAATTTATAAATGAGAACCCTATTTTGCATTTTGCAAAAGTAGTCAGTGGACTGATAAACAACAGGCTGAAGCTTTCTTCTAACACTAATAAAATGAAAAACAATCAAGAAAAACCCTATTTTAAATCGATCCAAGTAAATACGAACAACACATGCTACGTACTTGAACACGTCTATATAAACAGTGTTGAAAGAATAAAAATATATTATTACGATAATTACTTATAACAAAATCAGCAAGATATGTTTAGTTATCACTAAACATATCTTGATATGTATTGAAACTCGACTTTAAAAGTTTTCATTCTGGTAAGGTGTCTATCTCTCGTTTTGGATAAAAAGGTGACCTTCACACAGATTATGAACGATGCATTCTAATAGATTTCTGTAATGCACTGTGCTATACAGGGAATGTCTGTTATTTAGTAATAGTCAAAACTTGTTCACATTTTCTTTCCTTGTTTGAAACAGTTCACGTGAATTAGAACTTTTGCACTGAGAAATCCCCTTTTGTTGAAAGTTTTTTCCAGAGTCATTTCTGCAGTTCGTTTTCGCGGTGTAAGTTTAAACTTTGAACTCGAAAACAATTACATTCGAAAAGTGCTTAAAATATTAATGTAAGCTGGACGTTTTATCCTTCGAACGACATACTTTCGCTGCGTGTATGCTGCTAGCATTACTTAGAAATGCATCTTTGGCTCAAGTTTCCTTCTCTCGGTAGTTTTTAAATGCGTCATCTGGTGGTTCTGTCAGCTCAAGCAATTCTCATTGAGAGGTTTTATTAAAAGAACCGTTAAAATAACTTAGAGTCGATAACAACGCTGTTAATGACATTGATGGCCAAGAAACTAGAATTAGGGTTATGCATATGTCGAAATATAGAAAATATTAAGGAAATCGGAATTTCCAGAAGGAAGGATATAATATGAAGGGGATAGATAAAGGATGTTGTAATATAATAAATAGAACCAAGTTATCACAATATCAGGCGCAGATAAATTACTGGTGAAGTTGGTATGGAAATCGTCTCCTACGTGAAACATCATTACAGATTACAGTACCGAAAACCAAGCTCAGATATGCGTGTGTGTGACGAGACAAAATTAAACTTAATTCAAATTAAATTTGATAAATTCAAAATTAATTTAAATGTTAATTAATTTATGAATTAATTAAATATATTAATTTATTTACAATTAAATAAAGCAAGACGTTTAATACATTTAATTTATTTTTTTGTACTATTGAAAATAATATTGATTCGAAACCATCGTTCGTTAGAAGATATTATCGAAAGAGAAAAGGAATCAGTTGCATGCTGTTATATCCTTATTTCATAATAATTTCCGGTACGTAATCTGAGATCCCTGCCTTGAAAAAGCACACGTGACACTTTTCAAGGCGCTTCACATCTCGAATAATCGGAGTAGTGCGAGTAATCTTACTTAGGTTGATCTTCGACTGCCTTTTCTTATCTGAATTTTTGTTCATGGACAAACTTATAGAAATATTTCTGTTGAATTGGATCATCTGTTGGGAGATTTTTAAATAATTGTATTCCACTGAGGCTGAGGATGTTACAACTCGTACATAAATTAGATTGCTTAAAAATTAAAAAAAAAAAAGAGAAACATAAATTAGTTGTTTTAATAATACTTTTAAATCTAGAGAACGTTTCTCCATACGTTATGCGAAATTACCTTCTGTTTAATATTATTTTTCTTTGGAATTAATAAAACCAAAAAGAAAACCAAATAACTTCGGCAGTTGGTTTTCGGGATAAAAAAATGAAGCACGCGATGATATATTTTTCTCAATTTACAAAGAAACAGTGTTTGTGTGGGTGATTATTTTTATATATGGTGATGCTGTGTATGCCGGTAGAAGGAAAGATGTTTTCCGTAATCCGATAATCAGGTTTAAATTAAACAAGTCATTCATTAGTGAAGGGTTGCTTGCTAATGACAAAAAAATTGTCATTCGATATTTAGGAGATATAAAACAGTTTTGGAATATGTAAATACTTTATAGTTATTGAAAGCTTACTATTATTTTGTAGATACCTGTTTTGTATAAGAACTTACACAAAGTTCTTATACAAAGTGTAAGAACTTCTACAAAACTGCTTGTTCCGAGTAACGAAGCAGGAAAAAAAATTATATTTAATTATCAACATTTAAGATAATTCAATTGATACAAAATTCCATGTGTAAAAATAGATTCGACTGAACACAATCGAATTAAAATCATCTAATAAATCACCACTGAAAACAACTTTACTCACACATGTTCCTTTATCGTGATACTTTAGCTATCTATATTTATATATAAAAATTAATATTACATCATTTTCAAATATTAGAATGGAAAGCATATTTTGCCTTTGTTTTTATTCGTTGACCGACGCACTCTTTTTAAGGAATGCTTGTTACGTGAATCAACACTATTTCTTTTTTCAAGGAAATATGATATCCGAAATTATAATGAAATTGATCATAATCCCAGTAGTTCAGTTTTTAAAAACAGTTATTGTTAGCGGTAAATCATTCCGAGTTAGCGTTTCCTTGCTGGCGGCAATCAACCGCCTTAACCGTCGTGGAAGTAACTCCTCGTTTAACATCCTAACAATAACGATCCCAGAAAATTTATTTCATGACATGGTGATGAGGAAGCTTTATCTGTGTGAAGAAGCAAACAATCTGTGGCAGTGGCTGTTTTACCCCATATTTATGGCTAATGGTTTGTTGCATTATTTTCGAAGTGCTTTCAATCGCTCTTCATTCTTTCCGCTATTGCTTATCACGCAAATGTACAACCTCAAATGGCCACCTTAACTAACCGACCCCAAGCATTTATTTTCGCTTGACTAAAACCATGCCATTCCGTCTATGTTGTGGACATTTTCCATTAGCCAACCAGTTACACATTTCCAAAGACATTTTAACCTTATTTTGGAATGGCTGCCGTGTGGGTGGTTCAATAAATACAACGTTGTAGCAGTGTTGGGTTTGGCTTGTGCGATGTTATTTCGACGCGTGGGAGTCGATTCAGCAATTTGTTTAATAGCTATCTCTATTAAACGGGCGAAGGGCAATCCAAAGGTTGTAATATTGTGTTCACTGTATGAGGAGGAAGCAACCATCCTCCTAATCACGATGATCTTCAATGGTTAGTATGTAACGTATTATTCAGCTGAATATATGCTCGTAGTTTGTGCTTTGCGGTCAATTTAATATTTCTTAGGCATTTTTCGTGTGTCATCTTTTAGGATTCTTACACTACCCAGCTAGTATACAAACTGTATTTTCCTGTTGTTTATTATTCTTTGTCGTGAGCAAAAACCTGCCTAGCTTTCAACACTATACGGTTGCATGGCGGAGTGATTCCGTACTGAGTATTTCAAAGTCTTCTCCTTCAAACTCATGATAATACAAAATGAATTTGAGTCATTTTTCAGCATACGGAAATAAGAATGATGTTTTACAATATTTCCAGGGTATTCTATAATTAAGTTATTGAAAGCTTATCTATGATTTGAACAGACTCTTCTACTTAACATATATTATTGATATATATATATATATATATATATATATATATATATATATATATATAACATATTTTAAATTTAATAGTAAACTGGAAAAATAGTTTGTGCGTAAACAATTAGAAGAATGATGAGACATTGTGCTCTTCGATTAGAAAGGACCTCAATTTGATTTTTGACCTTTTGTGAGTAAACTTTTTATATGGACCCTTTAACTGAAGCTGGGTTATCCGTATAGAAATAAGGATTATCATCAGAAAAACCAATCGGTCAGAGTTCTCATCGAATTTCTCGTTCTTAAGCAACAATTCCAACAGAAAATGTCTGCTCAATAAATCTTCTCCAATTCTTCCTTCAGGACTTAAACAGTTCAGGTTTCTTTTTTCTTTTTTGGATATTCTCTTGCCTGGTTTCTTCACTTTTGCGTTTGTCTTCCGCTTGGTCTCTTACCCTCACATCTCAATAGTTTTCTAGCTGTTCTTTCTAAATTCATTAAATTAAAAATTAAATGTCATCAGATGTCCCCTCACACTTCAAACTGGGTTGATAAGCATTTACGCGGGCAGTTTACAGAAAAAAAACTATTAGTAGGCGATAGATGGTGTTATGTGTAGATGGAAATTAAGTTAAATGATGGGTACAGTAGATTGGGAGTTCCCTATCCCCTGTCCCGTGATATATTATTCTAGGTGTCAAAAATAATAATATAGTTATTTCTTAAGGAAGTTCAGTTTTCTTCTAATAAAATACATACTAACCTGAAAATAAGAATACTTCACTGCTATGTGATAGCGATACTGAATTATTTTGAAAAGTCATATTTTATTCTGACATTTATTTGTATTGGATTCCTCAGACAATGATAAAACTTTATCCTGTACTGTCTTCGAACAAGTTTGGAACGTGTGTAGACTACTTAATGATATCAAAGTAAGCAATATTTGTTTATACTGAGAGTAGTTCCCCAACGAGATAAATGGGAAATTCCGCGCTGCGAATGTTTTCGCTATTGGCAGCATAGTCAACAGCGAGATTTATTAACAATCATGTAACATCATGAAAGTAAACGATGTTACATGATTATGCAAACAGCTTGAAAGTATCTACTTTTTTTTAGACGATTCGAAGCAGACTTTGTGACACAAACATATCTTTCTAGTCTACTGCTTTTTATTCTTGCTTATCCCCTATTCTGTGTTGACTCTTACAATTATCTGTTCCACCACTATTTTTTCTAAATATGAAAACCTTTCCATATTCATTCTACTCAGAATAAATATAAATGTTGACTACCTACTTATTACTCGTTTATCGCTCAGCGTTTAGAAGAAATGTAGGTACGTTAACCAGAGTAACCTATTCTGAAGTGTTTCATTAATGAATGACAGTGAGAACTGCTTCAGTTATTTTTAGTATTATCATCATTCTTTATGATTAAAAACCTGATAATATAAAAGTTTGAATTTGCTTCTATTAGAGTACATGATATTAATTTCCTGGTAATTCATTCCGACATTAGTTTACGTATTTACAGATTCATCTTCTCCATTTACTATAGTCTTTTGCAACACATTCTGCTTCTCTCCAGCTCCCTCAACAATCCATCAATCTTTATTTTTTCGTATTTTTGAAAATTAGTGTAGGTCTTCCCAGTTTCCTTCGTCTTCCAGAAACCATACGAAAATTTCCCTTGGAATTTTTCTTCTGTAGTATAAGGCCACCTCACTTCCATTTGCTTCTTTTTTATTTCATTGGAAATATAATTTTTTCTTTGTTAGTTTATATATTACTGATAGTTTATTAAATTTTGCACTAAAATGTTTTAAATATTTTAATGAAACACTGTGTTAGAAAACGGTTAGGTTTGGTTTCTGTTTCCCTGTCGTTTTCCAGCTCTCTGAACCATACAATAACATTTCCTTGGTGCTGCTACTTAAGTGTTTTCGTTTCATTATGATATTTCCATAATTTTCAAATGTTTTCGATCTTGTGAAATCAGTTACTTGCTTCCATGAAAATTTCCTCCAGTTCTTATCTGAAAAGAGTTATCATAGTTGCTATACAATAATGTGTCTTTATTTTCTTAATACATTTTGTTTATTATATCCATAAATTTATCAGGAATGTCAGATACTGTCAAAGCCTTTTTCAATTTTATGAAATTTAGACATGAGAAGAGGTGACTCGTTTGAACTTTTCCTGCCATTTCATCCTATACTAACATTCTGCACTTGGTTTAGTGATATTCTTTAAAGTAAACACGGGGATGTATAGTATTTTCTCTTCTAAAATAAGCTTATTCATTCATAATAGTTTTTCTGTTTGATATTGATCCTCTTTATCAAATTTTACAAACATACTTTGGCTTGTATATTTCACAAATTCCCCTCCACTTTTTATACACAGTGAAGTTGCCTTTAATTGTAAATGATGGCTATAATTGCTTCTTTCAATTGTTTGGCATCTTTTCACTCAGCACATTAATCATCTGTATTAATATATTAGGAGTAATTTCTTCTGCTGCATTAAGCATTTGTATTGTTATATTTTCAATGTCATATGTCTTTCCATTTGGCTTACCAAAATAGACTGATCTCTTTTTAACATCGTCGTATTCGGTTAGCAACAGCACTATTTTCTTGCTTCCTTGTTTCAGAGCATATTTTCCTTGTCGCTTCCAGCAAATTTTCAAATGCAGTCTACTTATGCAACCTTCTCTGTCACACGATATGTAATTTCTCTCATCTTTCCTTGTCTATTTTTAACTTGATTTTATATACTTTTTCAGAACAATTTCTTTAATTCTCTGTGACTTTACATGTTCAAGCATAATTTTCCTGCCATTTCATCCTACTATCCTAATTTTTTTCCTCAGTATTCTATCGTGCTTGTTGGGCTTTCTTCTATCACACTTTCCAATTCCCCATTCTCCAAACTTTTAATTAACTATTTATAATAAAAAAACTTCCTTTACTTCATTTATTTTTAACTTAGACATGGGCTATGCTTAAATCTTCTTATTCTGCACTCACAGCTGTCACTAAGACACGATGAAATTCTTTACCAGCAGCTCTCCTTTGTTTTATCGAAGAGTGATTTTTCTAAACACTGTTTATTATTAAAACTGTGTGTGAATCACACACAGTCAGCTGGTTATCAAATTGCAGAACTTTTGAAAAAGATTTTCACTTAACGAATATTATCCGCCATAATAAACAGGAATAATTTACTCGCAAATAACTGATTTTCGTTAACATAATACAGAAGCCTCCGAAGAATTGCAGATGTAGCCTTAAAGCCACTCATGTGACATTCCAGTCTCTCATTCTTTCTCTCTATCCTTGGATATCCTTTATTCCTCATAAAAATTCCAAGTTTTATATTTGTATGTAATTGTAATCGCCTGATATTCGTAGAATGTTCCGTTTATGTCTTCACTAGTCTAGACGTTCTTCTTCATTGTTGAGCAGTCTGCTCAGTTTAGCACAGTGTCGAACTTAGATCTCGTAGCCTCTCTGTTTTACTAGGACAAGTTCTAAGATGTTCACATAATCTTGAATGTGTTGAAAACCAAATGTTAGGGTTTATTTAACCAGTGTTTTCTCTGTCTGTTTTGTTACATAAAGGGAGTAGGTAGAGTTCATTTAATTGTAAAAAAAAAAAAAAAAAAAAAAAAAAAAAAAAACTTTAAGACAAGCCGACAGCCAGTCTCTCTCCTTCAGCATTTTACTGACATTGAGCTCAGTCTTCGAATGAATCAATGCTTTTTGGGGTGGCAGAGAATGATAATACGGCATACAACTGCTGCCATCTCGTAACCCTATAGTATTGTCTGTAATAATGCCAGTTCAATGGATTATTAGCGGTTTTGTTCAGTTGTGGTGAAAACCCGATTTCGTGCAAGAATTATCCTATTAATCCGTGCCTGAGATCTAACTTTTAAACCAGTCGAAAAAACAGTTAGAAAAACGTTCTGATTATCTAGAATAGTTCTTCTTCGCAGTTTATTGCTATCAATGTAAATACCACTTCCATAGGATTACATAGACATTAATAGAATAAATAGAATATATATTTTACCATTTTGACAAGAAATTCGATCCTTTGAAAAATTCGTAGTACTGCGTGTATATTTTGGATGCAATAAAATCCTCACGCAGCTCTCGCTAACCTTTAGTCACCATTAACATTTAACTGGAATTCTTTCCTTGCACATCCACAAGATGCATTAGTGGATTAACAAATTTAATGTTTAAGATGGTCTGAAAATAAAATCGTTCACCAAGAGGAGTTCCATTAGATTTCATAAGCAACCTTATTTCATTGTTTGGCATCTAGACCCCTTCGTTTAATTAGTTCCTTTGCCCAGAGTTCATTAAATTGAATAATTGCTTACCTTAGTTGATAAGTATGTTCCGAATAGATAGTTTCCGTGATTGACCAAAATCGATGTTAATTTTCTTGTTTATTGCCAATAGTTCCATAACCATGGAACAGGCGTTTTATCCCACTTAAGAGCGATTATGCTTATCTTCGTGGAAAAATTAATTTACATCGCAAATTATACACCAAGATCTCATTTTCTTTCATTGTTTCAATGTTTAAATATCAGCAGTACTTCGGTGTTTGAAGAGGTCTGATTGGAGTTTAATTTGCGACCTGATAGAATGCTTTTATTAGCAGTCACAAGCTGCTTTGTTGATAACAGATACGCATGAAGGAGAGTTCTAGCTGGGTTTATTTTCCCGAATTATTGAATGGATGCAAACCGTAAACATAAACGGGTCTGCATAAATGTTTCTGCTACAAGGTACAGAACCAATAACTCTGAACAAAGACAACACGAATAGATGCAGATATAGTGAGAATAATGAAACAAAGACAATGTCCAATTTACAAATGGAAAAACATTCTTTTATTCTATTGGTCTATTTATATCACTTTCAATAGCACATTTGCCTATATCTTTCAGTTAGATAAACTAAACAGATAAACATTATTCGTGTTTTAATTCCTATACTTGTAAATATTTCACCGGTCATCTTTTAAGAGCATAGAATAAGACAATAGGCATATTCATCAACAATAAATGATCCACTTGAATGGTAGTTGCTAAAAACATTACTGCATTAATTCTAATCTCTTAAAGTATTGAATAGTTCGAATTTCATTTGCTTAACCATGGATGCATTTTTGTTATCATCCCTAAAGTGAGAACATTTTTTTTGAGGCATCAGAAAAATGTGGGCCAGCATTTACCAGATAAATTCCTCTGTTAGGTTTTTATAAAATTAGCTAAAAAGTCCTGAAACTGATTCACGTGTCAGCTTTTGATTCACTAATACATTCCAAAGACCTCCAAGAACAGCACTTACATAAGAAAAGCCATCAGGAAAACAGCGAGTGAATAATTATCTTCGTGCTCTCGGACAAAATGATCCTCTGCTAGAAAAACTTTTCTCAGCATTAAAAGTTGAATGGCCTCATAAGTAAGAAGAAAGCTGAAAATATCAGAAGATTTTTTTTTTTATTTCGCTGGATTAATTTTACTAGAATATGCTGCGTGCTTTCAGTTTCTTGCAAGCACTTGCCGTGAGGTACTGTCAAAACGCTAGTGTTTGGACAAATAGAGCTGCTCTTATGTCGAAACCAAATCTGGTAGTTCGTATACTTTACTGTTCGTTAACACATCATAGATAAGAAGATAGCTTAAGAGCAAGTCATTTTTGTAAATATTACATTTGCCTAAGTGTCATTTTAATGATTTAGGCTGTCTTCAAATTATTGCAAAAGCAGCACATTTTATAATTCATTATAACGGTTAAAAAAGAAATGACACGAGAGAACATTTAATGGAAATAATTTCATCGAAATGAAATGCGGGCCACATTTGGCTTAATGGCACCATCCGACTGGCTATAGGTTTGAGGTCATGAAAGGACAACAGTTTTTTTTCTTCATTAGTATTAGGTACCAGTGTACAGATTGAAGATACTTTCGTTAACGAGTTATTAAAAATATCCCCAAATTTTCTTATTTGCATGCAAATACAACACTTTCAAATATAAGACTTGACTAGAAAGAATAGAATTACGAAAAATTAATTTAGTCTTAGATAATCCTTACTTTAGTTAGTTTGTGAACATTTCTCCTGTAGGATGAAAAAAATCACCAAGCTACCTATATTTATCGAGCTGACAATGACTGTGTAGAGAACACAGCTCAGCTTTATTAAAAACTTTATCTTTAAAACGAACGATG
This sequence comes from Typopeltis vanoorti, assembly GCF_054136105.1. Classification (NCBI taxonomy): domain Eukaryota; kingdom Metazoa; phylum Arthropoda; class Arachnida; order Uropygi; family Thelyphonidae; genus Typopeltis; species Typopeltis vanoorti. Next base: position 22,033,174 of record NC_143555.1, on the reverse strand, counting down.
TACACAGTGTGCATCGGTTGCTTTAAACGGTTATATTCAGCTGACATTCAAAAATTGAGCTTCTGCTTTATTAGCAATTCAGTGTACACTTGTTAACACATGAGTGTTAGCCTTTTCTTTTTTTTTTTTTTTTTTTCACCCACAGTATGAACTGTTTTCTCTCGATAATAGTAACCGGTACTACACAAATGTTCCCTCATGAGATAAACGACGTCATCATCTTTGTTTATTTTTGCCCAAACTGTGCATGCATTCAAAGCCAAATATGAAAAAACACTGTGGTTAATTCTACTTGCTCTGTTTCACCTGTTTTTGATGAACAACCATAAGATTTGAGGAAGGTAAATACTTCCTTATGAACCAATATAGTTTAGAGTTCCGTTTTTAATCACTATTACGTTGATTTTGCTAAATTTGCTATTATGTCATGTGGTACTATATATAAAAAAAAAGAGTTATTTCAATGAGTGTGATGGCATACATAAACCTTTACGCGTGTTTATTGGTAGCAATGCAATATTCTTAATTTCTCTTGGAAAAACATGCTTAACTTACAACCTATACATCAACAATTAAAGTATTTCTACAATTTTAATATTATTGATACACTTTTTGGATGACAGATGAGATTCTTTCTCTTATTGATACAAGAAGAATGTACAAAAACAAAGACCTTGCAAGGTATACAGAAACACATAACATCATCAAGAAAAAAATAAAAGAAGCGAAGGAAAATTGGATGAAAAATTTATGTACTGAAATCGAACTGCTTCAAAAGAAACATGATAATTTCAATCTGTATAAGAAAATCAACGAAATTTCTGGAAAACTGAGGAAAAAGCAAATAGTGTCCCTAAGAGACGAAAATGGAAAAATAGTTCTAGAAGAAGAAGAATAAAGCATAGATTTGGATAAAATATGTAACAGAACTTTTCAGTGATACTAGACAGAAGCCTATAAATATAAAAGATAACATTCAAGGACCAGCAATCATGAAAAGCGAAATAGAGAATGCTATACGAACAAGTAAAACAGGAAAAGCCAGTGGACCAGATGGTGTGCAAACAGTTTTTTTTTAAATTAATAGAACCAGATAACATCAAACTTCTTGAAAAACTATTTAATAAAATATACGAAAGCGATGAATTTCCATCAGATTGGCTCAAATCTACATTTATCACTGTCCCAAAGAAACCCAAAGCGAATTCCTGTGGTGACTTCCGACTTATTAGTCTAATGAGCCAAACATTAAAAATATTTTTGAAAGTAATTCAGAATCGCATTTATAGAAAAAGTGAAGAAACTCTAAGTGAAACACAATTCGGCTTTCGGAATAGTTTTGGTACTAGAGAGGCCCTTTTCTGTTCCCAAATATTGATACAAAAATGCATAGAAAAACAGAAATATGTCTTTATGTGTTTCATAGATTTTGAAAAAGCATTCGACAAAGTCAGACACACTAACTTAATAGAAGTTCTTCAACAAATAAGGCTAGACGAACAAGACATAAGACTAATAACAAATCTGTATTGGAATCAGTCAGCTACCGTTCAATTAGACAACATTACCACCAGTGATAATAACATCAAAAGAGGAGTGAGACAAGGATGTGTGCTCTCACCACTCCTGTTCAACATATATGCAGAGTTTATCTTTAAAAAAGCACTGGAAGAATGTTCAGAGGGAATCACAATAAATGGAAAGATTGTTAACAACCTTCGATATGCAGATGACATCGTGCTAATTGCAGATAATATTATGGATCTCCAAAAACTCATTGACAGAGTATACATAGAAAACCAAAGAATGGGAATAAATATAAACATCAACAAGACAAAATACATGATCATCAGCAAACATCCAGCCTCATCAATGAAACTGACACTCAATGGGGAAAATATTGATCAAGCGTCAAGATATAAATATTTTGGTTGCTGGCTTAATGAACGGTGGGATCCAGAAATAGATATAAAGACAAGGATTGAAGTTGCACGGCAGTCCTTCATGAAAATGAGAACACTATTCTGCAATAAAGTCCTAAACATGCAAGTCAAATGCCGAATGCTGAAATGCTACGTGTGGTCTATTCTGCTCCATGGAGTTGAAACATGGACATTGAAGGCGACAGCCATCAAGAAAATCGAAGCCTTTGAGATGTGGCTATCCAGAAGAATGCCAAAGATATCATGGACAGAAAAAATTACCAATGAAGATGTCTTAAAATCCATTGAGAAAGCTAAACATCTTGTACAAATAATCAAGAAACGAAAAATATATCTTGGCCACATCATGAGAAACAGCAAATACCAACTTCTACAAACTATTTTGATAGGAAGAATTGTTGGCAAAGGAACTAGAGGAAGAAAAAGAATATCATGGTTTGACAACATCAAGACGTGGACAGGAAAGAGCAGTGCACAACTGCTCGGATTAGCACAAGAGCGCAGTTTGTTCGCCAAGATGGTCGCTGACCGTCGATAGAAGATAGCTCAATAAGAGGATACACTTTTTATGAAACAATCAATTATATAAAAAAGTTTCTTCCTTAGCGACAAAGAATATTATACTAAACAAGAAATTATCTTCTTGTTTTATCATTAACCACACATAAGCAAACAAGCTTGAACTATAAATATCACGATGAATCGTCTACTTGTACATCGAAATTGTTGGCTTCACATCACTTCATTATCCAACCATACAAAAACTTCAGAAAAGTCATTTCCAAGACCGGATTCGATCATTATTCACGTTCTGATTGTTGTAGCCATATATTTAGTTATCTCCTTAACGTATTTTTAATCGGTGGTTTTAATTACTCCCTTCGCAAAAAGTAATAAATTCATCCCCTCTTGACTGGTTTCGTTTCGTACACGAGGTCAGCTGAAGCTGACGTCATGTACACGTGACAGCATACATTACGAGTTCGTTTCTAACGTATTTTTAATCGATGGTTTTAATTACTCCACTTATCAAAAAGCAATTAAATTCATCCCTCCTTGTGAGTCTCTGACTGGTCTGGCTATAGTTTACGTCATTATTTTCTCTCCAAGGCATTACGTCAGCATGGGCATTGGTCCTGCAAGTTCTGCACATCGCCTAGATTAACTATTACTCTTCTAATATCGCATCACCAGAAAACAACTGAATATTTCCTTTCAGGTTATTTCATATATGATTTATGTACAAATTAAACAGCAATGGTACCAGCACTGATCTTTGCGACACACCGCTAGTCACCTGTTTTTTGCCTCGATTCTGTCCCTCCATACTCTACTTTTTATCTGTCCAGCAGCCACCCTCTTATCCACTTAACCAGTGTCATATCCCAACCCAATTTGTTCTAATTTGCATAACACAGTTCCATGTGGTATTCTGTCAAATGCCTTTGAAATCTAGCAAAATCATCGTGTAGCCATTTCCTTTATCCAACTCAGCCGTTACTCTGTTATAAAAAGTTAGTAAATTACTAAGGCATACTGATAGTTCAGAAAGCTGTGTTGATCATCATACATTTTTATCTACCCATTCTTGAATTCTCTTTTTTTTTTACCAATTTTCCAAGTACTTTTACCACCACGCCTGAGATACTGATTATAGGATACTAAGGTAATTGCTGTGAAGTCAATAGCCTCTATATACACGTACATACAGACTACTCATGAACTTAATGCCCAAAATTTGTTTGGCGACGCTTAGATAAAGGATTAAAACAAGCATACAATTTCTTGACGATTGTAATGTACTTAGCAAAGGAATTGCCTTCGTTTTCTCTACCTAAGACACAACTTCTGCCCAAGAAGCTAGTATGTTGTTTACTTTTTTATTGGGGGAATATACAGGCTCTTGGGCAGAGCTTGTTTCTTTCAAAGCGCAAAGAACGGTAGCTAAGATGAGGAAGTTTATATTCTCATAAGCTGTATGGTACATTCTTGAGTATTTTATTTAAGTTTTTCTCCATATTTACTTATAAACCATGGATAGAATCAATAATACACTTAATATTAATATGACCTATGCTAAATGGAAGTCTTTGTGCTTTCTGTTTTAGTCATGTTCACAAAGTGGAAATAGATGGCGTTGCTAGCGTTGAACTGAACGTATCTATGAAAAATATTATTCGTTTTAGTCGAGGACTTACAGTACTACTTAACCATAACGTTCAGTTGCCGATTACTTACTTATTTAATTATCGGTATTCAGTTATTAATTAAATAAAGTTTCAACTTTCATGTTACATATTGATAAATATATTACTATTATCATTACTTCTGTATGTTCCGTATTTTGTAGAATATGGTGATGTATGTTGGCTGTTGATAAAATCATATTTATGTTAAAAGATTGTTTAACTGCAAAATCATACGACCACTTTTTCCTCCTTGTCTTTGCTATTCGTTTAGATTAAACTTGTTAATGATATAAATAGCTAAACAGAAATACAAGATAGCTTCCGGTGGCTATAAAACCGAAATTCCCACAAACTTTGAAAAAATAATAAACTTGAATTTTCTTTACTTTTTGAACTCTGAAGTCCATGTCTAAATTCGATTTCAACATTTGTGATGTCAAGAAATATCATGAGTGTTTTAGAGCACCATATTTACAATCAATAAATAATTTTATTTATGATTTTAAAACTATCGTTGTTATCCAAATTCTGTTTCCGAACAGTAAATAATAAGTGACCCTGCATGCCCTTCACAACTTATTCGACTGGGATGGTTTTTATTTGAAACGAAAGTATTACTACTGACTGCGGTAAGGAGTAATATAGGCTGCATAAGCTTGGAGACCTTGCTTTGACCAAACATGAATCATTTTACAACTTCATGCTTAATACACGATAAGTAGAGTCTGACCACAGTGATCACAAATTATAGAAGAATTTATATTACAGCCTACATTTACAAATTTATGGACTTCTCTGCTTTTAAAATAATTTCCTTCTGGCGAGTGCTCCTCACCCATAATATCAGAGTTACAGTAGAGATATAATAGAGACTGGATTGTAGTTCGGAACAAATATATAGAAAATAAATAACACGAATGATGTCATTTTTGGATCATTTTCCCATTTCAAGTTATCCTCATCTGAAATAAAGCAAATCGCTCGTGAATTATTGAAGGTGAACGCGTACGAATGATAGTCTCGCATGTATCACTTCCGCAACAACTGCTGCCAGCCTTCAGCAAAATGGATATTAGCCTCTTTTGCCCTCTTTTTTAAATAATTGGAATTGCTGGCAGTAGACTAACACCTGCTACTCCGATAGATCATTATTTCATGCTGATTTATAAGAAAGTAGCTGGCGATGTAATTAAGAAGAATAAAAGAACCAAACCATGGTTTTCTTGTGCAGATGCTCCCAACAGACCGTCGTGAGCAGTTGCTCTGGTAACAGGCGCATCACTAATATCAAACAGCACCTCAACACTTGGACTCCATCATGCGCAATATTCAAGGAGACAAACGACATGTTTGGATGAATTATATACGCTGCAGATGCCACCTTCCAAATATTTTTGATTATTAGACGTAAGAATATTCGCGGTCCCTTTATTACTAGCGGTGTAATCAGGGTAGTTTTCAGAGATGCAATAATTTTCCGAATTACACACTTGCGTAGAATCAAAATAACTGATCGCGCAGTATATTGTCATTATTATAATAATACAACTATTTATTTAATAATAACTAATCTTGTTGTTGAAAGACAAGTGGAAGGATTCTGCAAGAATTTAATATTTATTCTTTAATGTGTGGACCGCTATATGCATCTCTCTCTTTCTCTCTCTAAATTCACGCTAAATTTAATAAATTGGTGTAAACGTGGGCTTTGAAGTCATCAGACTAACAGTATATTGGATTAAGTATTTGAATATCTTTTAATTTAGAATGAAAGGTACTGATATATTTCAGCATATGTCGTCAGCCTTCCTGTATACAACAGATACCTTTTTAAAGTCGACTGTACGTTAAACTATAAATGACATTTAGAGAAAAAAAATGTTTAATGTCATAATAGTAACCTATTCGTTTCCACAATAAGACTGCATATCTTTACGTGAAAATCGCATTTCTGTTTACTAACATTTCTCTCGCAGGATGAATTAATGCAGTAATAAGCAATATTGAAATATGCGTTGCGTGAAGAATACTAATAAGAAAATGAAATTCTTAACCCATTCCAGTGTTATTTTTTGTATAAGATTCACATGGAGATTACCGCCTAGCATTACGGCTTTTCTTATATACAGAATCTGCTTAATTCCATCAGAGAAAAATTTTTCCCACATCCTCTCTGGAAGGTTAATCACTTTGTTTATAAGAGGAAATGTTCAATTCTCTATAGGATAAAAAATATCCTAACACGTCAGCCTTCTTTTCCACTTTTAGTTTTGCACGTGATCCTTGCCTCTAACGAATTTCTAATTAGCATCATAATTACCAGCTTGTTTACAGAAGCATTAGTAATACTTGATCAAGTGAAGCTTCAAGAATCTGATATACATTTTTCCGAACGAATTTTAGCAAATCAGTTATTTGTTGTATAATGGTTGAGTGTTGGAAAAGTATTCTGTCTGATACATTTGTGTTTCAACTGGGAGATATGATAGGAGTAAAGAAATTGTCCCGAAAGAAAGAGATTATGGACATTACTATGACGTGATTTTCTTTGGTTATTAGTAAATCCTTTTAGTGTTCCACATAAGAATCTAATGAGCAAACAAGTATTGAAGATCACCTAGTGAGAAAGGTAGAAAACTGGTTGAGTGCTCTATCTGTTAGTAGGTTAGAATCAGTTTTGATTATATTCATAATTGATATAAGTTCAAGACGGCTATGGGCAGACGTGTTAGGATTTTTAGGTATTTAATTGAATTTTGTTCAAATTCAATTAAATACCTAACTTGAAAATTATTGTATATTTGTTAAGTAAGCAGTTATGAGATGACGGTTTAGGAAAGTGTACAGATATGCCACAGGCGTTTTACATAATTACTATAAAAATACAATAATTCTTGTCATATTGAACATTACAAGGCATATTAGTCTTCAAAAATGCTACTCCTTACGGTGGATCAATTCGCTTAATGAGTGAGACGCCTAAACGTCACGATTACCTTCTGTACTTTAATTAAGCTGTGAGGTAAAGAAATAAACTTTTCTTTCACTTGACAGCGTATTTCTTTCAGCATATCATAACGCTTTATTAATTACTCCAGAAGACTTTCTTTATCCAGCTAATTAGTGGCCTTCTTTTGGGAGGCCGCCAAAGATATCTAGCCGTATATCACTTAAAACAGCAGCTGCAGAAAGTTGATTTTCAGACACAGCCCCACATCAATAAAACGAATGTTATAAGAGTTTATCCAGCCGTGTTTACGAGTACTAAATACACTAAACTACATTTCCCTGGGCTCCGATGGGCTACTTTTTTTAGAGGATCCTATATATTTTATAGAGAATCCTATAATTTATAGGATTCTATATAAATTATAACACGTTTATAATTTATAGAGGATTTATAGCCTTCACATCAGTTGCCTTAGTGGTAAGGCAATCGATGTGAATTCAGACTCAATATACGAGTTGCTCAGTCGTGAAGTTACTTCACGCACAAACTTTGTTTGCTTATACTTGGATAAAGGATGAAACCAAGGATATAATTTCTTGGCATCTTTAACTTACGGAATAACCAAGTGAATACAATTTCAACAATTATACTTTACATGATTCACTATAACTTTATAACTGATTTAATTATTAAAGTTCAAATATCACGTTCTCTTATTGCCACTAAGATAAACTCTACATTTCATTCATACCGACTACCATCCTTTGATTATCAGAGCAGCTCTAAATATGTTGAATAAAGATCCGTGGACCAGTGGTTTTGGGACTGGCGATCCCATGTGAAAATATTGTCATTCACCAACCGGCACTTGGCCAGCGTGGTGAATTAATGGCCTAATCTTCTAAGATGAATCCGATAGAAATAAAGTGGCCCTCATCCTCCGGAGGCTGTGATTGTTATCACCTATGACAGCAGGCAGTTAAACATGAAAGCAGAGGGTGCTAAGAATCCCTGGGTAATACACCTTGGGTCGCGAATACTCTTTATACGTTTTTCCATTTGAAGGTGAGCTGGTCGAATACTCAGTTCCTTTTATGTTTTCCTCCAAGGAATACTAAGATTTTTATCCCGAAAAAAAAATCAAACGGCACGAAGAACACGAGTCATTTGAACCACAATACATCTATCTCATGGCATTACTTTATTGCCTATTCTCAGGTCTCTTGAGTTTCTCAAAGACAATCACATCCACAACCCTATTAATTCTTGACCTCCCCAAGCTTAGGTATTTGCTTCCGCTCAATACAATACCACTCACTGTAAAACTGTTAAATACGTAATCGCAAATGCGCTCAGAGCTATGCTAAAAGTGGCCGAATGTTTTATATCAATGACCATTTGGGTGAGTAGATGGCATCTTCGGCTTCATTGCATTCTCATATACTTTTTCTATACATTTTCTACACAATGATTCACGAGTCATATTTTGTTGAAGTGGTCACCATCATCTTGCAATTCGTAAATACAGGCAGCTGCCACTGTATATTCATTCATCATGAACACTTAATAGACGTATAAAATCTATCAAAGCGATTTACCATCTTCATTTCATGTGCTTCGTTTCTTTGAACTCGCACAGTTCTGCAGAGAGACTTCAAACCCTAACTCTTAATGAAACATCAACGGTTTCTCCTTTCTCCAAAAATCCAATTATATATATCGGATGTTTTTGTTTATTTTTTTGGCATTTTTTCCAGAGATAGATTGTATATATAAATTAGAATAAAATAATTCTCAAATTTAATTAATTCTTCAATCTGCATTTTTATTATACAACAAGGACATCAAAGAAAATGACCTCAGTTATGATGCACACCTCCCTCAAGCAAACACGGCCAGATGTGTGCAAATACTAAACTTTAAAACACAAACTACTACTATTATTATTACACATCTGTGGCGAAATTATTGTGTTAAGTAAAATGAACAGTTCAATTAGAATATTATACTGCTGCAAACAGTAATTTGTTTTAGGCAATAGTTTCATTACCCATCGAAAAAAATCGTAATACAGAGATATAATATTTATATTCAACATTTTGCGTTTGTAAGCTTTTTTGTGCTTCTTATGAATACCTTTGAAATGAAACGTATATGAATAAGCCTATACTAATATTCATTAAGCGCCGAAATTCGCAGACAGCAAAATTTGTGAACCAACACTAATGTGTGATTTTTTCCATTAAAATATAAAAAATAACAAAAACGAAATAATAAAAATTAAATACTTTTCTTTTAAGATAAAAAAAAATCTACTTAGTCTTAAAACATTTAAAATTTGTTTTCATTATTTCACGCCCCCCCCTCTCAACCAGACTTACAGCCCACAAGGAGTCCCGGCCCACAGTTTGGGAAGCGCTGTTCTAGGGGATAAATCATGTGATTTTACTGATATCCAGGAAAGGTATCTTATAAAGGTATCAAACGCCACAGGGATAATGGTGCAAATGACTGCTCACCTCCATCAGGAATATCGACAGTGCTTCACAAGCGTACGAATCAATAACGCTGAACTAAAAATCAGTTTTCCAGTATCGGATTTCAGCCACCGAGATTTATGACGGAAGAGAATTTGAAAGAATCGAGTTCGATTATTGCCCGAAAGTGAACGGCACATAACTTAAAGGAAAATGAAGTGTGCTTAATCATTTGATTAATTAATGCACTTAACCACAATACATTTATCACTCATTTACTCTTTTTCTCAAAGGTATTGCGATTTTCGGAGAGATGAGGATTCTATTAATTATATTTGGAATACCAATTCAATTAATAAAGACCACTAGCATATCAATTGCTAAACCGATTTTCAATAAATCCTCTAAGTTTCTACAGCAAACTATCGATGTGAGCTGCATAAAAGGTTTGCATCAAAGTTTGGAGCTAACGATATTTAAATGTTAAGTGCAACTGACATTTAATCATTCACTGCTATCTGCTAAGCCTAGATGGCCCTACGGAAATTAACGATTGATAATGTTTTGATAAGTAGAAAGGCGTCGAGGAAAAGCTATTCTTACTAGGGGGGGGGGGATCGCTCCCCTGACGCCTAACCCACGTGATCCGGACTGGTAGGCCGGTTCTCCTTGAATTCTGATGATTCGAATTTTGAAGCCTCGACAATCAGAGTAGCCCCTCAGTTTCAAAACGTTTCAAATAACTTGACAAAAAACGCTACACAAAAACGTTACAAAAAATTTTATCATTTTATATTATAGAGTAGATTTCGTAAAGAACATTATAATTTACGCAGATATAGAAACGAGTCGCAAAGATAAAAATCACTTTGCTCTACGACTTGACTTTTCTTGTTACTAAAAGTTGTTAGAATCAATTTATACTATACGTTTATAATTTATAGAGGTTAATGCCTTTGCGTCAGTTGTCTTAGTACTAAGGCAATCGATGTGAAGTCAGACCTTATATGCGATTTGCCCAGTCGTGAATTTACTTCAAGCGCAAACTTTGTTTGCTTATACTTGTATAAAGGATGAAACCAAGGATATAATTTATTTGCATCTTTAACTTACGGTATAACCAAGTGAAAAAACTTTCAGCAATTATACTATACATGATTCACTGTAACTTTATAACTGATTTAATTATTGAAGTTCAAATAAGGTTCTCTTATTGCCACTAAAATAAAATCTACATTTTATCTTAAGTTACTCTGCATTTCAAAACTAGATCCAACGAAATAGATTGGTTAATTCTTATTCCAAGTCTTTTGGAATACTGGTCAGAACAACATACATTGCATGTATGTTGTTCTGACCAGTTTGTCTGTTGTGCTGGAAGAAACACTCGAGAGTCTGGGAGAACAACCCCTAGCTCACTTTTCGAATGAAAAGCCGTGCTAAAGGTTCATCGCAACGTTGTTGAGATTCGTAGCCAGGCTTTACGAATCGAAGGACATCGTCGAAACAATGTCCTTCGATTGATTAAACTTATTGCTTTTTTGTTGTTCATGTTTCTGATGCATATCATAGAACTCATTTAACTACTTGTAAAATAATCTGATTTTATTTCTTAAACCTGACATATAAACCTTTGCGTACTCGCTACATCGATTTTATATCTTTATAAACATCTAAATGTTTCCTTATTTTTGATCCCTAGGTAATTTTTTAAATGAAGCTTCTAAACTTCGAGTTAGTCGATCTCTGGCATGGACAAGCGGGTTTTTTGCTCCCCGAAAGTCATAGGTTTCGTCCAGTAAACTCAAGAAAATCAACCATAGAACCCACACTATTTCAGACATTAAATATATCTTGCTAGAGATCACGAGATGGCGGTATTTGTTGAGTCATTCTGTTCGCTGCGTGCCGCTTAATTAGTGATAGCCTTGGGCCAGCTATCTCTGATTGGCTGCCAATGGAGATTGAACTGGCCACTCTGTCTCAAAAAGTTAGATTGGGCTAAAACGGGCTCGCCTACTTCCTATACGGGAATTAAAAGGCTTCAAGTGATTTTTTTTTCTGAACTTCGACCATCAAGTGCATAGTCCGCTGATAATGAACAGCTGAAGAGTTGTCAGAAGCGCTGATGCTGGCAGGCTTCAGAAAATTTTGAATCGACTGATATTGGGGAAAAGGGTTGGATTGTCAATTAGACGTAACTATATGTATCGCGTTGAAATTTAGAGAACCAAGACCTGGATGCTATAATAATGAGGACTGTAGTGCTAGAAGTTGAAGGTATGGAAAAGGCATTGAAGGTCCTGTTTAAGGGCACATTGCTAAGGTAATGGCGCAAATCCAGATTACTAATGTGTAAACTGTTGTCAAAGTGGGCGTGTCCTAAATTCCTTGATTCAGTTTGAACTATTTTTGTTCATATCAGTACGGTATCTATTCGGCATCAGCAGATGATGACTGGATACTCTGCATGTCAGTATTGTGCTACAAGTATTCTCACAACATAATTCTATCGTGGCTTTTCTTAAATTTCAGGTCTCTCTGAAAAAAAGTCAAGCCAGACACCATCCATCTCATTGAGCATCCATGCTTTTCCCGTTTCCCAGAAACTTGATCCACTCTTACAGTTTTCAGAATCCAGCGATTCATTCTTTCTACGTAGCATTTCAAATTTGTTCTGTAATTTCTCTTAAGGCGTTCTTAAAACCCACCCTACCGATGCTTTGTAGGATCCGTATGTTTGTGTACCCTTTCGGTGTATAAAATCCTCAAGTCTCCTGTCAAGAATTTCGTACACCACCACGTTTCGAAAGCAAGCAAGCAGATGTCCTTTTCTTATCAGAGATCTTCAAACTCCAAGTTTCACATGCGTAGGATACTAGTGAAAAACAACTGTATCCAGAATCCTGTTTTTGATCCAATAGTGACATAAATATCCTACCAGAATGTTATGACCATGTAGCAGAAATAACATGAGCACCTTTAAAAGCTCGAATCTCCGACCGTTTTTAATCAACAAAATATAATTCGGATGTTAATGACAGAAAGCAAAAAAGTGTAATTTGCAGTTCCCTTAATAGGAAAAACAAATTTCCCTTGTTTATTTATGGAAAATGGATCCCTTAGGAATGCAAAATTCTCATTTGGAGAGTGGAAGCAAGCAGAGGCCTAGAGGGATAATCAATACGGAACTAACATTGGCTTTTTTTTTTTACTTCGTTGCTTTTCTCTCTATCTGCAGCTACTGCTCCGATATCAGTTCGAACTAGGGTTACTCTCACAAACTAATCAAAGAAATCCGAATTTTCACAAATCTTAATGAAAAAATCAATATCCTGCTCTTCAGAACCTCCTGAGGATGCAGTTTTATGTAGTTGGGCAGAATAATTTTTCTGCTTTAGAATTCTTTTTCGGAACTGATCTACCGGCAGAGTATCTCTTAATTCAAAACCATAATTCCCTTATATTTCAAACTAATCATTCTACTTTTATGCATGACAACGGACTCTAATTTGCTATTATAACCAGTACAGCCGTTTTGCAGAAATATTGATCTTTTCCTACCCACGAGACGTTCTAAAAATATATATCGAAAAAAAAAATGCGCCAAGTAAATTATTATTGCAGTAGGAATGTGAAATAAGAGTTGCAGTCCGTAGACACTAGTTTTAAGCAATTCTTTTCAGTTCTTACAAGACGGTTTGAGAGATGCGAACAACTAATATATTTCGTCTGCTACTTGCGGTTTTTTAGAAGAATTAAACATAAAGCGAATTTAGTTGTATGCAATGCAAGATTAATTAAATTAAAAATCAGTTTATGTTTATGAAAAAAGGTTCAATATTAATCTAGCTTACGAAAAAAAATTAGAGTGTCCCAACTTTACAATTGTTTTCCAACATTTTGTTACAAGTTACATTCACTCTTATAATTATAATTGACGAAGAGTTTCCTTTAACCATACATAAGAGATTTCAAAGCCTATAATATCGGTTCCCAACCAGTGATAAGCGTATCCCCGTGAGTACGTGATAGGCCGTTCAGGGGAACACGAAAAATAATAATGGCAGTAAAACAAGTAAAGTAAGTAAAATGAAAAACGTTAGTTATGGAACAATAAATGTCACTATTTAAAAACAGCTATTTTAAAAACAAGGGGTACAATTTATAGAATATGAGAACTACTGGCCTTATAATGTAATCACGGGGAGGGATTTTACACGGTAGAATTTTTAAAGCCTCTTCAGGACTTCAATCTCCTGGATGATTTCTCAAAGACACTCAATACTTTCGCAGGCACCCTTATCACTGGTAGTTCGGACGTTTCTTTCAAATAAGAGACTTCATTCAGTCACTCATGAAAGCATTTATTTTAATTCTCCAAGAATAACACAACTTCACATCGTCTATTGACTCTCAACACGTAATAAAGTGAGCGAATTCCTACTTACAGTGGAATCACTTTGCTCTGAGTCTGAGACTGTTGTTAATACTTTCCATACTTCTCTCGACTTTGTTTATTCACCACCCATGAGTGTTTGAAAACATGAATTGCACATCAGTTCATTGGATGAAATAAGAGTTAGATAATATCCTAACTCCTGCTTTGAGAGAGACCCAAGAGGGATAATTTTCATGCATTTCAAATGTCCAATGAGCTGTGAAAAGATCATACGCTGTGTGATGAAACACTGCCTATTTAATCCATCCTCTATCCGCAGTATTCGAACGCATAACTTATTGGTTGAGGAAAGCCTACGCTAATCATTCCGATCAAGTGTGCTGCAAATAGAGCATCCTTTTTTCTTCTTTTGATTATGTTGTTCATTTGGTGTTGATCATGCGCTATATTTCGCGATTTACACCAAATAGTTTCCTCGATAAACCTTAATATATAAATGGGTGATATTTTTCACTTTCGCAAATTTGATGGGTCCAGAAGTTCGTAGACTCATCCTAGCTCCCAGACACTTGCCACTTCATTCTTTGCAGAAATATTCGGTTTGAATTTAATTTCTGAAATTGAATTCGAATTTATATGAAGATTGCACATTTTTTTCTATGCACGACGTTATACTGCATATAACGTCGTTGAACGGACGTTATATGCAGTATATGACACAGCTTGCAAACTAGTGTATTAACAAAATCTACAATCACTGGAAAATGATTCAAAGAGAGCACACTTCTGTGAATGTATGTATTTGAAATATGTTTGTCAGCTGAAACAAAGAGAAACTCGCAACTGTTTGCATATATGTGTGTTATATGTTAGTAGCTGAATGTTGCTACTGTCTATTAAAATGTTTCACTTCAGCTATTCGAATATTTCAGGCAGATGATTCAAATGTCAAATCCATTAAATGTGATTGTAAAATTCTTTTAATCAGTTTGTCAACCGTTTACTGTTGTTTGTATTCTATACACATGGGGATGGATAGGAGGGTGGTTGATGAATGGATATCAGAGGGTAAGTGTATTCAAGAGTGGAGTCCAAAATAAGGCCTGTTACTCGGGTATGCCTTAGAGTTCTGTTCTTGGACCAATGTTATTTAATTTGTTCGTGAATGATATAGGAAAGGCTCTGAGAGGAACTGTTCATTTATTTGCTGATGATGCAAAGTTGGGTAGAGCGATAGTGAATGCACATGATGTCAAAATTTTGCAGGATGATTTGGATAGATTGGCAGTCTGGGCTAATGAGAATGGAAGTCAGTTCAATGTAGCGAAGTGTAAGGTTATGCATTTTGGGGTGAAAAAACTAGCAGCAGTATATCACATTGGTGGATCTGTACTCCAGGAGGTTTACGAAGCCAGAGATTTGGGTGTGTTGGTGGATAGGGAGTTGAAGTTTAGGGGGACCATAGCAAAAGTGGCGAAATCAGCTCATCGGATCACTTGGATGCTGAAGAATATTTTGACGATCAGAGATAAGCAAGTTATTGTTCCTTTTTATCAAGCCTTGATAAGACCCCATCTTGTGTCCAGATCTTAGCCCCCTGGGTTTCTTCTGGATGGGGAGGAGGTTGAGAGAATCCAGAGGGGAGTGACCAAGATGATAGTTGGTCTATTGAATGAACTTTTCGTGAACTGGTTGAAGATCTGTGGTTTACAGGAATGAAATTGGTTGATAGGCGGGAAAGGGCGTGATATGATTGAGACATTCAAATTACTGAAGGGTTTTTACAAGATTAATTCAGAGGAAAGTTTTCAGAACAGGTCTGATGAGGGGAGAACTAGGGGCTATTCTTTGAAAATGAGCTAGATTATAGTTAGCAATGGTGTTAGAACTAGTTTTATACTTGGAGAGGGGTGAATGAGTGGAATAAGCTGCAAGAGTTCGTTGTGGGTGCCATGAATGTAAATGAGTTCAAAGCAGAGTATGATAGATACTGTGCGAATGCCGAATAGTTGTTCTTGATATGATATTTAGGGCCTCACCCGGTGAGTCTAAGGACTCCATGAAGTTGCCCGTAATAATGATGCACTTAACTTTCAAAATGTTAAGAAAATGGAGAAGTGTAATTTTGTTCAAGTGTTTTCTTAATGCACGATTTCTTGTTGACGGGATATTTCTTGTGTTCCATCAAAAGAACAATTATAGAATGTTATAAGATGTAGCAAGTACACATTCACAATTTTATTAAAATTTAATCCAGCGAATATGAATTCATAAATATGCGGCATGAACTTCAAAGCATCTAAATGATACATATTTACACATTGATTCCGAAATATTGCAATTCAATATTAACACTAATAATACATTATATAACATGTAATGACACAAAATAATTTATGTACCATCAGTGTAAAAACCTTTAGTATCCTAAAAGAAATCTTGAATTGTTTGCCAATGGATCGTTTATGTCGTGGCGGCAGACGTTTATTCATCTGAACATTTCGTGAATTCTTTTATGAAAATATATCCTCTGCCGAATGCAAGGATATCAGTATACCACATCGGAAGAAACTATGATAAAAAATTCAATTTTATGACTGAAAGGAAGTTGCGTTTCTTGGAATATATTACGAGTGGAGGAAACGTTTAGTGCATCTTAACAAAACACACTCAACAAAGTGATGTGATTGTCAAGAAATTTTATAGCATTCAAATCATATTTTCCCGTTGGAGCTGAGCTCCTTTTTCGTTTTTAATTCCTATCTTATTCAAATATGTATTCGTTTGCATTGAGATTAAACCATTACTTATTTTATTTCGATTAACAGAGTCGACTAGACGGATGTTAGTGAAATGCAATATTTTTATATCAATTAAAATTTGAGGAAGTGTAATGCAGACAGCAAAACTAATTGTTCTGAACTATAATTTTCAATTCTCGTGTTTACATTATTAGTTGTTCAGAAGTTGAATTATATTGATGGTATATGTGTGATCAGACGTTCTTAGGATAAACGAAGTCAGTAATGTGGTATGAATTTTGATTGATTGGAATTCGTACATAATGTCGAATTCATCTAATTTACACGTGCATTAAGATTACCATGGTATTACCAGTGAAGACGTAACAATTTAGTTGAAAGAAGCATTTTTACAACTTGTTACTGGTTAATTACAAATCATTCTTACTCTATTATGAAGATAACTCGCCAAATCTGTTTAAAAAGGAATAATTACCATATGAATGTATTAATAGTTTTAACGAATTATGCTTTAGTGAAATTTTTAGATATCACTTCAAGTATGTGAAGGCAGGAGACAAAGCACACAAAATAGTGATTTCTGTCTGCAGTTCTTTCTCTTACGGCATATTTCTTGAAAACTCGTTAAGCATAGAGTTTTAATTCTCAAAGATATAACATACGTAGATTTAAAAGTCATAATAGATTTTATGTACAAGAGCAAAGTGATCATTTCGCAGGACCAACTTGCTAAGCTAATTACTGCTCCTAAAAACCTGAATGTTGAGATATATATACAGAAATTGGGATATTCGTGAGATATTTGAGAGATTGTGATATATGAGATATACGTAGTTACATATTTCTTGCTATTTGGAATATATTCAGCGAGGCTTTAACCACCTCACCGTCAATATGGATACATCACTTTTCTACACTTCGTATTCATCATATATTTCAATGTAATATCAATGGTATTACAATTTAATACGCACTGCTCATCCATGGTATGCTGGACGTATATATGCGTCTTAGCCGGTTCCTTGACATGTCATTTGGGATATGCTCATTTGCATATTTCATCATATTTTGGATATAATATAATCAGATAGACTTTACATGAAAATTGGGATAAACTCAGTTACACATTTCATATCATTTGTGATATATTCATTTAGACTTTACATGCCATTTCGGACATATTCACTTACACGTTTCACGTCATTTGTGATGTTATTCAGTTAGATTTTAATGACATTTGGGATATATGCAGTTACATGATTATTGTCATTTCGGATATATTCAGTTACATATTCCATGTCATTTGTGATATATTCAGATAGGCTTTTCGTGCAATTTATGATATAATGAGTCTCCTCCTTCATGTCATTTGTGATATGGTCAGTTAGATTTTTACTGCCAGTTGGGATATATTGAGTTACATGTTTCATGTCATAGGTGATATATTCAGATAGACTTTCCATATCATTTGTTATATATTCAGTTAGAATTTTCATGCCAATGAGATATACTCAGTTACATGTTTCGTGTGATTCGTGATATATTCAGCTAAACTTTTCATGACATTTGTTATATACTCAGTTACATGTATCATGTCATTAGTGATATATTCAGTAACATGTTTAATGTTATTTTTGATATTCGTTAGATATTCGTGCCATTTGGGATATATTCAGTTAAATGTTTCATGATATTTGCGATATACTCAGACTTTTCATGTCATTTGGGATATACTCGGCCACATGTTTCATATCATTTGTGATATATTCAGTTATAATTTTAGTGCAATTTGGGATATATTCTGTTACATGTCATTTGTGATATAGTCAGATTTTTCATGCCAGTTGGGATATATTCAATTACATGATTCATGCCATTTGGATATATTCAGTTACATGTTTCGTATTATTTGGTATATATTTAGTCGCACGTTTTTTTTTGTCATTTCTGTTATATTCATTTGGGATATATTCAGTTAGACTTTTCGTAATATATTGGAGATACTCAGTTACATGCCATTTTGGATATATTCTGTTACATGTTTCAGATCATTTGTGATATATTCATTTAGATTTTTACGTGACATTTGGAATATACCCAGTTGCATGTTTCATGTAATTTCTGATATATTCAGATATTTGATACATCCAGTTGCATGTTTCATATTATATGGGATATATTTAGTTGCATGTTTTTTGTAATTTCTGATATATTTAGTTAGATTTTTCACCATTTCGGATAAACTCAATTGTTTCATGTCATTTGTAATATATTCAGTTTCACATTTAGTGCCTTTTGGGATATATTCAGTTAGAATTTTCATGCCATTTCGATTACCCTCAGGTACTGATATATATTCAATTAAATATTTATGTGAAATAAACATTAAGACTTTTCATGATATTTGGGATATACTCAGCTACGTGCTTCATGTCATTTGTGATATATTCAGTTATATATTTCATGCCATTTGGGATATACTCCATGACATATTTCATGTCATTTGTGATATTGAAAGATGTTGAAAGTTTATTTTTCACTTGGTTAGAGTATAATAAATTTAGTTTAATGCTTTATCCAACTGTGAGCAAACAAAGTTTGCGCCTGAAAGTATCTTCAGGACTAGGGTAAGACAGTACAACACCGGGCAACTCGTTGCAAAGGTAGAGCAAGCTAACATCACTCCTATCTCAGTATCTCCCATAATGCAAAACACATCTCCTTGTGGATATGTATAATGTTATGCATTAAGGGAAGGCCACTACCCAGACTAGTTCCGACCTTTATTGAGGTCTCTTCAGTGGGAGCCAGGCCCAGAGTTGGAGATACCAGGCAGAAGCAAGCAAGGCCATCTCTACATATAAGGAGTTGCCAAAGGGGGTGTGCCACCTTTTTATTAAATTTTTCTGGATTTAGAAAAAGATGTTGAAGATGGCCGTGCTCCCACTTAAGAGACCTCAATAAACATCGAAACTACTCTGGGTAGTGACCCCTCCCTTAATGCATAACATTATACTTATCCACAAGGAGACGTGTTTTGCATTATGGGAGATACTGAGATACTTGCTCCACCTTTGCAGCGAGTTTCCCGGTGTTGTACTGCCTTACCCCAGTTCTGAATATACTTTCAGGCACTAACTTTGTTTGCTCACACTTGGATAAAGGATTAACCTAAAATTATCATTTGTGATATATGTGATATGAGATTTTTAATATACTCAGTTAGAATATATTCAGTTATAATATATTCAATTAGAATTTTTGTGTCATTTGGGATATACTCTATTATGTTTCATAAGACATTTTGTGTGATATGTGATCATGACCTTCGCCAGATTAGATCGCTTCCTGAGGCAAACGATAAATTATAAGACAAAAATATAAGAAAATTTCCAATTGCTATTTTATGTTTTATTACAAGAGAAACATTAATAGAAAACTATTACATAATAATATGAATTAAATGTTTGCTCTACGGTGATATCGCGCAATAAATCCTTTTATATGCTCTTCTAAATTTGTATTACAAGCTATGTCTTGTAATACAAATTTAGAAGACAAATTTAGAATTTAGAATTTAAAACAAATTTTAAATTCAGATTTAAATACCTGTTGGATTTATGCTTAGGACATGAACTGGTTATTACTAACACAATGTTCCAACATAAAAATGTACACAAATTCACATGGAGAGACGAGGCAAGAATCAGAAAAGTCTCATTGACTATGTTATTGTTGATAGTGATGTTTTCTCTCTGATGCGCAGGACACTAGAGTGTACAGAGGATTTGAAATTGTATTACAAATAATTTTAATCAGTTTAAGCTTGAAGAACTATTTTCTGCACATGCTACGCCACAGGAATTGTTAGAGTAACGACGGCCCCTACTGCAATATGGCTGAAATCACGCGCTTATTAAGAGCGCCGTGAGGCAGGCTGCCTCTATGCTATATCCTGTCGACGGTACTGTATGTGTTATTCTCAATTACATGTTTTATGTCATTAGTGATATACTCAGATTTTTCGTTCCACTTGGGATGTATTCATTTACTTGTCTCATGTCATTTGTGATATAGTCAATTACATACTTCATATCATTTCGGATATATTTAGTTACATATTTTTTTGTAATTTCTGATATATTCAGTTAGATGTTTCATGCCATTCAGGATAAACTCAGTTGCATGTTTCATGCATGTCATTTGTGATATATTGATTTATTCTTTTCATTATATTTGTGATACATTCACTCACATTTAGTGTCATTTGGGATATATTCTGGTATATGTTTCATGACATTTGTGATATATTCAGTTAGTCAATTTCATGCATTTGGGATATATTCAGATACATGTTTCATAACATTGTGATATATTCAGATACATGTTTCATAACATTGTGATATATTCAGTTCGTCTTTTCTAGCCATTTGGAATAGATTCATTTACATGTTGCATATCATGTGATATATTCAGTTTGAGTTTATATGACATTTGGATTAAACACAGTTACACGTTTCATGTCATTTGTGATATATTCATTTACACTTTTCATGCCATTTGCGATGTACTCAGTTATAAGTTTCATGCCATTTGTGATATATTCAGTTATACTTAAACAACATTTTGGATATATTCAGTTAGTTTTCATTCCATTTGGGATATACTCCATTACATGTTGCATGTCATTTGTGATATAGTCAATTAAAATTTTTGTGCCGTTTGGGATATATATCTAATTAGACATTTCATCACATTTAGAATATACTCATTTATACTCAGATATACTCAGTTACATATTTCATATTATTTGAGATATATAATCAAATGGCATAATCATTTGGATCTAACATGTCATTTATTGATACATACTCAGATTTTTACTGCCATTTGGGATATATTCGATAACATGCTTCATGTCAAATGTTATATAATTAAGTCCTTACATGAAATTTTTAATATACTCAGTTACATATTTCATATCATTTGCTATGTATTCAGTTAGAATTTTTATGCCATTTTGGATATACTCCATTACATGTTTAATTTTTGTGCGATATATTCATTAAGACTTTTCATATAATTTGGGATATACTCAGTTACATCATGTTCCATATCATATGGGATATATTCAGTTTGAATTTTCATTCCGTTTGAGATATATTGAAATCCATGATTCATATGATTTGTGATATATCCGGTTGGTTTTTTAATGATATTTGGGATATACTGAGGTACATGTTTCAGATAATTTGTAATATATTCTCTCAGAAATTTCATTACAATTCGGATATTCCCAGTTACATATTTCATGTCATTTGGGATATATTCAGTTAAACTTTTCGTGTCTTTTAGGATATATATAGATACCAATTTCATGTCATTTGTGATATATCCAGTTGGACATTTCCTGCCATCGGGATATAGCTAGTTTCTTGTTTCATGATATTTGGGATATATTTCAGTTACACATTTCATGTTATATGTGATATATTCATTATGACGTTTCATGCCATTTAGGATATACCCAGTTATATGTTTCATGTCATTTGAGTTATATACAGTTGGACGTTTATAATATTTGGGATGTACTCAGTTACATGTTTCATTATTTGTGCTATATTCAGTTAGACATTTCATAACATTTGGGATATCCCCAGTAAAATGTTTCATGTCATTTGGGATATCATCAGTTAGACCTTAATGATATTTCAGATATACTCAGATGTTTCAAGTGAGTAGTTGTTTACTCAGACTTTTCATCACTTTTGGGGCATACTCAGTTCCATGATTAATATTATTTGAGATATATTCAAAAATTCTTTAGAATTTTCATGCCATTTGGGATATATTCAATAACATGTTTCATGTTAAATGTGATATAATCATTAAGACTTTTCATGATATTTTTATATATCACTTACATATTTCACGTCATTTGTGATAAATTTAGTTATAACTTTTCATAGCATTTGAGATATACTCAGTTACATATTTCATATAATTTGTGATATATCCAGTTAGACTTTCAAGACATTTGAGATATACTCAGTTACATATTACATGTCATTTGTGATATTTTCAGTAAGAATTTTATGCCATTTGGGATGAACACAGTTATATGTTTCATAACATTTGTGCTATAATCAGATTATTTGTACCATTTGTGATATATTTAGTTTGAATTTTTCTGCCTTTTGGGGACAATCTATTATATGTTCCGTGTCATTTGTTGATATATTTATTAGACTATTAGTGCCATTTGAGATATATACAGATACAAGTTTTATATCATTTGTGATATTCCCAGTTAGTCTTTTATGAAAATTGGGGATATAATCAATTATTTATTCATGTCATTTCTGATTCTCCCAGTTAGGATATATTCAGTAGAAAGTATCATACCCTTCGAGATATAGTCAGATTTTTCATATAACATGGGATATGTTCAGTTAGACATGGCATATCATTTAGGATATATTAATTTTTCATGCCCTTTGGTGTATACTCAGTTATATATATCATGTCATTTGTGTTTTATTCAGTTATAATTTTGATATCATTTGGAGTATATCCACTTACGTTGTTTAATTTGTGATATATTAATTTAGATATTTGAGATATATTTTTTGGACTTTTCATATCATTTGGGATACATTCAGTTAGGTTGTTCATGTCATTTGGGATATATTCAGTTGGGGTTTTAATGTCATTTGGGATATATTTAGTTGGTCTTTTCATGTCATTTGGGATATATTCAGGTGGGTTTTCATATCACTAGGGAAATATTCAGTTGGTCATTTCATGTGATTTGTTATATATTCTGTTAGACTTTTCCTGTCATTCGGGATATATTCTGTTAGAATTTTCCTGTCATTCGGGATATATTCAGTTGCTCTTTCATAACATTTGAAATATATTCTGTTCGGCTTTCCATATCCTTAGGGATATATTCGTTTGAGCTTTTCATGCCATTTGGGATATTACAGTTCGGCTTTTCATGTCATTTCAGACACATTCAGTTGGGCTTTTCATCTCATTTAAGACACATTCAGTTGGGCCTTTTGCAACATTTGGGATATATTCAGTTGGGCTTTTCATGTCATTTGGGAAAATATCAGTTGTTCTTTTAATATCTTTTGCGATATATTCAGTTGGGCTTTTCATGTCATTTGAAATATATTCAGTTGGACTTTTCATGACATTTGGGATATATTCCGTTGGGATTTTCATGACATTTCGGCTTTTCAGTTGGGCTATTCATGTCATTTGTGATATATTCAGTTGGTCTTTTCATGTAATTTGGCATATATTCAGTTGGGTTTTTCATGTCATTTGGAATACATTCAGATGTTCTTTTCATGACAATTGGGATATATTCAGTTGGGATTTTTTTATCATTTGAAATATATTCAGTTGTACTTTTTGTCATTTGAGATATATTATTGGACATTTCATATCATTTTGGATATATTCAGTTGGGCCTTTCATGTCATTTGGGATATAATCAGTTGGGCTTTTCATGTCATTTGGGATATAATCAGTTGGGCTTTTCATGTCATTTGGGATATAATCAGTTGGGCTTTTCATGTCATTTGGGATATATTCAGTTGGGCTTTCATGTCATTTGAGATATATTTAGTTGGAATTTTCATGTCATTTGGGTTATATTCAATTGGACTTTTCATGATATTTGTGATATATTGAGTTGGCCTTTTAATGTAATTTGTGATATATTCATTGGCCTTTTAATGTAATTTGTGATATATTCAGTTGATCTTTTCATATAATTTGAGATATATTCAGTTGGTTTTTCATATCATTTGGGATGTATTCATTTGGGCTTTTCATGTCATTTGAGATATATTCAGTTGGGCTTTTCATGTCATTTGGGATATATTTAGTTGGGCTTTTCATGTCATTTGAGATATATTCAAGTTGGATTTTCATATCATTTGAGATATATTCAAGTTGGATTTTCATATCATTTGGGAAATATACAGTTGGGTTTTTCATCTCATTCGGGATATATTCATTTGGGCATTTCATGTGATTTGAAATACATTCAGTTGGACTTTTCATGATATTTGGGATATAATCAGTTGGGCTTTTCATGACATTTCTGATATATTCAGTTGGTCTTTTAATGTCATTTGTGATATATTCATTTGGACTTTTAATGTAATTTGTGATATATTCAGTTGGGTTTTTCATGTCATTTGGGATATGTTTAGTTGGTCATGTCATGAAATTTGGGATATATTCAGTGGTGCTTTTCATGTCATTTGAGATATATTTAGTTTGGTTTTCCATGTGATTTGGGATGTATTCAGTTGGGCATTTCATATGATTTGGGATGTATTCAGTTGGGCATTTCATATGATTTTTTATATATTCTGTTAGACATTTCATGTCATTCGAGATATATTCATTTGGGGTTTCATAACATTTCAAATATATTCAGTTGGAGTTTTCATATAATTTGAGATATATTTATTTGGGCTTTTCATGTCATTTGGGTTATATTCTGTTGGACTTTTAATGACATTTGTTATATATTCAGTTGGCCATTTAATGTAATATGTGATATATTCAGTTGGCCTTTTAATGTAATTTGTGATATATTCAGTTGGCCTTTTCATGTAATTTGAGATATATTCAGTTGGGTTTTTCATGTCATTTGGGATATATTCAGTTGGGCTTTTCATGTCATTTGAGATATATTCAGTTGGGCTTTTCATGTCATTTCGGATATATTTAGTTGATCTTTTCATGTCATTTGATATATATTCAGTTTGGGTTTTTAATGTCATTTAGGATATATTCATTTGGATTTTTCATGTCATTTGGGATATAGTCAGTTGCGCTTTTGATGTCATTTGAGATATATTCAGTTGGGCTTTTCATATCATTTGGGAAATATGCAGTTGGGTTTTCATCTCATTTGGGATATATTCATTTGGGCTTTTCATGTCATTTGGGATATAATAAGTTGGGCTTTTCCTATGATTTGAAATGTATTCAGTTGGACTTCTTATATGATTTGAAAAGAATTCAGTTGGACTTCTTATATGATTTGAAAAGAATTCAATTGGAATTTTCATGATATTTGAGATATATTCAGTTGGGCTATTCATGTCATTTGGGATATATTCATTAGGACTTTTCATGACATTTGGGATATATTCAGTTCCATTTTTCATCTCATTTGTGATATATTCAGTTGGGGTTTTCATGTCATTTGTGATATATTCAGTTGGGGTTTTCATGTCATTTGGGATGTATTCAGTTGGACTTTTCATGTCATTTGTGATATATTCAGTTGGGGTTTTCATGTCATTTGGGATGTATTCAGTTGGACTTTTCATGTCATTTGTGATATATTCAGTTGGGGTTTTCATGTAATATGGGATATATTTAGTTGGGCTTTTAATGTCATTTGGGATATATTCAGTTGGGCTTTTCATGTCATTTGGGATATATTTATTGGACTTTTCATGACATTTGGATATATTCAGTTTGGATTTTTTCATGTATTTGGGATATATTTAGTTGGGCTTTTAATATCATTTGGGATATATTCAGTGGGGCTTTTCATGACATTTTGGATGAATTCAGTTGGACTTTTCATGACATTTGGGATATATTCAGTTGGGCCTTTTCATGTCATTTGGGATATATTCAGATGGGCTTTTCATGTCATTTGGGATATATTCAGTTGGCTTTTCATGTCATTTGGGATATATTCAGTTGGGCTTTTCATGTCATTTGGGATATATTCAGTTGGGCTTTTCATGTCATTTGGGATATATTCAGTTGGACTTTTCATGTCATTTGGGATATATTCAGTTGGACTTTTCATGACATTTTGGATATATTCAGTTGGACTTTTCATATCATTTGGGATATATTCAGTTGGCTTTTCATGACATTTGATATATTCAGTTGGACTTTTCATGACATTTGGATATATTCAGTTGGGCTTTTCATGACATTTGGATATATTCAGTTGGACTTTTCATGACATTTTGGATATATTCAGTTGGGCTTTTCATGACATTTTGGATATATTCAGTTGGACTTTTCATGACATTTGGGATATATTCAGTTGGGATTTTCATGTCATTTGGGATATATTCAGTTGGCTTTTCATGTCATTTGGGATATATTCAGTTGCACTTTTCATGTCATTTGGGATATATTCAGTTGGGCTTTTCATGTCATTTGGGATATATTCAGTTGGGCTTTTCATGTCATTTGGGATATATTCAGTTGGGCTTTTCATGTCATTTGGGATATATTCAGTTGGACTTTTCATGACATTTGGGATATATTCAGTTGGACTTTTCATGACATTTGGGATATATTCAGTTGGCTTTTCATGACATTTGGGATATATTCAGTTGGACTTTTCATGACATTTGGGATATATTCAGTTGGGCTTTTCATGACATTTGGGATATATTCAGTTGGGCTTTTCATGACATTTTGGGATATATTCAGTTGGACTTTTCATGACATTTTGGGATATATTAAGTTGGGCTTTTCATGACATTTTGGATATATTCAGTTGGACTTTTCATGACATTTGGGATATATTCAGTTGGGCTTTTCATGACATTTGGGATATATTCAGTTGGCTTTTCATGTCATTTGGGATATATTCAGATGGGCTTTTCATGTCATTTGGGATATATTCAGTTGGGCTTTTCATGTCATTTGGGATATATTCTTGGGCTTTTCATGACATTTGGATATATTCAGTTGGGCTTTTCATGTCATTTGGGATATATTCAGTTGGACTTTTCATGACATTTGGGATATATTATTTGGACTTTTCATGACATTTGGGATATATTCAGTTGGACTTTTCATGACATTTGGGATATATTCAGTTGGGCTTTTCATGACATTTGGATATATTCAGTTGGACTTTTCATGACATTTGGGATATATTCAGTTGCACTTTTAATGTCATTTGGGATATATTCAGTTGGGCTTTTCATGTCATTTGGGATATATTAAGGTTGGCTTTTCCTATGATTTGAAATGAATTCAGTTGGACTTTTCATGATATTTGGGATATATTCATTTGGGATTTTTTATGTCATTTGGGATATATTCATTAGGACTTTTCATGATATTTGGGATATATTCAGTTGGGATTTTTCATGTCATTTGGGATATATTCATTAGGACTTTTCATGTCATTTGGGATATATTCATTAGGACTTTTCATGACATTTGGGATATATTCAGTTGGACTTTTCATGTCATTTGTGATATATTCAGTTTGGACTTTTCATGTCATTTGTGATATATTCAGTTTGGACTTTTCATGTCATTTGGGATATATTCAGTTGAGCTTTTCATGTCATTTGGGATATATTCAGGTGGGTTTTCATATCATTTGGGAAATATTCAGTTGGTCATTTCATGTGATTTGTTATATATTCAGTTAGTCTTTTCATGTCATTTGGGATATATTCAGTTGGGCTTTTCATGTCATTTGGGATATATTCAGTTGGGCTTTTCATGTCATTTGGGATATATTCAGTTGGACTTTTCATGACATTTTGGGATATATTCAGTTGGGCTTTTCATGTAATTTTGGATATATTCAGTTGGCTTTTCATGACATTTTGGATATATTCAGTTGGGCTTTTCATGACATTTTGGATATATTCAGTTGGACTTTTCATGATATTTGGGATATATTCAGTTGGGTTTTTCATGTAATTTGGGATATATTTAGTTGGGCTTTTCATGTCATTTGGGATATATTCAGTTGGACTTTTCATGTCATTTGGGATATATTCAGATGGGCTTTTCATGTCATTTGGGATATTTTCAGTTCGGCTTTTCATGTCATTTGGCATATATATTCAGTTGGGCTTTTCATGTCATTTGGGATATATTCAGTTGGGCTTTTCATGGCATTTGGATATATTCAGTTTGGGATACATTCATTGGTCTTATCATATGACAAATGTATTCAGTAGGGATTTTCATATAATTTGAAATGAATTCAGTTGGACTTTTCATGTCATTTGGGATATATTCAGTTGGGCTTTTCATGTCATTTGGGATATATTCAGTTGGGCTTTTCATGTCATTTGGATATATTCAGTTGGACTTTTCATGACATTTGGGATATTTTCAGTTGGACTTTTCATGACATTTTGGGATATATTCAGTTGGACTTTTCATGACATTTGGGATATATTCAGTTGGGCTTTTCATGACATTTGGGATATATTCAGTTGGACTTTTCATGACATTTGGGATATATTCAGTTGGGCTTTTCATGACATTTGGGATATATTCAGTTGGGCTTTTCATGACATTTGGGATATATTCAGTTGGGCTTTTCATGACATTTGGGATATATTCAGTTGGGCTTTTCATGACATTTGGGATATATTCAGTTAGACTTTTCATGACATTTGGGATATATTCAGGTGGCCTTTTCATGACATTTGGGATATATTCAGATGGGCTTTTCATGACATTCGGGATATATTCAGATGGGCTTTTCATGACATTTGGGATATATGTAGTTGGGCTTTTAATGTTATTTGGGATGTATTCAGGGATATATTCAATTCATGTCTTTAGGGATATATTCAATGTGTCTTTTTATGTCTTTAGGGATATATTCAATGTGTCTTTTTATGTCTTTTGGATATATTCAGTTGGGCTTTTCATTTTATTTGGGATATTCTGTTAGACTTTTCATGTCCTTTGGGATATATTTATTTCGGCTTTTCACATGATTTGAAATATATTCATTTGGACTTTTCATGTCATTTGGGATATATTCAGTTTGGCTTTTCATGTCATTTGGATATATTCAGTTGGACTTTTCATGACATTTAGGATATATTCAGTTGGACTTTTCGTGACATTTGGGATATATTCCGTTGGGCTTTTCATGACATTTGGGATATATTCAGTTGGACTTTTCATGACATTTGGGATATATTCAGTTGGACTTTTCATGACATTTGGGATATATTCTGTTGGACTTTCATGGCATTTTGGATATATTCAGTTGGATTTTTCATGACATTTGGGATGTATTCAGTTGGGCTTTTCATGACATTTGGGATATATTCAGTTGGACTGTTCATGACATTTTGGATATATTAATTGGGCTTTTCATGACATTTTGGATGAATTCAGTTGGACTTTTCTTGACATTTGGGATATTCAGTTGGGCTTTTCATGTCATTTGGGATATATTCCGATGGGCTTTTCATGTCATTTGGGATATTTTCAGTTCGGCTTTTCATGTCATTTGGGATATATTCAGTTGGACTTTTCATGACATTTGGGATATATACAGTTTGGCTTTTCATGTCATTTGGGATATATACAGTTTGGCTTTTCATGTCTTTAGGGATATATTCAATTTGGCTTTTCATGTCTTTTGGATATATTCAGTTGGGCTTTTCATTTTATTTGGGATATTGTTAGACTTTTCATGTCCTTTGGGATATATTTATTTGGGCTTTTCACAAGATTTGAAATATATTCAGTTGGACTTTTCATGACATTTGGTATATATTCAGTTGGGCTTTTCATGACATTTGGTATATATTCAGATGGGCTTTTCATGACATTTGGTGTATTTTAATTTACATATTTCATGCCATTTGGGATATATTCTGTTATTTGTTTCATGACATTTTGAATATTCTCAGTTCCATGTTTCATTTCCTTTGGGATGCATTCCGTTATATGTATTTTTTCATTCGTCATATATTCAGTTAGACTTTTTGAGACATTAGTCATATATTCGTGTACATGTTCATATCGTTTCTGATATTTTCACTTACACTTTTAATGATAATTGGGATATATCCAGTTACCTGTTTCATGACATCTGAGATATACTCAGTTACTTGTTTCATATACTTAGTGATATATTCAGTTAGACCTTTCATGCCATTTGGGATAAATGCAGATAGAATTTTGATGCCATTTCGGATATGTTCTGTTTCATGTCATTTTGATATATTTATTTAGAATTTTATTGCGTTTTGGATATATTAAGTTACAAGTTTCATCTTATTTGTGATATATTCAATTCGAGTTTTCATGCCATTTGGGATATATTCACTTATGTTCCATGTCATATGTGGGACATACATGTTTCATTTCATTTGTGATAATTTCAGTTAGAATTTTTTTGCCATTTTGGAAAATTCAGTTACTTGTTTCATATCCTGTGTGTTATTTTCATTTTGACTTTTCTAGACATTTGTGATATTCTCACGCACATGTTTCATGTCATTTGTGATGTATTCAGTTAGACTTTTGGTGACATTTGGGATATGTGCAGGTACATGTTTGATATCATTTGGGATATATTCAATTAAACGTTTCATGACATTTGGGATATACTCAGTTACATATTTCATGTAATTTGAGATGTATGCAGTGAGGCTTTTTATATCATTTGGGATATTTTATTTAGATTTTTTGTTGTCTTTGCGATATATTCAGGTACATGATTAAGGTCATTTGTTATATATTGAGTTGGACTATTCATGTCATGGGATATACTCACTTACAGGTTTCATATCATTTGTGACATATTCAGTTAGATATTTTGAAACATACTATTTGATCTTTTAAGACCATGGATTCAATAAACATTTGTACAAATTGTCTACTTGTATCGCTAGCTGTAACTGTCTAGCTTTGTCAAGACAAGAAAGGTTATGCTAGTATTAAATGCAAAAAAAAACAAAAGAATGAAGTAACGGTTTAAAACAGTTAGACAAATTGGAGAGCACGCGTGACCTCACATGCATAAGTCGTGAAGACTTAGTTATTGTTATTAAGACACGTTTTATAATTTTTTGCGTAATTTAGTTCCATTAAACTTAATGAATTTAACAGATATTTCCACATGTCATTTAATATTATTTCCTGTTCGTAGGACTACTGCAGCTTCTTTCAAGGTTCTACATCTAAAATCCTCTGCGATATATGGCATGGAACTGTTATCCCACTCTATTGAATGGTTTGAAGTTGAGAAATGATGTGCTAACCCTGAGGTATCTTTTCTATTATGATTGAAATCTCCGACATATTTTTTCTTTCGAATTTCTAGGTTTCTTGAAGTTTGGACTATGTAGGTAAGTCTACACGTATATGGTATGCTATAAACACCTGCGTATTTGTAGAAAGTGACGCTATCCTTAGTGGATCTTAATAACTGTCGTGTAGTTGTGGAAGGTTTAAAAACAACTCTGATGTTAAAAGGTCTCATGATTCTTGCTATTTTGGAGACTGATCCAGCATTGGTCCAGGGTATGACGATAGATGATACCTACTGGGTCGTACGAGGTTGTTGCTGGAGTTTGTTTCTATAGAGAACTTTGTTGATTATATTTTGAGGATAACCATTTTGTGATAGAGTTATTGATATAAGGGAAGGCTCAGCAAGTATGCCTTTCTCCTCTGTGATGATATTTTTGGCTGTGTGTTTTAGCATATGTATAATGTTCAGTTTCTGTGCATAGTGATGATTGGATGTATAATGGAGATAATATCTCCGTCTAGTATCTGTAGGTTTACGATATATTGAAATTTTGGTATTTCCATTATCTTGTTTTTTAAGTAGTACATCTAAAAAGGGTATTTGATGATTGTTTTACAATTTTAATGTGAATTTAATTTTAGGGAAGGAGTTAATTTTTTGGAGGAAGTCATGTAAGTCTCCACCAGACTGATGGTTTTGGATTTATTTTTGCTAGGGTGTTATTTTCTAATTTTTCCATGAACAGGTCCGCACACGGTGGTGACAGGGGACTGCCAATGACTAAACCTTCTAGTTGATGGCATACGAAGTTGTTAACTTTAGAGTAGTTGGACTTGAGACAGTGGCAGAATAGTTGCATAGTATCATTTGGAAAGAGATCTTTTATAATCTTAATGACTTCTTCAACTGGTAAGTTTGTGAACAAAGAGACCACATCCAGATTTGCCAATAAGTCTGTGTTGGACATATTAATGTTTTTAAGTTTTTTAACGAAGTGTTGAGAATTCCTTATGTATGAAGCTGATTTCCTTATCTTCTCTTTTAATAGGTTAGCGAGGTGTTTGGCTAGTAGATATGTGGGAGAGTATCTGCCATCTACGATCGGGCGGAGTGGAACCTCATCTTTATGTACTTTAGGAACACTATAACGGCGTGGAATTATTTAACGTAAACATTTTAGTTTCCTTTGTAAGTCCTGAGGCCATCCATTCATATTGCGAATGAAAAGATTGGTCTCGTTGTGGTTTTTCATGGTTGGATCTTTCTATAATATTTGATATGTAGACTGGTCAGCTAGTAAAGTAAAGTAGATTATATCTTTGTAATATAATCTTTGGTATTCAAAATGATTGTGGAGTTACCTTTGTCTGCCTTAGTTACTATAATGTTTTTGTTTCGTTTTAAGTTCGAAATTGCCATCCTTTCCGAGAGTGTAATATTCTGTTTCGGTGGTTTTACTGTAGAGAGGATGATTTTACTTTTCAATCTTATTTCATTTGCTATTGTCTCTGAAAGTGGAGAAAGACCTTTCTCAATGTTTCATATGAAGTATATTTTTGGGATATGGTTAGGAGCAACAGAAAAGTTAAAATATTTTTTTTTAATTTCTGTTTCTTGTTTTGAAAGGTAAAAAATAACTTTATCGTCGGTCTGACTTGGTCTAGTGTTGTATTTTTTTCTATTTGAGGATAACTATTTTGTGATAGTTTTTGATATAAGGGAAATTACGTATCATCCATCGTCATACCCTGGACAAATGCTGGATCAGTCTCCACCAAAATAGCAAGAATTATGAGACCTTTTAACATCAGAGTTGTTTTTAAACCTACCATAGTTACAAGACAGTTATTAAGATCCACTACGGATAGCGTTGCTTTGTACAAAATACGCAGGTGTTTATAGCATACCATGTACGTGTGGACTTACCTACATAGGCCAAACTTGAAAACAAGGAACATGTCGGAGATGTCAATCATAATAGAACAGACACCTCAGGGTTAGCACATCATTTTTCAACTTCAAACCATTCAATAGATTGGGATAACAGTTCCATGCCATATATCGAGGATTTTAGATGTAGAACCTTTAAAGAAGCTGCAGTAGTCCTACGAACAGGAAATAATCTCAATAGAAACCAGGGAATAATATTAAACGACATGTGGAAAAATCTCATAAATTCATTAAGTTTAACGGAACTAAATTACGCGAAAAATTATAAAACGTGTCTTAATAACAATAACTAAGTCTTCACGCCTTATGCGTGTGATGTCACGCGTGCACTCCAATTTGGCTGTTTTAAACCGTTACTAAATTTCTTTTTGTTTTTTGCATTTAATACTAGCATAACCTTTCTTGTGTTAACAAAGCAAGACAGTTACAGCTAGCGAAACTAGTAGACAATTTGTATAAATGTTTATTAAATCCATGGTCTTAAAAATCAAATAGTATGTTTCAATTTTAAGGAAAAGGACCAAATAACAACTTTCAACATTTCGTGCTTTTTGGGATATACTCAGTTCCATGAATTTGTGATATATTCGGTTAGCCTTTGTATGACATTTGGCCTATACTCAGCTTCATGTCGTTTGGGGTATATTCAGTTACATATTCCATGTCTTTTATGATATATTTAGTTTGACTTTTCATGACGTTTGGGATATATTGAGTTACATTTTTCATATCCTTTGTGACATATTCTGTTAGACTTGGGATATATGTTTCATGTAATTTGGGATACATTCAATTAATCGTTTCGTGTAATTTTCGATATATTCAGTTATACTTTAAATGTCATTTATGACAGTGCTTCCCAAACTTATGCATGTAAAGGCCCCCTTTGAAAAAATTAAAATATTCCACGCCACCCCATCGAAAAAAAAATCGTAACACAGACATTTTATTGTATTTTTATTCAATATTTGGAGTTTGTAAGCTTTTTTGTGCTTCTTATCAATACCTTTGAAATGAAACTTATATGAATAAGCCTATACTAATATTCATTAAGCACCGAAATACGCAGTAAGCGAAATTTGTGAACCAACACCAATGTGTGAATTTTTCCATTAAAATATAAAAAATAGCAAAAAAATTAAATACGTTTCTTTTGAGATTTAAAAAAAAATAGAACTAATTAGTCTTAAAATATTTTAAATTTGTTTTCATTATTTCACGGCTCCCTCAAGGGGGCGGCGGCCCACAGTTTTCGAGCGCTGATTTACGATATATTCAGTGCCCTTCATGTCATTAGGGATATTTTCAGTTAGGCGTTTCATGTCATTTCAAATATATTCACTAACACTTTTAATGTCTTTTGGGATTTTTTCAATTAAATATATCCAAATGACATGAAAAGTCTAAATACCTGTTTTATGTCACTTTGAATATTTTCAGTTACTTTTCAACATTTACGATATATTCAGTTACATTTAATGACATTTTACATATATACTCAGTTACGTCTCATGTCATTTGTGATATATTCAATTAGTCGTTTCATGTCATTTTTAATATATTCAGTTATACTTTAAGTAACCTTTGCCATGTCATTAAGATATTTTCAGTTAGAAGTTTCATGTCATTTGGAATATAATCAATCAGACATTTCATGGAATTTAAGATATATTCAGTAAGATTTTGCATGTCATTTGGGGTTTATTCAATTAGAATTTTCATCATTTGGGATATATTCAGTTACAGTTTTCATGTGATTTGGGGTATATTTATTTACATGTTTCATGTATTTCATTTGGATATATTCAAGTACCTGTTTCATGTCATTTGGGATATATTCAGTTAGCCGTTTTAATGTTATTTTGGATATTTTCAGTTTGACTTTTCATGACCTTTGGGATATACTCAGTTACATGTTTCATGTCATTTGGAATATTTTCATTCAGATTTTTCTTGACATTTGGTATATACCAGTTTATATTATTAATGAGATTCGGAATATATTCATTTAAAAGTTTCATGATATTTGGTATATATTCAGTTAACCTTTTAATATAATTTCGGATATATTCATTTAGAATTTTTGTCATTTCGAATATATTCTGTTTCAATTTGAATGTGATTTGGGATAAACTCAATTATATGTTGATTGTTGGGATACTTTCACTTGCACTTTGGGACACTTCCAATATTGATACTCAGGGGAAGATTATACATGACTGAAGTCATCGGCCCTTTTTACTTGCTGTCTTGGAACAAAAAGTACACAGAATTGCCACCGTTAATTAAGAGGAAGACCACCCAGTAGATATGTTTGTGTTTCTAACAGTAATAAGATGAAGACCAATATATCTTCAATATACCAATATATATTCATGACTTATTTTTCACGGTATTAACAACACCACAAACACTTTTATTAACGATAATATTTCGCTGATTTTCAACTCAGCATCATCAGAGCACAACACACATGTAAACGCGACAGTGAGTGAGTGAAACAATATAATTGCAAAAGACAAAACATCTAAAGTTCTATTTTTGGCGCCCTCTAAAGAAAAAAAAAAGAAAAAAAACAGCAGTTTTCCAGGAGTTTTTCTTAGGATAACCGTCTCCCAAATTTTTGGCAAATTAATGCAACCATATTTGTTAAGGTTGGGAGAAGTCTTCAAAGCCATTGCTGACTCAAAAAATAATCTTTCAGATCTATAACGACTCCTAAATAGCACATTCGTTTTCCTCCATCTAATCCTGTGTGATGGAGTGTCTAAAGCGTGGTCTGCCAGTCCCGACTTGCCAGAGTAATAGTAGCGAATGTATCTTTCATGTTCTTCCAGGCGGATGTTCACTGATCTTCCTGTTTGCCCATAATAGGCCAAGTCACAGTCACATGGAACTTCATACACTCCCGGGTGTGCTAAAGGGTGAAGTTTATCCTTTGGCGAGCGGATCAGAGTTGCCAGCTTGACATGAGGTTTGAAGGTGGTGCGAAGGCCATGTTTCAACAATACTTTGGCTATCTTTTCCGATGTACCTCTGATATAGGGAATAGAAATGGTCATGTTGTATTCTTGTGTATTAGGGGAGGGCAGAGTATTGGGCCTATGTAGTATTTTATCTATTTTGTAGGGATTGTAGCCGTTGGCTAAGAACGTATGGCGCAGGTACTGGAGTTCGTGTTTGCCATCTGGCCCCATGGACAAGACACTTTGGATGCTTTTATCACCTACCTAAACAGCCAACACCCGAAAATTCACTTCACAGTAGAAAAAGAATCAAATAACTGTTTACCATTTCTTGACACATTAGTCACCCGCCTTTCAGATGGATCACTATCTTTTTCTATTTACAGAAAGCCTACACACACAGGAAGATACCTACATAAACAATCATATCATCATCCAGTCCACAGTACGGCATTTTAAAAACAGTTACACACAGAGCCATTTGTTCTAACGATACAGCTCTGACCACTGAACTCCAGTACCTGCGCCATACGTTCTAGCCAACGGCTACAATCCCTACAAAATAGATAAAATACTACATAGGCCCAATACTCTGCCCTCCCCTAATACACAAGAATACAACATGACCATTTCTATTCCCTATATCAGAGGTACATCGGAAAAGATAGCCAAAGTATTGTTGAAACATGGCCTTCGCACCACCTTCAAACCTCATGTCAAGCTGGCAACTCTGATCCGCTCGCCAAAGGATAAACTTCACCCTTTAGCACACCCGGGAGTGTATGAAGTTCCATGTGACTGTGACTTGGCCTATTATGGGCAAACAGGAAGATCAGTGAACATCCGCCTGGAAGAACATGAAAGATACATTCGCTACTATTACTATGGCAAGTCGGGACTGGCAGACCACGCTTTGGACACTCCATCACACAGGATTAGATGGAGGAAAACGAATGTGCTATTTAGGAGTCGTTATAGATCTGAAAGATTATTTTTTGAGTCAGCAATGGCTTTGAAGACTTCTCCCAACCTTAACAAATATGGTTGCATTAATTTACCAAAAATTTGGGAGACGGTTATCCTAAGAAAAACTCCTGGATAACTGCTGTTTTTTTTTTCGTTAGAGGGCGCCAAAAATAGGACTTTAGATCTTTTGTCTTTTGCAATTATATTGTTTCACTCACTCACTGTCGCGTTTACATGTGTGTTGTGCTCTGATGATGCTGAGTTGAAAATCAGCGAAATATTAGCGTTAATAAAACAACTTTGTTGATAAAAGTGTGTGTGGTGTTGTTAATACCGTGAAAAATAAGTCATGAATAACCATCAACGCCTAAGCTTATCTGTTAGATTGATATACCAATATATATATATATATATATATATTAACTACAAATGTAACTACAGTGCAGTGTTCAATGTTGGTGGAATGATAAAAAAAAAAACTGAAGATACAATAATAGACATGGAGGAATGATATGCGGTGATAACGTCTTTTCACAGTTTGCTCCAAGATCCAATATTATTCGCAGTAATGGATATGTCTATTCTTAATAATATTTAGTTAATCGAAACTCAATCTAAAAGCATTGAATTGGGGCCAAGTGGAGATGGCGAAATATTAGTTCCTTATTCTATATCACCTGAATTATCTACTTGTCAAATAACGCAAACTATGATAAAAGCTATCGAACCTGGTTTCTCACTCTTATTACCTGGAGCTGCAGTTTCACTTTTTTCCAGTTCTTCACATCAGGGTAGTAGTAGTTCCATATTGTCTTGGGTACTCCGGTTGTCCCCCCCCTTGCTCACTCTCTCCTTATACAGCTTCCAGGGATGACTTCTTTTTTACTTCCTATCTTCACCCATTCTGTGCAAATCCTGCTCGACATTAATCTTGTAATAACCTTTTAACAGCTTATATGTCTCGATCATATCTCCTTTCTTCCTGTCCATCAATTTCTGCAAATTGCATTTCGTCAATGTGTCTTCAGTTCTCAACATTCCGGAGACCAGAAAACACCTAAGTCAATCGTCACTTAACCTTTCCCAACACATCATGATCTTTTTGAAAACAGATGACCTAATAACATTCTTTAATCCTTTAAATTAGAGTAAAACTGTAGAGTTCTAACCAGTGCTCATAAAAAATGCAGTTAAAATTCCCTCGAGTTTTACACTTTTGGTAAAGGTTTATGTCCCGAAAAATAATTTATTAAATTAAAAATGTCAAAAGAAAATAGTTAATTTAATCCATACTTACACATGTTTTTTATTGTCACAGAAATTATGAAAGGAAAAGAGAAAGTGTTTATTATTAACTTCGAAAATTCAGTAATTAATGAGACACATTTTCTCAGGACTCAATTCAAATCCCACTGTGAAATGAACATTTGTTACATCTCGCGAACTGTGTATATGTATATTACTAACCATACCCATAAACCACTTCAAATCGATTCATTATGTGATGGTACTCTAATAAGTAATAGTGATTATAGAATAAGTTTGTTTTTGGTTGCCTTCCGTACCTAACAGTGAGTACTTTTGTTTGTACCTGTGTGCACTCATACGGCCGGTCGCCTGTTTTGAGGGATGATAAACTAATTTCCGGAGGAGAGCGGGCCACAACCTCGTTATTGAGAGTTGAACCTTTAAAGGTATGAAATATGATTTGATTTATTGGCATATCATCATTATAATGGATGAACTGAAAACGCATAAAAGCTAGTTTAATCTCCACATTATTCTGCTAATTTTCCAATGCCAGTTTATTTAATTCTCGTTCTGCATAAAATATTTTAATATAGCATTTCAGGCTATCCTCTGTGTAGCTCATTTAGAAATGTATTTGATATAAAAATATAGATGTATTTGATTTCGGATGTGGCTTTGTCAATAAAATATATTATTTTGTATTATGAGCATTTGGGATATATCAAAACACGTAATGATGTATAAAAATCCCAGACAATCGCATATTACAGCAATAAATAAAACTTTTAGTGAGGAAAACGTTTTTTGCTCCCATCAGCTTAAAGTCACTTGCAAAGGATACTGTTGTACACATTTATATAATAGATAAACGTACTTTTGATTTTAAATTCGAGGGAAATTCAAAGATGGAAAAACAAAGTTTGTAATATGCTTGTAAATCATTCACCACTAGGAAAACTCATTTTCCAGTGGTGAGTTTCTATCACGAAAAAATTCTTTTATCACATCTCAAACATGCTCAGTGGCCTTAAGACTAAATGACTTCGGGAGAAAGAAATTCCATTATGGTTTAGTAACCATCGAGTTCCGCTGGTATTCCTGAACGATACTTGCCATTCGACAAAGTACCCTGTTGGAAGGATCTTTTTATCACTCATTGTGTAAAAACTCGATGTAGCTTAAAAATACTAAAGCGTTTTACATAGGTCAAGTCTCATGAGAATGTTGTAAAAATAACCGTGTTTGTCTCTGTATATTTTGTGCTAGATATTATTGTAAATAACCCTTTGGAAAATAACTATAAATAACTCCTTTAACAAGAATATTTTAGAATGTCAAAAACAAGGGCAATGTTTTGCCACTGGAACGTTGTCTGATAGCTCTCTATGAGGGCATAAGAAAGATTGTTTACAAATTTTGTGTGTAAGAGAAAATGCTTTCAAGCTCTGCACATAACACCTTCAAAGTCAGGTTCAGGCAACTTACGATCAAAAGAGTGCACGGAGGAGAACAAAGAGCGAGTTGAACTTAAAAGAATATGAAAGAGTCCTGCCGAATTCTTAGGAAGTTACAACCTTTCGTGCGAGGTCTCACAGAAGGCGTAATAAAAAGGGACTGAGCCGGGTGGAGCTTCCAGGTCACCAGAGAGAAAACTTCGAGTTGCCCAAAATGGGAACCCCTTTTTGCGGTCGAAAAGAGAGATAGGTGCAGTTTCAGTTATTGGAGGCGGCATTTAGAGCTATTGGAGATGGCAGATAGAGGAGCCAGTCATCCAGGCATTATAGCAAGCCCAAGCTAGAGGAGAAAAGCTGATGTAAGTACCCGAAGCAGCTTCACTCGGAAGTTTTTCTTTTTGCCGTGGGAGATAAACTTTTAACAGAGCTGTATGAATACTACAGGTCGCAGTCCACAGCCTGCTATTTTCCCAACGAGATACTGCTGATGCCAGACATTCCTGAGGAAGCTCGAGATCTGAGATGAACGTATTGCCATAGAACTTTTGGTGCAAGACGTTTGACTGAATGTGCGCTACAGACCCTTTTTAATTTCCATACTTTTGTACAATTCCTCTTATATGTTATAGCTGGACTATTAAGAATTAATTTAATAGTAATAAGAAGTGTCCAGAAGAGAGTCAATTGG
This sequence comes from Typopeltis vanoorti, assembly GCF_054136105.1. Taxonomy (NCBI): domain Eukaryota; kingdom Metazoa; phylum Arthropoda; class Arachnida; order Uropygi; family Thelyphonidae; genus Typopeltis; species Typopeltis vanoorti. The sequence goes on along the minus strand of NC_143555.1, from coordinate 21,992,121 downwards.
CATGTTAGAAGTTGATATGTTGTGTCCCTATCTACGATTATTCAACCTTCCTTTATCCTTTCAAGTGAATCTCTAATTTTATCTTTATTCAAAACTTAACTATACACGAGATATTACAAAATTCATTTATTTAAACTTTCTTTCCCCTTAGTGTCCCTAATATTTATATTATACTGCGCCTTTCAGGACATTTAGTTTAAGATAAATAATTCGAAAACAAGGAGCAATTACAAAAATATGTCTTAGTGTGAAACTATTAATCAGTCATGACCCTTTATCTCGTAACTTAACACATTAATTTCCCATGTGATTAGGTTTGTATGTTTTTTTTCAAGTGCTGCATTAGACAGTAAATTCAGACAACTGTATTGTCAATGAACAAAGGTTTATTTAATATCGTAAACATGGTACAATTCAATTTCTATCATATAAAGCACAATTCAATACTAAGAATAAAATTACAAAATTACACAAGAAAAATACAAGTATTAGGGCAAAATCCTATATGGCAGTTTTCTATTATGCCATCATAACAGATTTTATACATATAAATATACACATATAATCCTGGAACAAATTAACTCTTTACTTAACCTTACACTAGTCAGAATGCTCTATATTGCTATAATACCATGGACATATTTATATTCAGTTTACCTTATCTAACATACAAAACAATATAGGTTAAACTATCCTTTCGCTATGCCCTTACATACATTTGACCTTTAAGACACTCTCATATGAAATACCATGTACATACATAAATCTCTGACACATGAATGCTTATCAAATATTACAAACTAGTTTACTCTCACTCTACTCTGACTTGCACTAAAGTCCTAGTATATCTTCAACTCTCCAGTAATTAACAATGATTGCAAATATATGCGGTTTCGATTGATACAAGATTTTACAGTACCTTTCTGGGACGAACCCTGGTTTTCACGATCTATACCTTCCGTGCTTGAATTAAGGACACACACACAGGATCTTCTATTCTATCACTATGGAACTCATCACGTGGGCACGGACTTCTGTATGGATTTTCTTTCCCTCGTTACTAGTACTGAATGATGAGATACACAGACAATTTCTTCCTTCTTGTAACTATATGGCGTTCCTCGTCTCTTGCAATAGGAATACGGGATCGAATTCCCGCACACTTTGTTTCCTTGTTGTGTCGGACGGAGATAACTCCTACGCTGTCACTCAGGAAAACCGCGTGTTACCTATACGAAGATTTTGTGAAGAAACTCAGGAAAAAAAAGCCTTGTGTGTGGGGGGGTTTCCAACCCTTTTATCTGCATGGTCCCTATCGGCGCCTTCTTCAAATTCTCCCCCCCCCCCTTTACTGGAATCGATCTCATTCACCAATTAATGTGGTGTTTTTCTGCCCAAAACATGCCAAGGTTTGCTTGAACGTGGCTCTCACGTGATGACGTCTCACTTCGGCAATTGACCTTGAGCGATCGTCATTTGTTTTAAACTAGCCTCCCTCCTAAATTAATCCCCTTATTAGAATTTACTTGAATATTTTAATCTCCTTTTTTCAAGTGTTAATCTAGCCTCTCATGCAAATTCTTATCACTAATCTTCTTTGTCTTACTTAACCTATTTTCTCCATATCCTTTATTTGTAATAAGATTCCCTTTATATTATTTAGTTAAACAATTTCTGCTATATTTATTTTACTTGGATGCAAGCATATTTTCTGTCTTTAAGTGTTTTGTATTAGCTACTTACATAGGATTTTATATTTTTATTTTCATGTTACACCATGATAACTGAAATTTTTTACATTCTTGGTTATCAGGGTGCAACAATATCAATTTTGTAAAAATAACTTAACAGAGGTTAGTTAACCTCTTTGAGAGTAAACTGAAAGTTCAGTAAGTTGAATTTGTAAGCAGAGAGTAAAATAAGTTTTTGAGTTAAAGAGATTATTTAGTGTTGAAGTAAAAGGGTTCTAATTTGTGCTAAGGAATTTTTATAGATGGATAGAGAAAGCAATCTCCCTATTGTTTAATTCATGTATACAGGTATCCCTCGATGTTACTATGTATATCAACATCGCGTTAATCAAATCTAATAATCATTGGTAAAAATTAGAATTCGTCCATTATCGATTACTGTATTAATAATTGGTTTTATATGGTACTCTTTTGGGAAAGATAAAAAATGAATGCAAAGTAAATGTTTAATAAATACTTGTACCTGCGTTATTTACTGCAATTTTTTTATCAAAAGAAGTTATGAAGAGTCGTTTGAACAGCTTTAGTTTTTTTCTTATCAGCATAAATTCTACGATAACAAGCAAAATGACTCTGAAGACCTAAGCAAACAAGGAATAACACAAAGAAAATAAACGCTGCAAATATAATACATTTAATGTTCAAGTGGATATTGAATCCAACATTATTTCATAGCTGAATATAGAAAAGAGTTTTGGGCCGAGTATATAGAAATTAAAAGTTTTGGCAGATCCAGATCACTTTACTCAGTATTTTCCATAATGTAAAGCACATCTCCTAGAGGATATGTATGATAAATAAGCCTTTGGCTCTCTATTTCAGTAATACATGATGGTTTATTTATTTTCAGCTACAGGAGCCTGTGTAGCTCAGTGCATGTGGCATTTGCACATCATGGTGCTTGACTGCACGAAGGAAGACTTCTTGGATTCGAATCTAGTCGGGGACTAGAAGAAATTTTTCCAAGCCATTTTTCGACCGGTTCCCGAGTTAGTCTATCTCTGGCATGGGAAAGGGGGTTTTTTCTCCCATAAACTCAACAAAATCGACTGTAGAACCCACATTATTTCAGACGTTAAATACGAGTGTTAGGGACCACGAGATGTCGGCACCTGTTAGGCCTCTCTTTACTGTGTGCTGCTTAATTAGTGATACCCAGCTACCTCTGATTGGGTACAAGTGGAGATTGAACTGCTCACTGAGTCTTCAAAAGTTACATAGGGATAAATGGCCTTGCCTTCTTCCTATCTATGGGAATAAAAAGATGTTAGCTGATTTTTTTATCTAGAAATTATTGAACAAAGAATAAAAAAAAACTAAACTATACTATACTGACATCGGAGGTTGCAGAATCTCTCAGATACAATTTACTGTCAAATATCATAAACCTTTACATAATGTGTTAAACCAAACTGAAAGCAAAAAACAGTGCATAATATCACTCGTAACATATGAATGCACAGCTACTCGTGACCTCTAAGCTATACACTGAATTATGTGTAAGAATATTTATATTAACCATTTTTCATGTATCTGTCAGATCAGCTGCGAGCTCCACAGGGTTAAAGGCACGTTAATCAAAACTCTCACCATGTTAAGCAAAACTGCATTAAGCAAGGGATACCTGTATTTCACATTTATTTACATTAATGTGTTTTAATTATATGTCAATAGAGTGTTGCCTGATTGTTTATTTTACAATGCACTGTTCCTAAATAAAAGTGAACGTAACAGGGGAAGTGAGATATCCAAAGCATATAGTTAAGTGCAAATGACCACGACTGTTTGTGTAAAGTTATATTGAAGGAATTTGTGTTAGGGAAAGAGAGAGGGAAATCAATTGGCCATATTACTGAGTTTATGCCAATTAAAAGATGTTAGTGCTGCAGTCTTAAATAAAAAAATAAATTTTCTAGTATCCAGAGGCATAAAACTTGTAGTGCAAAAGGTAAATAAACATAGCAAGAAAGGTTACGAGAGAGAAACCGTGCACTGCTAATTATAATAACAATATGTAAATAGAAACAAACAACAATTAGTTTACAGTAGTACTCAATGACCTAATTTTTAAAAGAGCCCAAGAGGAGTCTGAAGAATGGTCACATGATATAATGATTATTGGATCTTTTTTCATATGGATAAAAGGAGAGGAGTTGGCGCAGCGGCATGATAGCCAGATGTATGTTTTAAGATTAAGGACTGATCATTATATGCGATCTTTCTTAAATTTTCTGTGGAATGTAGATATTGGTTCATCCTCGCTAATCATATCTCCTTTTTTGCTGATTTCTATAGTAGTCTGTTGTTATATCCTATTCAGGACAGTATCGGGCTTGTCAATTCTGTTACATTTCTTTTCCTTTCCTGTTATATCATACAGGCCCGTATTCATTGAGAGAAGAAAGTTTATTGGATCTTAATACTTTATGTTCCTTTGAATTATTCTTATTTGGCTTGCATTCGTCAGCGTTTTTTAAGCAGCATGTAGATTGGATTTCATACTTTAGTATGAAATCCAATCTACATGCTACTATCTATAAGATAACATTATCTCTCACACATTTATATTGTGTGAGAGATAACATAAGATAACCAAAACAGTTTTGTATGCGGACATCTGGGCAGGACAACTGTGATAGTATACTCCTGTAATTTATGGTTTCTGGGTGTAGTCCCAGTCACTGGGAACACTACTGCATCCGGTGTCCACGAACATCAATATACAGCAAAAATTGGAGGTGTTTGCGATTATTTGAACAGTTTACGAAAATACCGGTCTGAGCTAAGTGATATAATGAAGTGCATTAAGAAAGGAAGAAAGCAGAATAAAAGCAAATAATTAATCGATATGCTCTTTTATAAAGATAAAATTTCCCAAAATGTTGAGCATCATTCCATTCGGGAAATGATGCTGAATTTGCAAAGAAAGTAACTGGATTCCTTACTCAGGTGTGTATTATTTTTACTTTGACTGTGGTTTATCATACTTTGCCCAAACCAGCAACTTTTATTGTTTTCCTTATGATTAGATTATATACAATCAGTACCTTTATGGAGTGGTTGTATATTTGCTACATCGCTCTAACCTGCAAAAAAAAAGTGTTATAGAAAGAAAGGATTAGATGAATAACATATTAACGGTATCCACGACTGAAGAGATTAAGAACAGAATATATCCGAGAAAATAATTGAATATCATAATTGATTTCCTTTTATGGTAATGTCATGGTCTGCTTAGGAAACACCTGACACGCTGCTCCTTGTGCCCTTTAAACATAGCGAAATATTAATCATCATTAAAATTGTAATGTTGCAAAAAAATCTTTAACTGAAACAGTTTTGAATTTGTAATGAGCATTGTAATTGTAAAATTCAATGAAGAATTTCCAATTATACGGTGCAGTGTTTGGCTATGTAATTTATTATTGAAGGTCATGGTAACGCTGCATTGGGGTTTCCTATATAATATTAACTTCGCATTCACGAAACTCGTGCCTATTATAGTGCTGGCGATGTATAATAAGTTATTTATGGACTGTAAGAAGCTTGTTTGCAGCGCATACAAGATGGTGGGGGAAAAGAGAGAATGCCTGATGTACATGAGTTCCGGAGAAATCAAATATTAACAGATCAGTTCCCTAATTCAATAGCCCACTAGTGCTTGAATTCAGCTCTATTCTAATAAAAGTTATTTATTTATTTAAGACAACATGAGGGAGTCCTGACGAAGGTCAATTGTAATAGCACAGGGAGATACAAGAGTATCCTCTCGCAGAGATCTGACCATTTCCTTTTAAGTGTACTGCTTTAAATCTTGTTTCCCAGTTCCATCGATAAGAACGCTATGAATTTTTTAATCCATGAGTGACTAACGAAAAGATATATAATTTTATAAGTCATAAAACCAAAGGAAAATCCAAGCACTTAAATTTATTGGAAAATGTATTAAAAATTGGATACCATGACACTATTATTTTCAAATAATATTCTGTCATGGTATCCAATTTTTAAGACATTTGGCAATAGACTTAAGTGCCTGTATTTTCCTTTGGTTTTATTACTTATAAAATGAAGCTCAAACAAATGTTGAGCTTCATTAAAAGTGGATGAAGCATAGTAAATATGGCACTTCATAACTCACCTATTTACTATTTCTTTTTCGTGTTACATTGTGTTAAACATTTGAAAGGTATTAACACAGTTTGTTTGCTAAAATTCAACCGTACAAAACGAATAATAAATGATCCATCATAAGCTGGCCAGGTTCTAACATCATATGATAATTCAACTCCAGTAACATTCCCGGACATTGGAGGGATTACGGCCAAAACTCGTAGTTTTGGCCGTAACCACTCGGCCAACGAGACATGCCTGTGACAAAGTTGCCTTATTTAAACAAAAATGTATTCTCTGTCACCTTTTGTAAAAGCAAAGGTGTATGGTAGGCTGTTAAGCATTTTATTGTTATGCAAATTATATAGATAAATATATAATTTTGGTGACTTCCACCCAAGAGAGGTTGTAAACTTATAGAACTTTAGTACCGTGTGTGGGCTAAGGTTTTTTTTTTCTATTTTTATTTTTTTTTTCATAATTGGAAATTCTGCTCTATTATCCAGCATATGAATGTTTCAAGCTCCTGTTATCCTGAGTGGTAATCTTAAACCGGAAGTTGAAATTCCTGTCCCACTTAAAGACAATTGCAAGTATCCTTGCCCATGTCGGTTTTCGAACCACAGCCTTTGGTTGAAGAACAAATGCGGCAATAAGTCAACCAGCAAGGGCGACAGGAACAAACCTTTTGACCTTTTTGCGACTATACATGTTAGAACTGATAATAAATTGAAAAGGCTCTGAAAAATTTTCATAATTTGTCAAATTATCACCTCGAGACATACCTCTAGCTCAGTGTGTAACAGAAAAATCAAAGTACAGAATGTCTTGTGTGTATCTTAAATCCCAAGTTGCATTAAATTCTAACCGGGCCCTCAGAGTTATTGTAACCGAAATTCGACATTTTCGCATATTTTGTTACTTCAACAGGTGTGATTGTCGAGCTATTCCGATTTTTATTTCAAATTTTGTCGTTTTTGAAATACGAAATTGGATCAAAATCAGTCCAACTGGAGTCCCACAGTAACTTGTTCACGCGCCTAAAAATAATGCACCTTAGCGGTAAAATGTTGCTGAATTGTTTACCTTGTTACACATGTTTTTTCACTTTATGTTGTGATTGAAGTAGGTGAATTTTACCATTTTGAATTGGGTTTAATTTACAAGTGTTTGTATTTTCATTTCCCCCGTCATTTTGCGATTCATTATTAAAGTTTATTGTACGCATAAAACTGCTGTGCATTATTTGCCCACGTGATGCAGGATTGTTGCTACTCTCCATGTAAATTAACGGATTCATTAGCAAATATATAACGCCAGTTCGCTAGCATTATATCAGCGGAGGTCACATAGCCTGAACTTTTAATGAGTGTGTTCCCGTCACTAATACTACGCGGGAATTTGTTTATTGTCAATGCCGTGAATTATTACGTGATGATGAGCGGGCTCACCTTGTGATCCGCGTTTCGCTAAAGAAGCTTATATTTCTCGCAGATACGGAAATCTAATCGACAGCTTGTAATTCTCTAACCCGAACGAAGATCAGAAGGAGTTAGGCATTCGTCACGTCTTAAAGTTCCGGAGCGCCTTGATGTTAGATTTCTGTGAAGATTAGATTTCCTGTATTACAATTTAAGACCCTCTCGCTCTTTTTTATGTCGCTTTTAACGCGTCTTTCAAGTTTCTATGAATGTCTCCGATAAACACGAGCGTCGATTTATGATTGTTCTCGTGGTAGATATTTTTATGGAAATCGGTCTTGCTAATAAGACAAATTATTTTTTTAATTATTGTTTTATTATGTTGCATGTATTGTTTTCCATAGAAAACTTTAACTTGCTAGGATTATTTCCAGCCATAAGGTCTTTATAATTGCATGGGGATGACCACGTTCCATCTTTCTTTTGTTGTATCACAGCATTAATCAACAGTAACAATGATCATTATTGGTTAACGATGAATTAAGACAACGTTCTGTTGTTAGGTAGAGAGGACTCGTGAGGATGAAGAGCATTTACGGCTGTGGTCGGTTAAATTCAATTTTATGCCTGTGTGTCATCTCATTTCACTTGCTTTGTTATAATATGTTAATAAATATGAGAAAGTTACATTTCATACAGCGAAAGCATCCGAGAATATTCGGTAACTTGATTGCTTCTAAGCGTTAAAAATTAATCTTTTGCTAATTATTACAAAATCATCTTTTCAAAAACTAGATTTTTAAAAGTATGATTTTCTTATGATTTTGGACGGATTAGTCATTAGATCACTAATCCGTTCGTACTTATATCTCTTGATTTCTATAAAATCTTTTTATTTAAGATGAAAATGGCGTTCTGTTTATTAATTTTTCGCTTCTTTTCGTGTTATTCTGCTTCTCTCTGAATATTTGACTTCCTTAATATTACTAGTCAAAACTGATTAAAGTAATAAACCTTGCAACGTCTTTCATTCACAGCGCAATTCGGTAGAGCTACCACAGCCTTGAATTTTTTAAGTCCAGTGTGCAGCCGATTCTATTCATCTGTCACAATTGGCCTGAAACCATTTCTGAATAAAAGATTTCGGGGAAACTGATTACGTGAGACAAGTACTCCATCTCATGGTCATAAATCCTGGACAATCTTATCTATAAAATACTATGCGGTTATGCATGTTTTTTAACTTCGTCCTTGAACTGTACTCAGAATTGAAGATTGAGTAACCTGAAAACTAACTAAAGCAAGTCCTCGAAAAACTTCCCATAGGGCGACAAGATACGGTTCTTAAGCCTTCTCCTATATATCCTAGGGGGACTAATCCCCCGAGTTTCGGACTGGTAGGCCGGTTTTCCTTGAATTCTGATGACTCGAATTTTGAAGACTAGAAAAGGGGGTTCCGCCCCCTGGCGCCTAGGATAGCCACTGAGTGTCGTCTTCAAAAGGAGCGCTGGCGCTTATGGCGCCCAATCCCCCGAGTTCCGGACTGGTAGGCTGGTTCTCCTTAAATTCTAATGACTCGACACTCAGGGTAGCCCCTGAATTTCAAAACGTTAAAAAAAAACGTGACATAAAAAGCTTTATCATTTTATACATATATATCGGGTAGATATAATGTAGCGCTCGTAAGTTGTCATTTAAAATGGCGATAATTTAAAAAAAAAATCCACAATGTGACAGCGGTGGTTAATTAAAATTAATAATTCCTATTTATTAATTTCTAATCGATATAGGGATTAATAATAATTAATCCCTATATTTATAGGGATTAATTATTATTAGTTAACTCATAAATAAGAATTTCAGATATTTTGTACAATATAATAAAAAATCAACCGTGTTAAAGAACAATTAAAACGTAATTAGGAGTTAGCAAGCAAGAGTAAAAATGCCCAGTGATTTACATTGATGTAAATAGCAGCACGCTTTCTTAATCTGCGATCAGCACACCAAACCCATGTTAAAAATCCAAACTTGCCAAACATTTTCTTAAATGCACTATTTATGATAATACTGTGATTATTATCATAGTATTATAATACGGTTTCCAAACGTTTGTTGGTGCCGAAAGAATTTCATCTACCTCTAATGGGTGTTAGAGGATTTATATACATACTAGGGGGCTCCTCCCCTGGCGGCTACGACGCCCCCCCCGTGTTCCGAACTGGTAAGGCCTGTTCTCCTTGAATTCTGATATTCGAATTTCGAAGACTCGACACTCAGGGGCTACCCTGAGTGTCGAGTCTTCAAAAGGGGGGTTCTGTTGCCAGTCCGATTCTCCTTGAATTCTGATGACTCGAATTTTGAACTCTCGACACTCAGGGTAGCCCGAGATTCAAATAACTTGACACAAAACCGTTACATAAAAAGGCTTATCATTTTATATAGATAGGGTAGATATATTTTTAATGTTTTGTTTCCACTGATCGCAGACAACATTTTACTCGTCATTTGGAGTAAGATTTGGAAACTATTCTATTCGCGAGCAAGTAATCCATTATTTGAAATCATTTCTAGTTCACCTGAGTTAATGATTTAATCTTTTGCATTTGACTGAAAATCAGCTTTAGCGTCTTTTTAATTCTAATTTCTTATTCTATTTCTTAAATAAGCAACTTCAGAACTAGTAATTAAGAATAAAATGTTGTTTAGTAATTCAAATGACTTAAGTGTATTTTGAAAAGTATTTAAAGTCCAAAAAATCAAGGCGATTTTTTGGACTTTAAATTGGTGTCAGTAGTAATCTCTTTTCGATGCATTTCCAAAGTGGTTCCTGTTTTTTTTTTAAAGAACGAATTAAATCATATTTGGCTATCTAAACGTCTGCGTAGTAAGTATACGCTGGCCTACGAATAATACTGACATTTCAGATCAGCTTTAAAATTTTATCAAAATACACTCATTTTACTCTCACCAGTTTAGCAGTTAAATTCGGCCATATGCTTCGAAACTATATAAAATTATGTTGCAAGAGATAAACATATGCAGTATAAAGTCAAATGATTCGACGACAGAATTACAACCACAAGTACAGACGAATCAGCTTGTGATAATTTATTTAACTGACGATTTCGAGTAAAATGGGGGTACTCCTTAAAATTTTGTAATCGCGCGCAATATGTAGATGATTTCAAGCGAGGAAGAATTATTGGACAGTTTGAAGAATACCACAGAATTACTGATATTGCCAGGGAGTTTGGAATCTCTCTGCCTGCCATCGCGAGAATGTTCTTGAAAGGGATTGTTACGGGGGAGCTGGGATCATGGTATGCGGAAGCATTATGCATAATTGACGCACTGAGCTAAAAGTGCTTGAAAAAGAGAAATGACGGGTGAAGGATATTGCACGAAGGTCTTCAACGTCATGTTCAATTGTTTCGTGGTGCTGTAGACGAAGAATTCATTTTTATGGATGACAACCACAAACATGAGCAATAGAAATACTTCTGGAAACCGAGGATATTAATGGAATCGAGTGAACATCACGCTACCTAGATCTCCACCTCACAAAACACATTTGGGATGAGGAATGGCCTTGTCATTCATCTGACGGAGTACTAGGCCCGTTTGCCTCAAAAACTCCTGAAACACTTGGATTTCAGGAGTTTTCGCAATGTTGTGAGAACTACATCGTACTTCGGGGTGGATACAGTCCATACTGAAAAGTCTCTCGGCATAGTTTTCTGTAAGCATAGTAAATTATTTCCTAAACTGCGTCGTTAGGAAATTTGCATCTTTTGCCAAAAACGTATTGAAATTTATTATACATTTTTATGTAATATAATTTGTTAGTATGCTGGCAATAAATTTATGCCCACCCCACCAGTGGCGCACCCAGGAGGGGGGGGCCAAGGGGCCCTTCCCCCCAAAAAAATAAATAAAAAGGAAAGAAAACACTAAAGTTTTTTAAAATCATTGTTTATTTATGTTGAGTCTTCTACTTATGAATTAGAGGTCACATACGGTGGGAACACTTATAGCTCTCGGCGATCACTGCCGCTGCAAACGCAAGGCGAACGAAGCAATGCTAGAGGAGATCACTACAGATGCTCAGTCGTAGGTCGTATGCAATGCGTAGTGTGTATTCTTAAATTCTACTCAACTCCCCCCTGCCCCAAGATTAAATCCTTGAGTGCGCCACTGATACCCATATTGGGCTGTAGTCATGAATATACATTTAAAATGTAGTTCGCCCTTTGCTTTTGGACACTATATATGAACTCTACTGCCAAACGCAACCGTTTGAAGATTAGCGATTATACACATTTCGTCTGTGTTATAAGATTAATTCATTGCAAGGCTTTTTACACTCATCTTCGGTTGGACTTATTCGAGTGGATTTATGTCTTGGAATTTACTTACTACCCTAATAATTTCATATCAGTGGATATCAGTTTTCCTTTTCTAAACTGTTTTAAAGCATAAATGTTAATGACTTCTCCAGATATAATGGAAAAAAAAGCGCTTAATTAGCTGAACTGTGCATCAAAGTAGCCGTGACTTTATCATACATTACAGATTTGGTATTTTATTAATTTGGGTAATATTACGATCAGTTTGAAAAAAATTCTCTACTTTACATAGTTTTCATGGGTTGTACTGATGTGGTTGTCTTCACTTTTGATTTAAAATTAATGGTAGTCATTATTTCTTTTCGTATATTTTATTCTTTACTGAGGTTTGCTGAATAAGATTATGGAATACTTTATTAAAAGGAAATTGAACAACAGTCAAGAAAGAAAAGTGGTTATACAATAAATAATTATTGCTCTAAATGAAAAGTGTAGAGCAATAAGTAAAATATTTCTTGTGTTATTGCGATAAGTTAATTCGGCCCTTTTTGGAAAGCACTAAATAGACAACAGTCGTGTAATTCACTTGTAGGCAATTTCGTTATACTCGTACAATGCCAGACAACGCAATACCTTAATCGACCTGAATATTTTGATATGAAAGAAACAAAGGGGATTCTGTGCATAATGCAACGTTTCTGAATTATATGATCCAAATAAAAATGCTGTTTTCTGATGACAGTTTTAGGAACAGTCAGTTGGTTGTTAACCACTGAGCATGTTACTCTTAGAGCCGTAAAATGTATTGCCCTTGTACTAGCCCCACTCTACTAATCGCTTTTATGTACAGAAAAGTGTGTAGAAATAACCACTGGATCTGTGACATCAGTGACGTACGGGCTCTCGATTACAGTTTCCAACCATGTAATAAACATACCGTTCCCTATGATGTAATATTAGGATAATAACCCTTAAGTTCAGTTAACTTTACAAGAAGAGTGGGGAAAAAGTAATCCAAAAAAGGTGCGCGGACAAATTATTAGCCTAAAGGAAAATTGGTTCAAAATAATTCAGTTCAGCGAAGCAGATCAGTTTATCTAAAGTTCTGTTGTGTTCATAGACATTCGTCTTTTATGTCGGAAGCCTTGCCTTATCTTTGTGGTGAATACCAACTGACGTTTATCCTTCCATACTGTGACTTTAGTTGCAGAGTTCATTCCAGAAGCAGCAGCTTCATGGCATTACATTCTAGCAACCAAACTACAAATCCATTTTGATTCTCTCAAACTTAAGACCTTCCCAGGTAACAAATGACACTTGTACTGTCTTATGCCATTTACTAATAATACAGCTCGAGTTGTTATACTGATTTCTCCTAATTAGGTGATAAATATTAAACTATACCGGTGTAGTTTCCCCTGTTGATTTTATGTGAATCCCGGTAACGTTTTAAATCTATAGTACTACAGGAGAACTAGGGTTAATTACTCTGACTGCCCTAATTTAGAGCAATCCTAGTATTTTTTTTCCCTGGCTCCTAAGGCTTCTAATAAATTAGAGGACTTATGGAGTTAGGAAACGCGTAGACATACGCACACATTACCCTACGTACGTTTGGAGCCACACCCGACGGAATAGGGGAGCTAATTCTCATTCCCCCTTGTGTCCTATGCCTGTACAGTATATTGCCTATGTTCATTCGGCAGTGTTCCCGTTTAGAGAAAAATCGGAGTCCAGAGAGAATAACTCTTCACATCCATATGAGACCTAGGAAATTCTATATCTATGACCCCTTAAAATTAAAACGAGAAAGTGATAAAACAACTTAAAAATATTCATTTCTCTTCCGTCTTGCTATAAATCTTCACATTCATATGAGAACGGATAAGTCACCATTACATTGAAAATAGTTGATAAATGTTCCTTACTTAAAAGATCAGATTCGAACCCGGATCTTTATAACTAAAGAATGTCTAAACCTACTGAGCTACGTAGGCTCAGGCAAAGAAAATCATCTACCTCCTAAACATCAGTTGCTGTACGGCAGAAGGGCTACAGTACGTATATACTGTAGCCCTTCTGCCAAACCGTTATAAACTGTTTTCAACTAAAACTAAAGGGATACAAGGTTTTTCCCTGAGCTCCTGGCTTCACAATCCAACTGTCCCATCCATTTCAATTTTCCCGTTTAGATTTCTTGTACTATCAAATTACTATCATTACAAACCATACTTTCCGTGCAGTGAGACCATCTCCCTGTAAATGCCACTTAGCTATATTCTAAACATAAAAGATAAGAACAAAGGAAGAGCGAAATTCTGTAGCAGTTACTGCTGCAAAAAGAAAAGAGAAGAAAGAATGTATTAAGGGTTTCTAAGTATTATATTCGTATTTTTGTATTCTGAAATGGTCATGATACCGAATTTGATGGATAACAAAATCTTTAAAAACGTTTAAATTACTCTCGTATTATGTACAAATTACATATAATTTTACGTCCCACTTAAAGAGAAACTCCCGATGACTTGCGACCTAGGGAATTCTGTATCAGTGACAGCCTCGAATTAAGTCGAGAAAGTGATAGAACCACTTAAAGAATTCATTTCTCTTCCGCCTTGCTATAAATATGCTTCAGCCACTTCCACAATCAGTTCTTTGCTAAATAAATTTCGAATAGCAAATTATTTTAATTAAAAACTTTATCGGCTATCATAAAACTGAAAGTTAGTTAATGTTTGCTCATTACTGACCGAAGAGAAAACTTATTGCGGATTAAAACATCACCGTCGGTTGTATTACGAACATGCTAAGAATGTGTAAATGCAATCCTCAAGCTGCACGGAAAGAAAAAGCAGAGTATTTCTGATTGTTTGGGTGATGTAATACGATTACCTTCTTGGAATCTCTATTCGGTCTTTGTTGACATCAGCCTTTGTGACTGTGCTTCCCTCCAGGGAATACAGAAACTGCAAAGATTTGCTCTAATGCTTCTTGGAAGATAAATTTCTCTGAAATTCCTTCACTTCGTACATAAATTCATATCCTTTCTCGGGTAAACAGAGGGATTAGGGATAAGTTTAACCTCTAAATTCTGATTGATAGCCAGACGTAAACGTTTATATTTTCGGGGCCTGTTCGGAATCGTCGCATTACATATATTTTGCTAGCTTTATTCGTTCGATATTTGGTAGTAAACCCGAGAACTGTTTCTCTTTGAGCGTTTATTTGGCATTAATCTCGAGTTATGAAATAGACATTTACAGCAGTTTTTCCTCTTAGTACCAAATGACTGAACAGAGAAAAGAAACCTTATCATATAAATATAAGCATTTTTCATATGAAAATGTCATACTTCTCCCAAATATGACTATGTTTGGGAGAAATATGATATGCTCACACTATGTTAGCATTAAATTTATGTTGGATCCTATACGCGCTCTGATAAACAATACCAACACTGGCCAAGGTTAAGGCGCATGCCATGGCTTGAGAAGCTACCGTGAACGAATGTCAGTAATGCATGGCAAGTGGTGTCAGAATCAGACTGCATACCAAAGATTATGAGGATAAAGCAATTTGGAATTAAGTGGAAGAGTAGGGATACAAAGCAAGAGCTGCAAAAAAAAAATAACATTATGGAGGAAATATAAAGAAAAAAGTGATCAGCAGAGTCATAAGCAGTACAAAGTTCAATTGAGATGGGTGACTAGTATGATTAGGCCTTCCTTACCAGACTATGAGAGAGAATTAGTCAAACAGGCGAAGTAAACCTAAAAGGGTTTTTTTTTCGTTATGTAGGCAGTAAGAGGAAAAATTACTATCGTAGAGTGACTTGAAACAATGCTCGTAAGAAGGTGACAGAACCAAAAGAAATAGTTGAGTTGCTGAGTGATCATTTTGCAAAGTTGTATCCAGGTGATAATGTTACAGTTGCTGACGTTAGAGAAACATAGTAAAATTCAGGTAGATGAAAAGGAGGTGGTCAGCATATTAAAATATATGAATGTGAACACAGCAGTGGGACCGGATGGAATATCAGCCTTTGTACTACGTGAATGAATGTACAAGAGAATTGCCATTGCCTCCGACTAAGTTGTTCAATCTAAGTCTCAGCTCTGACAGGGTTCCAAGGGACTGGAAAGAGAGTACCACACTATCATTGCATAAAGGTGGCTCCAAGACAGTGGTAGCAAACTACAAAACAATTGATATATCGGTAGGTTGTTAAAATAATGGAAAAATTGGTGAAAGGGCAGCATGGCTTTGTAAAGGGTAGGTCCTGTCTTAGTAACTTATTCACATTTTATAATAAAGGACAGCAGAATTGGATAAAGGTAATCGCTACACATGATATTGCTCGACTTTTCCAAGGCATTTGGACTAGGGACTTAGAGATAATGGTGGACAAAGAGTTAAAGTTCAGAGGGAATATTGCAAAAGTTGATAAAATAGCGCAATGAATTACTGGGATGTTGAAAGAAACACACTAACAAGTGAAGATAAAGAAGTTATTATCCCTCTTTATAAGACTATGATTCGGTTACATGTTTACTACTGCGCACAGATTTGGTCACCTGGGTTTCTTGGGAACAGAGAAGAGTGACAAAGATGGTGATGACAGGCATAACCGGCGCTAGGGTTTTCGCCGCCAGCATGCAATTTCTATCTAAGCGCCCCTGTAATGATCCGGGCGTGTGTGGTTCTTTTACGATAATAAAAATTTAAATTATTTTAAATTTCTTAAATAAATTTTGACAGAACAGCCACACGTTGGTTCGCTAAATGTAACGAACTAGGCAGGATAATCGTTAAAAACCCGATTATTCAAAAAATTCTCAAAAGTTAAAGCAAATTTTGATAAGGCCACTTCACTTTAATCGTTGAATATAATGATACAGGGATTATAGCCTTCTCACCGACTCGAATCGCTAAAAAAATTAAAATGAATTTTATTTAAACTAAAGTTTAAAAAATTCTTGCATTTTACAAGTTACTAAATTCTTAGTTCCACTTGTAAAAAAAATTTAATAATTTTTATAAGTTACTATCTTTTAGGAAAGTAAAAGAATTCAGAAATAATTAGAGCATTTAATTTTAATATAAATAATCAAAAAAAACATCTTTACAAAATGACAAATATACTTAAAAGTTTAGGGTTTTTGATTTCATATTCACAAAATTAGAAATAATGGTCTTAATGTCTAATTCCGCACATACATCATTTTCAATAGCTATTAACGCCACACTAACAAGCCTTTTTTGTGACATAATTGTTCTTAAGTAGGTTTTAATCAATTTCAACTTGGAAAAGGAACGTTCCCCGTTCGCTACACTAACAGGTAAGGTTAATAGTATTCTTAAAGCAATTGAAAAGTTAGGGACAGATAAATTATTCGACACAATAAAATTAAGAATATCGAAATGGTTTTGAATATTTAAATTATCCTTCCGAAAAATATCCCGGAAAGCACATAACTCGTCATATAGTTCTATTGCATTTACGTCTTTATTATCGCTGTCCTATAAGAGAATCTCTAAATCGTCACAAGTTTTATGTAAATCTTCGTTATTTATTTGTAGTAATCTATACAAGAAATTGATATTATCATAATATGTTTTTAGTTGCCCAAAACGTTCTATTAACGAACACGTTGCAACGTCTAGAAGTGTATAAAACACATTCACTCTAAATTTATCTTCTGGTGATTGTGGCGTTTCGTCATGATGCTCGTAGTCAAATTGTCGTGTCTTCTTTCGTCGTCGAACTTCGCTACCAGTTTTAAATTCTTGTTATCCATTCACCTCTTCACTCAGTTCTTTTGCCGTTTTTAGAACTTTTTTAAAATTTGTATCTGATCGATACTCTTAAGAATATTTTTAAGTTTTCGATAGATTCTGAAGCAAGTGTAATGTTCATATTTTGTCTTGAAGCATTTCACTCACAGGGTTTATTCATTATGTAAATCATGCCAGCCAAGTTATAAGACAACAAACAAATTTGTTGTCCTTTATTTAGCACATAATAAAGTCAACACATAGCACAAACATTAAAATTTCAAAACGGGCAGCGTAAATTTCTCCTAACTGATATATTGTAGAGGGCGGATTTATAATTTTACTTTCCCATAGCGTTTCTGATGGCTGTTTCAATGTTAAATTTTTTACGAACTTTAAAAGGATTGCCCAACGTTTGTAAGTGAATGAAAAGAAACTAATTGTACCTGCATTCACTTTGGCTGCATTGTTAATGATTAAATTTAAAGTATGAGCAGCACATGTAACGTAAAAAAACTCGAGGATTTTTGTTCAAAAGCAATTTTGGAGTTCATATTTGTCTCATTGTCATACCCTAGACCTCGCATGTCTTAAATGGGAATGTTCCATTTTTCCAGTTGTGCCATTATTGTTGCACCACGTCCTGTGGAATCTGACATATCTGCAAAAAAGTTTTCCCTGATCTTGACAATTCCATTGTCACAGGAAACAAAGCGAATAATAATGGTCATTTGTTCTGTTTTACTTGCATCAGGTGTGCAGTCTAAAATTATGGAAGAATATTTAGATTTTCGAATTGATAAAATTGTATCCCTGATTGCGTTACTTAAAGTTTCAAATATTTTATTTTGACTGTATTTACTCAAATAGTGTAATCTGTTGTTTCGATGTAGGATCCTTTCAACATGATTTTCTATAACTGGATCAAACTTCGCAAACAGTTCGACTAATTTTAAAAAATTGCCATTGTTCCTTTCATATAATTTATCAGATGATCCACGAAAAGCTAAATTTTGGCTACCAAGGAATTTTATAATTTAAATCGAGCGTTCTGAAACACTCGTCCAATGTTTCTTTTCCATTTCATACATGTTTTGAGTCTGGCAATCATTTGTAGTTTTTTTTTTTTTTTAATTTTTATCAAGTTCCTTCCATTTTAAGAAATTTTTCATGTGAGTTAAAACTAGTCTCATGTCTATGCAAAGTTGTACTTACATTTCTCCAATCGTTATAACCTTCTACAAGACTACTTGATCCAGTAGGTGCGAAAAGTTTATAACAAAATCAAAAAACAGAAATTAAAGTTTCGAAATAAATGAGCTCCCCGTTTTCCATTTTTCTATTATAATACGTGTCGCCAAATTTACGACCATATGTATCTCTGGGATATATTATATTTTTCTTTTGAACAGCTACCATTTCCATTAAAACAATTCGTAATTTTTCATCAATATTTCCCCATTCACTTGGATCTTCTAAATTTACAGAGACTAACAATGTGTTAGTTTCGTGGTCAACTACAACTAAATCTTCTTCAAACTGTTTTTCACTTAATTCAGCGTCTTGTTATCTTGTTCAATAGTACTTTCATTCAAACTGGATGATGTGCACGGTTCTTCAACTCTGATTTCTGATGTATCGAGTTGGTTACAATCTGCATCAGAATATTTTAACAAATTTATTAAGAGCCCCAGTTTGTTTCTTAATATCTGCTTCTTTCGCAGCATGACGCTTACGATTTTGTGCACCGAATAACTTTTTTTTAATTTTTGATTCCATTTCTATTTTTCATCCACAAGAAATTATTACACAACACGACACAGAGACGAAATAATAGTCCGCACTGCGCTACTGTCAGTAGCCTACTGAGATGCGTACCATATGATTGGTTAACTAGCAACAAATGTTTTGTAAGAAAATTCTCACTGCGAAATTTTTAACAGCCGGCTGATCAAAGATTCGGCAATATACAATTTTTTTAATGTTTATTCGGTGTATCTGGCCTTATTTGTTTTAATATGGATCATTCTAAGAATTTTTTGTTCTTATGATAAAAATTTTGTTTCTTAAATATAAACTTATGAACCGTGCCCCCTTCATAGTGATGCCCGCATTCTCTGTGGGCCCTGGTGACAGGTCTGTGGAATACTCCCTACAAGTTAAAGATTTGTGGGTTATAAAGTTTAGTTGATAGGCGGAAAAGAGGGAACATGAGAAAGTTTTAAGATATAAAACGACTCTAGTGTGCTTTTTCTCACTTATCCTTTCTCATTTACCCTACTGTACTATGATTATCCACCTTCCATATTTACTATGAATATTGGAAATTTATTTGTCAGACTGAGCCACCAATATATCATTTAATTGGCATAAGACTAAATAAAACTATCGGTAGATTTCCCTCTCTCTCTCTCACGAGCGAAGTTTCTTTTATTAACGTTTCTTTAACAGTCGTGGTTGGTAAGTAACCGAACTGCGTTTCTATTGCCTTAAATTATTTCCCGCTCACAAGTCCGATTTATTTAAGAACAGTGCAGTTGTAAAATAAAAGATCAGGCAGCACTATTTTAACAAATAATTAAAACCCATTTATTTAGAAATTATACATGAATTAAATAGGGAGATTGCTTTCTCTATCCATTTATAAAATCTTTAGCATAATTTATAACCTTTTTATTTTAACACTAATTAACTTCTTTAACTCAAAATCTTATTTACTCTCCGCTTACAAATTCAACTTATTAAATTTCTACTTGCAAAGAGGTTAGCTAACTCTGTTAAGTTATCTTTACAATTTTTATATCAACTTCCAACATGCCAATCGATTCTCTTAATGACACTTCTTACTGCTATTAACCAAATTCTTAAGACTTTCTAGAACATACTATAAGAGGAATTGTACAAAGGTATGGAACTTACAAAGGCTCTGTATCACACATTCAGTCAAAAGCCTTGCACAAAAGGTTCTAAGGTAATTCTTTCATCTCAGACCTTGAGCTTCCTCAGGAGTGTCTGTCTTCAATAATATCTCATCGGGAAAATAGTGGACTATGGACTGCGGTACTCATTCAGGTCCGGCAAAAGGTTGTTCTCCCTCAGCGAAAAGAAAAACTTCTGAGTGAAGCTGCCTCGGGTATTTCACATAGCCTTTTCTCTTCTGCTTTGGCTCGCCGAAAATGCCTGGACGACTGCTGTTTCCAATATCTCGAACTTCCACCAACTCTCAACTGGGATCCCTCTCTCTGGTGACTGGAACCAGGAAGCCACTTATGCTTGGCAGAGTTCCTTTTATTTTTCGATCTCGGGACCTTGCACTAAGGGTAGTAAACCCCAAAGAATTCAGCATATGACTCTTTTATCTTCTTTTAAGTTTAATCTGCTCTTTGTTCTCCCATGTGCAATCTTTTGATCGTATTTTGCTGGCGAGGGAAACTTGTCTCTAAAACTAGCGGACCGCTTTGATAATTTGCTTCTCCTTTCGGGGCAGCGAAAACTTTTCTAAACCTAGCGGCAGTCTTAGATACTATCTTTAAAGGTGTTAGTGCAGTAAGCAACTCTTATATACTAAACTAGTAAACAACTTTTCCTGCGCTCTTACACAAAACTATATACATATACAAAGTTCCCCTGGGAAAGCATTGTCTTTGTTTTCGACGTTAAAACATTAAATACATTCACTTCCCACAGAGTTAACTAAATTAATATTTTGCAAAATAGACATAGAAACAAGGTTATTTACAGTTCTCATGGGACTTGACCGATGTAAAGTGCTTTGGTATTTTTAAGCTACATCGAGATTTTACAATATGACAATCAGAGAAGTAGGGGCCATCCGTGTAAGTGTGTGGTTAGTATGGGGGTGCTGACCAGATTTTTTGTTTGGAGAGTGGTGAGTGAGTGTAATAGATTGATATAATTGGTTGTGATTACCCATGCGATGAATGTATTCAAGGAGTGGGGTGATAGGATTGTTGTGTATGATGGTTATTTGGGTCACCCACGATGAGCCTTCAACCTCCATGGAGATGCCATAAAAATAATACTTCTTCGATGATACTGACATATATGAAAAATGATTGCAACTATTAAAGAGCGAACGAAGAACATTTCTTTCTGATATACGTTTTATATAAATGGAGAAGTTTACATAACGAATAAATGCGTAATATTATTCACTGATCGCTGCGTCACATATTTTTCTCATCCACCATCCCATGAAAAGTGCTAACAATAAAATGTGTAGCCCGACCCACTAGTGCCCAGAAAAATGTCAATTACAAGGAATTCCTAAAATTACTATTGGGAATAATAATTAAATTTCATTAGTAAAATATAGAGCAGGAAGGCCTCCATTTAGAAAAATCAAAATATTAGAATATTATCGATCCCCCTATAATCAAATATATAAAAAAAGTTCAACAAATTTGAATTTTACCAGAGAGATTATGGGACATTATTTTTATTATCAGAAATGTCTTGGTATGCACTACTTAAAGACTCAATCTGTCCGAGAAACACGTATCTTCACCTTTTACTAGTGCTTAAAATAGGTTTCACTGGCCTGACAGCTGTTTCGAACTAGTTGGTTCTCATCAGAGATCAGGAAAAAATCTTGGGAGCAAAAATTATTTTGATACCATAGCAATCTTATATCAAAGTTAAATTCATCCTAAATGATCTTTCTATGGTGCACGAATACAGAGCTGGAAGGTTTAACGGCAAATATTAAAATTTTCAAATTGAGAATTAAATATGAATTAACACGGACTCTGCTGCGTGCTTCCACATATTGTGTGTGGGTGTGATTCAAAAACGCTGATCCTGTTTGCTGAAAATTGTAATATTTGCCATTAAACAAAATCCTGTTTGCAGGAGTTTGTGTACTGAGTTAACTCATTCCCACCCAAGACTGACTGCATGGCTACAGTACCAAACAATACTAATATAGAGACATCTACATTAGTATTGTTTACTCCACTGTTCACAATACTAATCCAAATACTTCTAGAATAGTATTGTTTAGACTAGAGACCGAGCTTTGTTGAAATCATTTAGGGCCTTCAACAACAATCTAGTTGGAGGTCATCTAACCTGAATAGCTCGAGTATGTGTGAACTGAAGAACATAACATTTAATAGGAGCGTTATGCATTTTTCATAATGCTTATAAAAAAATGAAGGTAAGATAATTTTTATCAAGTTTTATGTTTATTTTTTTTCATCGGATACTTAGTTTGAAAGAATAAATCTGTCAGCATGACCAAAGTGATTTGAATTTACTGAATGTTAGTTTACGTTTTCCTGTAGGGAAAAACCTTTTGTCATTGAAGCCATGCAGTGGCCGTAAATTATGTAGGTTGCATGAAAATTAATTTATTTCCAGTTTAGTGTGAGTTTGATCTTTCGGAAACTTCACTGGTAATTCCGTACATTACCCATAATACTTTACGCGTATGGATGTGGGTGAATTCCGAACGTATTTCCAGTTTCGGTTAAAAAAGCCTTTGCACAGAAGGTGAAGGATGGGATTCACCTAAGTCATTTACATTACACCAGTTTTTGCATAATCTTCATCCCAATGTTTTAAGCATCGTGTTAGCATTCCTGATATCTGAGCTACTATAGATTTTGGAATGACTGAAAATGAAATATCCTCTTACTAATGCTTTCTTCGTCAGATTTATGTTTTAACGAAAAATTAATGTACTGAGTTTTAAAATATATATTTTTTTTAAGTAACTGTGAGTTATAGACACTTCGCTCTACCATAACGCACTGAATATATTAACAGCGGATGATTGAGAGCTGTATGAGAGAAAGATTAATTACTAAAATTAACCATTATTAAAGGAGGATATGTTTTAACTTGGATAAGATAGTCAGAATGAACTTTATCTAATGTTGTTACGTAGCAATCTGATAAGATAAATATTATCCGAACTAAGTTGGACAGACGAAATGAATGAAGTTTGAAATAGATGGAAGAAGGTTGAGACCATCATTTTGCTAGAAAGGATTGAGTACACCGTAGTACCACCCAAACCAACCTACCTCTCACCATATATTTCCTATTATTTCATTTTTATTACTAAAGAAATTTGATTGCATTCAACCTATAACCCGTCTTCTTTCTTAATTCTCCAAATCGTCAGACATAGCTGCGAAACAGTCAATACAACCATAAGATGTCGTCTTTCATTATTATTGATTAGAATGTTTGAGCCCTAAGAACCTAATAGTTATTGCCATGGACACACCAGGAACCCCGATCAATAGAACAAACGAGGAATATTTTAAAGCTTCTAATGAGAAGGTCTTGTCTGAGTCCATGAAAGGAATCTGCCATTCTTATTTCCCAGAATAATGTGATTTTTAAGACATTCGATAGAATTTTAATTATTTTGGAAGAGACAGTTTTAAATGCAGGGTTTTCTTTCAAAACAGGTTTGGTGTGTGTGTGTGTGTGTCGCCAGGGCGTTTATAATATTATTACTGTTTTTTTTTATAATTATTTATATAATAATTGTTAAAATATTTATTTTGTGTTCGCACAACTTGTAATAAGTCAGGTAAATTAAGATTGATTTCGCAGGTGTGTAAATTTAAGGATAGTTAATTAAATGAATAAATCTGTATAGAATATGTTGATTTGGTTTCTAATTGAATTAATATTATTAAGGGAGATCTCCTGAGTGCTCGAAACTCACCGAGGTAGGCTACATGCTACATCCACCAGCTATCATACTTATTCTTGAATATATTCACGCTGCTTGCACTCACAACATCCAATGGCAATCCATTCCTATTCTCACCACCCCATGAGAGAAAAATTTAGCCCTTACACCCTTCTCAACAGCATTCATTCTCTTGTTCTTTCTCCACTCCTCCATCAAATGAAATTCTGCATGAACCTTTCAGAAGTATGTAAGTGTCAATCAAATCACCCCTGATAATCATTTTTAACACTAGATTTTGTACATTCTCCACCGTATCAGAATCGCCACGGAAAGCAGACCTACGCACAATAGTCCAAGTGACGTCTTATGAAAGCCTTGTAAAGAGGAAAAATAATATCCTTATTGATTATATCTAGTTTTAATAAGAATTAATACAGTGAGAAGGAAGTATTTAATGGTGATTAATATAAGCAGTATTATGGAACCTATTAACTGGATTGTAAATTCATTTTTATTTGCATATATTAAATAATTAATGCTGATTATTAAATTCAGTCTGTAGTTATTAATCGATTGTCTCTGACTGATATGCAATTGCGCTGTTGAACAAACTTTTGTCAATACTTTAAACTGATTGTCTTTCTCAGAATCTGAGATGTCCTTGCAATGCATAGAACCCTTCTAGGCGTTTTTCTTTTTTATTTCTTATCTGAAGGTGAGTTAGCTGGTCTGATACGGAAGTGGCAGGTTTTTCAACCCACAGAGTAGGCTAGAGGCGTACACAATGAACAGACGTAATACACTGGCCCCGTAGCCTTAGTTGCTTTGGTCACCAAACATTAATAACAAAAGAAGTTTTTTCGATTTCTGATAATGAATTTAATACTATTACTACAACAGTTCTAGCTACAGTTAATTAAAAATAAGTAAAGTCTAGATTACAGAGATAAATAAATGCAGTTCTTTCCCTGCAATGATGTCTGTGTTTTTATAAGGAATTAAAAAAGAAAGTTCTAAACTTAAGAGTCTGGGATTGCATGCTTTCATTGATCTTAACGGTTGGTCTCGTTAGCAGTGATGGCGTAATTAATTCGCCATCATTTAATTTGTATCACATAAATCACATCCTACAGTCAGTAATCTGTCTCTCGTATAGCGCTAATGATGACTAATACTTCTGAAAAATTCTAATAGCTTATTAGGGTAAATATTTGCGAAATATGATTAGTGTATGGCAGCGACGATCATAAAAGGATTAATTCTTGAGTTGTGTTGCTTAAATTGCTAGAAAACCGAATAACACGGCAATACTTTGTATGGAACATGTTCATTTGTAACATCATCCGACAGCTATTATTGTTCCTTGCAGTGCCGAATATCTGACAATCCAACAGGTAATACGATCAGCGCGGCTACAGACCTCCTTAGTGTAACAGCTATTAGTCGGCCACTCGTTGGCTGTCTCCAGTGTGACATGTGCTGACAAACAACTTGGCTATTGACATGGGGAATGCTAGTATCGCGCTGCTGAAGCCTGTATGCTTCAGCAAGTAAATTGATGTGTAATCGAATTGGAGCAGCAGTTATCTAACAATAATGCAAACATGCCTCAGAAAGGAAATGGAATACGAAAAGAACGGAGCACTACCAGTAAGCAAAAAAGAAAACACCAGATATTATTCTTTACCAATAGTAGACAACAACAGTTAAGAATTTTATCCCTCCCTAATTCACAACTCCGGTTGGCCTATGCGATGTTTTGAAACTGTCCACAACATACGACATTCGTTGAATAGCGAAGTTGGAGCTTTTGTTTAGTTTTAGGTGACCAATACGAAGTTTGAGTATCTGGGAGTCCTTAGTGCTGCATGCTATTGAGTATATTTGCAGCGAGGATGATAATTCGTTTCGTGATATAGATAACAATATATATCATTTGCTGCTGATATATATCAGCAGCAAATATTCCTGGTGTACGGTGCACATCAACAGAATATCACCGACATTATATTTTCGTATTTATTCTGATAAAAACCCCTCCGATTGTTTTCCCCTGGCTTCGCCTGATTACTAAATTAAACACTAGATTAATGCTTCATGAGGTGGACACTTTTCGAATCGTAAAATTGCATTGCATACTGTCACCTTTGAGTCCCTTAGACATACAGATGGCAAAACGTGTCAAATTCTTAGCAGTCCAGAATGCGATTCAGGGTGTGCGCCGAGGTAATCGTTAGTGGCTATGATCGGTTATGGTGTGAGGCAATCCAATTGAACGTTGTCATTCGTATTATGAATTGCTGATTTTGTTTTCATCTGTTTTACATCCTTGAAGTGTGAACTGTTTAAGACACCAGTGTCGAATGAGGTTGAAACTTGCGTATAATTAGTAAATAAAACGATTTATTTCAGCCTTTCTTTGGTTCAGTCCGGAGAATTAACAATTTCTCAAATTATTTTTTTTCCCGATTTTACTGCTGTATTTAAAAATCGGTTCAAAATTCAAATTATCCGTGTCTCACTCGAGTATTTGGTTAGATTAGGTTGATAACCTAATCTTACCACGAAGCGTAAACCCTTTGTGCTTTTCTCATAAACGGCGCATCTGAAGTATAGCTATTGTTCGTTTAACCTTTATAGTTTACATATTTAAAATATATTACTCGATAAATTAAAGTATTCCAAGTTATCCTATATTATTTGCATTGGACAATTAAGATGAGCGCTGATGCATAGCACATCAGCGCTCATCTTTATAACCGATAAAAATGCAAACATGCGTTCAAATGGACGTGAAATTTGAAGCGCTGGTTGTCACTCTACAGTACACCAAAGCGTATAACTTCCATATTGAGGAACTCATTTCTCAAGCTTTTTTTCTCCTTATAGACAGTAAGATAGCGATAAATAATTATTTAGTGTTTTATCATTAAATAATTATTTATCGCTATCTTACTGTCTATAAGGAGAAAAAAAGCTTGAGAAATGAGTTCCTCAATGCGTTTTTATAGGAAAATCGAAGTACATGAAAAGACTAGACACTTGAAATTTAGGTGAAACCGACGATTTAATGTGTTACAGATAGCGGAAATAGTAAAAAATATTTGTTGATTTACATTACGGATTATAGACGGGAAAATATTAGCGATAAAGCATAATTAAAACTACAAAATTGTTGTACGAAGACTGCACATTTTAATTGTATTTTAATTAATTAATATTAATAAGGTATATTAATTTAGGATGCATGGAAGTGTTTAATATTTTTTAAAGAATTTAAAAGATCTTTTAAACTAGTGTAGAAAAAAAAAAATCTGAAATCAGTATGTTGCTAATACTTTACAGATCGAATTCTCGTTAAATGGATTTAATGTTGAATACAATTTATTTTCTATCTGTGATATATTTCTTGTATAGCTAAAAGCAGATTTTCTCATAAACCGTGAATTCTTTTTGAATCATTCAAATAATCTTCAATATGTTATGATGGAAATGTACATCTACTGATAAGAAAGTAATAATTAAAAAAAAAACTCCTATATTGTAACCGTGACAATGCAGACATACAACCTAAATATGTAAAGATAATTTATTTTCCACAATTGATCAGGTAAAGTTTTCCAGCCTGGAAAAATACATTAGTAATTAGGGTAAAACCATCAGCAGACATTAAGTAAATAAATTCTAGAATAAAATTAGAATTACGAAAGAGATAAGCAGTCTCATTCTGTCCCTACGTATAGTATTATAATGAACAAAGCAACACTTCCGGTCCCAGATAAATGACATTTCATTATCCTAGGCCCTTATTTCTTTAACACTGAATCAATTATTTATTCATCCTATCAGAGCTTATAAGCTCTTCGAGAATGATCTAATATTCTGTCGAAATTCCCAAATTGTTATGTACGTACAAATGCTGCATCAACCCCATGAATAGATTTATGCAATTTATTCTTAGCTGTGTATTATCGACTATTCTGTGTTGGGCATAGCTCGCTCGGTAATGATGTCCTTTGGTTGGAAAGATCACAGACTTTGAGTTGGCCGGACTCGTACGGTAGTAGAGGGGCTTTTCTATCGTATCAGAATGACTTGAGCAGGCATAATGGATATTTAGGATTTCAACAGTTATTATTTCGATAATGAGGACTATTAAACACTTTAATAATGATTCATAGTTTAGTTTGTATTTATGACACAGACAACTAAGCGCAGGAGATCGGGCGGTGTGTTATGTCTAATAATTTTTTTTTCAGCTGGTTTCGCTGTGGGAGATCTCAGCTCAGTTGAAGGCCTTATAAAGTTCCCCGTATTCTAGAGATTCCAATCGAATTATTTTCAGCTAGAATATAAATATCGCATTATTCTTAAAAAAAATTGCGTATATCAGAACCTCAAAAAATTTTATTTGCTGTTAATTAATAGTGATTTTGCAAGAACATCTTGATGGAATTAATAGCAAAAATCCGAATGAAAGCATCTCAATGCTGATACATTTAAGGAAATATTAAGTCAGTTTTTCTTAAAAATTGCTATCTGATGAAATAATGTTCAGTTCCCTTTATATACGAAATTTGGTGTTGTAGTCACAAATATTATTCGGATGAAAAAAATTGGGTGGTGCATAACTTACACCACTTAAACCATTTGCTTTAGAAAAGCGCTAGCAAATGCTAAACACGAATTTGATGGAGAACGCGAACAGTAGCGTTGTTATTTCTCATTCGAAGAAGGTTACTATCTTTTCTTGCCACGCCGACGTTTCTTTATTCTCTTAATGAAGTGGGGAGAGAGGGAGTTCCTCAGAATATTGCCACAGTTTATCTGAATTTAGAATAATTAATTCTTGAGTGCTAAGTCTGCATTCATTTCAATTGCACTTCCAAATAGGCAATTCTAACGTTATTTAATGAAAGGTTTCTCGAATCCATTTTAGAAAACACTGGAAATCTTATTAATAAAATTCAAGCAAATAACGTATTATAATTCTAACAAGCATTATAAACGTATATGTATGTTTATCACAAGCAAATCGTAAGAATTATAAATTATTTTTTTAACTCTAAATATATGATTCTCTTTATATAGAAACATTCATATCGAATTACTCACTCAGATATTCTGGTTTTTGTTTCACCAATTATCTTTAACCCATTGTTAAGACATTGTTCGCTTTTGTTGCATATTTGACTACAAGAAATGTTATCTGTTGCAACAAGATAGTGAAGCTGATAAATTCATGACATTGCTGCGGATGACTATAGGTCATTCAGAGTAACTTTTATATCCCTTGTAGTCTTTCACTGTGTGTATGCTGAAACCAAAGTTTTAATATAATGTTTAGCTTACGTGTCTTCCCTTCCTCGTACCATCTTAAGCCTCACTAACTATTCTAACTGGAACGTTTAGTGGTTGTGGAAGGCTACTGTAACGCGCCGTGGATAAGACAGTTAAAATATTTTTAATAGCCAACCAATTTGGACGATCATAGTTCTGAAGTATGGCAATTTTACATCTTCTAGATCCTCCATACCGCTCTATGCTGTGCTCTCATTTAGTGAGCAGTTTATATTCGTTCCTCTCCTTTATTCCAGTCGAATAAAGATTCCAAAGAGGGCCACATACCACCATTATGACAAAAGACGACTTGGATTCTATCGCATTTATTTCTCATAAAAAAGGACTTTTTCAATTGAAGGTAAGTTGGTCTTTCTCCCTCTATAAGATATGGCAGAGAATGTTTGTACTCTAAACTGGGGTTTTGTATCTCAAAAAAAAAAAAAAACATAGACGCCCTCGCTACAAGCACATCATAGGACAGTGGTAGTCATGAACTTAATTCTTTGATTTGAAGTTTATTGAAAATTTGGTCATAATTTGTGTAATGTGTGACAGAGAAACCGAAAGTGAATTTGTGGAAAATATACAAAACGTCTGTTTAGATTAGGAGTTGATTCCTTAATAACAACCATCCGGGGAGAAACAAGAACGTACATAAGTAAACTACTGTCCCATTGAGCAAACCAACGAATCCAATTCTTCCACAATGGGATCAGGAATGTACGATAATAACTATGGTCTGATAAGTTATATTCGTTTCTTTTTACACAAATGTTATCTTCTATGGTAAGGTTTCCTTGCAGTTTCTTGGAATTGTTGCTTCAGATTTCCATCTACAATCACTGCTTCTTTCCAAGTCCTAGAAATGTTGAAACGAAAACCAGTGTGGCATCCATCCAATGAATGTTTCACTTTTCCAACCCATATTTTATATGAAATACATTTAAATTTCATCGTTAGGATTCTTTTTGTTGCAATCCATCCTTCCTATCTTTTCCCGATCTAATCTTTTCATTAGCATTTCCTAAAAATGTATGCCCAATTGTTATTTAAATCGAATACAAGTTTCCAATATACGTTTCTAACTTTGATCGTTCCAAAGTATTAAGGTATATCGTAAATTACGTGGAAATGAGTAAAATCAGCGCGAGATTTACGATTCTGAAAGTGTTAATTCCTTTATCTTAACATTCGCGCATTCATACATTTGTCTCCCACCTGGAAAACGGAGATATCATGCCAGGGGTGTGGTGATACGATTATATTTCTTTGAATCTTTAGTCAAATCATATTAGTCATTAAATATATACGAACGTTTTGGTTTTTAAACCCGTTATTTTCTTGATTTCTGAGAAACATGGTTGCCTTAAGTAGTAATTTATCACTCGATATCATGTACATTATCTTTCTTTAAATTGAATTATTTCTGATGAGGAATATATAATTTTATTTGCTAAATTTGAGTTCCCATTCCCGTGTATGTTACCACTTAATGTTAAGTATTCATTCAGTTTAGTTTATATTTATTCGACTTATGCAGTCTCACACTGTTCATATGCCAGTTAACTCGAACTTTCGCAAGGAGTAACATGGAATGACGTGTTTTAGTTATTAGGATACGTTACTACTGCTGCTGAAAGGAAGATGTATATGGCACGTGCTTAATCCCAATCTTTTCAGATTTAGCACATCTTCGTCAAATGACTCCGATCATTAATTAAATTTGTTATAATTGAAAATCAATAAGTTTTAGTGACGTAGTAAGCGTGCGTACTTAAGTACGCTGCCAATTTAGCAATTAAATGTAGAAGCAAATTTTCTAAATATTTTGAATTATTGACTGAGTCAATAATTAAAAATATTGAATTATGTTAAATTCAATATTTAACTAACTGAGTTAAGATAAGTGATTTCTTGATGTTATTTTATATTCCACTGATAAAAATTCATTAAAGAATATAGACTCTAATTGACTGGCCTAGCCTTGCACGTCCTCAGTGATTCAACTCGAAAATACACATTGCGTATACAAGAATGATAACGCATGTCTTCAATTGACTGACTAGATGTTAGCAAACAACCTCTACCTCTTCTAAGACAACAAGCAACCTTTCGCCTCCTTTTCTCCACACCCAGCACAGACCTTTCCTAATTAGAGTAAGATTTATAATCCCCAAAATAAGCAAATTTGCAATACCCCAATGGAATCTAATGAAAGTCAACGGTCCAAAGTTTACTGAATTCATCGAAAACATCAACATAATTCCACCTGCAGTTGATAACTATGAAAGATTCACTATTATACTCGTAGCATCTGGCAAGAAACACATCCCTAGAGGCTTCAAAACAATCTACACACCATGCTGGTCAACTGAAAGTTGTATTCTTTTGGCAAACTATCTCGACAGCGACCACACACTGCTTTTAGTAGTATTCTTTTGACTGAGACCAGACACTGATTTTGCCCTCTAAGATCCATGGATAATGGCAAAAGAGCTCGATGGCATCAAGAAATAAACAAGCTCAACTTTCACAGATCAAATCGCAAGGCTTGATCACTGCTCCGTCAACTGGGAGGCACCAACACTCCAAACAGGTCTAAAGGAAAAGTAATCTCTAACAGTATAGCAAAACTCTTAACCCAAACAACAAGCTAAACCCAAAATTCCCACAGACGGAAAAATAGAGATCCGTCGTCTTTTTTTTTTTTTTATCATAGCCTACATGTTGACGCAGCACTAACTAAAACAAATATAGCTCCTGGCATTGATGGTATCCTTCCATACTTTATTACTCACATTGGTCTAAAAGCAAAATTCTGGCTGTCTAATTTCTTCTCCACAATAATAAATGATGAACATGTCTCAAACTTTTGGCATTAATCATAGGTAAGAGTCCTTCCAAAACCTAATAAGTCAACTGATGAAACTAATAACTACCACCCTATAACATTACTTTACAAACTTTCTGAAAGGATTATACTCTTTAGTAAACCTTGGAAAGTTATGTCTTAAGTGGCGTTAACTCCGTCATCAGAATAGATAAACCTTCAACTGCATGTTGGAGGAGTATCGCGTGTATACAGGTTGAATAATCATGGGCGAGGATAGATCATTATGGCAATCCATCCTGTAAGATAAATGTTCTGCTGTTTTGTAAATTCAGAAGAACCTTTCTTTTTCTATTGAAGAGCATTTATTCTAGTAATTTTAGTTTTTAGCAGCGGATTATTTTCCCCGCTTTATACAGTAAATCTTTCTTCCATACGGTGTCATATGCTGATGATAGGTCTGTGAAACCAGTACCTGTATTAAGCCCTTCTGGTATCCAGGTTCTATATGGGGTGTAATAATAAGCAGCTTTTGCCAGGCTTAAACCCAGCGTGTTCACTTTTTTTTAAGATGGCTAGAATTTCTCCAAAACTAGAAGCCGTCTTACCCAGTAAACAGGAGTGTCCTTGGTTCGATTACCGTCGAAGATGTGAGAAGCTTAAAGATCTTCCTTAGCCATAGTCAAGTAAGCCGGTCTGTCTTGGACAGCAGGATTTTTTCCACCAATTTATCTGGGGATTTTCATCCCGCAAACGGGCCCCGTAAACACATGCGGATTACAGTCATGAATACTACCCTTAGGGGGATGCAGCAAGGAGTGACAAAGCGGCCCATTAATTTCGTCGTGAAACCTCTCATTAGGAGACTCTACCCGTCCGTAAGGGATGGATGAGATCAATCATTGTAGTCTTTGTCAAATTGGGTGAGTTTAACTAATTTAGGTCACTTTAATCCAATATAAGCCCAGGCTGTCTCACATCTTAATTTGGTTCAGTTTAATCCAATTTACGCTCATATCACATTTTGTTCACTTAAAGCTAATACTGGTTTAGTTTTAGCGATATTAAATCTGTCTCTCATTGGTTCATTTTAAATCGAATTGAATCCAGTCACCTTTTAGTTTACACCAATTCGTTCTTTTTTTTTTTTTCGCATAGGTGTTCACAGTTTAGGCTGCATGTATTTCATGGGTTTCATCGAAATTCAAGGCTTGTTCAACAACCCAGCACTGGTGGCCGAGTCATCCAGCACAGTATAATAACATTTCATGGTTTCCACTGCACTATAATATCTTCTATCCAGCAATGATAATTAGGTTGTCTAACTTCATGTGTTTGTGTTTTCCATTATCAAAAAATGCCCTTCTCAGTAAACCGACTTTTTTTTTTTTTATTCTTCTCTGACAATTGTTACAGAAAAGTGATTTACACCCCCCAAATTAAAGGTGCATTAGTCAGCAAAGGTTGGTCGATTGGTAGAGTCTCTGCTACTAATGGCTCACGTTAAGCAAGTCTGAGTGCGGTTAGTAGTTGGAAGGGATTCCAATCATTTGATGCTGTTGCGGAGATTGGCTAGATCAAGGGGCACGGGGGTGATATGACAAAAAAAAATTAAAATTCATAGCTGCAGGTGTGTGGTTTATATATATTAATAAAATTATACAATATAATGTAATATTGTAGAAAAAATATCTAGTAGCATTTCGACATTCCTCTTTCGTTCAAATCTTCCATCCAGTAATGATAATTACGTGATTCATGTCGTATTGACTATTTTCGATTAATATAAAATGAACATCCCACTTAATTCGGTGGAGTGCCTAAAATACTGTCATATAAAATCTGAATCGCAATTGATCATCGCACTCTTTTTGAAACAGTCCATTTCTTTCACCGATTTTATTCCATTTTACTGACTAATAAACATTTAAAATATTTCATTCCTTCTCACATACGCATTCAGTTTTCACACAACAGATATTTCTCATGCGTTTTATTTTGCGCCCAATTTATCTAATAATAAGCACCTTCTTATGCCATTAAAATTCTACAAAAACTAACAGATGCCATCACAAATCTTAGTTTTTTCAAATGAATCATAAATTGTCAACAGGCAGTTTGATTTCCAAGTAATTCTGAACAGAACAGTTTGACCGTTTTGCGGATTTTGCTCAGAAAATATACACAACTGAGTTGTTTAATCAATTCGAGTTCGCTTTTTTTTTTTTTTTTTTGAATTTTAAAAGAATAGGTGTTTACACCTGGTTTTTTTTTTTCTGCTTTCCAACTCCGATTTGAACTTAACATAATATTTTTAATTCTAGGTCAGTCTTATTCGATCAGTTACTTTATTCGTTTTTTTCCCTCTAGTAGTGTTGATCTGCAAGTATT
The DNA here is from genome assembly GCF_054136105.1 of Typopeltis vanoorti. Classification (NCBI taxonomy): domain Eukaryota; kingdom Metazoa; phylum Arthropoda; class Arachnida; order Uropygi; family Thelyphonidae; genus Typopeltis; species Typopeltis vanoorti. Next base: position 21,957,472 of record NC_143555.1, on the reverse strand, counting down.
AGAGCCTCCACTCCCTTTCTGATTTAAAATTTTAGCTCTTCCATAACGCTGCTGTGACATTTGCCCTTCTATACTGAGAAACCGATATGAAGTTAAGAAATTTTGTAAAAGCTTTCCAAAAATGGAAGTTGCCCTCTCGGGAAACTCACCGGTTCATCTCAAAAAAACCCCCCTTCAAAAAAAAAAGTAAATCCTGCATTTAATTTGCTGATATACTGCCCATAGTTTCTTTCTTTCTTCCTTCCTACGTATTTTAATGTGTTCTTCTTTTTGTCGCTGATCAAACTGTCTCAAATAAAAAAACATTCACTTAAGAGAGAATCGAATAATTTAGTTAAAAGCTCTCTTTTTTTGAAGTTTAATATCGGTCTTTCTAATTTGCTAAATGTAAAGCGAAAATCAGAGTAAAATTTGCCATATGTACCAGCTCGGTGAACCTCTAAATACTTCTTCCCTACACATCATTTGGTTTTCAATACATCGGAGAGCTAATTTTAAGATATCACTCACTACGATGTGGACACATTTTCATTATATACCGTAGTTTTACATTGTATACAGTTTCTTAGTTGCTTGATTCTTTTTATTTCTTATCATTATTTGCTTTCAAATATTACAAAATCTGCTTTTCAAATCGTGTGGAAATGCTTGATCATCAAAACTGCTTCAAGTACTTACCATCTCTTTTTTGTTACGCATTCGCCGTGAGAAAACTCCAATAAAATCTCGAACTCTTTTTTTTTTTTTTTTTTTTTGTAGATTGCTTCAGCGACTGAAGTATTGCAGTCTGAGAATCGATCATTATCACCATGCATTCTGAGTAACCCAGTTTATTCACAGGTATAAAATTTTATAGTTAAATATTTATGCATTTCGGGTCAAATATAAAACCGCAGGCTAGAGCTGCCTTGCCACTGTTTCTATTCTAGCTTTGTCTACTTACACTATTCAAATATATTCATGAATAGTTATTTTTTTCGATTTCTGCACGTTTTGTTTATCTCTCTTAACGTAATTTGATATTTTTTCGAATTACTACATATATCCTTAATTTGACAACGTGTTGTCAAACACAGAAGGATAATGTGTCCCTTTATCAGAAAAACCTAGGTATAAGATTTGTGGCCACAGCGAAGTCATTTATGTATACGAGGAAGCAAACATTTAAGTGAAATTAAAGCAATGGCGTTGGTTAGCAAACTTTGAGGCTAACCATCTAGCCGGAGGGGCGGCACTTAGAATTTTTGCAGTTAATTCTAAAATACAGTCTCGAGAACTCATTTCCAAGTGTTGCTAGTTGTGAGAGGAGTTTTTCTAAATAAAATTAAGAACTACCGAAATTACTATGAAATAGACTTCGTCAATATCATCGACGATTTTCGTAACAGTAAAGCAAGAAAACTAACATTTTAGAATGTTGGAATTAAAGTTTTACTTCAAAAATAAACACTGTTTTAATTTATTTCCCTACACGTCGTTTTGACGTTTTGTAGTATTTTTAGTGTGTATTGAGAGGGGCGGCAAAAGCTCGAGCTACACCACTGCATCTAGCCATGACACATTGTAAGGGATCAGAGAAGACACTAGTGATGCATTTGTAAACAGCAGAAGACAGATCATAAGATGGTAGTTTGATAAGTATATCTCTATTCCAGATAAGATGAAATCCACAAAAATATTAGGAGGGACTCGAATCATTCCATTGCTCGTCCAAGTCAGGGAGTGATAGTCAGGAGATTGTCTCGAGATGGAAGAAGTGGCAGAATACTTCGTTGGTCACCGATTAATTGTTGGTGAAGAAGTTGGCTCTTGATCATCTGTTCGAAGATGTTTTAGAGAACTGTAGGGAATCAAGTGGACTATAGCTTGATAATCGCCTTTCTTGGAATAAGCTTAACATTGATCCCATTCTACTGTAGGGTACATTGCAGATGAGTTTCAAAGATTTAAAAAAAAATGCAGGTGGGTGATTTAAAAGCTGGTCAGATAGCCCACATGGATTGATTATGCTGATTTATTCGGTCGATAGCTATCACTAAGGCATCCTAAACAATTCAGTGCATTGCATCGTTACGATGTGTAACAGCTGCTCAGTATTAGAGATACAGGGGGCCAAAAAAATTTCGAAAGTTTTGGTTTCAAGAAATAACTTTTCATATTTGAAATTTCACTGTTGATGATCTGAGTGTGTTGCAAGAAACCTACGAGTCCAGAATAATTTTTTGTTTTATTTGTTGCGAAACAACAGACATTGCTAGAAGATTCCACTTGTTTCGTTATTTCAGAATTGATTTGATTTGATCACAAATGTCAGAAAGAACAGGATTGTAATCCTTTTTGGGAATAATTCGGAAATGAAGTAGGAGTTTATCACTGACGCAGGAGATTTCAATGCTCTCCCAGTTTTCAATACATATTTCATAAGAGTGAAATGAATAGAAAAGAAGGCGGCTCGTACATTAAGTAGCATGTTGTGCTCCTCTGAACTCCTTAAATTCTTAACTATAAAACAGAAATGCGTTAGAATGATTTATAATTACAAAAAAAAATAATAATTTGGTAATGACAGTCAAAAAGATATTTTGGTATTATCGGCAAATAATACCAAAACTGAGGCAATCATCCGTTTGGGCGATCTTAAAGGAACATAAAATAAGACAATAGGCAACGCGCCGACTTTGTATGTAAGAGATACAGTAAACCAATAATTGAGTACCTCACCCCCTAACTCCATAGAATACTTACATCACACACTGTGTCCGTTAAGCAATGAGACAACAATCATTACCTCAAAACAATTAACTATATTTGAAATTGTCAATTACGCAGATGAGAAATGATCTCCCTCCAAACTGAAGACACAACATTTACATCTGTCGTACAGGTGTTCGAAGGCACGGAGGAAGTCCCGAACGGGAACCTCCTTCATTCTCTGGGTCACATCGTGATGGAAAGAGAAAAATATCTGCGTTAGTTTTATTCTGCGGGAGCCAAATCTGGCGAATAGAGGGAAGAGACTTAAGATCGTCTTCGAAGCCAGAAATTTCTTCACATTACGCAGGAGCCTTTTCGTGCATTTTGAAGCAATTGTTGTTGTGAAACGGTTCTTACCTGCCGCTTCGCATGCGGGCGTACAAATAATACTGACCGTTCACTGTGGTGCTTCCAGGAACAAATTCTGGATTATTCCAGCAATGTCAACAAAACACAATGACCATTGTCTTGACACGTGATATTTGCAACCTGACTTGTGCAGCAGAGAAGTCGTTCCACGCTATTAAATGATCTGGCGTTTCGTTTCCGGACCAAATTGAAGACACCAACTTTCACCATTCAACTGCATGGATGAAATTTCGACAACATTCAACTCGGCGCAAACCTCGAACAGATCTTCCTCTTGTTCAAATCTCTTGGTAAGATTAATCCGGTCGTTTCCTTACGGGCACGAAGCTCTATAGCCTATTGGATATTCGCTTGTCGCAGGCCACAATTTCCCTCGAAACTGGCTGTCAACATCCTCCAGGGCTCCCCCCCCCCATCTTTAATGTTAAAAACCAGAGGAATATCAATGCACGGCTTAGACATTCATCGCACTAAACGGTTTTAGGTCTTGGTTCACTGCTGTAGAAGTTTTTATAGTAAAATTTTATCAGAGCTTCTTGACGCAAATTGACACTATGCACTCTACAAAAGTTGTGCTTGAGATTACAACACATTCTAGCGACCAAAACTATAAACACGTTTGTTCGTGTTATTCGAAAGGCTGTGTTCTAAAAAATCATATTACATAACGGCACACTGTGTATGTTATTCTAATTTCACCCTACTTTTATGTGCCTACATTATTCATTCAGCATGATATTCCCAATATGCAAGCTTCGAAGAGTTGGCTGCTTGAAGTACCTTCAGAGCAACGATTCGTTTTGTTTTACAAGCAATTTACAAACGGTACTTTGTACCGTTTGTAAATTGCTTGCCTAAATGTTTAGACTATTTATAAATAAAACAAAAATTTGTTGTCTGTAAAATTATGTCTTTTGTTATTTTTATTCGTTGACATGAAAACCTAATAGAAAATTGAGAAGGATGGTTCTTATGCAGCAAATCCAGTCACGATGTGCCTTTTCTTTCGTTTTTCATTTAAAAAAAAAAAAAATTTTAACAGTGCTAAACATTCCACTCACCCACGTCTCGCCATTACTTCAACTAAAATTCATTTGAAAAATAAAGATTATTTTTGCAAACGCTGAACAGGAAGTAAGCTGTTGGAAATGAAGTTCGAGATGATTGGTGTTCTAAAGATATCTTTTGTCATTCATTCCACTTTTTGCGGTATTTATTTATGAATACAGTACTTTGTATTGGCATTACTTCATACTTATTTTAATAAAGTGCCTTTTATTGTATTTGCCGTTCTACAATCATGTCATGGATTCGGACATTATTAATAGATAGAATAAAATACTAAAGTGAATGTATTCCCATCTCTATTCTCTTTTATACTCTTTAGAAGACATCTCTGCTGGCTACGTTCGCGTGTTTACTTTTCTCTTGGAGATAGGCGTTACTTTTCTCTTGGAGATAGGCTTTTTGTATCATTGGTATGCATATTTATTTGAATATATAAAATACACCTATTACGACTATCTATCTGAACTCTTTTTGCCTACGTTGAAGCAGTCAACATTGGCTATTAAGCGAGAAAAACTTGGGTTGGAATAGCTTCTGCAAGTCAGAAATATGTTGCTGACTAAATAAATAGGCGACACAATACAAGGGTTCTTTACTCTTTCATTTATATCTAGCTTTTCTTGGCTAAACGTAATTGTAGCACACAGTTTATACATTTCTCGACACCATATGATTTGTGGGTTTCGTGTATTTTATTTGTAACAAAACAATAGGTAGTATTAATTGTCTAGATGAATATCTGCTGAACAGTGAGCTGGTATAGGCAACACATGGGGATATTTATGCAATACGCTCATAATAATTTGAGAATAATAAAAGATTGTCTTTCGCTATCTTAATCACTTAATTAAAATGTTCGCCGCACATCATGCCTTCAGTAAGAATTCTACTCTACTTCATGAAGGGGAAAGAAACGTATTTGTTCAAAGAAAAGGTCGCGCAGTCCAGCCCACGAAGCCGAGCCAGAGAACGCCAAAAACTGTTGAAAGATTTGTGTCAACAGAGAGTCCATCCTTCGCAAAAGTGTGCGACGAACTGTTGAAGCTGCGCCAAGGTTCACTTTTAACCACTTAACTAATTAACTCATAAACGCTTTGAAAGAGTCTTTTATTTTAATTGCGGAAATATCTTTGGACAATAAAATATCGTTTATTAAAATGCAATACTGTACTTTTTCTGCCAGCTTCAAAAGGAAGCTGGCAGATAAAGCACACGAGGGTGGTTCATGATAGTAACGTTAAATACGTCATTGATAAGACAGCGATTCTCAGATAGGTTTCAGGGAAGTTCGTCTATTCCTCGATTTCTACCAGTAGGACATTTCGTCCAATTGAAAATAATTGGACAAAATGGCCTGAAAACACCTGGGTTTGAGGTTATTCGTCAAATCCTATTACTTTTCTCGCCATTAGGTTAGTCAGTTGACAGCGGACGAAATGTCCGTTGGACAAAAAATATTGGACCATCTTCCCTCAGATAATATAGGGACCAAATGATAAATCACCAGCAGGGAAAAAGTATTACTTTTCTCATCGAACAGCCAATTAAATATATTCAATTGATTATTTGATTTGCATGTCCTTGTCTATTAAGTTACTTTCAAAGGCATATTTTGAAAACTGAGAATGACTTCTGTTTTGTGTTAAAAGGTAGTTTCAAGAAGAATTTTTATTTTTTAAATAAACTACTGACCAGCTATCAGAAGCAAGAATGTCATTTAAATTTTAAGTTTCAGATAATGCTGATTCTTATTAATTATACTCAGAGATAACGAAAAACGAAGGATAATGTGTGGTGAGGTAAATGAATATGAATCAGGAAATTATTGGGCGTCCATCTATTCAAACTGTAATTGTGGGCAATTAAGCGTAAAGACAACAACCTTCACCGTAAATTAGTTTCACGGATAAGTGCGGTAAAAAAAATTTTTTTTCATATTTTATCTATAATCAATGAAAATTTCAAGCCTTTATTTTTTCTCCTCTTTCTATTCATAAAATCTAGTCGATGGCTCCTCCCTTCTTAAATGAGCTTATCTGAGATAATAATTTCCGCCCGTTCGGTTATTATATCCAAACGATGTTTTCGTTGTAATTTGTTGCTCGTCACAGTGCTGCGTTAACGATTGATTAGAGCAGGGAGCCTAAAAAGTATTAATGAATGCTGATGGTTTGAGTCGACTGCCAAGCTGATGTTCTCGGCCAGCGAACAGCAAACAAGATGAAGTATATAACGGGAAACAGTGCTGCAATGTTGATAGTACAGTTTTAGCAGCTTAAGATTATATCATGGAAAGGAAATACATCCAGAATGTTTTTTTTTTTTTTTTTTTGAATATTATGCAGAAACCGGTCATGTATTTTAGACCCGCTAGGGATTTTAAAATTGTTAAAAACTAACACGATAGTTACACAAACATAATTTTTTTTGGATTGATACAACAAATTCATACTATCTTCGAGGTTAAAAATGCAATATTTGATGTAATTTTTCTGAAGAAAAAGTTCTCTACTTTCTGATATTACTCATTCCCCTTAAATAATACCTACAAAAGAACGAAATAACTTTGAACATTTTCTTCGTAGTACACAAACAAGCTGAGTTGGAGAACTCATATCAGTATGTTGTGTCTCCCGATCTGAATTAGAGAATGTATGGGAAACTATAAATAAATAAAAAAAAAAAACCAAGTTTTATTTCATGGTAAAAAAATGTAAAATGATGGATGACATACTATTTCTTTTCACGGTGCTATACCTTAAAATACGTTCCCTAAAGAATTGTCTATAACAGATATTTGAACCAAATAATAAAAAATGATAGCAGATGAATTTGGGTTCGTCCGTAAATTGTGATAATGAAGGTCCTGATGCTGGATGAGTTTTATTTACGAGCAGGAATTGCATATTTCCTTAAAGTAGCGATCAAACTGAGTTCGCATTCTGTATTTTGTGCATGGAAGAATAGCCAGTTCCTGATCAGTGTTACTCGTTTTATCAGAGATAATATTTTATTTCTGATGGATTAAATAACTAGAAAGCATAATCGATTTGATGTTCAATTATTTCAATAACATTTGCTCTCAGATATTTCCGCAAATGCCTACCAGCAAGGTGCGTTTTCGCAATGCGTGGTCTATGAATGAGCTCTCATTTTTCCTCAAGCAAACTGACAGTAACCGATAGCTTCTCATTGATAGCAGCAGCGGAAAGATTAATTGGTGCTTTTAGCACGAATACAAGCACTCAGCGATCACGCTGTGATGCTGCAGAGAGACATTCGCACCGTAACACAGAAAGAGAACGCCACCCCTTCGAGATAGAAATGAGACCGCGATGGACTCGGAAGGACAGTTTTAGTACACAATGACTCTTCCTCATTGCACGTGCCTTGCTTTTGGAATTCCGGCAGAAATGAGGAAAGTATAATGTCAAGTTTAACCAAATAAGCATATTGAGGGGTTGCTAATCGATTGCTTTTGATATCACGATTACATATTTTTGGATCATTTAAAATACTGTATTCTGAAATTACAACCTTCCAATGGAAGATTATTAGCATAATACGAAGAAAATTCAAAATATTAAGCAAAAGCCTAATATTTAATATTAGAGGAGGTCTCTTCACATAACGAATTATGGAGATGCATAATTTTATAAGCAAATATGAAAAAATAATAAAATTAAATAATTTCATAGAAATATCTGTTGATTCATGACGATTTTTTTCTTATGGAAAAAATAAAGTTAACTCCATAATTACTTTTTTTTTTATTAATAGTCGCATAGTTAAAACTGGAATTGAAAAATTGGCAGACCAGTAAACTGCTTAAGAAAAAAAAATTAAACTGGAAATGAAACAAGAACCAAATTTAATTTCATTGGCCATAATGAAAGAAAGAGAGTGGCACTAGTTCTGTTATATTTAGAGGACAAGAGAAGCTGCAGATTTTTTTTTTTTCAGAAAGGCAATTTAAAGAAGTAATGAATTGAATTAACATTCTTTACTAAAATAAGAATAAGAATCGTAATGAAATTATGCCTTAGTCAATTCCTGGATATGATGCTGTGTATATTTTTCAATGAATTATTAATAAATAATCCGTTTTTACTGCTATTTCTAAGGGTAGTTTGCCTTTTTCCTAAAAGTTAAATTTCCTGCCGTTACCTGTCAGATGTTTAGCAGAAAGCAGCAAAATGTCTTATACAAGAAATTCTCCAAAAAAAAAAAAAAAAAATGTTAATCTTCACTTACATCCTCTCCTACAGATGTGGGAAGGAGTGCACGAGAGATATTACACGTAGAATGCAAGCACTTCTGTAGAACAGTGAATAATAAAAAAAAATAAATAGGAATGAGACGACGTTCGTCTATTTATTACTTTATTTATAGCAGTCTGTTCTGATTTACTGAATAACATCTGCACTCTGCAACAAACTGTTTTTAGATTTTAATCACTCATTACAGGACTGAACATATTTAGGAAGTGAAATGATTTCTAAGAATGCTAAAACGGTTTTGGAAAATAAATATATTTCATCAATAATTAATAACCCATTATTTTTTTTAATATATTTCACTAAAGTAATATACATAGTATTATAAGAAATCTCTTATTCTTATAATTTAGAATGCATAGATCTGAACAGCTACTGCCATCTGTTGATCTTTATAGTAACTTAACAAATTTTTTGTGAATTAATCTTTGCGAATTCTCGAATATGTTTTATCGTGCATGATGAGTACTGAAAGTATGACATCCATCGATTGATGTTAATATCATAGTTTTTATATTAAAATTAAGGATGCGTAAATAGCGGAGTGAAATGCTAGAAAATCTTTAATTGAATTTTCAGTACGTTATTCTCAGACAAAAAAGTTACAATGTATAATAATTTTCGTCAGTACAATAATTTGCGAGATTTACAGTTTTATACAATTCTATATTTATTACTACTACTATGTGGTGTTCGAACCCACAGCCTTTTGATTGTTGAGGGGATAAACTACTACACAGGTACACAAGACATTGGAATCTATCTGAATGTACGAAAGAAGTAACGAAGCCAGTCAGGAAGTAAAAATCATAATCTGTTAATCACATTAGTTAGCCATCCCTCAAAACAGATTAGTTGGATGGAGAACTCGAGTTTTGTCCAGAAAGAAAGCCTGTCCATATATCCCCTATAAAAAAACAACGAAGCAACTGCCTACTTAATTAGCCCGCTTGCAAAATGTTTCACAGCAGAAGCGTAATGTGGATTCATTTACGAATGCACCCACTTTTTTTTTTGGGTGTAAAGACCAACCCTGAAATTCCATCCAGAGTTAGGGGATTATTTTTCTAGAAATCTTCAAGCGATGCTGAAGTATTCTTAAACAGACGACAGCAATACATTTTTCTAGGAAACTTGGATTTTTTCTTTTTCGTCTCAAGTAACACCGAAACTAGCAGATGAACATTCTGTTCATTTCACACGTGATTTATAATTAATTCTAAATGAACTCAATATGGCGATTAATCGAATTATTCGCTTCTATTTTGCGAGTTTCTGCATTGGTAGGTATACAGGGAGGGTCAAAATTCCACGTGCAAACTTTAAGGGGAGGTAGAGAACATCAAAATCAACCATATTCACATAGTGAAGCATGACCGGAAACGCCACCAGAAAATGATAGGTGGCGCTGTTCGCCAGCACTCCAGGTGAGCAATTAGAGCTTCCTCATTCAAGCTTTCGATGTCGTACGAAGAACATGTGTCGTTTTACGAATGCTGAGATGGCGGACATGCACCTCGTTTGCTATATTATGTATCCAACTACTATTGAGCTGTTCAGTTACGCCTAATAAAGTTTTTTACACTGCTTACTGCCTTGTGTTATTTCTGTATCTTTGTTTCCCTGTTAGTACCTTCCGGTCATGCTTTCTTATGTGAATATGGTTGATTTTGATGTTCTCCACCTCCCTTCAAAGTTTGTACGTGGAACTTTGAACCACCCTGTATATGCGAGAACATGGTATACACGCAAACATAGGAGGGGGGCGGTTGGAAATCTGATAAACACCTAGAACAAAAATGATATTAAAGCAACTGATATAACCACAATAATGAAAAAGATCAGATTATTACAATTTGGTGATACATGGGAGTTAAAAGGTTATAAGTAGGTTCTTTCTTGTAGTTATATCAGTTGCTTTGATATCATTTTTGTTCTAGGTGTTTATTAGAACTTTCCAGACCCTCCCCTCGTATAATAATTAGTTAATAATTAAAATATATTCAAAAACCCATATTCGTATACAAAATGAACTTAATATTATAGTAAAAACCAAAGCTATTTTTACAGAAGTACGAACTAGTTTAACATACTTGACGTATTAACTCACGGCATGTTTTAGAATAAAAAATGCATTCCTTTTAAAATGTTCAAATTATTATTAGTTTCAAAAATAATTTTTATTTCAAAATACGGATTCCTGTGATCACAGGAATCCGTATTTTAAATAAATGTTGGGCTTGTTGACCGAGTGATTAGCAAACCAAACACCGTGGGTTTCATTACCGTCTTAGGTACGAATATTTGCGATTGTAGTTAGGGTGGATATCAGTTTAATTATGCGTGTGTGAGGATACCACTCAATTGACGGGATATGTGGCTGGAAAAATTTCATGTTTGTTTTCTGCGAGGCGTTTCCGGAGTATGTTAGAAATAAAACAAAATACTTAACCAGCCGACGACGCTAATATACTAAGCGATCGCATTTCTTTGTGGAAGTGACGTTAAATAAGTTTAGAAATGCAATTCCATGAAGTATGAGTTTTATACTAAGTACTGCTATATTGTGGGTTTGTTTAATTGTGAACTTATTAAGAACGATATTAGAATTTACGCAGTTTTTGTGTAAATGAGAAAAAAAATTTGAGAATTCCCGGACCTTTGAATGAGGTGATAACGTTTTGGAAATAATCTTAAAGATAATAAGAAATATTAATGCTGGCCTCTATCGCACTCCTCCGTGCACAGTAATGAAGGCACTTGAGTTAATTTGGGAATTTCTAATTACGTAATTAAATTCTTTATCGGCCAGGGTAGTTTGGTGAATTTTTCTGAAGCGGAAAGTGAGCCACCTGATTCGCCAACTGAAAAGTTGTTTGCATGATTAATTAAAGCCTTTCGCTGCAACCTAAATGCGGTTTCTTGTAACTGCCGCAGAGGATGGACATTATAAACTAGCTGGTATATTTGAGGAGGTTATTATTTTAAAAATGGCCTTTCTTGCTAGAAGGAGTCGATGGAATGGCCATTAAGAATCGTGTCGGGCTACATTTCACACGTAAAATGCCGTGTTTTGTGTACATAGAGTGATGATTGGAAGTTAGCTCACTGCTTGATTAAAAGACCTAGGTTCGTTGTACACGTCAAAGAAAAATGATGCAATGCCTTTTTTTTTGCAAATTACATACGAGAATTTACATTTTAATACCTGAAATAACTTAAAGGATGACGTAATATATGTTGCACTTATTATATTGCGTTTAATATTTTAATAATCCTTCATTAAAGATAATTTTAATTACCTGCGTTGAGAGTATACTGAAAAACTAGAACACGAGGTTTAAAACTTGAAAAAGCCGATAGGTTGGTTGTCTTAAACACTTTTCTTGGTAACATGCTACTAATGAATGAAAATTTTAAAACTAATCGCAATTACCTGCAGACTTTTCATTCTTAAGAATACGACCTTTCTCGATTGCTGCTTTAAAAAAATCATATAATTTTTTTTTTTTTTGGTTACGAAATGGGTGTATGATTAGTCTTATGTCTGTGTGTGACTTCTCCTGGCCGGTTTGCATAATAACGGGACAAAATCCCTCTCACTTCCATTTGGGACGGGAGAATTAATCTTTCAGTGAAAAGCTCTGAGAATGCTCTACACACTTAAAACCCAGGACATTCCAGTTAAAGGGCTTAATTGAAACCAACTAAATGAGTGTGGCATTCGATTTAAAACTATTTTCATAAATTCATCGTGAAAAAGCCGATTAATTCTGAATCATATGTATGTATGCCACTTACGAAGTTTGTAAGTCTATAGTGCGGTTTGTATTCCGAATAGCATAAAGTTACAATAATGTGGAAAAGCTGACTACAAAACAAACGTGGTTTCTCTGCTCTTCAATAAGCAGTGTGTGGTCTCATGCAGCGAATATCTTTAAACTGTAGATGAGGTTTTCGCTGCAGTCCATTCTACTCAGGTGGTTGGTTAGAGAATGTGAAGGTTTGTGTAGATTTGAAGTATTACAAACTCAGCTAACAGTGGAGAGAGAGGCATGTACTATACTGAGTGAAAAACTAAGTTTTTGAATGATTAGTTATGTTTCAGGATACTGCTGTATTTTCTAACTTTTTTTGCATGTGTCCTATTTCTGTGCCAACCACAAAGAATTCTAAATATACGCTTCCTGATTCCTCACATTACAAGGACGGTATATGCTCTTTCGTCGGTTTTACGTTTGATGTCAGAGAATACTATACCGGGAAAGCCTCTCCACTTTAAACTTTGCTTTGATTTTGTGCATTGTTATTACTGGAAACCATTGTCACCTAACTGGTTATTTATTTCTGAAGTTTCATTTTTTTTTTCAGTCCATTTACTCAAATGGCAAGAGGCCATCTTCGTTCACAGACTTGGTAACTTTTGTTCACTACTTCTACTGATCAAGCTGGAAGATCAGTAGAGGTAGTGATTCAGCTGCCTACCCCAATACTAAAATCATCCTACAATAACCGAGATTTGATAACCAGTTCTCTTTCACGTATGCTGTAGTTAAATGTTATGCTTTTGATAATTCTTAACATAATTTAAATCTAAGTGGCTTATCCTGCATGTGGACCCTAAATCAAAACATTCTACTATCTTTGCCTTTGGTAGTGCGAAAGGGTATTAACTCCGTGGTGTCTGCTGTTCTTCACCCGCGAGAAAGGATACAGTATCTAGGACTCTACGAACCTTTGTAATCCTGGTAGAATCAATTTAATCGTGTTCTTTCTTCTGTTTGTTCCGAACAGATGTCACAGCCAGTTAATAAGAAAAGAAAACATTTGAACTCATTACTGTTTCTCTGAACATAGAATAGCTGGAATGATAGCTTTGATCCTCATTCCACTTATCTCCTCCCGGCAGTTACCCAAGCGTTGGTTTATAACTAATTTCTCAAGGCAATCTAAGAAGACAATAACCATACAGATATGACAAAACCAATCTGCACACACAGCCTCCATACCAGCTGAAAAGGCCATTAATAGACCTAAACCCCCCACTTTGGAATTGTAGTCAACCATTTTCCTGCCTATCATAGCGCTTTGCAATTTTTTTCCCGTTTTTGAAGATCATAGGATAGCCTAAGGCTTCCATGTGTTTTCTCCATCACCCATACTTATAGATTTATTACACTTGCAAATCCCCCCACTAAAAAAAGAAATTTAACACTTGACATCATTGCTTCTCTTACGATTTCTTCTCCTAAACCAAGAACAAATCACTATATGCTTCTCTGGTTTGAACGCCAGACAAATAACCGAGGAAGTTTGAGTCCTTTTGATGAAGGTGCTCTAGAGTTAATGTTGGACTCCTATTTTCCTTTCATTCTCCAGCTATTCAACACAAAGAAGATCTCTATTTCAGCTTATTCTAAAGAAGACACCCAGGAAATAAACTGCTTCTCTGGTTTGAACGCCAGACAAATAACCGAGGAAGTTTGAGTCCTTTTGATGAAGGTGCTCTAGAGTTAATGTTGGACTCCTATTTTCCTTTCATTCTCCAGCTATTCAACACAAAGAAGATCTCTATTTCAGCTTATTCTAAAGAAGACACCCAGGAAATAAACTGTCGTCCCATCGCATTTACCTCCGTTCCTTCGAAAATAGTGGACTAGGCAGCAAAGGATCAATTTCATAACACTGGAGGTTTAAATAATTATCATCCATATGGAATCTCGACTGATATAGCCTCCCAACCGGCCGGTGTGGATGAAATATTCAACACTCCCTAGCTTTTTTCATGGATCAAAACTTCGTCGGCATTCTACCTTTTATCATGCCATTACCTTCCTCCGCCGTTAATCTCGTTACGGCTATTCTATAGCCATTAGTGGATTAACTGTTGCTGAGTGACCTTTGTGTCCCCCTCCCTCTGTCTTTCCGTCTATTCTGTTGCTTAGAATTTCATTTACTGCCCTAAGTTATTTGACATTTCTTGCCTCTAAAATGACCACTGATCAGCTTTTGCAATGAATCTATTTAGTGATAGTAAATTTGGTGTATTTTATTCTACAAATCAGTGCACCGGAAGAGTTGCACTGATTGTTCTTTCACTTTACGTATAATAATTGAATAATTTTTTTTCGAATTTTAAAATTTTCAAATGTTTGCTTTGAAAATATTATGTCAAATATTTATATTTTTAAATATTTATTGAAATAAATATGTCCTTTTTCTTTCGTTTCTAGCGAAATAGCATTATATGGATAATCACATTTCAGATTTAGAAACGATTTTTTTGTTATTCATAAAGACAAAATAAAAAAAAATGCTAAATTGCCTTACTCTGTTTCCGATTGTGTCTTTTTGGTATCAAAAATTTATATCCAATGATATTTTAGCAGTGATTCTTCGCCTTCGTCATTTATTTATTTGTATTATGCATATTACGATAATATCTAGTGCATAACCTCGTAGATATGTTGAAAATATAATGTGAAAAATATCATATACGGAATGACTCAACATTTTTGCTCATTTTGAAGATTTTCTAATGCTTCCTCCCCTCCTTATTCTCTCCTGGAACTGAATTGCATAACTACTCTAAATTTCTATACAGGTTTGAAAGCTTTTCTAGACAGCATTCAAAATCAATTACTTCATTTTACCATTTTGACAAAAGATATATGGCAATCAGATTGTATTGTGAAGCTTCTAATTCTGTTCTATTTATTTGCAATCTAAAACCAGCTGTTCTACTGTCTGCTGAAATGTGAAATTTTAGAAATAATATGC
The DNA here is from genome assembly GCF_054136105.1 of Typopeltis vanoorti. NCBI lineage: Eukaryota > Metazoa > Arthropoda > Arachnida > Uropygi > Thelyphonidae > Typopeltis > Typopeltis vanoorti. The sequence goes on along the minus strand of NC_143555.1, from coordinate 21,942,224 downwards.
TATATTTTCACCATACAAAATTGTTTATATGCATACCACACAAAAGAAAGTTCAGTAGTATTATTTGTGTTTGTTTTTCTTTTAAAAAAATCTAAATATTACTTCTTCTGCTGCTTGAAGGTATTTTCGAAATAATCTACGTCTTCTAAATACTTGGTAATATCCTCTTAGCTGGAGGAAAAGTTGAAGGCTTATTGCTCTCGGTGCTATTGAGAAGAAAGGGGAGAACACTAAAGGCTGTAGTGCAGAATATGTCAAGAATGTCTTGTTTCCTTTTCGATTGTTGATTACCTATATCCTAACAGAAATACTGATATTTCGTTTACATGCTTATACATTATTTATGCCAAAATAATTGCTTAATTTATAATGATCAGTTTCACTTTTATTATCAAAAATTAGAAATTAAATCATACAATTGTCTTAAAAAAGAGGATTTGAATTATTTTCAAATAAAAGGTGCATATGCGTTTCATAATCTTCTTTTTTTGGGGGGGGGGGTATAGACCTAAGCAATCTGTGGATATTTCAGATAATTTATTTCATAAATCGTTCGCAAGACAGCTGTTACAAACGTAAATCACTTGGGGAACATACCCATTCATTTTAGTGTAAAATAGTAGCAAAGGTTCAGTTACTTTAGATATCTAATCTAGAAGAAAATGTTGTTTGCTGAGATTAGAATCATACGTGAATAATTTTTCTGACATGATTTCTCTATTCGTTATAATGTAACCAATTTCCAGATTTTTTTCCCTCCTGCAGACTTCATGTTATATGCAGTGATTTCTTCTTTGTACTATAAGAAAAAAAATCAGATAACAGGAGAAAAATATGTAGTATTTTCTGTTCCACTGGCTGAATTTACGATGTTCTTTCTTTGTGTTTTGAAGAGAAAGTGCAAATGACTTTTTTCTTACTATTTTTGCCATTATAACACCTCATATAATTATAAGAGTGACATTTTACCGTTTTTCTCCCACACGAGAAACAGAAATAAGGTGGTAATAATATTGTTGATTCTGCCAAACTTCATTATAGCAGAAATTTTTATTACAAAACTTTGTAATATATATATCTCAGAAACAAGAAATTTGGAACCCATATCACATCAATGTTGAGTGTTGGCAAGGTGAAAATGTTCCCGTTATTATTTATATATTTCATTTATTAACTAGGGGGGCTATGCCCAACCCCCCGTGTTCCGGTATGGTAGACCAGTTCTCCTTCAATTGTGATAACTCGAAAGGGGTCCGCCCCTGAATTTTGAAGACTCGACACTCAGGGTAGCCCTTGAGTTTCAAAACGTTTCGATAAACATGACATAAAAAGGCTTATCATTTTATATATATATATAGGGTAGATTTTATTTCATTATTTTTTATTGTTTTGATGAAATACTTTACCTGGAATACTCTTTCCAGTTTCTCTGTGTCATAAAAAGAACTTAAAAATTAGTCTTCAAGATGAAAAAGAAACAGTGCATTCGGGTATCCCTCTATCAATATTTGTAGTCCTGAAAAGGACTGTTTTGATGGCCTTGAAAACAAACATTTTTTATTTCATATTGTTCAGAATTTAAAATTCTTGAACAGCGTGGAACATCTTGAAGCAAGGGTAAACACACAAAGCAGTTTTACACTCAGGGCACCAGATGTTTGTTTCCTTTCTGATATTTTTTTTATTACATACATAATATTTGCGTGCAGGTTTTTTTTTATTAGCCGTTGGTGGTACATTTTCGGGATAATGGTTGGAGTTAGCAGCGTTCAACCTCAGATGTCTGGCAGGATTTCCTGTTTTTCTGCTTGCTGAAGGTGCATGTGCATGCAGCAATGCTTTCGCAATTTCTATTCTGTATTCTAGATATGTTATGGTAGACAAACATTTTTTCTTGTACAGGAGGAAACTGTTCCAAATAACAAAATCCAAACACTTCAAAATTCAAATAACATGTCCAAACACTTTTTTGTAATATTTTTTATGCTGTTTCCTCATTACAGAGTAGAATGATAGCTGCTGATCGCACCTGTCGACTCAACCCATAGTGTCGTTCTATGCACACACAGCAATGGGTTTTTCTTTCTTCAAACCATACTTCTCCACGGATTCCGTTGATGGATTGTGCAGGGAAGATAGCAGAAAAACATCATTTTTGGCTTTCCAACGTAGTGCAAAGACTTTCCCTCGCTGACAAGTTCGGATTTCCCCCATCGATAGCTTTCCTGAAGCCAGATCTGTAGGCATATCTCGCCTTTTTGCATTTACAGTACCATAACTATCTGTGCGATGCTGTAAAAGCAAATCAGCGAGTTCAGGACACATATATAGTAATTATCCATTATAATGCAGTAACCTTTCCCCAGTAAAGGGTCTAGTAACTGCATTACTGCACGCATCGACAAGGGGAGATCCGAATATTTATCGTGCTCGATTACAGTTTGCTATCCCGTATAAGGTTTGAAATCCCAAAGATATCCACTTTCCGATTCGCAAAGCATAAAAAATTTTACTCCATACTTCGCTTTCGTTTTGGGAATATACTGCTTACATTTCAGTATATGTATGCCACCTTTGAATGGCATAAGGCTTTCATCGATACTCAAGTCTCTCTCAGGAATGTAGAGTGGTCTACATTTTTGATGGATTTTCATCAGAAAATCATAAATTTTGTTGAGGACTGGGCAAGGATGTGTTGCCTGATCGTGTTCCTCATTATTCTGAAAATGCAAATACTTCATGATGAGACTGAATTGTTTTTCAGTCATAACATCACGAAACATTGGCGTGTTCAGAATCCAGTCTGTAGACCAATACATTTCGAGAGCGGGCTTTCGATATGTATTTCGAAACTTCGGGTTTTCCACTTTATTTATTCTGATATTGCATTTGAAGGAAGATAGTGATTTTAAATATTAATTTCATCTATATCCGAATATCACATAATTTCCTGATTTACAATAATCAGGAAATATGTATATTGTCTGATTTATAATTTGCTAATTTATAATAATCACCACATAGTTTCAGTATCGAAAAATTAAAGTTATGTGGAACAATTACTAGAGAAAAATAACGAATTAAATAAAAACTGTACCTATGTTTCATAACAGTTTTCAGGTGTGTGATAGTAATGCAACGGGGGGGGGGGTTAAACTATCAGAGGCGAAATAAAGTTCAATTCTATTGTAAAAATATGGAAATGAAATTTTACATTTGATATACATATTTTGAATGATAAAAATAAGCAAATGTATCGCTTACTTTAAAAATTGGAGATAAAGCAAAGTTGCTCAAGCGTGTCCTAAAGGAAATCTGTTAAGAATTATTCGATTTCGATGGTTTTGTACAAAAATAAAATTAATATAATCTGAAACGTCGGCAGCCGGTTTTCTTTTCTTTTTTTAAAAGAATATTCCAAATAATTATCGTGAATTAATTTCTTAGAGAACAAAGAAAAATATTTTGTCTAGTAGCGATTAGAAAAAAATTGGCACAAAAAAATAAAAAATTAAATTGGTTAAGTGAAGAAATTATGCAAGACCTTTATTTTGTCCAGAAATTAAAATTGTATTGTGCAATAAAAAGAGAAAACAAAAATATAAATAATTTCTCTATTTTTAGTCTATCATATATAACTAAAATCCAGTTCACCAGCATGGAACAAGAAAGTCCGTTTCTTGTTATAGGCAACTGAGAGGCAGCTACGAATGGGAGATAATCCGATTAACCTTTCTCTTCAGCGTGAGGGTTTATCACACCTTCTAATGGACATGACAGTCAAATTGCACTTATTATCCAGGTTCTTTAAACAGGTGGGCTGAATCTTATCCAGATTTAGTTGGACGTCTATAGACGTCCTAGCCGGTATAGTACTTAATACACCAGCCGATCTCCTAGCAAACATTACCATCCCAACCGTCCGTCCCCCTCTAAAATGCAGAAAATTGTGTTTGCTTGTTGACATTTAACTGGGCCTGGCCTGAATGGTTATCTTATAACCTGGCTTCAATATTTTATAGTTGTGATGACAGTCTCATATTAGGCCATTCAACTGTATTTCGTTATGGAGTTTGTTTCCTCTCTTAAAATTTTAACACAAATGTCGAAAGACACAGAAACTGTACTATTTTTTTCAACGCTGTCTTTTCTACATAAGTTCTCTCAGTGAAATCAAATTCCTTCAATACTTTTATTGGTGAAATAGACAAATTCATAATTTTGTAGAGCGCCATTAATAGTTTGGAAGATTTTGAGGCATCTAAGGCATTACTTGACGATCAGCTTGCCCCCCCCCCCTTTTCTGTTACGGAATATTACTTTGAAGATCCACTTAAGTCCTGATGGCCCAAGTTTGGTCATTTGTTCATCTAGCTTTACTTAAACTTAGGAGACATTAAAAAATCATTACAGCAGATAGAACGAAGCACGTAATTCACGACGCAGATGGTTACAACTAGCAAGTTCCACTACTAAGAACCCGCTGGTGATGACACTTAAAATGTTTAACATCGCAAAAATAAGTACATAGTCCATTTGCATTGCTTTTATTTCACAAATAAGGTTGAGTGTAAATAATAAAATAAATAGCACTGTAATTCGCAATAAACCGCTGACAAATCTTGCTGTTTTCCTATAAGATCGGTAGTAGGATCTCTTTTAAAAAAAATTGCCTGCGGTCCTAGTTTTAGTTAGAAGAAGAAATGCACTCATAGCGTAGCACCATTTCGGTGCATTGAAGATAAAGAAAAGGAGAGGAAATGAATTGTGCGACCCTTCTCATGCTAAAGAAGAAGTTCATAGCTTCTTGAAAAAGAAATCACGATCTTGTAGAACTCCACACTGATGAAGACCGCTGTGCCGGAAGCCCTCTGAAAACCTGTCAAGTTCCAGTAGCTTGTTCAAGGTCGCTGCTTGCATGGGAGCATCTCATTATCTGTTCTGGAATAAGATTTTCTTGTAATTTTTGTATCCTTTATCATTGCAGCAATTTTAAAACATTTTACTTAAGAAATAATCGAATTATTTCAAAATAAAATGGACTTTACTCAAAAACACTTTCAATTTGTTTCAAATGCAAATACCATTGTTACTCAAAATTACGATGCAAGTCCAACCAACCTCATCATCATATATCAGAATTGACACTGCTGTATTAAAATTAATTCCATACAATATTTGATTGTGTTTACTTCTTTTTAATTTGCTAAATACATCTCGCGTCTAAAATATTTTATGTTTAGGCAAGCACATTGTGTTTTTTGCAAAAGAATTAAACCAGTCATCGACCACACGTTCAGCATCCTTTATCCTCTAACCCAGATTTTCAACCTTTTCCATAATGCGGCACACAAAATATATATTCTTTTAATTTTTGTTTTGATGATCTGGCAAAAAAAAATAAGAATAATTTTGATTGATTTACACACACAAGAAGAGAGGAAGACCAGACACTAATAAATAAATGCGCAAATTACGACATCTTTCAATTAATTTGTTTTCATGCGGCACACCGGTTGAAAATAGCTGCTCTAACCCATTCCGAGATGGTAAATCCGCAGTCCTACTGGAAAACGAAGTTTTTTGAAACAAATCTTTTATTTGTAATATAAAGAAAGCAAAATAATGCCTCCACTTGTTATTTATTACATTACTTAATGGATATTTAGTATCTTTTTCATCTGTTATAGGTTCCTCTTTATAGTTTTTGGTGAAACCAGAGAATCGAATCCATGATTGTTTTAGATCAGAATAGTCAGCTACAAGAAGATTTCTAGTAGCTGACTATTCGGATTTCTCTGTGTGTAAATTAGCCAGTCAGCTATTGTGTTAATGTTTTTTCCCTAATAGAAATCAGAACCGAGGGGGACACAGGCCATTTACAACCCGATACCAAGCTGTTTGTTCACCTAATTTCTGAATGCATTTACTAATTATCTTCGTTGGAAATAAAAGCTGATTCTGAGGATCTCACACTTTTAAGCTGAATAAATTTGCTAGCGTCACTAATGAAAAAAAAAAGATCTTGTATTGAGTTTTGTTTAAAAAAATTACATTTTTCCGAACCTGCTGACTTATGGGCTACAGTTTGGAGTGAATATCATCTCTACCTCCCCAGTAGCCAAGACTACTGGGGAGGGCAGGTGGTTCAACTGAAGTTTAGTATGATGTTCACGAGTATTTTAGTTTACAAATTGTCATCTTCAATCCTAGTGTAAACTAGTTTCAAAATATATGGACTATCTAACTGTGCTAATCTTTTTCAACTTTTCGTAAGTAGAACTGCTAAGAGAGAACTCCATAGAATCAGTATTTTCTCCAAAAAAAACTTAATTTTGCGAAAGTGCAATCCACCTAAAATTGATTAGTCTATTAATGCAGTCCGTTTCAAACCCGCAAGTATCTCGGGAGATACTTCAGGGTGTGAAGTTACTGATTTCGAATACTCGGCTGGCTATCCAACGAAATGACATTCATATACTTGTAAACTTCAGGCAAAAAAACACGATTAAATAAATAAAATTTCTGTTCAAAACGAATTTAACTGACTTGAAAATACTGCTAAAGAAAAACTTACTTCAATTATTTCCATTCAAATGATTAAAGATTTTAGCTTTTGCCTTTAATGAAATATTTTACCTGATAAAATTAAATATTAAACCAGCTAATTATTAAAAATACGAAGTCTGTGAACCAAATTACAGAAGACTTTATAACGCATGCCATTATAATGTCACGTTTTGTTTGAAGTTTTACTGATTTCGTGTATTTTAGCAATGCCTTATTACTTAGCATCAACAATAAAGTTATTGAGATATTATCAAGGATTTCTACGCGACAAGAAAAAATTAAAGTATGCATAGGTTATTCTTATCCTATGATACGGAAAAAGAATGCTTTCGTAATAGAAATCAATAAGATATGCGGAAAATTTTCGGAAATCGATAAATGCGATAATTACCAGAACACTGTTTATTCCTGTGACCCGGGTCTACGAAATGTCGTAGTCAAAGTTTTGCTTTGATCGAGTTCACAATACGGTCTGATGTCGTCTCGCTGGAGACCGTAGCACTTGTGAAGATCAAAAGACATTTGCATAAATTCAATTCCAATAAAAAGAACGCTATCCAGTAGTCTCATCGGTTGGTTTGCATCACAACAGGTCGGCCTCGTGTTTATCCCCAACAACTAAATTTAAGTCGACGGCTCATGTGAAACATGACCACAAAGAAAAAACACTGGATTCACTTCCAGTTAATAATGGCAACGAGAAATGAATAAGCTAAGATTGCTGATCGATAAACTGATATGTTTAAAAGATAAACCGATGGCAATATAACTTATGCCTTTATTTTTCTTATAAGGTATGCAGTTTTTTTTGTTTCCAAATAAATAGATTTTATCTATAAAATGCAACCGAGAACATGCAATCTCCTCTAGTTGAAAATGGCGTCACTATTTAAGAGATTTTCGGAATTTGTCTGAGCTTTGCCAGACAACGTATTGAACTTTTATGGGTTCCGCTCACTCGAAGTTATAATTATAAAATATTCCTCGGGATGCTATATATCAATATTTAGCTTCTGGTATACGCTTGGCCAAGATAATGTGTAAAACGATTCTCCACTTACAAGAGCATTCTGATAATTTTAGTGTTATTTCATAATGTATGCAGGAAATATCAAATTAATCCATTTAATTGCTGGTTCGGGAAAAAGTATTCCCATAATCGTATCCGTCTGTTAATGACCATTCTGATTGACTGTTCCCCAGCAGAGAACATCCATCTCATAAATGGTGATATTTGGCTGCTTGACGTAAGCACATTATTGCGTCTCTATCACAAGTTGTTGAATCTTTGACACAGATTCACCAATCTGTGTCAAACAACTTTAGTTACCAAACCTATTGAAGTTGATTTTTACTTAAATGTTTCTCATATTGTTTAAGCTTTTGTTTTGGAAACCAATAATGACTGCCCAAAGGAAAAATATACCTGCAATATTAAAAATGCAACGACAGCATTCAAAACAGTGTACTAATGAAATTCAGGGCTGATCGGAAATCAATTCACTGATACTACCGAGGGTTTAATAGGAAAAAATCATGAGGAATCAAAATTTAGACAAACTGATTCTTTATAGAATTGAGATTACAAACTAAAAATAAAAAAGAAACATTTATTGATCTTAGATCTCTCATACTCGCACACTATTAATGGGTCAAGTCACTGCTTCTTGACTTTTCCTTGTACGTGAATACGAATGATGAAAGTCAATATTTGACAAATACTAGCCGACGTTAATTGCGATTAGAGTTTGGACGTAATGATGAGAATAATGTCGACTGTGGGAATGAAAATGCTAAAAATGAACCACAAGAGAAATTCAGGATTAAGTACCAGAAATATTTCTTAGATATGGCGATATTTATCCACTCGCGATGAGAGAGAGATGTATTGTTGAACTCATTTCTATTCGGCTGCTATCTGATGATGACATTTTAATCCACTGTATTACGTTATTTTCTGTTCAACATCGTGTAATGATTGTTGCGTCACAGTGCGGTTGCTAGAAAATTGAAACCAAGTGATGCTATTGGATTTTTATATTTCGTTTTAAAACCTTGATATTGAACCAAAGAATGGCATGCTTACTACAGGTAGGTTGCGTTTGACAACCGTTTCATGCAGGATGATTTATACAAGAGATGAATAATATTGCGATATCAAATACAAGCTCACGCCATGGCTTTCACTGCAGCAAGATAAAAGCAATGGAGACACAGTGGTGTGACCCAGCCCCTCTTCCTCTACATCGTTTGTCTAGTATTGACACATTCTCGACATCTCTTTTTCGCGCGGCTTTCTCTGTCAACTATACAAGTTGCTGAAAAGTTTAGGTGATCTTTGAATTATCGTTATTGTAAATTTTTATCTTCCGTTTCGATTTTGTTCGCAGTTGTCAGCTTAAGTTATTTCCAGCAGGCCGCTTTAAGAAATGTAACGGCAAAATATTTAAAATGGTAAACAACTTCCCTTATTACAGGATCGTCGTAGACTAGTAAGCTTAGACAAAACTCTTAGATTGAAAAGAATCGGGTGCGAATCCCGTTCAGGACGTTAAGCACTTTTTTCAGTGGAGCACATACACGAAAGGTTGGTTGATTAACCTAGAGTGCATTAGTACCGTATATATGGGTTGAGAAAGGAGAATCTTGTTTACATTTGATGTAAAAGCTTACATATTGTTTTCCTTGAGAGATACATCAGGGGGGAAGAATGTTCCACCATACAGCAGGAGGAGGAATGCAAACTTTTTCTGTAGGTTTCAAGGTGTACTGCGAAGGAGCAGCAGCTGTACGTGTTCCAGTGGGTACAGAGTGGGGGAATTATTGATGCTGTCTGAGATGAACATTTCCCATGGAAATATTTATAGAATACACAAAGTGCAGAAACCAAACGATTGTGCGAAAGTAAAAGATGGGTTATTAATGAGTAATTGCTCTCCTTTGAACTTAATACAACCATTGTGAGGAAGCTTTTAGGAGCCCCACTCCAAATGTGATAACTGTATTCGATAGCTGGGCGGATTTGTATAAGGTTAATAGCTGTTCAGGGATGAAGTAACGTCTTGAGCGAAAGAGAAATCCGAGTTTTTTTATTTTTTTGAAGCTGAGGATGCAATGGTTTAATTGTGCTTATGCCAGGGTAATTCCAAGAAGAGAAATCTCATCTTGTCTGGAAATTTGCGTGTTATCAAAAATAATACTATCTGTGCCCCATTGGAAAATAGCTTGGAGGTCCGAATTGAGGGCAGTGGTGGTTGAGGTGAGTTGTGTAGAATAGGATTTGTCAAATGAGAGGGAGGAGTGCAATGTGCTATCGTCTACAAAACTGTGTATGGTTGGAGGTCAACTGCCGTAGGTCATTGATATACAGAACGAACTGAATTAGATTCAAGTCATAACCCTAACCATATTATCCTAAATGTAGGGTTACGAGACCCAATGTGTGAAGGTTGTGGGACTAAGAGGTCTGTAAGTACGGCGGTTTATTGATATCAGTACTCTTGTTAAAGTCCTCTATACGTAATACGAATCCCTGCGACCTCACATATGGGGTCAGCCATGATCAAAAGGTTAATTACTAGTCCCATTCAAATATTTGGATGTTTCTAGTGCCTTCTCAATCCTCGAATGCAAGACAAGCATAGAATTAAACAGCAGCTTCATAATAGCTCATTTAACCAAATTCATTTTCTCACCTGCAATCCCACTTGTCTTTAATCAAGTCTTCAAGTCTTCTCTTGGCTGATTTAATCAGTATATGCGGAAGCGAATAATGGGAGGAACCGATTCCATGGTAATGCCGAAAGGTTATTATTACCAACACCCAAGTGAAATAATTTTTATTAATTATTTCATCCAAATATCTTGTTTTAGCAGTTTTTTTTTCCTTTTGCTAACTTCATCTAAGAAGATGTTGACACAGTTTCTAGAAAATATAAATTAAGGTTGCTCGATGCTGCAAAAATTACAAGCGATTGTTCTGTTTGTTTCTCAGAATGAGGTGCACGTGATTCGACAGCTTAGGATTTGAATTACTGCCTGAGTTGCTTTTATACTACTTGAAAACTGTTTGGCACAAAAATATTTAATGTAAATATTATCTTGACCCCCCCCCATGGAACTGGACTATTTTACGATAATGTATTGCAGCTATGAAGCCCCCCCCCCACCACACCTCTGATGAACACAATTAAACCACAGCAGCAGCATCCTTCTCCTCCAAAAATTCTCTAGGAGTGTGCAAGGTTTTTATGCAGGTATGTTTGTGGGGTGACAAACTGATTTCCTGTTTACGGAAAGTTTATTCTCCATGTTTCATAACCTGGATAAATTCTTATCCAGATTATGAAATAGCTCTACAACCTCGTCTTCATGCACCTCTCCAGACTCAATTGTGACTTGGACCCGTTCAGCAAATATCTTCGAGGTGTGAACTTCAACCGTGTCCTTCAATAAACGTTATACAGTCAAAGCATGCAACCATACAATGTTTGAGTCTTAAAGAAATATTTTATTGGATTTTTTTGTGTGTGTCAGGCTTTGTCAGAAATACTTTGATTTTCATTTTGTGAAATTCTCTTGACTAAGAGTACCCGGATTAGAACCACTCTCTGGTCCTAAGGAAACAAACTGTGTTAAGGGCTAAAAGCATTCCACACGATGCCAAATCACGCAGACGATCATACTGTGATATAGTCTCGGAGCAGACGGTCGCAAACGCTTCTCAATGAGGTGAATAATTTCATTCCAAGGTCTCTTCGACAAAAGGGAAAATTTTTGTTTTGCGTAAAGTGGAATTTTAACCCCCCCCCTCCTAACCTAACCTTGGTTGCTTTGATTGTAATCGCGACAAAACAAAGCTACATCGAATCGTGTTCTACACAAATGAGTTGAGATTCAGCATGCAAGCCAGTGAAGTGTTCTAGTCATCCTCTTGCTCCTGGAACCTTAATCGAATTATTTAACACGACTCATTACCCTTTTGAGAGTAACAGATGGTTAATATGATTACCATTCTGGGATTATCCTTGCAGTATAATCAATAATGCAAGGATAATCTTGCACGCAGTAGACTGAGGAACGTAGTCGTTCGTTTCAACACTGTCTGGAGACTTACTGGCGTCAGTAAACGTATTTTTAAGCTGCCATTAGTCAGTCAGATTTTTATCATACCCTACACAAGATAAGTAATCTAATCGAAGCATTCTCGATTATCTCAATTCATGGTTGGAAACATTTTGAAAATTTGTTGATTAAGTCAACAAAATATTTAAAACTGCGAGTTGTTGCGGAAAAGGCTGCAAACAACTCATTATTGCTTGCCTATCTTTTTCTCCTTCGCATCATAATTATTTCTGAGACAATCGTTGAGTTTTCCATATTTTAATAGTTTCAGGAATTACTTGCACTCATTGCAGAGAATATCTGAATATTACAATAATGGATATTTTCATTCATCAACTCTTCTACTATTAAAGAAAACCAATGCGATCGTCAATGGCCGCTCCGTATTGCTCTCCATCTGTTCAGAAGAGGAATGAGAATGGGTGCGATTTGCGCAAAAGAAAATAAAGTTAATTCAGGTGAGTGTTGCTCGTTGATTGGCAGTCAGCACTCATTTCTAGAACGGAATTATCTGGGATTTATCAACAAACCGATTTTCGTCACAGTTTCATCAATTCTTTACACCAGTCCAAGGGAAAACGCATTATTTATAATTATCACTGTTCTCCAGATAATTGCTTTTCCAATATGCAGTCTTAGCGGGGCTATACCATTAACGGTCGCTTCTGCCGTTCTAATCGTCTTTCACTACGAGCTTTAAGATTTTGGTTTAAATTTCTGTAAAAGTACTATATTTCTACTAACAATCGACATTAGTTACGTACTGGCTAAAGTTCACCTTGGGATCTTACATCAATTCCTATCCACCATTACGCCAAGACCCCTGGGCTCATCGGTTTCTTGTAACATAACCCCGCTGAAAATCGTATCACGCTACAGTGCATAACTTTATACTTTCTAACATTAAACTAATAGCCATTTTCTTTAGCCTAGATTTCCGTCCTATTTAAATCATTATTTTAAGTGCTGGGTATCGATAGCATTCCTGATTTCTCTGTCTATTCTCGCATCATCGGCAATCAATTGCACTCCTGTTAGACTCTTCCTAATGTCATTAATGCATAGATGATTGAACAGTAATGGCCCAATGACGCCTCGAGGTACATTACTTATCACCTTAAATCTGCCAGGTTAACACACACCGTATAGCACTTGATATATCTGACAACCATCACCTGATCCAAGTCAAGAGTTTATATTCCAATCCCATGTTCTACAGTTTATGCAACAGCCATTCTTGTGGTATCCTATCAAATGCCTTAGAAAAATCCAATATTACCATAGTGTATCCATTTCCTTTATCCCATTCGGCCGTAACACCTTCATAAAATTGCGAAAACATGACCTTGCAGGTATGACACCGAGGATACTGATAGATCGGTGGTTAGACACGTCACTTTTTACACCACCCTTGAACAACGGAACTATCCTACATTCCTTTCTGAACCGAGACTCGAGTTATACAAACGTGTTGAACAGTCATTGAGCAAACATGCTGATATTCCATGTATCCCTATTGAACAATTCTTATCTAGGTTATGCAACGGCTCTAAAATCTCGTTTTCATGCACCTCTCTCTCGCTCTTCATCCAATGCAGCAGCAGCACTGTGCACCATGTTATACACCTGGTTGAAGTATCTTAGCAAAGTGATTATTTCATTCATTAATTGAACAATCTCATTAACTTCTGATGTTAGAGGGCTATACCATCTGCGTTCAATAAAGCTATTGTTTTGGATTGCCTTCAACTTGCATAGCCAATTTCTTTTCATACTTCGATTTAGCTTTCCATAAAATGCTCGTTACTTTTCTCGCTGCGCGTTATATATTGTTATACTAGGGGGCTCCGCCCACTGGCGCCTGTCCCCCTCCCCCCTTGTTCCGGAATGGTAGGTCGGTTCTCCTTGAATTCTGATAGCTCGAAAGGGGGATTCCTCCCCCCCCCCCAAGTTCTGGACTGGTAGGCCGGTTCTCCTTGAATTTTGAAGACTCGGCCACCAGGGTAGCTCCTGAGTTTCAAATAACATGACAAAAAACGTTACATAAAAAGGCTTATTATTTTATCTATATTTGGGAGGTAGTGCAGTGAAGTCGTAGAATTGAGTTATAAATGTATTCCTGAATATATTCAGTATTGTTTGTTGACTAACCATTACGTCAACTCAAGCTCAAATACCTGAGGAACAGCATCCTCTGAAATTTTTGTCAAAATTAGAAATTTATTTTTAAACGAATACGTTTTTGGTCATAAAAATAACCTTCACAATTAAACTTATTCAAATTACGCATGATTACTAAATTTACTATATGGGCCATTTAATTTCAATCTTGGGGGGGGGGGGGAATTATGTTTTTGTTCTCCATTGGTATAATTATTTTGTTCATTCTGACAAGAAGGATATGTCTTCTTAAGGGATCCTGACATTAGTTTTCTTTGTCTTTATTCTGCAAGTCTAACATATTTCGTTTAATGCTGGTTGGTTATGATATTTACTGCCTTTAAACATTATTAGGAATCTGGTTGGATTTTTTTTCAGTCTTAAATGTATTACATACAAATCCGAGATTGAGCAGCAGCACTATCGAGTCCTGCCCGGTGTGCCATAATTAATGTTTATCCATACTTTAATCTATAAATTTCAGGAATATTTGAAATTATTTTAAAAGCATGTAACATTGTTTTTGTTAATGTAGTTTACAAGTGAATGTTCTTGGTTTTCTTATATTAGAAACAACCATTAAATTAATAAAAAAAAATTTTGTTATCAACTAGTCCGAGTCAGGAATGTATGCGATGACTTTCTCTCGAAGGAAGGTATCCAGTGGTATGGTGAACCTATTATAGCACATTAAAAGTTTGCTGTAGTTAGACAATTATTTGGTACTATCTTTGGCCTTTAACCCTGACACAACATTTAAAAAACGATTTTATTCGTTTAGTAGTTAACGAAAGATAAATATAATGTATAGAAAATAATTAGCCCACATAGCAGGCTAGGTTGTTCCATTCCGTTGAATGCGTCCTCACAAGAGGAACAGCAATAATCTCCTCCCCCCTATTCAAGTTCAACATATGAGTTAATTCTGCATCGGCTTATAAAATGTTTGTTTCCCCATTATAAGTAAGCAGCTACGATAAGCCATTACCATCTTAAATTGTAGCAGACCGGGGTGGACGTCGTGTGTGAGTGCAGATTAGGCATAGTTTAATATCTGTCATTTACTTGAGTAGGAAATGTTGAGAACATTCACATCGAGTTACAATTCAAAGTGGTCAACAGCGGCACAAGTTGACTTTTCGTCTCCAAGTAACTCCAAAGCAACTTCTTTTACGTTGCTTTGTACCGCGCACTGAAGACAGTTCAAATGTAAGCTTTATTTTTAATTTGTTCTAAAACTAGACGAAGCGATAATGAATAATGTGTGCCTTTATGAAACGATATTCAGGCTTCCTACTGGCATGTAAAGTGCTTGATGCAAAGTTTTTCTCTTGTCGTAATAGAGAACGTAAATCTCCATTTTTTGCTAGATCACATGTGGTGCCATCTAGTGAACGTTGAAAAAATTATATTTTGATTTCAACTGAATTTACTTAATGGAAAGAAACTTAAAAAATTGTAAATCGCTTTAGTGGGATCAATTACAAAAATCTTTAATAAGCTAGGTAACTACCTACTCCTGGGGGTAATTCTCCAGGACCACCTTGAAAATTCAATTCACCCAAAAATGGATGTATTGAATTTTCAAAGAGTGTGTAGTAGGTGTCTATGTTCAATTTTCTTGTGCGTCAAGGGAAAGCGGAGGTGCGGAGAAAACCTCACTCCACAGCCCGAGATCGGGAACAAGCACGCTTCCAATGTGCCACCACGTTAGTCAACTTATAGCTGTGTAGCGTTTCTTTGTACTAATTTGATAATAGCAAAGCCTCCCTAGAAGAATTAATAAATTACGTAAGAAATCTCGAATTAAAAGGCTACTTTTGACATTTCTTTTTCGGATTCTCGTAAATTATTATTCATTACTCTCAACTTCGGACGCTCGCAGAACCGTAGATTTTCTTATCGAAAAATCGACGTTTAACAATGTGCAGCATAAACAGGCCGAATAGAGGAATGTATAATTTTCCTCTCTCTCTATTCAGCCCAATTATTTGCCAAAGGAACTTCGCAAAAGTGTTCAGCGCATATTATCTCACAATTCGTCACAGTAAGATATCCCGGGTGATTATTCGCTCTGAACACTTGACGTTATTTTATAATGTATTGGGCGAAACACACAAATATTCGGTAGACGTACACAGTGGAACATGGGGATTCCATTTAAGGGGGAAAAAGTACCAGAAGTCGTCAACAGGGGAAATTTTGGCGCTGCCAAATTAATTTTAGGTATGACTAAATGGCAAATGAGAGACAGCACACATCAATTTTATGACGTTTATTGTTAATCACAAATGAGGTTCAATGCGACCACCATTCTGATGTTCCAGGAACTGCATATGGTGCACGACATATCGGAATTGATTTGTCTCACTTGTAACGTTATTCCATCTTTCAAAGTTGGAACATCGGTACATGTCGTTGATACACAATGCTTTTAAGAAATCCCCACAGCCAAAAGTCACAAGGATTGAGATCAGGCGATCACGGTGGCCATGGTATGTGAAATGCACGACTAATGATTCTTCTGTTAGAGAAATATTGTCGCAAAACACGCTGT
The DNA here is from genome assembly GCF_054136105.1 of Typopeltis vanoorti. Taxonomy (NCBI): domain Eukaryota; kingdom Metazoa; phylum Arthropoda; class Arachnida; order Uropygi; family Thelyphonidae; genus Typopeltis; species Typopeltis vanoorti. Next base: position 21,925,813 of record NC_143555.1, on the reverse strand, counting down.
ACCTGAAGTCCAATGTGGGGTGATGCACCATCCTGCATGAAGATGGTCGAATCGAGACATCCTCTTTGCTGCAGTTGTGGAACCACAAAATTATGTAGCATATTGGCATACCTGTTAGCACTGACGGAACAGGTCGCTGGTCCATTTTTGCGTTTTCCTCGTAAAAGTATGGACCGATGATAAAAGATGCTGTAAATCCGCACCACGCTGTGACTTTAGGCGAGTGGATAGGCATCTGCAGACACACATGCGGATTAGTTGCGTGTGTTAATATCGCCGTTCAAATAATAGTGCGCTTCGCCACGGCCATGCATCATCGACTTCGATGCGGGTGGTCGCATCACCAGGGCGCAATTCTTGAACATGACTGATTTTATAGGGGTAAAACTTCAACATCTGAGATAGGACTTTCCACACCGTTGTGAGATATCCGTTTGCCAGGATATTGCTGGTGCCCTGCACATTCGTCATCTCCTGTTCCACAATAGCAGTTGCAACTTGTTGGTGATTGATTGGTTTGCGTCCCCTGCCTACCTGCACTGCTAGAGTTCCAGTAGTGTCAAATCGCCGAAAATCACGAAGACAAGCATTGGCATTATTGTTCCGCTGATAATAGAGTTTGTTAGTCAAAGCACGCTCACGTAAGGTGCGGTGAAAGTAAGGGGAATCTCATCATTGGCCTACTGAAAAGAAGTAGGGTCAGAGTGCCCCATTGGAAAAGAGAAAGAAAGGTTGGGGGGGGGATGGAAAAGGGGAGAAGAGAGGGAATAGGATGGGAAGAGCGGGTGGGGAGTAGGAAAAAGGAAGTGTAGGCCTCAGCTCATATCTCACATCTTTCTAGCTCCACGCTATCAGATGATACTCTTTCACCCCACATTACCGCCTGGCTCACAAGATCGAAAAGACCACGGAGGTAGCCGGTGCCCAGGTGACCCGCCCTTTCAGGGCAGCCCACCTCGAGTAGGCCTGCGCTGCCTGGGTTTTTCCTCTGAACTACCCCGGTGGGAGACCAGCGAACAGAACAGACCTCAGGGGGGACGCAGAGACCAAGGAAATGACTCGGAGTGGAGCTGCAGATGGAGATCTTAAAGCATCAGCAGGCAAACTTGATGTTGTGTGTGACATTACACAGGATTGGAGGTGAACACCATTTGATCTTAAATGTGGTGTCTCCCAGAGCCTCTCTTTCAAGATGTAAGAATCTCCTCAAGAAACCGTAGAACTTGTAAAGAACGATCCGGGAGAGATCCAACAGATTGGGAGGATTAGAAAATTTCTTTCCTACCTTCCAGATGTGGTATTTGAGCTCATTAATAATGAATACCACTAACTTCTGCTTGTTGTTGGCTGGGGGAGCGAACTGCAGGAAGATGACTTACTCGTGCAGTAGGAGGGGGGGGGGATGCGGAGCTCGACGCTTAGCCTCCTCCAGATGTAGATGGAAATGGGACACCAGTAGAAGGCGTGCTCCGGGATTCCGGGTGGTGTTGAACCGCCAGATGTTTGTGTTACCTGGAAGGTGTCCGTACGCAATCCTCCATGCCAGGTCCTTCCCGACGGGTAGGGTAGCCTCGATGTTTGCAGAGGTGGCCGAAGAGGTTGTTGTTGGTCCCCAGATCCGGAACGTCGGTACGAAGGATGGTGAAGAAATGTTCGTACTAGGTATAACTGTTCCGGATCGCGGCGATGTTCACACCCGACGAGCGGAGTTGTTGCATTAGCTGGCACAGTCTGTTGTAGTCCTGTGTAACAATGTCGGCCTGGTGGACTGGGATCCCGAAAAGGGGGAAGCTTTTGACCTAAGCAATACCGCACAGGATAGCTGTAGGGATGTGTAGTCTGCAGTACCCTGTTTAGATGGAAAGCGGTATTACTTGGGTGTCTGATGTTAAAGGAAGGAAGGCCGAAGCACCCCCCCCGCTTCCCCGGAAGTTGAAGGATGTTGAGACCAACTTCCTGGCGTAGATTGCCCCAGAAGAACTTCAGGGGGCTTCCTGTAGAGCCGGCTTTCCTGATCCTCGCTGATGTTCAGGACGTGCTGAAGAGCAGGGCAAATGATGGTCTTGATGACGGTGGCCCTGGAGGACAGTGACAGCTGTCCATTTTTCCAGTCCTTGAAACTCTCGACGGTGTTGTTGTCGAGATGTTCGATGTTGAGCACGGGCTGTTCTTCAAACGGGTCCCCCAGGATGGTGAGGGGGTCGGCAGTAGGGACGAGGCCTGCAGGGATGTTGTGCAGGTCCCAGACTCCGTACAACTTGATCTTAGTTTTGTCGGGGTTGGCTGTTAGCCCTGACACATTGAACTTCTCTAAGATGTTGAAGAAGTTCAGTACGGAGTGTGCCCACCACGTCATCCGCGTAGGCGATTACCTTGGAATCATCCGTGGTGAGATGAAGTGGAATTCCTCTAACCGTATGATTCACAGCCTGCAGGAACGGTTCAAGGGCTAGAGCAAAGAGTAGCGGACTGAGGGGACACCCTTGTTTGACCCCTTTCTGGATGATAATGGAGTCAGATAGGTGTCCGTTGATGAGGAGGCGAGTAGAGCTGTTATTGTAGAGTCCACTGCTGACCTCGACTTTTCTCCAGGATGTAAAAGAGAAAGGAATGCCGGACACTGTCGAACGCTTGGTTGAGATCGATAGTCAACAATGCCACAGAATAGTTCTTGGTGTTAACCAGACGTAGCACTTCTCGGATGAGATTGAACTCCATCGATCGACTAGGAACACCATACACTTCTGTACTTTTGATGATGTACCTCATCCCGATTTTCAATCTGTTGTTGAGAACACGGGCGAGGATCTTGTAATCCGTGTTCGACAGACTGATGGGGCGCCAGTTTTTGATGATCGAAGGGTCCCTGTTGGTCTTCGGGATGAAGAGGGTATGGCATTCCAGAAATTCTCGTGGCAGGTTCCCGGTGGTAAGGAAGGTGTTGAAAATTGCCACGAGAATGGGGAGGATGTGGTCCCAGGCCTCTTGGTGGAGTTCCGTGCTTAAGCCGTCTGTCCCAGGCGCTTTCTTTGTACGGCAAGAAACGTTACAATGCATTATAACGTTCACAAGAAACGTTATAATGCAAATTAATGCATTTTACTCGGTAAACAGCGCCAAAATTTCCCCTTTTGGCACTATTTTTTTTTTCGTTAAATCGAATCCCCATGTTCCACTGTATACGTCTACTGAATAATGGTGTTTTGTCCAAATACATTACTCGCTAGAGGGCTCTGAACAAGATGTTATTTTACAAATACCCGGTATATTTAAATACTAGCTGCACTTAGAAAGAATAATAGCTAATAATATTGACGAGAAAAATTATCTAATTTTATGTGTTTCAGTTCTCATGGGGTAGGTGCGTTTGAAGAATCTGAATGAGAATAATTTGTAATACACTTGACACATATCACTCGAAGAAAAATAATTTTTTTTCCACAAAAACAATAACCATTTTTTCATCCATAATGGTGATAACCGAAATGCAGCTGATCAAGGAGAGAATTATCTCTATGTAAAACTGGATCCTGGATATTAAAATGAATTTCTCACCAAATATAAATACTTGGCCATATCCATCGTATTTATATATGCTTATACGGAGGAAGTGGTGATTCACTTCCTTGAAACGATTTTTATCCAAACGGATGGTTCCTGTTTGTCGAGAGAGATCTCTTTACTTCTCTTTCATAAAGTGAATGTCGATGGTCAGTTTTTTCCAACAGGTGTCTTTTGTTCTAATTTTCAATTTTGTTGTTGAAGCGCGAGTTGATCTGTGCCATTCGTATGACTTTAAAGTGTGCATGAAATGTTACTAGACTAGAATGCCCATAGACCAAATAGCCTGAAAGTAAAACCACTAATGAAGGAATTCAAACCGTCTTGAACAAACGAAAATTGGTGGATGGAAATATTAAACTGAGAGTATAATGTGTTTCCTAAGTTTAAGTGATTATCATTCACTCTGTTACATTTTTCATGGATCTTATTTTGAATCTGAACACACTAATATATAAATTGAAATAATTCTAAAATAATTAATTCAAATGAAGGAAAGAGTTTGGAATTATATATTTGTCAGTCTGGTTTATTGCCATACGCCGACCTTGGCTGAGTCAATTCACGCTGAAAAGGAGAAAGAATGCATGAATTGGCCACCAACACGCGTCACTAAAGTCACGTGCTTTATACATAAATTTAATTTTCTCATCCCACGAAACGCACTGATTATCGTAATGGATTCTCCTTTTGTCATGTGTCTGTACAATAGTAGATAAAAAGTATGTAATTCCAGGGCTCATTCTGGTCGCGTGCAAGTGGAACTGTTAATGTTTTCATCTACTCTTCTGCACATGAGAGCGGGGATATTCATTCGATGATTAAGTGAAACTTGTACCTTTTTTTTTGCAATCAGGAAAGAAAGAAATTTATGATATTTTTGGTGTACAGTTGCTTTTTCTTTGTGTGTAACTCGGGGAATTGATGACGATGGCATCCTAACTAAGTCGGCTGGCAGAGAACTGATCCAACGATCGGTTCTCTGAGCATGCGCAATAAATCCCAAGTATTACCTATCTACAGCACATGGGAGAATCCCTTCCGATTAGTGTTGCCAATTTCGCTCTTTTGGAGCTAGATCTAGCTCTTATTTCTTCCCTAGCTCCAGTTGTTTTTAAAACTTACTGTTAGAGAATTTGTTTTAAAAGTTTCCGGCTGTTCTCATTTGATAAGGAATTGTATTGTACGTTTGGTACGAGCATCGTAGACGTTTCATATGCATGATGAGGTCAGTCTGCCATTTTGTCGTTTTAAAGACAATTTTAAAGTTGATAGCATCGCTATAAGTTAGTCTTTGCACAGTGTTCTGGTTGGTAGTTACTATAGCGAGTGGGAAGTTTTCAAAGACTGATCGTAATTCGTTCTAGTAAAGAGTTATATACCCTTCTTCAAAAATAAGCAAAGAGAAAAATAAAGCTTACAAGCAAAAATGTAGGAGAGAGGGGTTGAAAATGGGAGTGTGAAGTTCCTGGTGACTCTACAAAAGGCCACTAAGTTTTGCACATGTGATATAGCTCCTGAATATTGGCAGCTTGTAAAACATACCGAAACTACGAAACATCTTGCTGCTGTTTCTATTACAAATATGCGTGTGAAAAAGTCTGATGAGACCACGAACTTTGAAGGTAGGTTAGTATTATTTCTTGTCACTCATCATTCAAAAGTTGCGATCATTTAATAGATCTTTGCCAAAGGTAAAAATGCACCGATCTCTGCAATTGTAAAGAATATTCTAAGTGAGCATTTTGAAAAAGATCTAATTGCGGACACTGGAGATGAAAATTTTAGCTTGCTAATAGACGAATCGACTGATATCACAGTGAATAAGATTTTAGAAATAGCAGGAAATTCAACAAAAGTATGCATACATTTCTGAGCATGGTGGTTCTAGAAAAGTGTGACGCTAGTGGTATTGTGGCTGCTTAAAAAGGAGCTTTTGACCAAGAAACTGGATATTAAAAATCTCATTGCAATCGGTACAGACAATGGCAGTGTTAGGGTTGGTGTCAATAATGGCGTTCATGAACAACTGAAGGCATATATTCCCTCCTTAATTTTAATTAGATGTCTATGCCATTCATTGCCAGTTGTAATGTCTCACACCTGTGCAGAATTTCTCCCAGAAAAATTAGAATTTTTAGTTGACCTATAAGTAGTTTTCACATTCTTCTTCAAAACAACGAGCTGTATCAAACTATCACCAAAAATGATGCTCCTCTGAAAATTTTAAGCAACTGTGCAAACAAGGTGTGTCTGCAGTAGACAGAATTTTCAGCCAGTGGTTAGAATTAAAAACTCACTTCGAAGTCGCGAGTGTGACTGAGAAATGTTACAAAGCTCAAATTTTGTGGGAGATGTACAAAGATGAAAGGGATCTGTTGTACCTTTTATTTTTGCATCCTGTTCAAGTTCAGGAAGTTAAAAAAATTTCGCCTCTAACAGTGCGGATAAGATGAGATTATTTGAAGACCTTTCTCGTTTGATTTGCTCTATTGCTAATATGTTAGTGCTACCATCATCCACAGTTGCCCCTCTACAGTCAGAGATTGATGATTATTTGTATCCCAGTTCAAATCATGGTTACAGATTTGAAAGAAAAATTTCAGAGTTGATGAGCGAAATCTTAGAAGTAGAGCAAGACAGTCTCTCAAAACAGCTTAAGCAAAGGTTGCCTGAAAACTTAAAATATTCAAGAATGATGTCTTCTTTTTCTGTTGACAATATTCTGAATACCAGTACGAGAATATAAAGATGCATCTCGAATGAATCCATTTAAAGAAATTGCTCAGTGTGCAATAAATTTATTAATACTACCAAATTCTAATGCGGAAATTGAACGAATTTTTAGTTCCATGAATGTAGTTAAAACTAAATTAAGAAAAAAGATGGAATTGGCAATGCTGACAGCCAAGTATGGCCTCAGGCATAACAACAATTGCTGTACAGACTATCATTTATCAGCATCTACACTGAGTAATATTGGAACGCTGGCCACATATAATAAACCTGAAAATCTAAGTGAAAACGTGGGTGAATTAAGCGCAGAAGACCAGATGGAAGATGTATTTAGCCACTTATATGCAAGTATCACTTACTTACTGTATTCAAGTTTAACTGAAAAGTATCAGCTACTACTTTTAAAATTTTTAGCTCTTTTGAGTAATTTTCATTTGGCAACTATTTCCGATACTGTCAGCGGTGCAGCGACGGACTAACAATTGTGCGACTTAGGGAGTACTTCCAATATTCTAAGTATGAAATAATAAGAGCTGGACGAAGAAATGACGCACCGATGTTGATAGTATGATAAAGGATACTGCGGAATTCCATGGCGTTATGACAAACGATCGCTTTAGGTGAGCTTTATATACTGCTCTGGGCTTGCCGGAAGCCTCGTGTGCAAGAGACTTGAACTCATTGTCTTTTAGAACGAGGAAATCAATGTACATTTATTGAATTTCTAATACAAAAAATGATACAGTTGTGGTTATAATGTCAATTTTCGCCTACTTTATGTGAGACTTATTTACGAATATTCGACATCTATTTTATGAAGATTTGTCCTTTAGAAACAATTTATTTCAGAAAATAGGACTGAAAGAGGTTAATGTTAATAATAGATATTACTGGGGGGGAGGGGAAATACTGCGCAGATAAATTTCAGTTTGTTATTGGATTCCTGCAATTTAAAAAAAAATATCCTTCATGAACAATGAAACTCAATTTTGTCTTTAAAAAAATCATATCTAAAAGTCCGACTACGTCGTCATCTGCAGATCTGCTTAATGATCGTGCGTTTATGCAGAAGGAATAAAAACAATTTCATTTGCGCACATGATAAAAAGTGTTATGCACTCAAATGATTGGTTGTTTAACGAAATAAATCATTGTGGTTTCTTCCAGCTGTTCGAAAGTCGATTTTCGCCCCCTGTGCGTAGGGGAAGATGATTAATCCCATAGAGTGAAAGTAACTAACCAACTAATTTGTTAAATGTAATGAGGCCAACAATTTAGCATTCACTAATTAACGAATACTCTTATTCCTATTATGCACCAATCCAAGGTTTCTAGGAACAGCTTATCTCCTGCTTCTGTATAAAAGGAAATATTGTAACTGAATTATTCGTAACCCTTGTAGTTGCAATTGATAAAATGAAAGGAAGAAGATAACTTTGAGTAGTACTTTAGTAATTCAAATTTCAAATCGGAAATGCAGTCTCTTATAATAATTAATTTCACTCGGAACATGAAAGCTAGCATTTGTTGTATTTTACATTAGTCTGTTTCTTTTTCTAGGTGTAGATCGAGAAGTAATGAAGAAGATCCTGCAAGAAAGCTTGAGGAATGGAATTCCCATGTTCCTGGTAATAAATGAAGATGGAAAAAAAATCACACCGGATTAAGTAAATTGTACTTATCATCAGATGTACCCAGAATCCTTAATAAAAACCAAATCAATGTTCATAACTTGACCCTTAGTTGGTGTAGCTTGGTTTTATTGTATGGAAATCATGGTAACACAAAAAGTAGACATTCTGACTGCTCACATCTAGATTAATTATGCTCCTGAAAAATAAGCGTTAAGTTTCTACCCCCAAAGTATTCTACTTGTAGTAGAATACTTTACATCAGACGTCTGTCCAAGATAATCATTGAACTTCAATTTAATTACAGAACTGCTTTTCCATTGTAAACAATGTGCGAATATACCCATTCGCTATTTTTTTTTTTATGGTGCAAAGACATAACTGTACAGCGGTACATATGATAAACTGCTAGTAAGAAAAGCGTACTCAGGGTTTAATCTTGGGGTGGGTGGGAGTAGACGATTTGAGAATATGCATCTGCAATGATCGCTAATTCATTAGTATAGAAGACGAGACACAACAAAGACTTTTGAAAAATTGATTATTATTTTTTCTTTGCCACCTTTCGCTAACTACTATTTCATCTGTAGAGAACAAAGAAATAGCAATTTCCGGGAGCGAAAAAAAAACAGAACCACCGCCAAAAACCTACGTATTTTTTACTTTAGATGCGGAAAGCACTGGTTATCCCAATTTCTAACAAATGTAACAACTACACGGGAATTTTTCCTGCATTTCGCAGACGATTTAAAGAGAAACTAAACACAGAATGAAGACAATCTTGAACAGACTCAATTTCTATTCCCCCATTGAGCATTTTATGAAAATCTTTGCTAAAATTAATATTTTAATCGATCTACATATATACCGAACCACCTCTTTATCTATTCAGGAAATAAATTGATATTCTCCTATTATAAGGATTTAAAATAATGGCTTTCAATCAAAGTAGGAACCGAATAAAAAATTCTAATATCAGCTCTCCTTATTTTATAGCTGGGGTTCTGTAATCTGTATAATATATATTTTGCCATCCCTGCCACAAAAACACACGAGATCAGACTACATAACATCTTGTTTATACCAAGTGAGACGATTAAACATATAAAGAAATAATTAAAGCCTTATTGATATCTTCATGCTGGGTTCAAGACACTGTTGTGTCTAGAGGATTAGGAATTGCAAGTCACCATTACTTAGCGCCTACCTAAAATGGATATATCGTATTAAAAAGAATTAAAGTTTAGCACCTTTTATAGGTAAACTGTAGACTCAACGACACAAACCTTATTGGAAGAAAGAATGGAACCTAACCTTGGAGTCTCAAACTTTTAAGAAACCATTAATTCATCTAGGGCGGCATGTGGTGAAGTTGTATAGAAAAGAAGAAAGCCTACATAAAAGTTTCGAGCAAATGCGGAGGAAAATCATTTACACATAGGTGTATAAGTCATCGGAAACGTTCGGAAGGCTATTGAAAAGCTTTTCAAGACTTAACCGTACTGAAATAGGTGATAGTGGTTACACTACATAGCTCAGAAGGTCGAATTCCAGATGATTGGGGTATAGTTCACGCCTATATAAATAAAAAAAGGGAGGGAAGAATAAACTTGAATTAGCGAGGAATCTCTACTAATTGTTCCAGGTAAGATTTGTGCACGTCTCCAAGATTAAGGTGAATGGTGATCCTGTAAAATATTTAGGCGCAGTTTTTTTTTTAGTAAAGATGGCCAGTTAAATATAGACAACTGAACACGCAAAACTGGTATGGTGAGTAGCCATCTGAATAAATTTATATGGAATAAGAGAGAAATTAGTTCAAACCAGTTTTAAGTATGAATCTGAGAGTTGGGTTAGAAATAAAGCACAGGAACTGATAGAGATTAAAGTCAGGCTCAGGAAATTGATTATTATGATGAAAACAGTTAAATATAAACCAAATGAGCGACAGCATGCGACCCGAACAGGCCACCGACCAAAATCCAGGATAAGAAGATAAAAGTAACATTGTAGGTCTATAATACAACAAATTAGGAATTTTTTTTCATTTGAGAACAAACGCGGTCAACGACACTGCTCTAGGGGAAACACGTACGTTGAAAATTTTATTTCGATTTGGTGTAAAACATTGAATTGACGATGTTTTGTCGCGCGCAGTCTATTATAGCATTTAAGAACACCTGCAGTTGTTCTTAAACCGCAATCGTACTTTACCAAAAAAATCGATGCTAATAATTTTTATTCCTTTTGCAGCAGGACAGAATATGTTGACATCAATAATAGATTCAAATTTTCTGTTTCTACCGTAATGTAGAAGTTTATAAAGATAACACGCTTACTTAGGTTTATCCCACCCACGTTGCTGAGCCATATGGAACAATGCGGGTTTAAAGAAATTAAGATGTGTGTTGTCATCGCTTCAACAGGAAATAAAGTTGAAATTAATGTTTTTCATTTCTTTAAAAAAGGTTTATCTGGATCTACAGTGAATCGCGACTAAAATGGGACATTATTGGACTGTGTGAAGTTAGACGTAATGGCGAAGAAATTCTTCAATTAAAAAACGGACCCATATTATAGAGGCCAAGATACGGAAAATGATCAACAAAAAAATTGAAGAGCATTTCTGATCGAATAGCAAGTAGTGTTGTTCAAAACGACACACTCTTAAGATCATTTAAGTGTATGCACCAACAGTAAGTCATACTGATGAAGCCTTCTATCATGATGTATCCCAACTCTACAATAAAGGAAAACATCATTTCAGAATTGTAATGGGTGATTTTAATGCTAGAATTGGTATACAACAATCTCATGAAATCTCAATGGGAAATTTTGGATATCGCATTCTTTCACTAGTGAAAATGTCTATCCTGAGCAACATGAAATATATCTTTCAAGACTGCTCTGTTATATAAACCTTTAACGTTGGAAGTGACCATCGTATGGTACGCTGTAAAATCCAAATAAAAAGAAAATGTTTCAGGGATCAAAGCAAAAATATAGATCTACACGAACTAAATATATTATTGACAAGAATGCCGATTTATCAGAAAGAAATGACATTATTACCCAAAATCTTTATGAGATATTATCATCAGAGATACGTTATAGTTGAATTTTACTCAATATTATATCAGGATGAAGACAACTATAAATCAGCTGAAGTGACACAGATTCTACCAGAAGTTATGTGCAGCATCCAAAGCTGCAGTTGAGGATGGAGTTATAGCTTAACATCTACAAACTCTTAGCGAAACTATTTTTATGCCTGAAGAAAAATGATGTGCCAAAAATGCTTTCTTCCATGCCAAGAACATGGAAGAAAGCTACCCTAATTCTGATGCATAAAAGATGAGACACTATCGGTGTTTTGCAAAAGTCTTGGCTTTGTGCAACTCCAGACTAGCACCACCAAACGAAAAGGCGGGCTTTATTACAAGTAGATCATTACTTAGCACAACATATATTAAAATATGCACGATGTTTGGGTGGAAAGCATTCGGAAAATTACATCCAGTATTCAAAAGCCAACTACCATTATGCCTGAACAAAAACGTTTTTTTTAACCAGTGTATTCTTCCTATATTAGCATGTGGCTGTGAGACATGGACACCAAATGCAATGGAAAGAAGTCTGCTTGGTATGATCCAGTCTTTGAAGACTGGATAAGAAACCAAAGTATCCGACAATATAGGAAGAGCGGAACATCTAAAGTGGCAATAGGTTGGACATCTTTTGTCCATCGTTGATATTGCTCGAAGACAAGAAGTACTAGATTCGATTCCACCAGAGGAAAAACGACGCCTACCTAAATCACGGTGGATTTACAGGAGAGTCATGGACAGAGAGTTTTGGAGTAATCTTGGAAAGGCCTTCATCCAGCAGTGTATCTACACTTTTAACTAAAGAAATGAATACATACGAGCTGAAAAAAAATTAATTATGCCGATGATTATTTGAAGACAAACTCTCAATACTGATAAACTTCTCCAGCTGCTCTGGATAGAAGCAAATTTACATTTATTGTTGATAAGCCAGGAAGTAACTGCTTTTCATAGTCAAAACCTTCCTCAGTACCCAGCTCTGTTGTTTTAGATGCAGTGAGCCTCCATCGTGCACTCGCTTTGGTTGCAAAGAACTGGATTCAAATCCAGTCCAGAAAACTAAGACCATTTCTCGGGATTTTCAAATTTAGGTGAGTTAGTTGTTGTCATTTTGTAAAGCAAATAATCTATTCATCTGTAATACCCTTTTTCCATAGACCTTACCAGATGGTATAATAAAGAACTGTATTGATTACATTCTAATAATCAGTGCAAAGTGTTAGACCTTTAAAATCTCCAGACCTCGACACTGACCATGAACTGCGTGCGACTAAAATTCAAATATCGTAAATCACGAGCTCCTATCAAAACTGAATGAGAAATATATGTAAGATAACTATCAGGAAATGAGTGTAGAAGATTATCCTATGACAATATAGAAAATACATGGAATCAAAGTAAAAACATATTGGTACAACATCAAATCATGAATGGATAACCCCGGAAATTCTAAATTCTTTTTCCTTCTAAAGAGCAGCAAAGCATATATATAAAACTTTAAGATGTGCATATCTGTCAAAAATAACTGGTTGGAGGAAGAAGATATTAAAACGGTATACAAAATTAACTAAGATCTATAAAGATAAACCATTAACAATGAAAGATAAAAACAATCTAGAAACTGGATCAATACAAAATATTTAAATAATTTGGAAGGACTACTATCGAACAGGAGGAGGAAAGTATAACAGAAAAGATGATGAAACGGCACTACCCATAACTCCATCAGAAATTATAAATCCCATAAACCAAATGAAACTTTCATTTGGTTTATGGGATTTATAAAATTTCTTTACTTTTCAAAAGCTACGCGTAAAGATAAAATATGGTGGCAGGGAGGCTATTTATTTCTTAATGCATTTATTTAATCAAATTCTTTATACTGGAGTAATTCCAACAACAATTCAGAAAAAAGGAGACAAAAGAATATATGAAAATTATAGACCCATAATCCTCTTAAGTCAGTTATAAACTATTCATTCGAATTATACAAAAGAGAACACGGATGCTTATAGTAAAACCAAGCAGGATTCAGCCCACTATAGACCATATCTTCACCATTAATAATATAGCCGAAAAATGTTGGGTGTGCTGTCATGTTTTCCGGCGGGGGGGGGGAGCTTCGAGGCAAACAATTACATCAATAAATGTCTTTTAGCTTTTTTTATGCAATTATTTGTCGATGTAAACTATAAAATAAATACATTATTTTCATTTTGCATCGACTTTAATTCTGAATACCTATTTTTTCTAATTGTTTTTAGCACAATTATTTCAGTTTAAAAGCAAAATAATATTAAATTACATACACTTGCCTTTTAAAAATGTATTTTTTGTTTCGCTATGAAACTTACTAGAGAGAGGGCAAACTAACCGGTCACTGTTCACAAAACAGGAACACGTGTTCTATGGCTACCCCGCAACAGGCCAACCCATAATAAAATTTTAAGACAGACAAAGCGTTCTCAGGGTCGAGGGTGTAAGATTACATATCTCAATTAATTTTACGATTATAATTTGTGAAATTTTTTAGTCGATCTCGGGGTGTGGACGCCCATGACCGTGGGATTGCATTTTATCGATGTGCGAAGATTTTCAGAAGGCATAGCGCATCAGCACCCATATTAATTGCAGGATAACCTTTGAATAATAACGGAAAACTCACAAACAAAGGTTATTTAACAGTATAATTTTCGCCTGTGTATCACAGGCATCTTCAGTACATTTTAAGCTCACAATAACTGACAATTCCAAAAAGCGGCACCCAATTAGCTGGTGTAAGACAACTAAAAAAGGTCAATAAAAAGTTAGGAAATATTAGCTGATTTATAAAGTGCCGTCGGATCTGTTTAAGTTAGGAGAATTAAGTAAAGTTTCATATATTTCTTTATAAAGGCGTTCCATGAGGAACCGACTTTTGTGAAGGAATCTTGTCTTTCTCCGATGAACTCTATGCCTAGTGAAGATGCCATGTTCTGCAAGTCCAGACTTTTCAGGTTTAAAGGATTCAATATAAGACTGGTGTTCTTCTAGCCGAATAGAAGCAGATCTTCCTGTTTGTCCGAAATAAGATAATCCACAAGAGCAAGGAATGGTAGACACCTGGATAATTAAGGTGTAGAAGCTTGTCCTTTGGAGAAGTGAGAAAGGTGGAGATTTTTCTAAATAATCGAATGGCAACAAAAATATTCAGTGGTTTTAAAACGTTCACTAATGCCTTGTACATAAGGGACAGGAATGCGCGTAATTTCGTCTGTATTTGAATACGAAGACATTAAAACTACTCAAAGCTCTTTTAATGAAGCAATTCTTATAACCATTAGATAGAATTGCTTATTTAATTAGGGAGAAGTTATGTATTGCAGTTCTTTCTGTAAAAGATCGTCTGAAGAACAAAAGGAGTGGGCCCGATGAACCAGTGTTTTAATAGTTCCTGCCTTTTGACTGGGATGGTAATGAGTTTCAGCATGGATATAATGGCCTGTATGAGTCTTCTTTCTATAGATCGAGAAATGTAGTTTACTATCTGGTTGACGAAGAATTAAAAAGGATACTGCTTATTTGATTCTACTTCTAGGGTAAACTGTTGAAGTTCATCAGAAGAGCCATTCCATACAGCAAAAATGTCATCGACATATCTGAAGCAATGAGTAGGTCTGGGAGAAATGTTGTCCAAAATGTTCCATGGAGAAAGAGGATTGCCCTTTGTTGATACAACTTATTTTTAAAGGAAAAATAACCAGAATGTATTACAATGTCTGAAGGAAATTCCTGTTGCAGTAATTCAATGCTTTCAGAAAGAGGCACATTTGTAAATAAAGAAACAACATGTAATATCCGAAGTATTTTTATATAAGTATCAGTTCTTCTAATTGAAGAGGAGAATGAATTTGATAAAAATTTTGAGATTTTGTAAGTGGGACAACCTATACAATCTACGACTGGTCTCAACAGAATGCCTGGTTTATGAACTGTCGGAAGACCATACAATCTAGGTGGACGACCGAAGAAAGTTTTAAGTTTTTTCTTTTGATCTTCATTCCATATAGATACAAAATTGAAGAGACTTAATTCTCTAAATAGATAATGTATCTACATTATCTATAAGAGATTCTCCTCTTCAACTAGAAGAACTGATACTTATATAAAAATACTTCGGATATCGTGATAAGTTTATTTACAAATGTGCCTCTTTCTGAAAGTACTGAATAAGCTCTTGTGGATTATCTTATTTCGGACAAACAGGAAGATCTGCTTCTATTCGGCTAGAAGAACACCAGTCTTATACTGAATACTTTAAATCTGAAAAGTCTGGACTTGCAGAACATGCCATCTTCACTAGACATAGAGTTCATCGGAGAAAGACAAGATTCCTTCACAAAAGTCAGTTCCTCATGGAACACCTTTATAAAGAAACATGTGAAACTTTACTTCATTCTCCTAACTTAAGCAGATCCGACGGCTTATATATACCCTTTATGGGAGATAGTACTTTATAAATCAGCTAATCTTTTCTAACTTTTTATTGACCTTTTAAGTTTTATTACACCAGTTACTTAGGTGGCGCTTTTGAAACTTCTCAGTTATTGTTTAATGTGAGCTTAAAATGTACTGAAGATGCCTGTGACACACAGGCGAAAATTATACTATTAAATAACCTTTGTACGTGCGTTTTCAATTTTGTATCGGTATACTTCTGCGTAGAATGGGGAAACAATCTGTTTTATAATTGATTAGTAAACCACAACGAAGGAGAATGCTATATTTGGTTGGTATATTTGAAATATTCAAAGATGAAAATATGTAAACCATCATTTAGTAAGACTGTGAGTAGAAACACTTTCATTAATGGTAAACGAATAATTATTAATTATCATTTGTGATATGTGTGTCCTATAAATTCTAAACATAAATAAGTGACATGATGGCATAATTAAAAAAAAATAAAACTTTTTCTCGTAAGTACTGCAGAAATATATATGGTTTGATGGAGCAGCAAATCATCTCGTAAAATTTGTTGCACAAGTTGTGCATATTTTTTTTTACTGAGACTCAGTATACATAACATCCGGTAATTATCCACAATTTCGGGAATCCTACATTCATTAGTTTTTTTTAGTATCAGCGGTTGTGTTATCAATCTCACATATGCTGGTATTTTGCTGTACATCAGCAATGTCTTATAATACACAGAATATCGATTTTTATTCAGGAATAGATATTTCTTACTGTCTGTTGTTTCCGAAGACTAGAATAAAAATGTCTCTATACCGTTAAAAAAAACTTTCCAACCTCAATCAGATGCTATACAGCAAAAGTAAAACAATTAGCATTTTCATTTCCAGAAAACATGTGTAACAGCTGTTTGTAATAAAGCCATCAGATATAGTAATCTCTCAACTCATGACAACATTTAATTGAATTGGTTGACACAATAACCAATCACAGCCGTTAGGTGTTGAGTGTACTCAAATTTTAAGTTCATCTAGTCACGCCTCAGCGGTTTAAAAATAATTTGACACGCTACGGCCTGTTTACATCTTTTCGAATGGCTCGAAGGTGTAGGCATTTTGAAAGCACACCCGGGCTATTAACACGAATGTGACGCAATGTTTACGCGGCAAAAAGCGCCTTCTTCATGAAGCATTAATACTTTATTATCCTCTTGAAGAGGTCAATGAAGTATTAGTACAGTATACCGTGTTCAATCGGGAATCGCGCACGAAGTCTGCAAACAATTGCGTGACCCTTTAACGGGAATAAATGCAAAAATATAATATCGGTAATACTGATATTTCGTGGATGAGCACAATATTCGCCCCTACTGCCCATATACTGTTGTTTTATAGATTTTAAGCAAGCCTTTGATTCAGTTAATAGAAAAAAAATTGATCACTATCGTAAAAGGGGATTCTGATATTTTAACATTTATTACAAATTATTATGGAGACACCAAAACTTTTGTCAAAACGAACAACATTAAAACCGAGGATTTCTGAGTCGAGAAAGGTGTAATGCAGGGATGCCCTCTCTTTACCTCTTCCTAGAAGAAGTCTGTAAAAATCAATGATACCTACATTAATCACATAAAATACGCGGATGATATCATTATTTCAGTAGATTCTAAACCACAGCTAGAAAAAAATATTAAGTTTTACAAGAGTCATTTAAAATATTATGGTATGAAAATAAATCATCATAAAAGAAAAATAATGAAGATAGGTAGAGAAGAAGAAAATATTTCTATAAATCTCGAAAAGCACCTGCTGGAACAAGTTAAACATATTTATTATCTTGGCGGTCTTATATCTAGTAACCTCAACAATATGAAAACAGTAAAACACAGGCTAAACCTAGGTTAGACCAATATGGAAAAATCCCAACGAGTCGATCATTATATTATTTTAAAGTCAGGATAGATTTAAACTTCCCAGATAATACAGGGTGTTTCAAAACGAATGACCCGATTGCAAGGGTTGTACCATGTGAACGACCAAGGCCATTCATTTGTGGTTGCAGAGATATACAGTTTTCAAATCGCGACATTCGTTTTGAAACACCCTGTATAATAAACACAATCATTAAGCATCAACTGAGATGTTTGTCATATTCAGAGAATGGCCCCATATTTTAGCTGTGAATGGGTATATAGGAAGAAAATGCCCAAGAAGTTGCTGAAAGAACATTCCCAGCTATAGACGCATGATCGAGATGGCTAAAGATCGCGATATGTGGAGAACCTTTCTTCTTAGTGGACTCAAGCGGATGAGATGACGAGTTGTTGTCATACAGGAATACCAGGGTTCAAACAGACGTACTGTGGGAAAAACCCACCATTCTATTCAGTCGAATCTGGTTTCGAAATCCTTCACGGCCTGCGCAAAACACGAAGAGAATATTACGATACAATTTATAGGAAATATCCCATCTGCCTGAGTCACACCATGAAAAGTGCGGGCCTTCAGAGCATGCATAGGCGTATGCTTAAAAAAGGACCATATGATTTAGCGAATATCATCCTGAGCTTCATCAATAAGTGTACCCTCAGTACGCTAACACCCATTTTTTTATTTAACCCCTAACCGGCCATTATGGATCGAATACGCTTCGTATCCATCATATATTTCAATGTAATATGAATGGTATTACAATTTTAATATGCACTTCGCATTCATGATAACCTTGACGTCTTGGCCGGTAGCCTGGTTAAATACTTCGCAGACAAATCATTTTCATCTCGATGATCTAAAACAATGCTATTCTGGTATCCCAAGACTCTGATTGCGTCACATGGAAACAAAACCAACCATAATTCCTCAAATAGTTTTTCTGTGTTGTTTGAAAATTAAAACGTATCATCTATATTATATTATAATAAATTCACATGTGCCTTACCCACAAAAGGAACCCAATATTCTACACGCGAACAGTCTTCAGCGGTATGATTTTGACTTTTTTTTTTTTAGTTTCACACTTAAAGCAATAACACACTCCGCTCTTGACAATCATTCTGTATACGAAATGAGATATTCTACCTTTCATTTTAGTGTTTATGAGACAACCACATCAAATTGACGGTTCGTTTCGAAGATGACTGGTTTCTGATCGAGTTGACCCGATGGCCAATAGAGGGATCTCTTTTTTTTTCACCGCTAGATAAAACAACGTGGAGACGATAGATTCTCAAACTTCTTATAAGTTTGCTTTTAACTGAAATAAGCGCATTATTCCCATACGATAAAAGCACTTGTTATCAAAGAACTTAAACACTGCAGAGTTCTTTTCATTATTTAGTGATTTCAAGATTAGAAAATATTTCAAAAGTGCTTCATTGCTTGTTACACAACAGCGAAAAGTTGTATCAGTGCTGTTGGGAACACTTCTTACATTCAATGTGAGGAAAGTTAATTGAAATTCATATTTTATGAATGCAAAAGAAAAGAAAATCGATATGTTGAGGAAGACAAACAAAGTGGACGACTTACAGGGGGAGGGAATGAATTTCATTTCCTTGAGTAACTAACCAAGAGCAGCAGCTACTTTGATTGTCATCTCTGGTATATGAAAAACTGAAAAGGCTGTCAGCCAAAACAGGATAAAAGAAATTGAATTTATTAATGCAGTATCCTTTCTACTATAAATAAAGATTTCCATAAAAACTTAAACTACTTCATAAATTAACACTCACTAAATTTAAGCTTGCAATATCTTCTTCAAGTAATTATTACGTTGCTTTTGGTTTAATTACTGTAATTATGATCACACTAATAACATTAATCCACAATGAAATGATTTTCGGTTCCAAAATGGCTTGGATGTAGATAAATCACACTAGTTACTGGTATAGACTATATTGGTCTGTTCCAGTCTCATTATCCATTCAATATCTACCCTGCCTTCTCTTTGCAATTGGCTTATATTTTAGTATTTGTTTAGGGTGTTGGCCATTCGGTTTACATATTTATCACACTTCGTGTGTTCTTTAAATAACCCAAATATCAAGCCTTCTTTACTAAAAATGCTTCCATTATTATTCAGTAGGGGAATTTTACTCACAAATCGAATAATGTTACCAAGTGTAATCCATCGATGTATTATCGCTCTGTTTTACAACGAAATATAAGGACCACGATTGGTAAGCTAAATAAGTATTCTACAGAGTTTTTTTTGGAGGGGGGCGGGGAGGTAGGTAGACGAAGTTGAAATACAGTATTAATCTGAAACTGGATTTATACTTCATAAGCGTAAAAATTTCGTTACCAAATCTGTCTTATACACACAGTAGAAAATCAACATAATATCGCGTTTTTCTCTCCCATTTCAAAATAACTAAACCCCCGTATGTATTTTCACAGCTTCTGTTTATTCCCGGTTGCAAGGGCGGTCCGCATATATTAGCGCAAAGACTTCGAACGTTCAAAATATCTCTAATCACATAATCAGTGTGTATTAATCAATTTCGCCTGTTGTAATGAAACGCCCACATTGAATTTTTTTAAAAGAAAAATCAATTTTTCCTAACGAAAAGTGAGGTTTCTCTTTTATTCTTCCAGTGATTTACCCCACGTTCTGAAGGTAATATCCAAAACTGTTGTATATGAAACGCACCGACATTACATGTTGCTCAAATTTTCAATTAAGAATTCATTACGATTGGACAACTCTTATAATGCGTAGGTATTAGAAATAAATAAGTAAATGGATTAAATTTTTTCAAGATTATTGCGAATTAAGAGAATCAATTAGGGCGACAAACGCATTTGCAGAATGAAATATTTTAGCCCGTACTCAACCCGTCCTAGGATAGAACAGTCTCAACTTGCGCTTCAACTACGAAACCGAAAATTAATACAAAAGACATCTAATGGAAACCTAACTATTTATGAGAAAAAACAGAAGCGATTTAATTAAGTAAATGCTTTCTTGGATGGATTTCTCTCAACAAGTAGGAAACATCCGTTTGCTTAAACAATTTCAATGATTTTTTTTTTATCCAAAGTGAATCACCACTTTCTCCTTCATCTTAAATCCACTCGAATTATAGTCGGTTACTGTATATGTGCGAGCTAGAAAATTAGAAAACAACTATGAAGGAGAATGCTCAGAATAAAATTAGAAATTTCAGATCTTACACAGAAGATATTGAACTGTTATTCAAAACTTTATTTTAGCTAAAAGAACAGTGTTTTTTGAAAGTCTTTACGCGTTGGTGCGAAAATAAAGACAACATTCGAGTCACTACGAACACCACACCTGATAAAATTTGCCTGGACGCAATATACTGTCTTCTCTGACTCTTTCCTTTTTTTCCCCAATGTACTTGGCTGTTTAATAATCTTCTTTTTCTAACAAGTTTTATACGTAGGCTTACATATAAAAGCCAAGACATAAATGATGTTTAAATAAAACTGCTTCCAAGAGAAAGTTGGTTTCTTTGTCCAGAAAAAAAAAAAACACCCTGTTTTATTTTACTACACTTTCGCCGTATAAGTCGGTTGGAACTTTAATAAGAAAAAAGTATATTTAAATAGGACAGATGCAGCCATATGGATTGCGAGAAATTAATTTTCATTAAAATCTGATTATTCAAGACCCAGTTTTAAGAAGTCCAGAATAGATCATTTTCTCCTTGGTGAGCTGCATTTGACACTCATTGATGGTGCGCATGTCAGTTATCACCATTATGGATTGATTTTGTTCGGAGTGCTATCTGTCAAATGTAACACATTTATTATTAGATAATAAGATTTTCTTCAACACCAACTGTCTGGGGAAATATTGTAACCACTAAATGAACACTGCATTTATTTCGTCCACTAGATAATTTTATCTAATTAAGTAAACGCTACGTGCAGAAATACAAAGAAAGTTTCAAATTATTCTGTTCAATCTCTTAAATACAGCCGATTTTTATCGAAGCTCGAAGTGGCGAGTAATGAATAATGCCTTACGAGAATCCGAAAACGAAATGTTAAAACTAACTTTTCTTTTAATTCGAGATTTGTTAAATAAATTCTTAACTTATTTTCATTATTAATTCTTCTAGGGAAACCTCACTCTACTGTGCAACTTCCTTCTTCGCTATTATCAGATCAGTACAGCAACGCAGCTATAAGCTGGCTAACGCAAGATATTCGCGCGGTCCACGGTGGCACAACGGAAGCGTGTTTGTTCCCCGAGTGAAAGGAGCTGGGTTCGAATCCAGCAGGAGGCGTTAAGGAAGTTTTTCCTGCCTACCTTCACTCGGTGCCGAGTTAGTCGGTCTCGGGCCGTGGAGTGAGGTTTTCTCCGGATATTGCGGTTTCCCCTCACGCACAAGAAAATCGACCATAGAACACACACTGAGTAAGACACCTACACAACCCTTTGGAAATTCAATACACCCGTTTTTGGGTGTATTGGATTTTCAAAGTGGTTCTGGGGAATTACCCCAGGATTGGTAGTTCCCCAGATTACCATTGCTGCTTTTAGATCCCCCCCCCTCCTCTTCGTATTCCTTCCTATTCTGGCAAAAAGAAATAATTGACTCGACTAAGGCGATTTGCCATTTTTTTTTTCTTCTTAAAGCGAATTAAATTGAAAACTAAAATTTTTTTCAGCGGTCACTAGATGGCACCACGTGTTATCTTTCAAAAAAAAAAACATGGAGTTACACGTTGTCTATTCCGACAATGTCATTACTAAAATGACTGCATTAAGCACTTTAAAACGAGTCCAGTAGGAAGCGAAATACCGTTGCTATCCATATTCGTTTCCATCAATAATTGGGGTAATTAGGTGCAACTTTATAAAACAAAGGCTTTACAACTGTTGCAAGACAAGGCGATAAACAAACATTATTTATTATCGCTTTGTCTAATTTTAGAACAAATGAAAAATAAAGCTTACATACAAACTGTCTTCAGTGGCGCTGCAACGCACCTTAAATTTAAAAATCTTCCAACACCTTTTTTGAGGGAATAGAATCTGTGGTGCCATCTGTTGAGCAATTTCGAATATCTTAATGATATAGGAACAGGAAAATGTAAATCACCACGAATGAATCAGATTCCGAATCGTTTCAACTCTCCTTACTCTGGTAAATTAAGAATAATTGAAATAAATTAAACTATGACGAATATAAACGTCCACCCAGGTCTACTACAATTTAAGATGGTAATAGCTTATCGCAGCTTCTTACTTATAATAGGGAAACCTAAAGTGACAAACAAAAATTCTATAAGCCGACAGAATTAACTCGGATATTGAACGTGAATTGGGGTATTTTCTTGCTCCGCCTCTTGTAAGGACGCATTCACCAATGACACTGACGTGCAGCATACAATAGGTCGGTAGTCAGTATTGCACATTACACGATATTTGTTGTCATTCCACCAATTCAATGAAATGGATGTTACATATAAAATAGAGCCCACCTAGCATGGTATGTGTGAACTGTGATCGTACTGGATTACGTGTATTAACATATACGTGCAACAGATTAAGATTTGTGCGGATATTTTTTTTCCGTTAAATGACCGGTTTATGAAAGATAAATAACCGAATGAAATAATTTTTAATGTTGTACCAGGGCTCCGGAATTTCAGCTAAGCCAAAGTACTGATTTTTTTTGGTGAACCGGTTTTTTTTTTTTTTATACTAACTACAGGAAACCTTTAGTGTGTTATAATGCGTAACGTACAGCAATGCACATTAACATCATGACAAGGATGCTGGATAATTCTGTGACCTTGCGTTAATAAATAAAGAAGTTAATTCATGTCTTCCTTTGCGAGAATGTCATCTCCCTCCTGGGCATTCGCCTGCATTCACGACCATGTTGGGACTCGATCAAGTTCATAACACAAGTATTTTGTTATTAATTTAATGGTTATTTCTAATGTAAGAAAACCAAGAATATTCAGTTGTGAAATATAATTCTATCAGTTATTAAATACATTAACGAAAACAATGCTACTCTTATATAAATAATTTCAAATATTCTTACAATATATTGCATAAAATATGAATAAATAATAGTTTGAGGCTGTTTTCCAGGGGCTGAATCTCGCAATTGTACGTCAATACATTTAAGATTAAAAATAAAAAAATCCAACGAAAATCCAAATAATGTTAAAGGATGTCAATATGATATTCCATCGTTCAACGGAAGAGCACTAAATGAAATATTTTCAAGGGACTTGCAAAATAAAAACAAACAAATATCTTAGCATATTTTAAGTTTATAAGAAGATCCCGATTAATTCTAAAGATTCGATTTACACATCTCCATCTTAATGATAGAGCAACACAAAAATGTTATTCGCCATGAATGAATCTGCTTCTGAACTGCCATAACTTTTCCTATTCGAGTAAATGAAGAACAAATGGAAGCGTTTGAACAAAATCCTAAATCATAAATGACAGAGGACGTTCTCCAGGATCTACCACAACCGATAACTCTAAGCCGAAAAACACACATTGAAAAGCAACACACTTCGGCAAAAACATTGTCATCATCCCACATTTAATCTGAAATAATCAATTTCAAACACTCAGAAGAAATTAAAATGCATATAAAAATCGCTTTTGAAAGCAAGATAAACCTCCATACATCAAGGAGTATTATTTCTTCAAAGGTCGATTGATTATAAGAAACAAAAAGTGCGTGTATTATGGTTCAACTTAAATGCATTCTTTTTAATGTTGGTGATGAAGATTTGGAGTCTGCGTGAGTTTTTACTTAAATGTTTTATTACTATTTGGTACATCTTAACCACTGAGAACAAACAAATATAATTCGATTATTTCTATAAGCTCGCACAAATGAGGCCCATTTAATTATTTTTAATAGAATGGAATGCAATCATTAAATGAAAAGTTAACAGAACCGCAATACGCAATGGTTCCATATTTCTCTGCTCTAAATGGGAGCAACGAATTCCCTTAAGAAGGCTTATCCCTCTTGTAAAAATGAAAATATTCTTAATTATACCAACGAATAGACATAATATTAACTTTCCCTAAGATTGCAATTAAATGCCCCATATGATGATTATTAAATTTAATTTATTTTAACTGTAAACGGCTGTTCATATTTCCAAAAACTGATGAATTCGTTTAAAAATAAAATTTTGATTTTGACGAAAATTTCTGAGGATGCTGTTCCTCAGGTATTTTGTCTCGTGCCATACATTATACGTAACGGTCAGTCAACTAACAATCCTGAATATATTCCGGAATACTTTTCATACCTCGTCATTCACTTAAACGAGATCACCGCGCTGCTTCTTAAGGACGCATTCACCAGAACCATTGACATGAAATATGGGTCAGAAGCGCACATTTGATAGCACTCCATGATTTCGGTGTAGCATAAAATGGATCAGTTATTGAAATAAATGTGCCACCGTATTAAGCAAGAGATCCATAAAAAGATGAGAGGGGTTATGTATAAAGGGCAGGCCAGGAACTTAACGAGTATTGTGCAGAAAGCTAAATCAGAGTATGAAAAGAAATTGCTCATACAGGCTAAAGGCAATCCAAAAGAATTTACACCAGAAACCACAACTACAAGAAACTTCTGAGCGCAAGTATATGGAAGGTGGGGAGAGAACACGGGGTCATCCATGGAAGTTAAATTTGATCGCAGTCAAGAAAGAGATAATATCTAGTTTTTTCTCTCAGAGAGCAGTGACAGTGGAATAGCATCCTCAGAAATTTTCGTCAAAATCAGAATTGTATTTTTGAATGAATTAATCAGTTTTTGGAAATATGAACAGCCGTTTACAGTTAAAATCAATTAAATTAAGCATAAATTTAATAATCATTATCACCTTTAGGGGTAGTGAATGAATCTAGTGTGAATGAATTTAATGGAAAGTATGATAGTTGGTTTGGGTGATTTAGAGACTCAATCGATGAGTCCTTGACTCCCTGGAGGTCTCAGATGATAATAATAATAATGACGTAAGGATATAAAGAAACGAGCCACGTGAAGGATGTTATATTCACACCCAAAAGTAACATCCTTTGTTCCGTTTTAAATATCGACGGACGTGCTAAGATTCGCTGGAACGATGCTCAGTAGTATTCAGTAAATGCAGTTTTAAGAATTAAATTGAAATCCCTCTACGATGGGATTCGGACCCAGCTAAGCAGGATCTCATTGCATAACATTTTCGATACATTTACAGATGGCTCAACTGAAAGTGTTATGATCATTTGTACACATCCTTTGGATAAACGTTTGTCTTAATATTTTGATATATTCAGTTATTACATTAAAACAGACGACGGCAGATATTCAGATTGCTGCAATTGTTTAAGTGCTCGATATTTGTGGTGAAAAACTTGACGCTTCGCAGCTAAAGGCAAACATCTACGTCACAAATGAAAAGCAAATACACCCAGCAGCTTAGAAACAGAATTTCAACAGTACGATATCCAGTCAGTTTACATTCAAGTATTATTACATTTTTCTGTTTCCTCAGTGAGTAGTGAATACTTCAGTTTCAAACATCGCTTTGTGTAAAATTAAAGCATATTTATTGCATTCTCCTAAATAATGTTTTCCCGCTCCTTAGGCTATTAAATACAAATAATCTCGTTGATAATATATATATATATATAAGGTAATTTCATGGATATTTGACATTTACTGTTATTCTGATGCAAATCATCCACCACCACCCCCCTCGAAAAAAGCATCAAACTCTCCGAGGGGTAAGCGTAAAGTAGCTGCAAGTATTACCTATTACGCAACATGAGATCAACATTGATAACAGGATTTTGCATGCACCGACTCGTGTCAGCATTTACCAATGTTAATGGCGAATCTTGAATGGTTCACTTTTCCTTGCGGAGTTAACCGGTGCAAGAGCCTACCCAGCCAAATAATTTCCACACGCCCACATTGCATAGTTATAAAGTCTGTAGGATTGTAAATACTAAGGAGACTTTGTTGTAAAAAAATATTTCTTCATTTAATTTTAATTCCTAAAACACACGATTTTGACTATCACACTTTCCTAATTTTTGCGGAGCTCACTACAAATTTCTGATAACGTTTTTAGGCGAAATGCGTCCAAGTCGCTTCATTGGTTACACCTAAGTATACTGCACAATGCTACGTATCACTACCGTGTTCTCCCGAGCACATGAAATAGTAACGAAGAAACAAGTTTATAAAAAAATAAAGAAAAGTCAACAATTACAACTAAGAAAAAAAAGCCTTATTTAAAATAAAAAATAATAATAAATAAAAAAAACTACAAACACGACACGAGAAAGCAAGAATAACGCACCCTTTCCACGGGTGCTTGAAAGTACCACACTCCCCTACAACAGCATTTGTTCCTTAAATAAATGAAGGGAAGTGTTTCTTTGGATTTCAAGAATTACAAAAACCACTTCCTATTCGCATAAATGAAGTCTGTAGTGATCAAAAGAAAACCTACAAATTGACCGCTAGATCTTTTTGCTTACGCCGGCAGACAGGTTTTGTTTCTTAACTAACCGTAAGAAAAACTTCCATCAAGATAAGCCATTTGGTTTCACTGAGATATTGTCAAATTTTAGAAAGAAGGGTGAAGTAGGAATGCAGGTGCTATTTTTCTTTACCAACAAAGGACATTCTTCGCTTTGAAAACAAGTCAAATAGAAATATTTTTTTTATATAATGAAAGGTACACAAAAAAATGAGATTTGAACAGTTTACGTACCTGTGATTTAATTAAAATTCATTTTTTTTTAAATTTCATTTAATTTGATTTCAATTCGTTATAAACAAATAAGGTGTTTCTGACACGTTGTTAGTAAGAGGGAACATAAAAACAATAAACCTTTTTTAGCATATAAAAAGAACAGCTTAAACACAGCTCTCGTAAGTACAAATGAAAGTCAGCCGATATACGCCCACATCTGAAAACAGCTCCCTCTGGTGGTAGTATTGAAAACTTTCAACCAGATTTGGGCTAATAAAGGGCTGTCGATTCGCAATACATAGTCTCTCGCAATCAAGTCATCCCCAGCTTCCAGCGATATAGCTTGTTTCCACAAACGGGGCTTTGGCGAACATGGTCAGCATTGCCGGCGCAACTGTATACCTTCCTTAGTTGAAGGAAATGCAAACTAAGCCTCTAGATGGTATAATCATTTCATTACCAATGAAATACCACTTATTAGAGATCTGAAATGACTGCAGTCATGTTTGGTCGTTAAAATAAGGGTTCCAGTTTCTTTCTCCTCCCATTCTTCCCACATGTAGTGAGAGTGATACACTCAATGACATAGCAATCCCACTGTAGGAGTCCAGAACCCTCCCCGATTCTGGGGAACAGCAGTAAAAAGGTTCCTCAGGCTGGCCACTAGGTACCGCACGAGACCGAGCCAATTAGCAACTAATCTGGAGGCTTCCCGATCAACCAGTGTAACCCTGCAGCCATGTGTTTTGCTAGTTCATGACTGGAAGGAAACCAAATAATGTGGTTACAAGGGAAACTGTTCAGGAGACCGGGTTCCCCTCTATGTGAGCAGTATGTTTGCGAGTCTGCACCTATCACGGCATGCCTCACTTCAGCTTTATCTCTTTCTCACAAATACAATCAATCGCAACCCAAACAAATGCGATTTTAATGCGGATAACAAAAATTCTTCCCTCCAAAAGTCGTTAAAAAATTCATAAGAAATAAATAGTAATCCTTCCACAGAAAACCTCACGAAAATTAGAATTTCCACATCCACTTCACGAGCATTCCGGTCTAAACAGCAATTAAACAATCCGCAGTCATCTAAACTAGAACTGCTATTCCTAGCAAAAACCCAAACTGCCAACCTCAACAACCAATGTGCACCCCAACTGCCCAAACTACACGTTATACAGCTCTATCTGCCACAAGAACAAAAAAATTGCAATATTTGAACACGCAGTCAATATACAATAAGACAAAGCCTAATATCAGTCTTTCAGGACTCTTGAATGAATTAATATCAAATTCCTTTGAAAAATTCAAGAGACATTCAATTTCAAACTAAGACAAAGCCTACGAAAAGAGTTTCTTTCACATTGTTTTTATTAAGCACCGCTTATCTCTCTCTTGGTCATCTGTCAACTGGAACCAAGCTTCATTCAATACAAATTCGTGTTTTAACCTTTTCTACTTTACTGAGTGTCTCTACACGGAGTATGTACTACTGTCGTATAAATTATTTTCCAGTTTCAGCGTAATATTTAGTCGATCTCTGGCACGGGCAAGCGGGTTTTTCGTCCTGTAAACTCAAGAAAATCGACCGTAGAACCCACATTATTTCAGACATTAAATATATTGTGTTAGGGTTAGGGACCACGAGATGGCGGCACATTTGAGCCGTCTCTCTTCAGTGAGTACCGCTTAATTAGTGATAGCCTTGGGCCATCTATCTCTGATTGGTACCAGTGGAGATTGAACGGCCCACTCAGTCTCCAAAAGTTAGATAGGGCTAAATGGCCTCGCCTACTCCCCGTATACGGGAATAAAAAAAGGCGTTAGCTGATTTTATATATATATATATATATATATATATATATATATATATATATATACTGTATATATATATATATATACTGTATATATATATATATATATATATATATATATATATATACTGTATATATATATATATATATATATATATATATATATATACTGTATATATATATATATATATATATATATATATAGAAAGTGTTTTAACTTGGGTATACTATACGTTAATGATACCAAAAGCAATTTTATAAACTTGGTTTTAATCCCTTTTTTTCCAAGTAAGCAAACAAGCAAGTCAAATTTGCGCCCGAAGTATTTGCAGTCTGAAGCAACTCGTGGTAAAGGTGGAAAAAGCCCTGATCACTTTCCTTAGTATATCTCCCATAATGCAAAGCACATCTCTTTGCGGCCATGTATGATGCTATGCATTAAGGGAAGGTCCACTACCCATACCGGTTTCGACTTTTATTGAGGTCTCTTCATTGGGAGCCAGATCCTGAGATGCCAAGGTAATGCAGAACTTATAAAATAAATTTTACCTATTAAAATTTACCTGAGTTGCCTCAGACCGAAAATACTTCAGACGCAAACTTGGCTTACTTGCTTGTTTGCTTACTTGGGAAAAAATGATTAAATTGTGTGGTATCTTTAACGTATAGTATACCGAAGGTAAAAACACTTTCTACATCTTTCTCCCATTCTGAGATTTTTATTTAATAAAGTCAAAGCACCTTGTGGCAACTTGTATAGGTGAAATTTATAAGTTCTGTATTACTTCAACCTTGGTACCTCAGGGTATTGCTCCCAATGACAAGACCTAAATAAAGGTCGAAACCTGTCTGGCTTGGTATCTCAGGATCTGGCTCGCACTGATCAGATCTCAATAAAAGTAGAAACCGGTCTGGATAGTGGCCCTTCCCTTAATGCATAGCATCATACATGTCCGCAAGGAGATGTACTTTGCATTATGGGAGATATTAAGGCAAGTGATCAAAGCTTACCCTACCTTTACCACGAGTTGCCTCAGACCTGAATATACTTCAAGCGAAAATTTGACTTACTTGCTTGTTTGACTTGGGAAAAAAAGAGATTAGGTTATTTGTATTTCATGTTAATCAGATCGTCAGTAATAATTATTGAAATAAGTTTTGCAAATGAGTATCCTCTAGAAACATTTAATTATATTTTGGATCATTTCTGAATATAAAACGTACTGAAATAAAGAAAACTATGAAGGTTGTGAAATCGCTTTGTGTATTCTCTGGATGATATTATGGTAATAGTTTCGTATTACACAATGAATTATGCAACAGAAGGCGCCAGTAAATTTTTTTGTAATTAACTAATTTTTGTCGTCAGGGATGCCAGAAGTGGGTTCAAAGGTTAGTTCTCAAAATCATTTTGTATGATTTAAACAACCTAAAATCACCAAGTAGTCAGTTCATTAATCACACTACACTTCGCAATATTCCCTTTTACGATAAAAAATATATATATATGAAACTAATGTTGGTCCCTTTGCACTTTTGATTTAGGTTGCCTGCATACTTGGGACAGATTCCGGTCACAAGATAGGATAAAGGATTCAGCACTTCAATAAATATAGCACAGTCATTTTACCTGAACAATTCCCAACGAAAGTGTCCTTAGACACTGTGCATCATCTTGCTGGTAGCAAACGTTACTAGATTGGCGAGTTATGAGCATGGCAGTTGCAGCACTGAACAAGTAGGCCGTAGTACTTTGCTCCATCGTTATCAGACGGCCCTAATAGAATGCCATTAAAACGCTCCCCACATTCTTATAATCCAAGACTTTAGTCTCGACGCTGTCGATCATTGCGGAACAAACAGAACCAGAATTTTTCGGCACAGGCAAATGTTTTTCCTTTCTGAAGTGTCTTCATGTTAATGCTTCCATCATTACTACTCACAGCTGCTAGTGGAATAGTGGATTGAGTAGAATTATACATCCTTCAATTATTTCTTACTTTGAAAAAAGGCTTACTTCTGAAAAAAATCCATACTTACATATATTTCTAGAAAAGTTTCCATGTTAATCCTCTAAATGAATATTAATATTTATGGCTAGTTTGCCTGTTTTTCTTTCAGTAATGCTCTGAAAACTGAGTAAAAAAGCCAATGTTATCATAAAGAGGTACTCCTAGAGAAAAACAGGCAAAATAGCCATAAATATTAATAAAATCAAATACTTTAAGTATGCATTACGAATGAATGATCTGAACCCACCGACCTCCATTTTGGATCTTTAAACTCAATTTGTTCAAGTAAATCGCAACTTCCTGATGTGAAATCACCATCAATTAATCACCCTGTCACTCACATCAGCATTATGTGTCAACTATTTATAGCTTATTCCCCTTGACGCAACCCTTATCAAACTAATAAAGAAGTCCCTCAAATCTCATATTATCTTACATTTCCCTCCTGAGAAGAACATAATTAACGATAGTCAATTATAACGTTCATCTTTGTTTAAATGAAACAGAATTTTCAGTTTGCAAATGATCAATTCATTGAAAGGTTGGAAGAAATTTTCTCAGTTGTTCATACCATTTCAAAAGCATTTGAGCGAGTTCAATCCTAACAACTACCAAATAAGATTACTTCTCTTACTGTCAATTTTCTGCCGTGTGCAACTGGATTGGCAATTTCTTTAACCAGTTATCGATGACTCCATACCTGAATTTCCACTGACCTACGTTTCATATTATGCATTAAAAAGGAAGATCACTAAGAGTGATCTTCTTTCCAATGAATGCTAATCACTCTAATGAAGTCATATTAAATTTATCAAAATAAGTGCATTTGGCGATTTTTTTCATCTACCCTAATATTCAGATCTCTGACAATAACCGAAAATTGTTTAACACAGCTGAAACTCTCATGCGTATTCGATTCCAAAGATTAGTCGCAATGCCAACAGTGCAAATTTCAGTCTCGTTGATACTCTTTTTCTGAACTGTTGTTTCACGTGCCGTCGTTACCAAAGACTTCTATCCTTCTGATCACCTCATTCCCGAAACACTACGGAGAGCAGTAGTCAATAGTTTCTACTCAGTGTAGCGGAGATAGAAAGACACTGACCGTCGGAATGTCTACAAATTGCATTTTCATGATGCTCGCGACTCTTTTTTTTTTTTCTTCTTGAAACGTCTGGTCCTTATCTCGGTGCTTACATGTGTATCACGCTAGAATACACAATTCTGCCTGCCTTTTTTGTCTACGGAGAGAAGATTATACCACTATTACTACTTTAATTCTATAATAAGTTCAACGACAGATAGACAAACAACAGATCTTTTTTACGTTTCTTAGTTCATTATTATTGGATGGAATACTTAACTCGGTACTGAATACTTCGCGTCAACTATTAAATAAGAAATAACCAAATTTTACTTAAATAGAAATGAATAGAATAGAAACAAGTAACTTGTCATGAGATACCCACAACAATCCACAATTAGCTCAATTGAAACTAAAATCCGTGGCAAAGCCTCAGAACACATGGGATGGACATTTTTCTATATTATGTGTACCACCAGATTCTGAAATTACTTAAACAAAGTTCTGGTATGCACTAACGAGCTCTGCTCAGTTCTTAAAAACTCTAAAGACGCTACATACTAATGATGATTTCAGCTGGGGGGGGGAGTATAATTAGGCACCTTTTTCTTTTTTCAAGATTGCATTGCATTAAGTGAATTTTAACTAGATTCTTTATTGCAAGCCCGACGTTAAGTGTTTAGAGAACCAAAGGATATTTTTCCATACTCTGGTTTTTTGCTCTTCCTGTGTGAGTGTAATTTTTCTTAACTCTTTCTCAACTACTGTACAGTGCGTCTTAATATCGAAGTGTGATAACGCCGTACCAGAGTATTTCGAATAAGTCTAATGTAATGCAATAACATCTTCTTTAGTATTATCTACAAAAAACCAACAGTCATTTAAACCTAAAGTAATTCTCATTACAGGGGGCCGTGAAATTAGGGTCTGTGCAATTGTTTTCTATACTTCTTCTTCTTATTATTATTATTTAATATTTGATTCCACATCTCGAGAGTATTTTGAATGCTACAATCTAAACTTATTGCGTGGGCAATGCTATTCCTAACCAGCTTAATGTGTCGTATGATAATCCACCATTACATAACTTCGTAGAGATGCTTTGCTCCGCATGTTAGTTCAAATTAACGCCAGTAGAGAAGCGCACTGAGACCTGTGGCATTAGGGAACTTAGAAGCGGAAATGGTTTGATGAGCTTAAACTATTTCATCTCGTTAGAGTTTCAGACAAATGCACCCGCGTTGAATTCTTCAACAGTCTCTACAAATTTCTACTAACAAACATTTCTGAAATTAATTGACCGTTATTTCTACAAAATTCATTCTCACAAAAGATTATATCCTCTTCTAGGAATATTACAATGGCAGTAGACAGAGTAGCCAAAAACATTTCCTGATGAAGCCCTAAGAGGCATTTAACGCAGCTTTGAATTGATTGTATATACAGATTGTAAGTTACCGATGTACTCAGTGGCGCAGTCGGTAGAAACTATGCCGTTTGTACCAGCACTGATGAGAAAACCCGTTTTCCATTGAGGCACTCGTGACCATATTATCAGCAGTACTTCATAATATTCTGAAATAGCTGATCGCATGCAAAATAGTAAACTACTTCTAAACTGTAAAGAATACTTGTTTATATATGCATATACTACATCTGAGATTCCAAGAACGTATACATTTTCCTCAAGTATTTTAGAGGAATTTAAACACTTTCTGAGAATTGAAATGTGAATATAAAGTGATATAAATACTTTATATTCAAATATAAAAATTGAAACATAAAGTGATAATTGTCCGATAATTCTTAAACGACTATCTCTTCTAAAGTGTCCATGGACTGCTCTTTTTTATTTTATGAGTGATTTCAATTAATCATTGGTTATCTTTGGAGTCTTGCTTTATTTTATACACTCTAGCTTTCATAGCATCAAATTTTAAATGACTTTCTATGGTACTTTCCAGTTTAACTACAAAATGAATCTCGTAATACGAGAAAAAATATTTAAGGAATTATTAATGTATCCGATAAGCATTACAACTTCTGTGGGCTGTAAGAAATCTGTGTCATCCGAATCAATGAATCCGAAGTGTACAAAAGAACTGACACATTTTCTGTTAATATTTTTGTATACTAAAAGCCCTTGTGTGTGCGGGGATATTTATACTTTTGGTGACCTAGGCTCTGCTTATAGGTGTGTAGCCTTCTGAAAAAGTTTCATCGTAATGATGTTCACACATTTTACTGTTCTGCGGCAGCATGTTTAAATAAATTAGTGAAAAAAAACATGAAATCTAAGAAAATAACAAAATATGGTTATATTACGTAAATGTTTCAGTATACTTTTTCTCGAAAGAAGAAAATATTTTCGAGAACTTCATTGAAATTTAGAGCAAATTAATTGGACTCTGCAGATCCTATTCGGAGAGACTTTTGAATTTTCAAGTGCTCACTAGAGACAACTCCTTCGTGTGGAAGTTATGAGAAATAACAATTTCACTTACTTAAGCAAGTTTCTCTCGATGTTACGTTTTCGAAACAACTTGACGATATCTGAAGCACTTCCCTTTTTACACTGAATTAGAAAAAGAAATAAAATATGTAGAAACAACAAAAAGCAAGCAATTAAACACTGGTAAAATCCAGCAATGTTGTTCGTGGAATTCCTGACTGGCTAAATTATTTTGTTGCATTCATCATAATGCATTTTTGTCATTGCTAATTTTGCTAAGACAAAAATTTGTCTTTAGCAAAATTTGATAGGCTGAACATATGATAATGCAAAATTAAAATTTCTTTTCCCACGTTCAAATAACTTACTGATTAAAGAGAAACATAAAATTAAAGTGACTCATAATAACATTAACATTTTAATTGTTGCCCTTTTCCCAGTGAAGAGGCCTTTTGCATAATATTTAATATTTAATCGCCACCTGGCAGGACCATTGAATGAGAATAAGAAACATTGACCCATGTAGACTCAAAATCTTGATAAAATCAGAACAAAAGGATGATTTCTTCGTTTCTGTAAGTAAAAAATGAAAGTGAACTGCAACGCGATCAGTCATGTTTTATGAGTCAAACTGTTTTTGAAATGAAATAAAAAAGCCATTATCATTCTAAGAAGTTCCATCTTTGTTATGACAATTCATGGTAATTAACATTTAGTTAGAATGATGAATACCTAAAATCATTGTAAATATATAAGAATAGGAAAGCACACTATTAGTGCGCGTGTGGCGTGTCAGTGGTAGCAGTAAAAGCAGTCATTCTCCGGAAGGATTTGGGAATGTAGCAATGTTAGGCGGGGGCAAACAAAAGCCATTTGGTATAGAATATATTCACAAACTACAACAGCCTTGCACATCAAGACTGACATCGCAATTAAGGGAATTTAATAATATACGGATTAGAATCTACGGTTAAAAGTTAGTACTTTTCAGAAGATAATAAGAAAGAGATGTAGTTTCAGAAAATAATTGCAGTACTTAAGTTAGGACATTCTTTAATTAAAAAGACTATCCCCTAATTCCTTGTCGCAGGGAATACTTCCTTGCTCAAATGTGAAATAATGTTATATCGTGAGAAAAAATGTGGAAACTGCATCCCTCCGTTTCTAATCTTGATTCATCCTTCTGACGATTAAGCAGCATGCATGATATTTTTGCAAATGAGAAAATATCGGGGTTAGATTGAATGTAATTATAAACAAAATACGTTTCTTCTACCAACTCCTGCGATATCGCTTCTTTAAACGTTTCAGTATTACCCTCCTAACGTCCAACTCAAATAGCTTCTTCGCAAGAGGTATAGAGCGATAGAAAAATACTAAAAAGCCTTAAAGTCTGAGGTATGACAGCTACTTCACGGCCCAATCGTCGCTGCAGAAGTCATAGCCATTATAGAAATTCTTAAAATTTGGTTAATTTGGGCAATAATGAAAACTTGATAGGTGGAAACATCTCTTAGCGGTACTGTTTTGAGGCCAAGATCTCAGAAATACTCAACCACAATTATCTAGAAGAATGATTGTAGCGATACTGAGAGAATTTTAGACAGAACCTGGACATCTTAACTTCCTACTGCACATTGCGGATCACAAATTAGAGAATTTCAGTATACGGCAGGCGAGATTGGCTCCCTCGTGACAGACGCTGATTTGGACATACATTATATGAAGATGATAATCACTCACAATCATGGGTAAGATCATTCACCGTAGATTCATTTTATCCAAAAAACAAGTTAGAATCCGCAGATTCTAAAAATGCGGATAAAACGGAAGTTGAAACATGACTGACAAAAAACGGAAAAATTAAAAGAAACAACTACATGTATTCGAGCCTACACTCACTGCTGGAGCCATGACGATAATTGTTCAAATTATTCTCGGATACTGTCCACAAATGACACAATCACAGTAATCATAAAAACACTAATCAGAAGAATCATTGGTTAGCCACATATGCTTCTACCATCTGCCATTGTAATGAAGAACTTAATTTCTACGAGGAGACACAAATGGTTGGCTGGTTGGTTTAAATTATAGTAAAAGAAACTAAGGCTATGTAAACAACGTATTTTAAATGTTAATTGCAAATTGTTTTATTTCCGGTTTGACAGTTCTATACTACGAACAATTCTAGTTTCGGGTGTAATTTTACCCTGAAACCTCTATGAAACCAATGTAAGCTGAAAAGCCCTTATAAACGATTTGTGATCCAGTTATCTGAAGTGGTGAATGCACATTCTCAGTTGGCAAGTTTAATTCGCATACTGAATAAAACTTTGATTTTTTAGAATAAGAATAAATCAATTTCAAGTTCAGAGCCAAAGTAACGAAAACATTTATTTTGTATTTAGAGAAAAACAGGAATGATGTAAATTGGATATCCTACATATACTGTATCTGATCAGGTTAAGCTACAAAGGCCGAAAACGTTAGCATGTGGTTCCATGAAAATTCATCAAAAACATTTGCAGATATTATTACTGAAAAGACACGAGTGGTTGCTTATTGTTGTAGCACGCGGTTCGAGATTCTGGAATTTTTGATTAGCTCGCAATAAGGAATGTAGCTGTTCTCGGACCAAGATATTAAGAGTTAATATAATATTCGCTGGGTTCTAAAACGCAGTCCCTAATTCTTAAAATAACTGAAGTCATTACGATGAAATCTTCTACATTATTAATTGCATGAATTTTCATCTCGTTATCCTTGGGGGAGCGAATAAATGCTCCCCCAAGGATAACGAGTTAAAATTACTCCTGAAGGGAATTTGAATTTATCCTTTTATTTTAAGCAAAACTGTAAGTTCAGTCTTTATTAGGACAGGCTTGTGGCTGGCTTTTTTCTTCTAGTTTTATTGCCACTAATACAGTTCTAAGCATATTGATTTTTAATTAGAAATGAATTAAGAGATAATTACTGAAACTATCAACATTATTCAGCAGTGCTTCTGCTAAATTGAGAACTAAAAAAAATAAACCTTTGGGTAAAGAGAAATTTGTGTCAATCACACTTACCCAGTAGTTAATCGCTGGCACACGCTAACCCGTTTTTCAAGCATTAAATACGTTATTGCAAAATACACTTCTAATCAATAACAACATTTTTGCAAATTATAACGTTAACTATTATCTGGTGCAACATGGTTTGGTAAGCCGCGAACCTTAGGTCTAACAGATTCATTAGATCAAAATCTATAAAATATCACGATACCCGCTGCAGTGGTAATGACAACTGTACCTGCAGATTAATAAAAATAAATAAATAAAAACAAAAAACGTAACATACGGACCTATATGGACAGCAATTTTAGAAACCAAACTCCTTTATATCATTTTCAAAAAAAATCAGCTAACGCCATTTTTTTTATTCCCGTATACGGGAGTAGGCGAGGCCATTTAGCCCTATCTAACTTTTGGAGACTGAGTGGGCAGATCAATCTCCACTGGTACCTAATCAGAGGCAGATGGCCCAAAGCTATCACTAATTAAGCGGTACGCAGTGAAGAGAGACGGCTCAAATGTGCCGCCATCTCGTGGTCCCTAACCCTAACACAATATATTTAATGTCTGAAATAATGTGGGTTCTACGGTCGATTTTCTTGAGTTTACAGGACGAAAATATATCATTTTTGCAGAGATAATTATAAGAAGCTTATTAGAAATAAAATATATTATATTCAAATGTGGTATTTCAAAACGCGTATAGGACGTTATGGGTAAGTTCTTCATGGCCATATGTTATTATCCGTTGGACTGTAGATGGAAAATCTCTGCTTCTCATGATAAGAATCATAACCAGAATAATTAGCGCTAAGGCAATTCATGCTTACTAGCATATTCCACTGGGGATGGGCTTCATTCTTGATATTTTGCCAACAAAAAACTATACGTGTATAGTTTATGCGCTACCTCTAAGAAATAAGTAAATGTTTCTGTTCATAATGTAAATTACATTCGAGCTGAGGCAGAAATGTGATGGTGGGCGTTAACACTTTAGAAACGATTCATCAGTCTTTGGAATACTTATTGGAGGCATGAAGTGGCTTGAAAGTTCCAAGTTTGATCTCTACATCAAAATCTTTTGGATCATGTCAAAAATAAAATACAAAAAAATGGGGAAAAAATAATAAATAGAAGTCAAAATCCGTAGCTTACTCACTGTAATAACGTACTACATCGAGAAGGATCCACGGATACCTATCCGGTTAGATAAAACCTGAATTCGTATTGTCCATTTAGTAAAATATCCAGACTATCTGATATTAAATAATGTTAATTTGTATTTAAACGTATATTATGAATCACATGTTTAGAGTTATTGTAAGCGGTGCTATATGTTCCTAAAATGATAATAGGGACAATCATTTGACTATATTCGTCATTAGTTGGATGCAGTTAAGTACGGTTGGGGTTAATTGGAAGAAGAAAGTTCCATTTATGAAAATACGGCAATCACGAAATCGTATACGGGCAGAAGCCATACTCAAAGAGCATGAAGACATCTTTATCAAGAACAGAATAAAGGGACTAAGAAGCAAAACAAATGTGTGTCTTTTTCTTGCCTTAGAAACCTGGTGGATGGAAAAAACACTATATTTCTAAAAACGTTAGAGAAATTAACTTCATTTATTACATTACTTTAGAATGCTTACCTCTATTCTTCGCAGCAATATTTTCACTTGTAGATGGACCTGTTTCTATTTTCTTTTGAAAACTTCTGTAGTGATACCTCTGTAGTTATTTGATCACCCATACAAGCAACAAGTTCAACATATCCTCTTGACTTTATATATACAGGGTGTTCGGGATAAATTTGACATATTTATAATTAATTATATTTTTCCGTAAGTTACATGTATTAACACACACTTCTCTTCATTTAAAAGTTTGGACCCTTCTTCATTCATATACAAGATGTCAGAAAGGATGGATAGCTGGAACCCACCTGAATCATGGAAGAGAATAACTTGTATCATGATGATTCGTGCCCGCCATCAAAATAAGGATATTACGACTGCTGCCCAATGCTCCCTGAATACAGTAAAAACAATCAGGCATGAACTAGAGACTTGCAATGGTGACTACGAGGATGTAGCAAGAAGAAAGATCCCTAGCAGACGATCTGATTGCGTTCGTACAGCAGAATTCCTCGCAAATCTGCAGGAACAGGTGTTGAAGAACCCTGGCATTGGAATTCGGGCTTTGTTCGTGGAGTTGCTAACTGTAGTCAAGCCCTGGATAACAAGGGTAGCCAATGGTAGGCCGTATGTATGGCAGCAGGATTCGGCCCCTTGCCACACCTCTGGGAAAAGTCAAAAATGGTTGTCTGAAAATTTCTACGACTTCACCAGTCCAAATGTTTGGCCTCCAAACTCCCCAGACCTTAACCCCATGAATTATTTTGTATGGGGCGCAGTTGAAAAAGACACCAATCGCACTTCCAGTAATACAAAAGCCCAGTTAATGGATAAAATTAAAACAGTTTTTGCGGCCCTTCCCAGGGAGACTGTAGCATCAGCTTGTTCGAGGTTCCGAAGCAGAATTGAAGCTGTGATCGATGCTAATGGTGGTTGTTTTGAGTAAATCTTGTTGATAGTATTGTAATTAACTCTGCCTGTAATGTTTTTTTGTCAATTCATTAAATTTAATAGATACAAAGAAGATTTTCTTTTTCCTTACGAAACTGTCAAATTTATCCCGAACACCCTGTATATATACACACACACATACAGTATATATACAAAAATTTACCAACTGGGAATCATCTTTCAAGAGAACTCCTCCTACCTGAGTGTTCACCAGTGGTTGTAACAGCTTGTTTTTCATCTAAACAAGTAGTAAAACAATAACATTCTTTGAAAACTATATCTCCCTTCCCCAGTCTAAACACAAAAAAGCTTTTAAGAATACGTCCTCGTAAAGTACGGTGAAAGTTTTCTACTATTGAAGCTCTGGTGTCCTAACTGTTTGTCCTACGCAGTTGGCAAATGAAAGTCACTTGCATGTGTGAAGATTAAACTCTTCAAGAAAAACACCCTTGCTATTAAGAAAATCTGTTATGTAGATTATTTATTATAAGTAAAATATAAATTGTAGTATTATTTCTAAAATAAATTACAAAAATCGATAAGTCAAGTAGAATGCATGTCACTTCAGAATAAACTAGAAAGCCAAAAGTTAAAGACTATATTTCTAAATAAACGTATTCGACATTGAAAGCAGCAGAAATCTTACATTATACAAAGTGCGTACGTGTGTAGAAAACTGATATTTCGCGAATAGTCAGCTGGTAACCTTTCTAACGAAAACGTTGAACAGAGTTTGGTTTATAATTCTGAACACAAAATTAAATGGATAATTCGGGAGGTTCATAATCATTTCTACCATTAACATAGTATCCTATTGGAGTTAAAAAACAGAGCTAAATAACAATTAAAATTTAACAATAAAAAAGGTGATTAATTATTATTAAAATAATATCACCTACCCAATGAACTTTTAAATTGTTATGCAGTAAATATAAAGTATTAGAACAGTAATATTAGGGTTATTTGTAGTTCAGTGAAAAGTACAAATTCAGGTTTGAACTGTTAGCATTTATTGACGTTCCGCATATGATTTTTCTTGTGAAAATATTTTTTTTTGTGGCAATACATATGGGTTTTATTTTCAGCATGATTGATTTTTAAAAAATGCGTGTGGTCTATAATTAATACAGAGATTTAAAAAAGCTTGGATTTTATGTCACTATTTATTTCTATTTATTTGAAATTATATTTTGCTCTACATTCGTCAAAGAGATAGTCCATTTTTATATGTATCACATTATACTCTTTTAAATTTAAAAATATTCAGTCTCTGACTCCCTGGAGGTCTCTCTTAATAACAATTGAACTTTTTAAAGTAAAGATTCACACTTGAAAACTGAATCGAGTTAGTTGAAATCTAATTAATAAAGAAGAAATAACAATTACGATATATACATAAAAACGCGAATATCCCTTTTTAGACGAGATTGTGAATGAGCTCACAAAATTTGTAAAAAAAAAAAATCGGCATTGTTATTAACATAAGAACTAGCTCTGTTATGTAACATACTACTGTCCCTTTCTGCATACTGTCACAATCCCTCTTTCCCTGCAAATTATAATAATATAACACTAATGCAGTGGAGTACTTTAAATAACTCAGGAATAGAAACTTCCCCGGAAGTGTAAGACTTTATTAAAAGTCTTACACTTTTATTTTTTCTTTTCTGTCCATTTATTTATTACTTGTAGTTTACACTAAAGTTACTGAGTAGAGGTTTTTTACTGTGGATGAAATACTACGTCAGATCTATTATTCTCAGTATTATAATGATTTATTAGTATTATCCATGTTAATGTAATCTAATTATTGCCAAAATAATGAACCTATTTTTGAAACATGCGTTCAATAAAATTAATTTCTCTGAAATACACAGATTTCTTGTATCTATTTTTAAATAATTTCATTAGTATACTTTAGTTCTTTCTGTCGAATTGAATATATTTTATTAAAAAATTTAATAACCTCTGAGGAAATGTTACTCTAAAACTGTTAGACTCGTACGATTTTTTTCTCTCTAATCAATCAAAGTCTAAAGCATGTTTTGCTAGAAGTCTACTTGAATTTTGTATTTGATTTTTCATAAAAATAAAAATTTAGTACCTTGATTTATTATTAGTTTCTAGATATTTTTTCATTTATTTTTATTTCATTAATTTTGTACTGTGTATATTCTGTACTGTCTGCAATTTTTTGAAGCATGCATTCAATAAAATTAATTTCTCTGAAATAGTCACGTTTCTTGTATCTATTTCTTAAATAATTGCATTAGTATACTTTAGTCCTTTCTTCAGTGGAGATATCTTACCCCTAAAAGCTTTCAAAAGAATGCTTACAACAGTTTAGCCTATTACGATCTCGTAACAAAAGTCGTTAGTTCAAAATAGGGGTTGAATTTAATTACTTTTTGATAAGGGAGGAACCCTCCCGATTTTGGCAATTAAACGTACGCCACGGAATCGATTAAAACTACGTTAGAAACGGTGTTGATACATGATGTCATCCCAGTTGTCCTCAGAAAACGGGACCCTATATGACCCAATTAAAAGTATACTGGAAGTTAACCACCCACAGAGATGAACGTATACGATGCCATCCCAGTTGTCCTTCAAAACGGGATCCCTGTATGACCTAATTAAAACATTACCATTGGCAATTAAAAGTACACCACGTATCTACAATACTTCTTATCTTATTGAAGTGTGGATTATCTCTTGGGGAAAGAGGATGAGGATAACTCTCTGTACCTCTTACACACCGATAATTGGTTGTAACTTTTTCTTAGCAGCATATAGATAGATTGTCTGTGTATAGATTGATTCACTGTGTTCTTTTACTACATTGCATATTTGATTTCGATTTTTCCAATCCAGAAAAGAGCGAAACTTGATTCCCACCCCCCGACCCTAATTAAAACATTGCAATCGACAATTAAAATTACACCACGTACCTACAATACTATTAAGATACTATTACCACGCATTTAAAGCAGCATAATAAATATACTGAGGATATTTTTGATATTAGCATAACATGATACACATTTTATGCAAATTAATGAATCTTTAAATTTGTGAATGAAGATGGTACCTTAATTCTCATTTAGGATCTTTTACTTAATATAAATCTGAAATAAGATTCTCGTGCGTGGAATTGAATAAGTGAAAATGAATATGAAATTACGCCTAAAGGTTTCTCTACCCGCTGGTACTAGAGTTATAATAGTCAACTGTGGAGATAAATTTGTGTTTTTCTGCAAGCTGTGGATTACAGCGTTGTAACACATCGCATAACACCGGCACATCTAAATTCAGCTTGGATCTTTTGGGAACTATTTGTTGGTTATCCACTCACGTTTCAAATAAAGAGTTTCGCGTGATTGCCGAAGGTGGAACACCGACGTAATGGAGAAATTGGGAAATGACAAACTCACTGTCTCAGAAATAGATGTTCTCTATAATCACCAGTTATAAACGACGTGGCCTTGTCTAAAGTACGAAGAGACGGCGAATAGTCGGGTGCTTGGAGAATTTCCTTCTCTCTTTGTGTCACAGCTCCCGAAAATAATAGCTCAGTCATTTATCAGATACGTACCCTAGAAATGTTAACTTCTGTAATAAAAATGTTTTTTTTTTTCGTTTATAAATCCTCAAGAAACATATTTAAAATAAACGGCGTTATGGAATCGCATTAAAAGCAGTTCAATGGATCTGTAAAGGATAGGCTTCTTATAATTTTTCTTACGTTGTTCCTTTTCCACATTATATGAAATTTAAATTAATGTATTTTCCACAAGATTTATTTTTTTACATCATTTTAACGACCTTTCACCACACAGTAGATAGTCCTAATAAACCGAAAGCTACTTATCAAGAACAAGGAAACAATATATCCGTTCTTTTTGTTATTACAAAAACAAACAAACAAAAACCTAATGTGTTGATGATGACAACACAGCCTCTTCCTTCTCTTCATCTAACAAAGACTATAATAAGCAATCATTCCAAGCTTCAAGATCTACCCTGACTGAAACAATGAAGTCCTTGTTATTCTTCTATGGGACAAAGATAACGTTCTGAACTTCTAAGATCTCGAAATATAGTGCTGTCTTCTTTCTTACAATAAAGGTCCCACTACGCTCATCACAATTGCAAAAAAAGTAGACCAAATCTCCTCTTGGACTGACTTGCACCAGGCCTTTACGAAAACGAACACCTCCCATCTTACTTTTTTGGTCTTCCTTTAACACATGGTATCCTTTCCGATTACGTCTAAAAAATTTCTTGCTGGTACCACTGCTAACGTTGTAAATCCCATGTCACGCATCGTTGAAATATTCTTTGAATATGGGTTGTTGATGCACCAATATCCTCAATATGTGCATGTACTAT
Organism: Typopeltis vanoorti; assembly: GCF_054136105.1. Lineage (NCBI taxonomy): Eukaryota > Metazoa > Arthropoda > Arachnida > Uropygi > Thelyphonidae > Typopeltis > Typopeltis vanoorti. The sequence goes on along the minus strand of NC_143555.1, from coordinate 21,881,196 downwards.
TCAGAATGTAGACCAAAAGCATCTCTCTCTCACACACACTATTTCCGAGTTTCTGATTGTGTATGGATTATATTTCACATGTTCTCTTTTACCGGACTGGTCGCCATCATTCTTTTAAGCCTGTAAAAACGCAAGGCGCTTCTGCTTCACATTCAGACATAGTTCACCTTCACTCCTGCCTTATTTCATCTCTTCTTCTCTTCGAAACAACGTTGCTCATATTGATTTTCCTAATAAGAGAAACACTCAGCAGTTCATGAATCTTATCGGCAGATTTCTTTTTTCTCTTTCTACACGCTTACTTACACACGGTGCTGTTTATATTACATATTTTTCACAACCCCTCGTGCAGTGGAGTTAACCTAAAAATAATCGTTTATCAAAGTATTATACTTTCAGCACAGATGTCATAATTTTCAAAATGGTTTCTTGATCTAATGTCTAAGCAGATACACAGACAGTTTCTTTAAATCACCGACTAGCTTTCTCTCAAAACATATGTGAAAGGTATACTCGTATTTCAAATATTTATATTTTACTAGCAAATAATTTCTAATAAAGATTTTATCAATTTAATTTAATGCTCTGTTTCCATTTCATATTTTCGTACCTTATGCCTGAACTAAATTATCAGCTTCGTATCCTCTCCATTTCCAGTTTCATGGATTCATAAGATTGATTAAGTTCAGCTGATTATCATTATCATGATGATAATGATAAAATCCGTCGATATATAATCTTTCCTGAGACAATCGAATTTCTTGTCGTCTATTAAAACTAATGCGAATAAACTAAGAACCATAATCCAAACTTTTAATTAATTCCACAATCTGCTGAACCTAAATAATTGTGTTAGCCATATATTATATCAACTTATTCCTATCAACCGTAACATCCAAATCTTTATTCGTGAACTTTTTTTCTGAAATCTTTCCACTCCACTTATATTCATCTAATTACAGAATCGGATATAGTTACATTTGTTCACATTAAAGTTTAAACCTCGCTTTTCTATTTGCTCTTCAAAATGTTTTACTATCATCCTGTAAAGGAGCATCATTCGACCAATCAACCACTCGATATCAGCACATTTCACTCGTAATATTTAACGAGTGAAATGGATCATTCAGGAGTATATCAAATTACCAAGTCCTGACAACCAATCGCGTAATACCTTGCTCCTAACAACCTGGCTCTTTGAATACTTTACCAAACACCACTTCCTGTTGTCTATGATTCAACCAATTTTCAAACTATCAATAACTATTTGGCATATATTAATTGGATAGGATCTTAGGTAGCAGCATCAGGCTACTGCCTTGATGTATTGCCCTCGAGACCTTTTTCTTAAAAAAAATTTTCATACCGAAACTCTCTTAAAGAAAACAGACTGTGCAGCGCGCATCAAGTGATTGATCTGAAGAATATCTTGGATGATTCCTATTCTATTTAATTTTCCATTACCCTGTGTATAACATTACGAAGCATCACTGATCTCTAATTTTCTAGTTTACTGGATAACCAACTCTAATGAATTGGAATAATCCTTGAAAACTTCGACTAAGAAGCAAATAACCCCAATCAGCTTCTCATTGCAGATAATCAAAAATGGATTTATTAACCCCGACATACATTTTGCTGCGAAGGGGAAACGAGATCTATATCTCCAAAACGTATCAAAATTCTAAACGATTTAACATATCAAATATTTCCTCAAAAGGATCAAATGCCTCCTTTAAGACGCATTTGATCTTCGAAATGACCGTATTCACACATGAACTTATAAAATACTTATTAAATTCTTGAGCAGCCGCAGATAGACCATTCCAATTTAGACACTTAAATAATTGAATTCACTATTCTTGTCGTGTCGGTAATTTGTCAATTTTGCGTCAAATCAAAGACGGGCCAATGTTTTAAAGTCACGAGAACGCGGATGAGGGGCCAAAGTAGCAAGTTCCTTGTGGGTCGATAACTTCAACTTCCGCTTTAGTCCTGTCTCTGGTTAAAATTCGTGTCAGTTTCAGCGAGAAAAGCATTCGACAGTTGGACTGCAACACTGATTAAGTGAAGCTCACGAGATATTTTTGGAAACGTTCAACTTTTCTACGTGACCGGAATGACCGCGATTTCTTATAAACGCTAAGTAGCTTTTTAATGTAAATATGCGTTCTCCTTGAAGCCATTATGTGTGTCACTTACAGCTGCTCAGTTCCTTGAATTATGATTATTATATGTAACTTGGTTCGTGGAAGTAACATTAATTAGCTTCCTTGAATATTATATTAAAGGCTGTCGCATAAAATACCTTCCAGACAAAGGAAAACCAAAGTGTACGTCACTTGGATACAACATTCATGTTTTTACATGAATGTTTAGTTATAATTTAAATAATTAAAGTAAGAAACTATTGGACGTCACTTGATATAATAACGGAACTTGAACTCTGTAGAGAATATACTTTACCAAAATACAATCTCTTGGTTTTGGAAATTCCTTACCAAATAATTTCAGGTAATAATGATAGCAATCCGATATCCTTTCTTGGTTGGCCTATGCGTTTCGTTAAGACACGAGCGGCTGTTACTATGGCAGGCAAGAATTGCCGATAAGTGGTCTAAATGCATTTTATTTTACGTAACACGTTTTATAATGAGAAATATTCTGGTTTCCATATTTTGTGGTTACCTTCAAATATTAGATTACTAAAGATTGCTTCTTGAGAACACTTAGATGCGCTTAATCCAGCTAATCACTAATATATTTCGAATTTATACTAATTTCTTTATTTATTAGGAACTGTTTTCTCTTACATAAGCTAAAGGATGATAAGGTTTACAGTAGTAACATTTTTATTCTAATTGTGGGGAAAGCTAGTGTCTGCCTGGGCTTCAATATATTAAAGGATGCAAAGTGCACTTAAACTGGAAGAGATCGTGCAGACGATTTTTGTCAGTCCGTAGTTTTCAGAAACAAGTAGAAGCACGCAGAAAACAGAAGATACAGCGTGCATCAATCATATTAGGCAAAAAGAACCACCCTAGCGATGAAGAAAAGCTTGAAAGTAATCTGAAGAATGCAGCTGATTAAGTGGGAATTTTTAGGAAAGCTGAAAAAAGGCGCAAGTGAAATATGAAATTTTTGCTCAGATGAAAAAAAAAAAAAAATAGGGAGGAAAGATTAAGCACAGCAGCAGAAGAAGAAGTCTTGCTGTCGGCTAATGTGTCTATACAAACCCCTCAAATGTAAATTTATCTTTCTACACCAAAACCAGTCCGCCTAACTGCATCTGTTAAAGATTGCTCGGGCATATTTCCACCCTGAATTCACGATCGCTGTCGTCAATATTGAACACTAAAATAGCTAAATGGAAATAAAAGTCATGCATGATCTTCAGAAACTGAGTGACAGAAAATAGCTGCGAATTAGGAATGCACAAGTTCGGGTTCTATTTATAAGCACACAAAATATAATAATCCCGTTTGGTTTTCTTTCTTGCCTTACTTATGTCTGAATGCGATAATTATAAAACTGTTTCTGGTTATGAGTAGCAGCCCTGTTTTAATTTACGGTAGACGTCTGGGCTTAAACAATTTTATCGCACATCGAAACGAAAGCACATTTAGTAGAGCATTTTTGCAATTCGCATGCAGATAAGGGAAATCGATTGTGCGAACACCTGCTATTCTAAAGTTTTCCCACAGCAAAGGAGTGCGTTGTATTATAAACATTCTGAAGTTGTTTTCGTTATCACGATTACCATACGAATGCTTATGTAGTTGGTTTGTAAAAAGATGAACTTATTAGAAACCAACGCAGTTTTTCGAAAGGTTTCTAAAGACGAATCAACCCACAAATCCACTCCTTTCGTCCATTGCTCTGCCTATATATCCATCTGCATATACTGATCATCAAAGTCGGTCAAGAAACTATTTGAAAATCAGCCACGTGTATGGTTAGAAATCCTCTAACAGTATTCTAATTATAAATACGAACCCATCTCACATTTCTGGTAAACATTATTACAGATTCCAGAATTATTTAATCAAGATATTCACTATAAACTAAATCTTCATTTTATGAAGAGAAATAATAGGTGCGCATGTTTTCCTAAGTTACTGAGGAGATTATTTTCTTCCTAATTCTGTTTTGAGATTTTCATAGAACGGCCAATTGTGGATTAAAACTACTTAGTAAATAACAAAGTCAACATGCAGTAAAACAAAAAAAACGAAAACCGATAATTTTTTCAGCCGAAGGCAGATGTTCACGTCTCGTACGGGATTAGCACCGTATGGTTGTCATGAATTTATGAAACATGCCCCAAGCTATACTCGAAATTGAAGTAAAAGAACTTTTGCATATCCATTTAACGCTGGAGCGGAAACAAGACCATACAATTTGTGCTTAAATTAATCTGCAATTGTTTTATATCTGAATCATTATATGATATTTTAAATATGCTCATTAATTCGCATTTTGAATAAGCTTGAAATAACCATTTGAAACAATGATTTGCAATCTTACATTTTTTAAACTTACAAAACGGATACCCGTCATCAAAAATTTAAATTTTATTGATACTTCCATTTAAAGTTACGTGACAAGTAGATGCTGAGGGACATCTTTACCAACATGTTTACCCATTCGGTCCATTTTCTACAGTTCAAGGGTTTAATATTTGATTTAATCTACATCTGCAATCCAGATATCTGACATGGGATCCAGTAGAAGAAGTCACTAAGATATATTCTTCCATTCCACCAGCATAATGTAATTATCTGGATTAAAGTCAAGGAACAAACAATGAGAATTTCAATATTTTTTATTTGACAGTAAATTCGAGAAGAATACAAACGGTTCCTGATTTTGGGACATAAATACGTTTCTAAATGTTTATTTATGTACACAATCGATATTTTCATGAATATGTTTATTTTTATGATCATATATAATCGCCCACATTAATGATCTCACAATATTTGTTTAACTGTCCCCGCGATTATCCCAAAATGTTATCCGGGCTCCGAAACCATATGCCTGGGAAAGGAGTGTCATAGGTTCGATTCCCGTGAACGACGTAAGGAGTTCAAGGATCTGCCATAGCCAAGTTAGCCGGTCTTGGGCGTGGAGGGCAGGGTTTTCTTCGCCAGTTTATCTGGTGTTTTTCATCCCGCAAGCAGGCAAACCGATCCTAGGACACACACACGAATTACAGTCAGGAATACTGACCCAGCCATAGGTCTAATTCTTCAGCCTATGCCGGTTCCGGAGCCCGGATAAAATTTGGGGGGACTAGATGGCACCGTGAGCTCCCGGATAAAGGGGGAACGCTGTATCATCACGCGGAATTTATTTGTTTAAATTAATTCTTTTTTTCGCCTACCCTGGTAGCAGAGTTGAAAAAAGACGATACTGGTTTACCGCACTGGGTGAATTCGAAAACCGAGTAACATGGCGATTCTTGCAAAAACTTTCTCTGTAGGAGTTTTGTGTAGCTCCTTGAGTTTTAAGATTTGTCTTTAAGGTAAAAAAAAAGGTATTATTGCTTTTAAGCAGACTTTGGTTAATTAAAAACAAATAAAAAAAAGGAATCGAATTCTACCGCGTATTCTAATACACAAAAGTAAGAGAAAAAGTGGAAGAATATAATAGCAAAAAGTAGGTTTACTACAATCATCAATTGTAATACTGTATACCTACTAGACGGTTTCATTGTATGTTTGGCTGCTATGCGGGATAAAAAAATTCAAAGCCTATCGGAATAAAAATGCATGAATTCTTTTTGAGATCAGAAAACTGAAAGTCACTTTTTTTCGGCTGAAGGAGATATCTTCCGTCGGAGTACGCTGCAGTGAAGGCGACAGTTTGGAGCATGATTTGGAGCACTAATGGTTTATACTGTGATTTCTTATCATAAAACATAAATTTATACCGAATTTGTGGTGCCTATTTGCGCTGATGTTGTTCTGTTGAAAAGAAGTTCGGTATGAAATAGCAGTGCACAATCATATACTGTTCTGTTAGTACAGTGGCGACTTAATTGACGGAAATGGCAATGAAAAAGGCTAATCAGCGCATATTCCAAAACTGGACATTACAGAACACTTTTGGAAAAAGAATTATCAGTTAAAATCGAAAACATCCAATCCACCTGCATAAATCGACTGCTAACTAGTGGAGTAAGGGGCCAAAATATCAATGCTTACACATCGACATTTAGTGAAAGGTTTAATCAAGAGAGTGTCATGTTAATCAAATACTATTCCGAAGTTTGTAAAAATGAAGGATATTTAAATACTGATGTTTAAGCATTTTACAACTTAATGTATGAATATATCGAGTTACGTAGACTTCTTTGGGGTCTGCAATTATTGAGAGGCGTAAATGTCGCGCGTAATTGCACGACTAAGATGTTATTGCACGGCATTTCAGTAATTAAAAATAATTAGCGGTTGCTTGGGAGGAAATAACAGCCTAATAGAAAACATCACTTCCTTAGGGAGGTAAGAACCGAAAATTTAATTAAAATTTTATAAGTTTTAATACTGGTTAACTATTCCCAGTCGAATATATTATCGCTACTCAATGATATTTGTTTACATAATTCCGTGTGAAATTATTTATTGATAGACTACTGCTGGGGTCTCTCAACTGGATTAAGATTTACCACAGCAAAGCATATTTTAATGGTCCTGAATGAGATAGTTGATACATTAAAATTTGTTATTAGAAAATCTAATACGACACAATTTTTTTTTTAAATCTACAATTACGATTAGTAGGGCGTTTCTGAGTCCACATGACTTTCTATGATGTACGAATCTTGTTAAAATCGCTTTGCCGTGATTTAATTGTGTGTGGTCTAGTTCAACTTCGCATGTCTACATTTATAAGGAACTGAAACTACTGTAAATACACATTAAAACAAACTACAACAATATTAAAATAGTATACTAATATTAAACGGAATTGTTGCAAATTACAAATTGAGCCTCACAGAATATGAGCCTTTTAATCCAGAGGGAATGGGGGGAATTCTTATATTGATTTAATTACTGAGTCGCTGAATGTCAACGATTTCCTTAGCATGTCAAGAATTAGGCTGAAAACACACACATACAAATTGAGAGTGCAATATGAACCTAAGATGTGTAGGGGAGGAGGTTGGCAATAGTGTGTACTTTAATTGACTATGCTGGCTTCTATTGAATATGAAGCTCCATTCACATTGTACATGCACGCAAGCAGTGAACTCATACCCGGGTTTGTCATCAAGACGAACGAGTCACATGCGTCATATTAACATTAAGCTCCTTAAATAATAAATCTGAATGAGCATTTAATCAACAGTGTTACTGTCAGCTTCCGTCTACCTTGAGGCATGGGATTGCGTGCAGTATGTAAATATTCCGTAATAAAAGTTGAATAGCATGCCCGGTGATATGTATGAGATCACTGATTATCACCCTGTAAGTCTGAAGTGGCTTGCAAAAGTTTGCTATACTGTTACAAATCCCCTTTAAGAATTACATAACTACGTATGACGTAGCATATGAATGGTATAAATGTAGAATATGATGCTGAATGGTAATTCAAATGAGGAGTTGCCTTTTGCTAAGAAAAGTTCTTTTCACTGGAAGAAAATTAAAATATTTGGAATACTTTTAAAAAACAAAGCTCAACACAGAATAAGAACTGATAAAAACACTTGATGGATGCTCATATCAGAGAAAGCCGTTTAAACAGTCGGATTCTCAGTTTAAGTTCACATCCTTGTCAGTATCTCTGCATATCCCGCAATTTTCAGCTTGGGTTTTCACAGTTTTCACTTCTCCGTACTAGCAAGATACTAGCAAAATCAATTTAGTTAGTGGCTTAGAGAACAACAGCGAACACATGCAGCACGTTTTAGAGAATTCAAGTTGCTAAAGCTGCTGATTAAGCTAATGTCGTCAAGAAGGTCAAACATTCTCTAATCCTTCAGTTCTATGATGTAGTCCACAATAGATGATGTGTTATATGGTGGTGAAAAGAGAAATTAGCGACATATAATTATACACTAATGCGAAATCCGATTGGTTCATCTTTAATCACAAATAAAGCGATAAAAAATAAGAGGGAATCTAATTTAAACCTCACAGCTTTATAAGCCCATTTCTCTACAGAAAACAATCATGTGAAGTGAAAAATGTCTTCCTTGAGTACTTTTGAGTGATTGGATAACAATCCCGAAAACAACAAAAAACGATCCGAAATTTTTATAAGCAAAATTAACTATTATGTATTTTGATATATATATATATATATATATATATATATATATATATATATATATATATATATATATATATATATATATATTTAATCTGCGATTCATTAAATAAATCCGAAATAGCATTTCGAGTGCATATCTAGGAAGAGATATGAAACTTATTCGTCCGAGTCAAAGAATTACACAGATAAAAAAAGAAAGAAAGAAAGAAAGAAAGAAACTGAAACCACCACGATAGTTGTGAATGATAAAAGTGAATGTTGGTTCATTAAATTCCCTCTTAAATGAGATTCATCCCGAATTCTATCCTGTCCTCTCGTCTCTAGCAAAATACAAAATTAAAAACTCTTCCTCTCACCTGCAAAAATTGAAAGAAAGAAACATTCACAGTTAGAGCCCGATCTATACTTAGAATGATAGAGATGTATATCTGGAACTGCGAATGTTGCAAATACATTTGTCATCATAAAACCTTCAAAATGACGAAGTACTATTTACTTTCTGCTAGATACTTAATATATTCTTTGTTTTACGACACTGCATGCACATTTAAGGCGCCCATATTGCGCAATTATTGTTCCCTTTATTAATCTCCGAAGACAATGTTATTACTGGAAAAAGCAGACTAGTGTATTAAACACTCCGCGGATTTCGTATCACCTATACAAGATATCATTATTAAGGAAGTTGAAATCATGGCAAGCTCTGACATAGTCTCCTTATTCACCAATGTCCCTACAAACAAAAAGATCATGACTAAAAAAGATCCTTACTTACTGCATCAACTCAGGATACTTCAAATTTCAGGATACCATCTATAAACATGGTCTTGCAATGGGTAATCCGTTGTCTCCTGTACTTGCTAACATCTATCTAGAAGATCTAAAGGTTAAAGCCACCTCTTCCTATCCTTTAATACCAAGAATTTGAAAAAGATATATTAACGACATTTTCCTGATTTGGAGCCATGGCCGTGAATCTCTCCTGAACTTCCTTGAACGTCTAAATAGTCAACACCAAAACATAAAATATGGCTGAGTTTGAAGCTAATGGTTCTAATGACCCGTTCCTCAGAAAAACTTAAAATCTTGATTTACCGAAAACCTACACACACTAGCAGATATCTCCACGGTCATTCCCATCATTATCCTCCATAGAAGCTTGGAATCATTTCTACTCGAGGACATCATTCTCGCTCTCTTCTTGATGATGAGATAGAACTTTATAAAGAACCCAAGTTTCTCAAGTCTATTTTTCAACTAAATGGTTATTCTCAAAAAACTACTGATAAATTCCTATTTAATCCACCCGGTCGCCGTGATGAAAAGACCATTAGTGTAAAAGGTAGTATTTCTATTCCATACATAAGCTCTGTCTCACCCAAATTAGCCAAAGTTCTTTGAAAATACAACATAAAAACTTTATGTACTCCTCTTCCTAAAATCCTAGACATCATAATCTTAAATATTCTGGTGTTTAACAGATCAGATGCAATTGTGACATACCTTACTTTGGCCATACAGAGAAGTCAATCGAGTTACGCATTGAGGAGCACAAGAGAGACATCACTTACAAGAGAACACGAGCCAGTGCTTTGTCTAGTCATGTTATATTCTCGGCCAATTCTAAAGAAGAAAACCATAGCCATACTAATAACATTTTCTGTTGCCATGATGAAGTTGAAAGGAAGATAATAGGATCAAAGGAAATCATTCTCAACCCCTACATCTCAACAACAACCTGAGTTACAACTTTTCAGACTCTCATTGTGCTGTGGTCAAATTCACATTCATGCATACCCCCAACAATGAAGCCAACGAAGGAACAATTTTGAATGCGCAGACTTCAACGTTTCAACGTTTATTTGCTGATTATACATATGTTTAATCAGCAAAATGCTCTGATTTCAGGATTTCTTTTCTATTTTATAATTCCATTAATACGTTTGCGATATTTATAGAAAATATTTTAAAAAATAGCTCAAGACGGTGATTTTTGACAAGCAGGATGTTCTTGGGAAAAAAGGAGTTCAATCCTAATCTAATTTCTAAATACTACTTTGACTTGAATGTTTTTGAATTTGTGTTCTATCCTTGCTTCGTGCTGTACGCGTGACAACAAATCGTAAGCAGCCTACACGTCTTCTCAAACAAGGTGACTAAATTTGAAACCATCATGAAGTTTCGCGGATATTATTTTCATTGAGTTTAATTTTATCAAATATATATCAGATAGTGCATGCAATGTCGAGTACATAAAATACAAAAACATGTAAACACAGAATTTTCTCATTAGTGCTAAGAATAGAAAATGTATATCAATCGTCATTTACAAGACATTAAAGAAAAGTAATGAATTTGTACACGGAACATGAGAAACATGAACAACTGGTAAAAGACAAAGCAAGTAAAAGTCAGTTATGCTACGATATTTAGGTTTTAATTTTCTTTCGGCAAATGAGCATGCTCAGATGCAGTTTTCGTTCCCACGGAAACAGGAGCAGTACAAAACGATAATCTGCATAGCCTTGTAAACAAACAATAGAAGAAAAGGAAATAGTTTTAGTATGCGTGTATTTTGAATAATTTTCTCCCATTCAAAGAGAAATTATTATTGTTGATTAAATGGTAAATCTGACGTAGGCCAGGTCGTTTGCTAACTCCATCAATAACTCCAATTACGAAACGAAAAGTTGTTAAGAAGATTCTCACCAAGATATCCAGATGTTTCATTCTTGTAAGAATAATGAGATGGCATCTTGTACAACAAAGTAGTGCAATTCATTTTAATTCCGGGAACAGCTAAAAATTAAGTTTTAAACCTGGAATTATTTGTAATAATTTTATCCATGAAATTTGATGTATGATTACGTTCTGCTTAAGCGAACATTTAAAATTTCTTTCCTGTTTAAATAAGTTATCTTCGGAAAGGCAAGGACAGACTTTAATTACTCAAAGTATATTTGTATAATTTCCTCGCTGTCACACGGTCTTGTACAACTCGTGAATAATTTAAGGCCATGTCAGGATGACTTAAAGGTAGGAAAATATGTTTGAATTCATTTATCTCCAGACTGGTGTTAATCAGAAGGTATTGTTAAAATAAATATTCATTTATCTACTGAACATTTATAAGCTTTCCTTGCATAAATATTCAGTCGTTAAGACTATATTAAGACTACATTGCTGTATAAATGGGGGGGGGGGTTCGGAAACGTGGAGGTTCGGAAAACGTGGAGGGGAGGTTGATAAATTAGAAAATCCGGTTTTTTTTTTTTTAAATAATGTATATACAAATATATACATTATTATATTTAAGGGAGCTTTTTGGAGAAGAGGAGGACGGGTTATATGAGAAACCGGGGCAGGATTTTCTAATTTATCAACCCTCCCCTCCACGTTTTGCGAACTTCCACGTTTCTCCCCCCCGTTTTCCGAACCTCCAAGTTTCCGACCCCCACCCCCCTACATTTTTAACAGCAAACAGCATAAGTATGGAGAAAGAAGACATCCTAACTTCCAAACAAGGTATGTGCAAAATTTCTTCCTCTATTAATCTGCATATATTTACCTTTAAAATACACTTAGAACACCCTAAGATTGTTGAGTAAAGAGCCAGTGTATTTAAAATAAGGGACACTCCTAAACGAAAACAGGCAGAAATAGCCGTAAAAATAATAGTTTTTTTAAAGATGGGAATTTCCCAGAAATAATACCTAAAATTACAATATAATTTACTAGCTGATTGTACATTTTTTCTTTCTTTTTTTGTGACGCAGCTACATAATTTATTGAATGCACTGCTGTATTCGGTATTAAAACCATACTAACAAGGTTTTTGTTACAAATTGTTACAGACGGCGCATTTTTTTTCCCCTAAATATTATCCTCAGTTATACCGGAAACTAATTAGGATGTACGCAAAAAAAAAAAAAAAAAAAAAAAAAAAACAAAGTCACTCACTACCTGTTAAGAAATTTCCCGTTAATAAAATATATTACGTTACATTAAAATTCCCTTAAATTTCATAAATGATCAAGACATAAATCTGAAAAAGAAGCGGGAGACAGTTATTGTAGTTTTAACACATCACTGACATTAAATTTCTATGTTACATATTAATAATATTTTTTACCTACCCAGCAGACCAACGCAGCAAAATTTCATTCAACATTTTACAGCATGATCCATTTAAGAACGGACACATAAATTATGCATTCAATTTTTGTGCGAATAAAAGGTCATGGATTTCAGTGATATCTGTGACACTTTGGACTCGTTACATTAACGACTTTTCTTTAGAGACGACTCAATTTATGTTAACCGACTGGAGGTTTAAACTAATTATACCGATTGCGTTTTTCAACATGAAGCAAGCGGACGTCACCTGTTTTAAAAATCAAAAATTTTTTTTCTTAAAAATATGAGAGCATTTATCAATTTGTTATTTTGCTGATTATGGCCTTGAACGAATAAAAGTTCCATGCTAACTCAGAGAAAAAACAAGGAATAACGGATGCCATTTCGGTAGTATGAGAAGGCAACCCTCAGTGTCAACAGAAAAAGCCTGCAATCCTTAAGACTGCGGCAGAGAATTAACGAAACAGGAGTCATCAATAAAGTCAATTCCCATTTTCAAATTACGGACAGTATCCAAAATTCATTTTAAGTACACGCAGGCCCTTAACGTATTTCAAAAATCCGTACATTTACTAAAACATAGTAACTGAAACTGCGAGTTACAACTTTACTGGTTTCTATAATTATTTCGAATGATGGTTGTGTAAAAAACAAAACGTGTTCCTTTTATGCTTATCGGAATTAAATACAAAACCACGACAAAATACCGATATTTATTAAGTTGGTAAGGTATTTTTGCGCTGGTTTTCAAACCAGTGTCTTCATTTCATAAACAATTTGTCCTTTCACAGTGTACATTATTAGCAAATCCAATACTGCTGGGAAGAAATAAAATTAAGACAAAGAAAAGAACTCAAGTCTTATTATGGCGCCGTGTATGGTAGTTTGTATTATTCCCCGGAAGTCAATGAAACTGTAAAATTAGTAATGAATTGATTTAGAAAATTAAATGCACTAAATTAGTAAACCTGTTTAATAATATATGGAATTGACAAATATCCTTTAGCCACATCATCTAAGTTTCTTCGGTCATAAATGCGATGAACACATCTCATGTATTTGTTTGAAATGCTGCTTTTAAAATAGTTGTGCGACTTGTGGACTAGTCGAATGAATAATTCTAACATAGAAAGGGAATGGATTGTCGAAAATTTAAGAGCCGACGCTAAATTGCATACTGATCATTCCGGTTACGCTCAGAAATTCGAAGTCAGCCAACACTTTTTTTTGTGTGTGTGTGTGTGTGTGTTCAATAAGTAGTTCAATATTTCTAAATAAATTTGAAAATATTTAACAAACTTCATTACTCTCTCACTGAATGAAAAAAAAAAAAAAAAAATTAAATATTCAAACCTTGATTATTTGATAGAAACCTTTTATACTTATTTCTACGTCCTCCTTTTTTCACTTTAGTATAAACAAAGGGACGTCAAGAAAACTTTGTTTGATCTCTAGACCCAGAAACTTCTCGGGATATGGACCTCCATGGATAGTCTGTTGCTCTCTCTCTGCTTACAAAGGATGGAAGGTGTAAAAATAATCAGTATTTCGGTTTCAGAGTGAAAGGTTCATGCGGTTACATTGACAAATGAATATCGATTTTCTATCCTTTAATAAGACATTTTGCACACGTTGTAGATTACGCCCATGATAGTCAGATCGTACTATCTTCCACGGAAATGTGACGAAAATTACATATTCTTGTAATTGTTTTGTTATTCAATAAAACACTTCCACAAGAATAAAGAATTTAAAATTCGCACAAATTCAAACATTCAATTCCTAACTTTTCTTCCAACAATAATGTGCAACGCGAGAATTCTCTTTCCAAAGCAACCCCCGTATCGCATGACATTTCGTGAATAATAAAGAACAAACGAATAAATTTGGAGAGCTGCTTAATCGCACTTTGTACACTTAAAGGAGTAACCTTTCGAATTTTCTTCTTCATTCTTCTCTTCAATTTGAGGCCTACATCTCAGAAACGAAATTTGTTTTCTTGTAGGAGAGGTCACCTTCACTAAGCTCGGCGTCAATCTTACTGTGTTTACAGAAACATAAGAAAAAAGCTCTTGGCAGTGTTCTCATTCAGAAAGTTAATCCTATTAATGCTGTCTACTCTGTTTACATAGCCAACGAGGCAACAAAACGCGAATGCTAAGACAGAGATGTCCAGAATGCCCATGAAAATTCGTGCTGGATGATTTGAAACCTTCTCATTACTATCACTGAACACTGCATCGGGGAAAGCCAATAAAAGAATTTATTTCCTTCTCCTTCATTGAGCCTAGTCCATTCACTAATTATTTTTAGCAGAAATCAATATCTGCTAAATATATTCAAAATTATTAAATGCGTACGATGTTTTTATGTAATGTATGAGTATCTTAATTATTTTTTTTTCCTTGGGTAATTATGCCAGAATTTTTTTCGCACAGAGAACAAAATCTGGAACTGTTTGAGAAAGCATAATTTCAATATTGTCTCACTAATAAACGCATATTTCATGGATTTAGAAACATATAGTTTCGGGAGTATCTGTTTGATACTCCTGTTTATCTTTTTGCTAAGAACTCTTAATTTATATGCCTCAGTCATATCGCCCCCTCTACTGCCTATTAACTATAGTCTGCAATTTACATTCTCTCAACCTGTCTTCATAGCGAGTATTCCACAATCCTGATATTGCTTTTGTTATTCGCCTGTGAATTTTTTCCAGAGCTTGCATCTCACCTAGGAACGCCATTGACCAAAATCGATGCGCAGTAGTCCAGATGTGGTCTAATCAAAGACGAGGCATGATAAGCATTATCTCTGTTAAATGCATCTTACTACCAACTCCCTTGATGAGTCTTGACGGCAGGAGGTGATTGTATGACAATAATAAACCATAAGTACATTATTTCCATTATCTGCTTCTACACTAAGGATGTAAAGAAAGTATTTTGAAAGAAAACAAAACGATTGCTGGAGAGGCAACCAATATTCCAGTTCAATACAGTGGCATTGATGTCCGTCTTTATTGCACAGACAAAGACGAAGCGACATTTCCTATTAAGTTGGAAAGATTTCGGTTAAAATTCCGCCTATAAAGCGAAGATTGAGTATAATACACATTCCCTTGAGACGCCTCGTACAGAGCCACTGAGGTTACCCCACCATTTCTCACAAAATATGATCCATCTCGAAAACGGTGTACCAATCAGAACATACGCAATCAACTGACATATTAAATTGGCCTCATAACTTAAGACAGTAATGTTCCAGCCAAATCAATTCCAATGGGTCTTACCTTAGACCTAAGAGTTCATATATTACATAAAGGCTAACTTATATGAATAAAATATTAATCAGCGATTAACCTGCAGATTTCAATTAAAAGAAACCTGAAAAGTTAAATAGCTGATATCCAATGTAATTAATAATATCCTTGGCATAATTAATCGTGGGAAATTTGAATTATAGTCTCTTACGTTTCTTTAAGCAAAACAACTTCATTTTACTTAATTCATATGCAATTTCAGTGTGGGCAAAAATAAGTCGCATTCATTGTTCGGTCTTGTACGTTTATTGATATTATCTTATGGTCACAAAATATGACATTTTATTTCACAAATTTATTCACTGTACTGAATTTTTGTCACTAAATGGATGCAAAGTATTAGATAACAATGTCCCGTGTACAATTAGGAAAAAAGTCATCATATTTAGGTAAAGTCTTAAGCTATTCAAGTTGACAGGCACACATGAACCATGTTGAACAGTTGTCTTAATATGCTCCGCATAATCCATAGTTCCGGAGTATCTGGAGTTGTCAGTCAACGTTCCTAATTTTATGAACTACTTCCTAATTAATGCACTATCGTGGGATAGCAATTCAGGAGGGACAAATAACCTTAAACATCGTCATCGTTCACGAGGGTTGAACGTAATTAATGCAGTTCATAAACTGCTAGCTCTCGTTAATGTGGAGATAACTATTTACTTTTCAAAGAAAATGTAACACAATGAAAAAATCAATAACAAAAATGTTTTAAAGCAAATTGAAAATTTCGAATAAATTAGTCAAATGTCGACAATAATAAAGGATGAAAAACGGTATTTAAATGAACCTTAAAAATAAAAAAATAAAAACTAAATTCAAAAAAATTACAAAAGACCCTGAGGATAAGGTGGATTACAGAGTTATGGTTCTATATAAAGATTTTACAAAGAGTAGGTAGTGCTTGCATTAGCTGCATTCAGATATAAATATAATCCTCTAAATAATATATCAGAAATGACAGCCGAAGCAAGAAACCATTAAATAAATAACTGTTCCAATTTTATTCTGTATTCTGATCTATGTTTTTATTAAATATGTAACCCAGAATACTGTCTTTATCCTCTCAATTGTATTGAACATAACCTTTGTTACGAACAGTAGGTATCATGTGATTTAAAACTTGGAACTCCTGTTTCCATAGCAATATTCACATGCGTTGGGCCTCACGAAATTTGTCATATATAAAGAATTATGTTACAAGTTCCGGAGTATCTGGAGAATTATGTTACAATTCCGGCATCTATTTCCAAATTGTTTACAAAATTGGAGAATTATAATTTCACAGAAATACGTCAAAGTAGGAGTTCGTCTTATTAAGGGTGATTCATATTGGTTTTCTCCGATATTCTTCTATCACAGAATATCGACGTAAACCCAGAAGGGGAGAGCTAACAACAACAAGCAAGAATGTGGACCTCTGAATCCTGCCATATCCCTTTTGATAAGATTAATGGTTTGTCATAGAGAGAATTTCAGTTAGCATTCTCTGTGCCACCTTGGTATGTATATACGCATTTAATCTGAGCAAATTCTAAAACTCTTATTCGAAATTCCGAATTTTCAGATTAAAATGTAGATCGAACTCCTGCAGGAACTTTTTCTTATAATGGCAGATGTTTTATTTATTTTGAAATCCAATAAATCTTTCCAGCAGCGCAATCCTGGAGCACTTTCCTGTAATGCAGTTTAATAGTCAGATTTGTCTGTCAATTTAAATAAATTCCCCGAAAGTTGCATACGTTTCCTGTCAGAGAAACGTGTGCTTCTTGATGACGCAGAGAAAATGGATGCAGCAGCAGGAGATACTTTTTAAGTAAAGTAGAAGAGATCCTTAAAGAAACAATATAAAAAATAACTAATGACGAAAAGTATATCCTGTGAATATTCCGAAAAAAAGGGGAGAAAAGTAACTATCGATCCATGTTACTGTCTTAGAGATGTTCTGAGAATATTCAGCACATTAACGATTCCACGGAGTTTTGCTCCTCGGGATAGCACACCGATTTCAAAAGTGACGCCCTCACCATTCCGTATTTTCTTCTTCTTGCAGAAAACCTTTAAGAGTGCGTTCAAGGTTTAAAAATGATTCGTGTACTTACTAATTAACGTATATCACAATTCAGTAACGCCGTAACTGATTTTACTTTTATTACTGTTTTTATTTTAAAATAGATAAAGTCAAGTTGGTTTTAATTCCTAACAATTCCAAGATTCCTCTGCATTTAAGGATAAATACAAAAGAACAATTCTGCACAAAAACAGAAATTTGTATGAGTTCTACGAAAGGATGCTACTCGATAGATATTCAGAATTTTCACTGCACTGGCAGAATGAAGCTTACAACATTCATTTTAGCAGCCACTCAGATTTGAAGAGGGCCAGGTTACAATTTTGTAATGATTTGTGCTGGTCACTAAAGGTGAGATGTAAAATATGTCAGTTAACGTCAAGTGAGACGTTAATAAAATCCAATGTCTCCGTCTGTTGCCAAATAAACGAACTAAAGTATTAATAAATTTTTTTGCTAATTAGTAATTCAACGTTTACAAGAATACAAAAACAAGTAGTGCTCGGAAAACGTGATTCTGGAATGATAAGATTAATCGTTAAAAATTCTTTTAAATTATCTTTAAAAGATAATAGGCTTATTAAAACATGGTTGATTGATATCCGCATAAATAACAGGTTATTAACATCTTATGAAAACGGAAGTAATATCATTTCTATCAGGTGGAAATTTTGGAGGGAATAAAATAACTGCCTCCACCTCGCCGTTTTCAACTGAAAGGTTCAGTCAGGCTGTGAACAATAAATTTTGTTCAAAATGTAAACAGCCCGAATTATCTCTCCAGAAAATCTCCTGGAAACAATTGTCTCCATATGAGTTGGTTAATATATATATATATATACGATATGCAGGCCTGGTTAGCGTATTCGCCCTCCAAACAAATGGCTTCGGGTTCGAATCTCGCCTTGGGCATGGATATTTGTGATGGTTGTTCACCTTCACACACTATATATATGCACACCCGACATGAATTGGGTCGCCATGGGACAAGTGGACGAAACACTCTCGCAATGGTAGAGGCCTTCACTCAGCTGTAGAGACGACGCATTCATCATGTCTATATGAGTGTATGTTCATATATAATATGTTGAATACAACTTATTAAAAAACTAATAAATAAGGGTAAGATACGAGATATCTTCAGAATCAGATGTTTTGTTAGAATATTCACTACTTCAAACACCCCTTTCAAAAAGTTGTGTTTTCATCAAAGATCAAGAGAAAACAATTTCTGCCTCACTTGAGTATAAACAAAGCTAAGCACCCCCAAACACTACTCATATTGGAGAAAATGAGGTCCAAAATTAAGAAGCGATTGTCGTTAATAAAAAGATGCTGCTTCCCGTGTTTTCTTTCAAGCACTGCTATAACACGCTACTCGTGCTGAATAAGACTCAAACAAACAAAAACAGGCCCGTATTGATTATAAGCGGCGTTATGGAATTTGCACAGACAAGGTTAAATATTCAGCGAGAGGATTTGTTTCATTCAGGAAAAACAAACAGCAACCTTGGAAGAAACGACAGTAATTGAATTGATGTCTACCGACCACAAGGTGCCACTTGCGCATGTGTGACGAATAGAACAATACGTGTCGCCAAGTTTAAGCCAGTTTATGACATTTCGCAAAATAGTGGCGTCAGCTTACCTAGTCTACCTGATCTTGTTTTGGAAAGAAGAAACTCAGACAATAAAGCTGCTTACACTAACAAGTAATTTTGTTTTTACCCCGTTTGTTAAGTTTCTTTTTCTCATCAATGTCAATGATAGGGAAGTTACTGGAAATAATGAACACACGAGTTTAGTGGTCTGAGAGAAAAGGCTATCAATCAATTAAATGAAGCTTGTGTAGGAAAGAGAACGGAGAGAGACATTGAGAACAATGAAAATTATTTGTATGCATTTGTTTTTGGGGTATCGAATGTTTTTTGACGAGGTTTTTTTTTTAACTGTAAAAGAAAGTTCTGCTGAAAAAAATACAAGATTAGGATCAATGATCCGGATGTATGGAAAGCTCCTAAATCTGACAGCGCTCGAATTAAGGATTAAATTGAAATTTAGCTGATGATGGCTGCAAAAGGCTAAAAAAATTAAGAAAAAAGAGATCACTACGATATCTCAGAGCACTGAAACGACATTCAACCTACAAATCGGATTCTAAATCTGCCACTTGTGGCATCCGTTTTGCTCACGAGGGACAATACAGATGTCTTTATTACTACTCTTAAGAGCCTTTTATACTCAGTGAAACTTAAAAACACTAACCTTCCAGTTTAGTTTATGTCCATTACTACACCATCAAAGAGACTTGAAATTTTTGCACTGCTATTAAAGTGTTTCGCAGTTAAATTACAAGGTTTATTATAGCAAAGTTGACCATTTTCTCTTATCAAGAGAGGATTTCAGTAGAACCTATTTTGGACTGCTAAATTTCTCTGCAACGTCAAAAAAAAAATTGAGGTGTGACAAAGTCTTCAATCAGTCAATAAAAAAACAACCACACAGTCTTAAATTTACATAAAATTATGAACAGGAAAATGAAACAACTTTGAGAATTTTCACTGAACGGAGATGAGAAAGTTTAATCGAACAGGGAAAGAAGTTTCAGTATGAAACAGACGTGAATATTTCAAGATATACATCTCCAAAACTCTAATGGCAAAAGGAGCAAACGTATAGCGCCATTTTTTTTTTTAATTTTAAAGAGCAGGATTTGTATATTTAAGCTTCAGTTGCCTCACGACACTAATATATGACAGTTTTACAACATTTCGTGGTGGAATTTATATAAAAAATATAGATGTGCCACCTGTTACATAGTTTCAAAAAATACCAAAGTTTCATAAATGATTAGTGGTAGTTGACAAGTTGTAAAAACAATCACTCAATATCTTCATGTTCCCAGCAATATACAGTATATGGTCAATCATCAGTAATCAGAGTCACCTCAGCTAAAATCTATCATGCCAACCGGCAATACAGCGTACACTTGTCTAAAGAACTTTGGTTTGTAGAGGGAATTCATCAAGATGCACCCATTTTCATCACAACGATATATTATGTCGTTGTGATGAAATACGTTTTTGCAGGTGATAAATAAAATTATGTTGATATACTTGACAGGCCCGCACTGAGTTCTAGTTTCATCCAAATATAACCTGTAGACCACTGCATTCTACAACAGTACATCGACTGGTCATTCTAATGAAAGAAGTGTGGCTTAACACATCTGAGGCAGGAGAGCCTACACGCTATTGATGGGTGTGCAATTTAGATCTTAAATTCATACAATGCTTTCTCTATACGTTATATAAATGTAGCGCATTTTTTTAAAAGTAATTAAACGAATGCGATGCGAAGAACATCACGCCAGTATGATGGAATATAGTTAAAGAACAAGAAAACTAGATGAAATTGTAAAGATCGTTTCAAGGGATGCGATATTTGGAGTAAGACTTTCATCAACATTAAACCGTTAAGCATGGCTGAATACATATTTAGGTTAACAATTATTTGAGATGTAAATTTTTCAGTGAATATGCCGAAATTATCCGCATTTTTAATTTTTAGCTTGGGTTATTAATATTTTCACTAAAGAAAAACAGTATACGGAAGTAAAATTCAGCTAATAATATATTCCTCTTTTTATCATTCAGATACCGGTTCCGTTCTAATTCCACATGACCATGCTATGATATCTGATGTCCAACTCGAATCCACTATCTCTAAACTAAGCCGAACGAAATTAAAGGAAATATCAAGATCTAAACGATGACAAATTATGTAATTTCTTTCTTCTTTCTTACCAGACTGATTTATTGCATTAGAATTCATTATGACGATATTGCCAACGCGATAATGACAACTCTCCCATCCAAGGGCAACGCACTGCTTACTACCTCGGCCTCTAACGACAGCAGTCCTTTTATCTGCTCAGTCTATCATAGTTACTGTGTAGACGCAAAAGTGACAGAATCAGGAAAGCAATTAATCATGCTCCGATATCCGTCGCCTTCTCCAAGGAAAGAATGAAGCATCATTTTTGACTGGGAAGTCATCAAACAGCATCTGGACGCTGATAATGTCAATCAGCGTTAGATGGCGTCGTGTGGTAACACTTTCAGAGACTTACAGTCAGGAGAACATCATAATATCTTTCTGTTCGCGTAATGAAAGCTTCTAAGAAGCTCCTCTGTATACGAGGTATATTGGACTGATGCGCCATCTATACTGACTTGTAAAAAATACACATGCAGCATATGCAATAAGAAGCAAAAACGGATTTTGACCGCCATTCATTAGTCAAGTAGTACTTGAGAGTTCGATTATATTTCTCGATGAATCATAATGCCATATTCTTTTATGGGACTTCGATACAACATATGCTTTATTATTAACACATTTTGAACTGAACAGTTACGATTGCTATTCTTACAATATTAATACTCACTACCTTTAAAAGGGACATTGTTTTTTGTCTGAATATCAGGTTTTCCAAAGAGGAATGCAATCGATGAACAGGAATTATACAGCAATAAAGGCAACTAACTGCAGAAACCAAACGCAATTCACCACTCTCAGTAAATAATAGGAGCATATCGCAACATAGTACTGATTTTCATTCATATAACAAGCATCTTTCATAAATGTGAAAGGAGATATGATTTTGGTGGCGAAATGCTAAAAAAATAAATAGCGTTGACAAGACCAAATACTGTTGCGATAAGAAATTCTGTAGGTCATCTCCGGTAAGAGTGTCGCGATATTTAAATACTATTAATTGCTTAACCGCATGGACGGGTACGTCTTTGATGCTGGAAAGGGTATGCTTTAGATTTCTTCAAGAATGGAATTTGAAAAAAAAGCGATATGTCAAGTTCGAAATTCTTCGAGCTGTCAATGTTGTCATTACTCAGTTTCCGCAGTTTCCTCAATTTCGGCCGCATATGCACGTAAAAATGTTTGCTGCTCGGGAGGCAGGTTAATGTTAAAAACGTTTTTTTTCTCTCGATTCTGTCAGTTTTAACCTGTATATGTTTTTATATTTTTGCAGCAAGATAGTGGATCGCAATAGCCCCATTGCTTCTGATAACTACTAAACAACAGCATTATAATAAGCGAGACTTTATTAAATTAGAATAAAAAAATGTGCTGCTTGGATTTTCTGAGAACGTAAAAGTCATCTGATATTTGCTGTTATTCCTTGAGTGATGGTTTCCATAATTAATTAATGGTATGAAAATAAAAACATCCAAAATGCTGCTTGCAGTTCTTGTTCGATAGACAACTCATTTTCTGTCTCGCATAATTCTAGAATTAATTGTAATTATTAATCTTCAATCATCATTTGAAGTTTAAAAAGCATACAAAATGCATCATCTTTAGCCGGCTTAATTATTAGAAAACGGTTATATAACTTTTCTTTAATCACTGAAAACATTCTCTGTTCGACGGAGACCACTGTCTGAAATCGTAATTTCTTGTTACACTTGAGACGTTTCAGCACATATCCCAGAAATTTCGTTTTTTTTTCTCTGATTTAAAACAAGACTGTGTTCGTAATGCCTACCAAGCTTTCGAAAACCATAAGAGAGAGAGAGAAAAAATGTATGCAACATGTGCACTGAAACATCAGAATTTGTAACAAAATTTGTAAACATCAAAAGTAAAACTGCTCGACTTTTTGTTCGAGCAGTTTTACTTCTTTTGCTTTTGATCACCTTGAGGATTATGTTAAGTCAAAGCCATACTTCGAATAAACAGAAAAATTCTGGCTATTTATATTTTAAAAAAAATCAGTAACCAAGTCTTCATTCAATAAGTAACAAGGCAGTAATAAATCAACGCTTTCTTATTACTGCTTTACTACTATTCGTAATCTGATTTTTTCTCTTGGAGCATGCAGTTAACTTCTGATTTAAACAAGTGTATAGAACAATTTTGTTGTTAGAAGAATCGATTATTGTGAACTTTAAATTCTGTAATTATTTTTTAAAACATGGATGATCTTCATCCTAAAACTTATACATGACTATTTGTATACAAACAGCGAGTATAAAAAAATGATAAACTTAAAGCTCTTGCAGAGGAATAAGAACTGATCCTTAGTAAATCAATCTGCAAGGCATATTTTCAATTTCTATCGAGTTTCTGATACTTACGAAAAGAGAATCTTGCAAAACCATAATTTCCAATAATCTTGCTATTACTAAATGTCTCAATTATTCCTTTCCTCAAAAATCATTCATTCATTTCTGCTTGCTAAGGAAACTGGGCATCGCTCTTTTTCTTTGAAATATGGCAAGATCTTCGAAATCCGGACGAGATATGTTTGGAAAATAAGTTTGCAAACACGCCACGTTCGCAATAGTATTGGAATAACAAAACATGAAAAGCATATAAAATATGGGAAAAAAATAGAAACGGTACGCTGGTCAGAGATTATTGACCTCGAATGAAATAATGATTTTCATGTGCAGCGATGATTAAAGTGGTACTAATTGGCAAAATGTGGGATTTGAACCGGAAAAACTCTACTTAGAATCGCATTGTTCACTTTCGATTGAATAGGAAAACTGAGTCTCGCAACCGATAAGTACAAAACTGTATCATTCCAACTGTAAAGCATGGAAAGGGGGGGGGGATTGACGGTATGGATGGGCCTGCTGGTTTTTGTGGATATTTCGAACGGAGATGTTATGCTCCCTCGTTTTTAACAACGCTGCAGTTATAGGAATTCTACATAAAGGAAAACATTCGTTCCATCAGTTTCTTCTCTCACTCGACACGCACATAAATGGGATGAAGTGGATCGAGATATGAGAAATCCTCAGAGGAAGCCAAAATCCATGACAGAATCCAATGCATGAAGATTGAGGAAATTTGTTTCGAATGCAATTTTGTCAGAAGTAAGTTGAAAAATTTTACCTCGAAGATTAAAAGTACAATACGCGCCAAAATTTGGCTTATGCCATACTGAAAAACCGTTTGATCTCTGGATTTTTGTGAATTCCAGTTACGATTTTGTAACTGTATTACCGATATTGCATGAGTTAGCAACGCTTTCCCTTTTGAATCTACCTTGATCAAAACGGTTTGTATCAGATGTCGTTGTTGGATCATCAGAATATTTTATTTTGTGAAACACCAAACATGGCCACCGTGCGTAACTGGAGACAATACCTCCAGTAATTATTCCACACTTAAGTAACTTGGGAATGCATTTCTCGATCTTGTCTATTTTTAAATATTATTATTTGTCCAAGAAAGTCATATTCTGGCATGTAATTAATATTTATGCCATCGAAATATGCAAGAGTTTTTGAGCAATAGCTTTACCCATCTGTATCAACTTTCATTAATTTGCTTCTTGCATTAATTTGCATCTCATATACAAAAATGATAATAAGCATCGGTGTTATTCCATAAAGGGAAAGACTACATTTATTTCGTGATTTAGGCACTATTAACAGCAGCATGGTTGGACTGACACTTATCTTTGTTTACCAAGATGGCCTATTTTTCGCAGCCTGCAAACAACGTTAGGTTTTAAGTGTCATTGGGATAATCTGCGCTTTTACTGAAAATTTTTCAAAGGAGGGCATGTTGACATAAATTTCATATACAGTTTGCAATTTGCATATAACCAATGCAAAAACCACCATTATTAAGTAACCAACAACAACTCCCACATTTTGTCTTAATCGAAAGATTATGATGAATATCATCATCATCATCATCTTCCTTTTACCATCGGTGTCGAGGGTTTATTAATCATCGGACCTTAAACCGTTCATAGGATAAGGTGGTCAGCGGTACGCCCCAGTGTATCCTATGTCCTGCAGTGTTCAGTTCTCAAGGCTGGTTTGCCTGTTTTGCGGAAGAAAAACCCCAGGATAAACTGGAGAAAAAAACTCTACTGTCCACGCCCAAGACCGGCTAACTTGACTATGGCGGAGGAAGATCCTTCAGCTCCTCACATCACCGACGGGAATCGAACCTAGGACATTCCTACCCCAGGCATGTAGTTGCGAAGCGCACACAACCACTAGACTAACGGCGCGGACCCTTTTGAATATCAGTTTTTTTAAAAGTATAATATTCCGTTATAATGAACTTAAATTATTAATTTTATTATGTATGTTACTATATATCATCAATTCCATGATAAACGTTTAGTACTTTATCGTCACACTGAATCGAAATAGGACCCATGTTGACATACATGTTTATTTTTGCTACAAAGAATAAAACTCTGAAATTTAATTTTACTTGAAGCACCCTGTATTTAAGCTAGTAACTGGTTATAAATAAAACAAATCGTTTTGTATTATCTCAGTTTATAAGAATCTTTGATCTCAATGGGTAACTTATGCTACGAGGTTGATTTGTTTCCATTGCATACAACTGTATAAAAATTATTTTAAAAAGTAACTATTTTAGATAAGTATTTATAAAGAAAACATGGAAAGTAATGAGCTTTTGCTAAAATCTGTGTTTTGGAATGTAAGTAGATTGCCTCTAGGCTGAATGACTTGCGTGTAGCTTTCTATTGGTGGGTGCAAAAATAATAACAGTCAGAGTAAAATAAGTTCTGCAAGAGGAAGAAATTTATTTACATTCTTCTTCTTTGAGCGCCATCTCTTATCGGAAATCGGCGACCACCTTGGCAAATTTTGAGCGATTCTCAGCTACTCTGAACAGTCTCTCAGAGTTCATACCAGTCCACTGCCTGATGTCTGCCAGCCTAGATTTTCTTCATCTTCCTCGTCTTCTTCTTCCATTTATCTTCCCTTTTATAATCAATTGAAGTATCTTATATTTTTCATTACGAAGTATGTGACCAAGATATGCAGTTTTCCTTCTTTTTATGGTATATAAAAGTTCACGTGATTTCCCGATTTGTTGCAGTACTTCCTGATTGGACGTTTTTGCTGTCTATGGGATTGTTAATTATTTACATTAGAAACGAAACAAAATTGATTTGGTTTATGAGCATATGTTACGAAGATTAAGAAAATGCAAGCATGCATTAAATTGAAAGCGACGATAATCAATAGAAAAGAAAATATAAAACGGATCAAATGCAATAGTCTCTCTCTTACGGAGGCAGAGAGATTACAAAAAATATACTATGGATCACTCAACTGGATGTGATAGAAATGGCGATTTTCTAAACTCATTCAGATCGCTTGTTAATACCATTATATTAGAAGCAGTTATCGACACTTCTGTGTGATGCGAAATGAATAACTGTGTAAAGAACAGCAGAGGACGGTAACCATAATGCAGTGTAATTGAAAACAGATATCGAACACTGTGGTCCCAAAAGAACTCCCGTTAAACTAAAATGAGAAAGAATCAAAGGAAGCTCCATAAATTCAACAGTTATCGAAAGTCGAAAAAAATACTCTGCGCTTTCGATTTCTCAAATGTAAATGTAGTTTACGATCAGTTCTTTGAACAAAGTTGTTATTTACAAGGAAATATTTAAAGGCAGTAATGCTGTATAATCAGTCAACTTTATGTATACCAGCCCATATACAGATTTTACACGTAAATCAACTTAAGCTCTCGTAATGTTCTTTGAAATGATGCAAAATATTTTAATAGTTTCATATGTAAGTTCTGCAAGGAAAAGGAGAAAAATCTTTATCTTCAATAAAGTTATAAACTTATTTTCTCCCTTTTCCCCCTGCAAAAACGTGTCATTCTTGAAAAATTTCAAGAATGACATTTTTAAAGGCCTTGGTCAGATGACCATAGGATTTCTAATTTTCTAATCACAAGATGTACAAATGATTGTGTTCTTGGAAGGATTTCTGGTGCAAGAAATATCCCAAGTTATATAACAGTAGCAAGCCATCTGCTAAGATATTAAATATCTGCGGCTGCTTTTATTCAGAATATTTTGAGCCGAAGCAAACATGAAATGATAGTGTTAGTCTCAGGTATCTTTTATACTACGTGGCACGAAATGTCTCTGAGAGTAATAAAGTATTCAGTGTTGGTATAACGGCTACGTATGTATTCGGTTCTTTTGAAATTACATTTTCTTTCCAGAGAAAACAGGTGCGAATTCTGCACTTTAAACTCTTAAGCATTCCATTCAGAGCCATCAAACGATCTTCTGTAATATCTGTTTATAGCAGGGAGACAATATACACCCCTCAAAGACGGCATATCCTTTTTTAAGAATGTTCTCTAAACTTACCTGTGCACATTTCTCTGATCGTATGCTGGTCTAGAAACATTTTCCGAATTGAAGCTAAATATCTTCCTACTTTGTAAACAACATCAGTATTTACAATGCGTCTAAGGGAAGAAGAATATGTCTGTATGTCACTTGTGTTACTTTATGTAAATATTATAGCTATAGTAAAGCGATGTAAAGTGAACTATGCCATCAGCTTCAATCAATTGCTTGAAATGCGTGGCAACTTAACTGTTTCTCTTGGGAATCTGCTGAATAAAGTAGTATCTTGTAATTCTGGCCACACGTCGAACTTTATACAAATAGATGAAAGGTATTTTCATATATTCAATAAAGTTGACAATTCTGTTTGAAATATAGCCAACATGTTTCGTTTTTACATATTTCAATGCCTCAACAAGTATTTCTGATTTGGAATGCAAAAGAAAAGAAAAATATGAGTGTGCAAAATTACTCTGTAATTTGAGGCTATCGAACAAGCGTACACGCATTACTCATTAAAAGATATATCAAAAGGGGATAATAGGCTGCAAAAGAGGGAGAAATAAGAAAAATTCATTTTGTATTAACGTTTAGTAAGTTACTGTTAATTAAGTGGAAATTATAGATCAAAATTATTATTTTGATCTTTATCGATCTTGATCTTTATAGATTTTAATCTTTATCGATCAAAATTATTATTTTGATCTTTATCAAAAGATAAATCAAAAATATATCAAAATATATCTTTTGATATATCATTAAAAGATATATCAAAAAGGGATAATAGGCAGCAAAAGAGGGAGAAATAAGAAAAATTCATTTTGTATTAACGTTTAGTAAGTTACTATTAAGTGGGAATTAGAGATCAAAATTATTATTTTGATCTTTATCGATCTTGATCTTTATCGATTTTGATCTTTATCGATCTTGTCTATTTTTAAATATTATTATTTGTCCAAGAAAGTCATATTCTTGAACAATGCAAGGGATCGTTATAACAACCCTACTGGAGATTGTTAAAAAAAAAGAGACAGAAACAAGATTAAACTGTTGAAATTGTGATAACCAGACGGTGGGTTGTGAACAATGTCTGCACAATTCCAAGAAAGATAGCATATAATGGAGACTATATAGCAGTTTCTGGTATTTGATCCGGATTAAGTTCATGATCAAGCATAAAGATAAACAGAAAACAAAGGAATATTCCAAAACTTATACGAGTGCATCGCCTTGGGCCATAACATACATCATTCGAATTTCTTCCCAAGTTTTATGAGTTCAAACCAGGAAACCTTCACCAGGCCGTGAGGTATCAAATAGAAAAAATGTTCGCAACACTACACGTATCCTTATCTGTGCATTTTTATATTCATCTTAAATTCTGTATTTTTTTAAACTAATTTCTCTTAACAAAAGCATGTGTTGCGATTTACCATTGGTACATTTGCGTATTTCTCTTTGTTAACTTTTCATCCATTACCTTAACTTCATACAGTTCGTCTCTATAAGATGTGAATTCAGTTGGAATTGGTGCATACATTGCCATTCTATTTGCACATTTAATAAATACGCCGCTTCAAAATTCAGTGCTCTGAAAAGACTGTTAGTGAGCACACGTACTGAATCCTGGATAAGTGGTATCGAAATCGAAATCTGTCTTTATCCATGTATGGTAGATATCCAAAGGAATGCAGATGTCCAAAAATGTTCATTTAATTCAGGATGCCTTCAGATAAAAATGGGGAAAGCGCCACAGAGAGAGGGAGAGATCAGAAACTCCCAGCTCCCCGCCCCTCAAAAATTGTAAATAGTATGGAGACGTTAGCTAAGTAAGCAAATGGAAACTAGTTTTTACTAGTTTTTTCTGTTGGTGTCTGAACTGCTCCTGTACTTGTGAATGCAATTTTAATATGACACTCTCCGTCGCACGGTAAAAGCTCTGGTTTCTTTACTCCAAAAGCTCTGGGCTCGAAATCCGATGGATGTTGGTGAAAGCTTATTAAGGAGACCAGCTGTGATTTGTTATTTTAGCAGAAGCAATTGGTTACCAGAGTAATTAATTTAATTACTCTGGTAATCCAGACTCGTGTGCGTGGATTATGAAAATACCTCTTCGATGTGCTGTTTCTGGGAGTACAACATCATCGAAAACTTTAAGGAGGGAGGGAGGATTGCACTGCACTGTGTACTATTTCTTAACACTTCACTTACGCCATACCATTATCTAGAACCGAAATGGAATATTATACAGAACAGGCCAATCAACCAGTATGGAACTACAGGAAAAATTATTCAAGGGAAGTGTTATTGCTTGCAAAGGAACAATTCAGGTTACAAATATCGTAAAAGGTAGTTGAACCTGGCGTTCTGAAATAAATCTACTTTTAATTCGCTAATTGGCTCAATGTGAATTAAATGAATCAGTTCGATCTGCTTAATTTCAATAAGTAATTGTAATACCCAATATCGACTAATTAAATTGCTAAGACTTCTTTAAGCAATCTGAATTCACACAGGACGTTGCAAATCGCTCTCACAAACACTACTGCAGAAGATTCGAACTGACTTGCAGGGCAGAGTGTGGAAACGCACCCACACTGTTAATAAGAACAGCAATTTTAGGAATGGTTGTGGGTATTCATATTATTCCAATGTCCTTCAAGAAGGGGAACACAACCGAAACGTCGCAAAAATAATCACAAATAAACATAGGACACTTTTTTTTTTAAATGCCTGCATGCAGATATTTTCAGTTCAGAAAGAATCATTAGGATCCTTATCTTTCTCAATGAACTCCTAAATCGTTCCGTCTGAATATTAATGACTGCCGAAGTGCAGCAACCAGGAGAAGCAATTATTAGAAAGTGATCTTGGATGGCTTGATATCCAAGTAAAGATCATGCAGTTAAAGGGTATTTGAATTTTCCGTCTTTATATATTATTTTCTACTTATTTTCTTTATTTCTTATTCTCTAAAAAGATCGATTATTACTATGAAGTAAATCCAGATAAAATTTTGGCCTTTCCCTTAGTGTATTTAGCGCGGATTCTGATATCGATTTCTTTAGTATTTTAATTGCCATTCGCTTTAAGAGAAAAAAATGATGGAATAAGTGTCACTCTACAGAAAACTGTGAAAAGTCAAAACTTATTTAAATTGTTAAGAGCAAATATAAACATTAATGTTCCTAAATTGAAGCAAAAATTAAGAAATTTGTTTCTGATTTGCTTATTTTGTAAGTTTCACTGAATGTTCATAAAGAAATTTAAAAAGATTAATTGCATTAATGCCCATAGTAACCCAATACGAATAACACGTAATGTTTGTTATTCGAACGTTAGTATGAGCATCTATCTAAATAAAATTTACGTATATGGAGATTTTACGATCTAAAGATACAGCATATCCAACAGACTTTCCTGTGGTCCATGTCTCCGATTCAAGACATTAATGAACTATGATTATGCTGATAAAGTGACAATTACTTCCGGAATTAAGTACTTGTTGACAATTACTTAATTCCGGAAGTAATTGTCACTTTATTTAAACACAACTTAAAATCCTGCAGATTTTGTCGAAGATAAATCATTCAAAGGAAAACTTCTGCAAGAAATTCACTGGAATAAAGTTATTTTAAAATATCTACATATCCCCCATCCTTTAACCTAGGATGAAAACAAATAATTCCTCTTATAAATAAGTTAACGAAAGAATTTCATTTTAATAAATCAAATGTTTATTATGAACTAACAAGAATCTTTTTGCATTTCCAGAGAAAATTCATATTTTATTCAACTAATAACAAATCAATAATAAATCTCAGTTTAGTTGATAATTTTCATCACCAGTGAATCTCTAACATTTGGCATACAATAGGCATTAAGCAGGTGATAGGATATTATTTTTTTTTATTTCCAGTACAGAGATTCCTGTCTTAATTTATTGTACAATGAAACCTGTGGAGAATTCCTGTCTAAACAAACAGACGAAATAACCACAGTAATAAGTTTTAATAAGTAAATATTTCATCCTAATTATCATAGGACATCGTTATAGTTAATTCTAAAACACGCAACGGCACGCATATTGGGATTCCATTGTAATTATGCGTCCTAACTGTACGTTATTCCTAGTATTGTTTGAATTAACTGTACTGACGATGTCCTATAATACTTAAAATGCATTCTTTCTTACTACATATTAATTTGCATATTTTATGGACAAAATCTCCACGATAAACGAGTTTATTCCTTAAATGCATTTCTGTAATCAGTTTGCATGTTTAATGCATGAGAAATTTCAAGACAGATTAGGAGAATTTTCGTTACGTTAAGTAACTTACACTTCTTCCATTCTCCGTTGAAAAATGCAGCTTTAGAATTTTGCTGATAGAACACTAACAGTTAATATAACTACGCAAAGAGATGAATAAATTGAACGCAGAAATTAATTATTCAAAGGATTTTAAACATTTTGGAAATTACTGTGATTTCGGGGATAACCGACCGTTATCCCCGAAATCACAGTAACCAAATAACCAATAACCAAAATTTTAAACATTTTGGAAATTACTGTGATTTCGGGGATAACAGACCGTAAAAAGTATTCCAAGGAAATTTCTCTAAATACTCAGAAATATCGACGCGCAATTGTTCACGTATTTGTGGATCTCTGGAACTATTTGGAGTATACATTTCTCAAGAAGTGTAGGAAAATATTTTCGAATATATCCGCAGTCTCCGGACTAGAGACAGTATAAATAAACAGCCAACCTGACCAGAAACAGGCGGTGTAATTTCGAATAATTATATTTTCTACATGGTACGCTTAACAAATACAATTACGAAATATAATAACTATATTTTATTATTATTATTAATGGGTTACAACGTCTGAACTGGTTTTGCAAATGTTCTAATCCAATAACATAACATGAGCTCAAGTTTCCTGTTTCGAAAGGAAAAGCCGTATTACGTGTTTTGTTGAAGTTACTGACTTTCATTAGGCGACAAACCAAAGAAATTTTAAAATATAAAATAAAATAAAACTTAGAATTCACATTCCTTTCCAGTTTAGCGGTTCTATTAGCGTCCATTTTTTAAATTTCGTTTATCATATGAAACAGTAGATGTCAGCCCCAGAAATGCGTGTAACAGAGATTTGTTACATCTTAATCTTTATAGTCTATAAATTATAATAAAACATTAACTAAACTTATAAACTTATATTTAAACTGCTATTTATCACATATAAACTGAAATATTAACAGTAGTATTTTATCAATATCTCTCAACATCGGAACTTACGTTTTCTTAATAGAAACATGAAATCATTCCCCACACAAAAAAAAATCCTAATAAAATTTAAATTAAGAAATAAAAATTTTAAAAGATAATGAATTGACGCAACCAAAAGACAAAAGAGACCGATGGTAAATTTAGAATTAAATTCCAATTTAAATTTAAAAGGTTGCTGGATGTAATTAATGGAAACTCAACATCCTAATAATCTCCTTGGCAAGAAAGTTCCACGACTGACACACTGCTTGTGTTTTGTATTTTTTAGTGAAATAGAACGCAGCAATTAAATCCCACACTTATTTAGAGAGGTGGAGGAGATGACAATCTTACGTTTCTTGGCATAAGTTAAAGGCATTTCAGTTCCAATTATAAGTACAGGTTTCCTTTCCGAATGAATATGTACATTAGAATATTGCAATTACTTCTTATAAAATGCATCGAACATCGAAATAAATATCACATTTTAAAATTCTGATATCTATTTAAGATATAAGGAAGAAAACTGCAAAATATCAAAAACTTCGTGAAATACTTAACAGAATGACAAGTCCTTGTTTTGGTAAAGTAAACAACAGGTTATAATAAAGTACTTAACATAAGCAAAAACTGACGTCAACTGGTGTTTTCCTTAGTAAGAAGAAAAAACATTGCATCCAATGGGAAATATTCCATTAATCGCTTTGATTAGTGCACATTCAAAAAGCATATCTAAAAGCTAGCATTATAAGAAAGAATTTTTGATTTAGTTTCATATCTTTCAGTTTCATATGATCAATGTTGATCATTCATCAAATTAAAAATACAAATCTGCTATGTTTGTAGTTTTTCGAACGATGCAAGTACCACTTTGTTTTGATTTCATTTAAGAATCTCAGAAAATATATATTATTTACCACCTTTATATCAGAAAATATAAAGGCGGTAAACGATAAAAAGCCTTATAGCTGCTTCCACTCTGATGGGATTAATCATCGAAAAGTTGCTGAAGTAATTTAAAGGGTTAGAAGTGGGAGTAAAGAAAGAGAAAAATTCACTGTTTAACGTATGAAAGAACGATGGAGAAACATTAAAAGAACAATCTTAAGTTATATCTGAAGAATAAAAGATTCATTACAAGAATCCTTTTGACTAGAACAAATATACGAAAAAAAAGGGAGAAGGAACTACGACGGTCATTATTAATAGTTAGAAATGTGTTACAGAGGTAATATAAATATGATTCGATTACTTCCTTGTCCCGATTCCCAAACACCGTCAACGAAATCTGTATCATATCAACGATCCATTGGATATATTCCCAAGACTATAATGCTTTAAACGCGTTTATTGTCATGTTTGCTGGGTTCTGTTAGTTTTAGTAAGGAAAGTATCTTTAATTTAGCGATAAACAGAATACCAAACAAGTAAGCAGCATCACTATCATTCTTTGTCATTTAATTTTTAATAAGAAATCACATAAATAATACAAAATAACCCTAAGGAAAATTAAAGTAAATAAAAAAATTAAAGCGTTGAGCACGTTGTACTCCGTAACTCTACTCCTAGCAATGTTACATTGTGTTTATTCCTTGTTTCATGCAGTAACATGTTTCGTAAGATTTGTGCGGAAGGAAAATCGATTTTTTAAGTTTTCTTTTTTCCTTCACATTTAAATGTTTTGAATTCGGGGATCGTCTTAAACTATTATATTTAAAGAAAAACAACGAGATTAATCTAGAATAGCACTTCTTAAATACTAGCCTACCATTGAATGCCGATATCTCTGCATACGATCAGCCTACAACAGCATTTAAAATTACCTTCAGTGAAGAATCCATCACAAAACGTTCCATAAATAAATATCTTCTTGAAGAGACGGGAAGTCTTAATAGGAGCAGCAAGCACACACACACACACACAAATTGCTACACTTCTTCAATTAAGCACGTTTCTCTTAAAACGGATGCACTTCGATTTTAAACGGTGTTCAGAAAAAGAATAATTTCTTTAAACCCTTTCTGGTACTTTTATGGAATCAGAATGCCAAACACTTTCTTTGTAGCAGTAGAGGAAATGTTTTTAGAATTAGTAGAGGAAAATCAAAAATAAAAAACCAAAGAAAGTTCCTCGCATTCCAATTTCTTATGTTGTAAAGGAACAGCCAATACAAGAAATATTTCCCAATAAGTTCTCGAACAAGTGACAAAAGTGAAGTTTATTTTACTTTTACAAACCATTCGACATTGGACATTTACGCACTATGCGATTTGAGAGCACTTGTCAGAGGGCTGAGATATTGGAAGTCCCCCCCCCCCCTTTACCGCTGTTCCTATCTTTAATCAAAAGGTTTCTGCAGGAGATTTTTTTTCCATAAAGGAACATTTCTTTCAAAAACTTTTGGTTCAAAAAAGTAACTTCGGTTTAAGTTGCTTTTCTGATCTTTTCTTTATTTTCTTTATTATTATTATTTTTTTTCATCTGTCGTGTCAAAACATCCAGGGTAGTCAATATTTGAAGTATCCTCAATTCTCAGAAAGCTGAAGGCTGTTTTCTTAGTGTGCCCCAGTTTAAGATCTTGCAATCAATAGACCAGTATTTACTATAAAAAGGACAGAACAGGACTTAGGGCGGTGATTTTAAAAAAAAAGACCTTTAGGACATAAACATAAAGTTGATACTGTCTGATATTAAAGAAGTTATGGAAAATGCGTGCAAATCTCGTTTAGTTTCCATAAGGGGACAGTTTTTTGTTTTGTTTTTTTTATTAAAAGGTTACAAGTTTATCTCCATTAAATATATGGTGATAAGGATGATGGTTTGATTGTTATGTATTTTGAGTCATCTGAATATTCCGAAAGCGTATTTAATTTGGCCAATAAAACATTGAAACATTTAAGTTAATGGCGAAACGAGTTTATTTTTATGTGAATCCCATTCAGAATAGGCAGTAAACTTATACCACTTTAGTAGCCACGCCACTTTAGTCGTGAATGATTGGAGTCGGTCTCACGAGAAATCCATCTACCACATGATGCCTCTCTCAAACATCCATGCCCGTGGTGCAATTCCAACCAACAGCTTGTTGACTTGGGGGCGAACACTCTCCTCTCATCAATAAACTGTCACATTCATTCAACAGCATATTATTTTGAAGTGAATGGCAGAAAACTGCATTTCATGATATTGAGAGTTTATTCAAAATTTGGCAAGTAACTATATGAAATTATTTCCATCACGTTATTTATCACAGCTGTGTGACGCATGTGCGTGATCTACCGTGGTTTAATATTTTCAGGTAATTACAAACAAACAAAATCCTAATAATTGCAGTTTTGATTTATGCAAATTATCTTTTAAGGGTCCATTCTGGCTACTCTTCCAGTAATGGTGAAAGTTATCCATTCTTCATCTTTACAAATGAGAAGTACTAATGTTAATAAAATAATACTTCGGTAACTCAAAAGGTAATACTGATGCTAACAGATAATACTAAGAGGACGTGGTGGGTTAGTGGGTAACTCCAGTAACTCTATAAAATGACACAGAATTCCAATGACGGTACTGAGTCAAGGCGAGCTTAGGCCGCAGTAAGCCTAAATCTATATTCTCCTTCTTGCATCTCACCAAGCTCTTCAAGAAAGTCTAAGGGTTTCTCAGATAAGTGTCGATGCTGACAGTAAAAAGAAAACACGATTGAAATCTGCTGCCAAAGAACAGAAGAAAAGACTCATGCCGGCTGGGACATCGCCCGGTCAAACAAGGTCCGCGTCCCCAATCGAGTAATCAGGGTTTGGATCGAAAATTCAGTTACTGAAAACAAAGAAAAAAAATCAAACTCAGGCTTGTAAAGGATAGAATATCAGTTGGTATATGGAATGTCCGTACACTCTGGGCAACTGGAAAATTCCAGTTGCTTCAAGAAAAAATACAGATGTGATATATTGGGTATTTCAGAAATGAGATGAACATTGTCAGGAGAATTCAATGGTGGAAGAGTTCTCTGGTCAGGAAATGAAAGTAAGCATGAAGCAGGCGTAGGTTTCCTGCTAGGGAACAAGCCTGTAAGGCAATGATAGGATACAAACTAGTTAGTGAAAGAATAATGGTTGCAAGATTCAGTGCCCAACCATTTAATATCACAACTTCAAATATATGCGTCCACTTCAGAGAGCGTAGGTGAAAACATTGAGCGATTTTACAGGGATCTACAACTAGAAATTGATGAGATGCCGAAACAGGATATACTCATTATTGGAGGAGACTGGAATGCAAAGATTAACAAAAATAACACAGGATTGGTAAAGGTTATAGGAAAATTTGAATATGGAGAAAGTAATGAACGTGGAGAGATGCTTCTGGAATTTTCCACTGATAACAACCTGATGATTTGCAATAACAAATTCCAACAAAAAGATTGTCAAAAATGGGCATGGCGCTCCTTCGATGACAAACACAGGAATATGATCGACCTGATATTAATAGACCAGAAATAGAGAACCTCAATTCAACAGTGCAGATCATTCCAAGGAGCTGATATTGATTCGGGCCACAGCTTGGTGATTGCGAATATAAGACTAAAACTGAAACTTAAGTACAAAGGAAAGTTCCAAAAGCTAGAGACATCTCAAAACTAAATGAATACAGGCAAACACCAGCACATCCGAACATATTGGAAACTAAGCTTAAGACCCGAAGTGAAAAACAAAATATAAATACAAGAGCAGAAAGACTGACTACAGTGCTAAAAAGCAGTAGAGGAAGTAATTCCTGAAAGAGCAAAGATCAACAAGAAATGGATATCTCAGGAAACCCTAAAATTGGTACAAGAGAAAAGAGACCTGAATCTTAAAAGAGATAATTCAGAGGCAGCAAATGAGTTATATCGTCAAAAATGCAATGAAGTTCGGAAAGAAGCAAGATGTGATAAAGCCAAATGGATGAAGGACAAGTGCAAAGATATTGAATAGTACTATGGAGAACACAATGCTAGAGAAGTCTACAAACTTATAAGAAATGTTAATAGTATGTGGCAAACAAGATCAGTAGCAGTCAAAGATGAAGATGGTAAGGTATTGATGGACAAAACCGAAATCATATGCAGATGAACAAGATATTGCTGCGAACTGTATAAAAATCAACTAAATAATACTGCAACAGAAGTAATCAAAGAACTAAAAGCAATCTCTCCACCAGTAGAGATCTTTGAAAATGACATCTTGGAAGAGGAGGTGAATAAGGCAATAAAACATCTCAAGAACAACAAGAGTCCTGAAGATGAAAACATAATAGGCGAGATGCTAAAATATGGGGGAGAATTAGTTGTAAAAGAAATGCATAAGCTATGTAATGGAATATGGAGATTAGGGTATGCCCCCGAATAGTGGAAAAAATCGTTCTTGGTTGTTCTTCTTAAGAAAGGCAGTGCTTTAGAATACACCAATTACAGAACTATTACATGAACGAGTCATCTTGGCAAAGTGCTGATGAAAATACCAAAACGTTTGAAGGTGTTCTGGTATTTTTACATCTTCCTGATGAGCAAGCCGGATTTCGAAAATTACAGTGCAACAAATACTCACACTAAGACTAATAGCAGAGAAAGCTCGATGAAAGGACAAAAAGATATACTGCTGTTTCGTGGACTTCCAAAAAGCATTTGATAATTTTAACCAAAATATAATATGGGCTATCTTGGAATCCTATGGTGTGGACAATAAATTGATCCGCCTGTGAAAGATATAAACAGCCAGGTACAAGCAAAAATCAGGATAGCAGGTGCGACTGGAGATTGGTTTTCCATTAGTCAAGGCACAAGACAAGGGAACTCAATATCACCAATCATCTTCATCACACATCCGAGAAAAACACTACATAAGATTAAAGAAGAAGGTAGAGGTATTTCAATAAATAAATGAAGTGTTCCACTGGAAAATGTGGAACACTTCATATATCTTGGATGCCACATGACGCATGACTTTGACCCAAAAAAAGAGATAAAAATTAGAATAGCCAGAACATCAACTATTTTAAAAGCCATGGACAAAATAGGGACGAGCCTAGCTATATAGATGCAAACTAAACTGCGCATTGTAGAAACCTGTATCTTCAGCAGCACGCTCTATGGATGGGAGGCCTGGGTACTCCTGAGAGAATCTGAAAGGGGGATATTAGCAATTGAGAGGAAGTGCTAGAGAAAGATTTTAAGAGTAAGCTGGATCCAGAAAGTGAACAATGAGGAAATCTACAGACGAATAAAAAAAAAAAATAAAAAAAAAAACTGATCCAGAAAATAATCAAAAGGAAACTGCGTCTCTTTGGCCATATATGTAAAATGAACGATGAGAGAAAAATAAAAATGCTGTTATTTGGGATGATTGAAGGAAAGAGCAAAAAAAAGGAAGACCAAAGAAAGAATGGGGGGGGGGGGGATAACATCGTCGAATGGCGCGGGAACTCTATACACAAACTGAGTCATCTTACACAAAATAGAATGCAATGGAAGAAGTATATCAAGATGGCAGCAGACACCTACGGGCATTGGACTCATGGTTGTTGATGATGATGAACTCAAACGTGAAAAGAAATCGCATTACTGTAAAAAATTCTGGTGTTATAAAATTCAAGATATCACACTTAATTTAAATTCTGTCAACAAATTTAAATTGAGTGTGATATCTTGTCTTCTAATTACTGTTAAAAAATATGTCAACAAAAATTGAAAATTTTCAATCTTCTATTAAACGCAGAAATAACAGTTTCAGCCTTTCAGTAATCAAAAATGTGAAGTAAAATCAATAGAATATGATGGGTAATTCTAGAAATATATATTAGTCTATTCAAAGCAAATTCGCAGGTTAAAATGAATTCCATCAGAAGGGATTTGAACGCAGCCTATTCACAACTTACGGTAGTAAGTTACCCAGTTTCATGCGGAGATAGCGGGTTCTCTCGAAAACACTCCAAATGACCTGAAAAACATTTGCAATTAACAGACGATACCCTTAGCTGCTCCTATAAACCCGAATAACTTCTAATCAAAAATGTTATGCAAGTGCGAGTTCAGTTCTTCACGGATCTGTTGTTATTTCAAAACACATGTAATTTCACAGGCTCAGAGGTTTCGGCAAGCCGGTAATTTACAACAAAAATCGCTTCATTCAGCAGTTGTATTTGATATTTTAGCATTAAAAAAAATGTCATTAGGAAGTTTGCATTTTCCTGTTAAAAAGACGAATATAGTCGTGATCAAACTCTCGCTATAGTACAATCTAGAGTACACTAACATCAAAATAAAGTAAATAATTCTTTATTTTTATTATTTTTCTGATTAAAGTAGAAGTATTTAAAACAGCGTACCGAA
Source organism: Typopeltis vanoorti (assembly GCF_054136105.1). Lineage (NCBI taxonomy): Eukaryota > Metazoa > Arthropoda > Arachnida > Uropygi > Thelyphonidae > Typopeltis > Typopeltis vanoorti. The sequence continues at coordinate 21,840,554 of NC_143555.1, read as the reverse complement.
TATTTTCTAAAAGCAGCAGCGCGAAACTTATTCAAGAACACGTGATGTGCCTGAACATGTAAAGAAAAACCGACACATTTATCGACACTCGGAATCATGCAAGTTTTTATGAACACCAAACAATGCGATTTACCGTAACAAAAGGACTGGCGTTTGTATTCCCTTCTGATAAATAACAGACAGAAAAAGATTTTGATTCTCCTCTTTCTTACCCGCATCGGAATATAAAGAAAATCCGAGAACTTGTTCAGAAGCATCACAAAGTAAATTTTGTTATGTTTGCAGTCCCGCGTTGTTACTGGTATATCGGTATTTCTTAGACGATAAAAGAATGGAAGGTCTTATAAATCACTGCCAAGCCGATCGACTACAGCAGGCACATGAGGTTGTCACGATGTGTAAGTCAGTTGGCAAACTTCACCAGCCATTGATGCAAATAATGTCATGCTTCGTGGACATAACTGGAGAAAAAAGTGAAGAAGATATATTGCATGCAACTAAAAGTGCAACATTGAATAGCAGAAAAGTTTTACTAATGCTTCAGCACATTCTCTTTCTTATTTCGCATGATGTGTTCTGTTTTCTTCGGAACAAAAACAAATATGTTTCTTGCTGGTTATACGAGTAAGTATATAAAAACAAACCGGTCATTTATAATATGAATTTTATCGCTGTTTGGGGTAAATTCTATATTTGGAAGGTTAAAATCGTTAAAGATTTAATACTGCCGGTAATTCAAATAAAATTGCATTCTGTTGTGAATATTCCTTAACATTTTCAGATAATGAGATTGAAGGGTGAATAAATTCCTCAATAAATGTTTGGGGAGTATTTTGTATTGTTTATTTCAGGAGTCTTACACAAAGGATATAAGAATGCATTTGATTTTAATTCAAAATTAAAACCAAATAAATTTAAACATACTGAATTTTAAATTAATGCGGTATTTTATTTATAAGCTAATCAAACAAAGAAATATAATTAATAGGAAATGCTTCTCAAAAGAATATTTTCCGCAATCTGTATTATCATTTGCTAGAATTTCGTTAGATGTGGTTTGTAAAGCAGCTAATTTATGGCTAACTTATATCACAAAAAAGTATTTTTTTCTCTCTCTCTCTCTCTCTCTCTAAATACATTGAAGAGGAAACTTATGGTAATATGCTCCAAGATAATCCTCACACACATTAATAAACCGTGCCTAAGTTTGGTCTTAAATAATGGCGACGTATTTAGTTCTTGATTTTAAAATTTGATAGCCTTCTACTTTTATTGTAGCTTGCCTTAATTATGACACAGTGAAAGAAGCAGTTCTTTCACCACAAAGCGTAAATGTAATCAATGCGAATCTTTTCTATTTTTTTGAAGATTCATTCTGTTTTCCTTTCCGCTCTCGGGTTTTTCCTAGTCTTGTTTGAGAACAAAATAATCGGTACATAATTTAGCAGAATCAAGTAAATGAAGTCCTTTGCCTAATGCTGTAACTGCACACTATTGAACTGATAGACTATAAGAAAGACACGCCACTCATTAAATCTGTTTTTGCCGAAGCAGGTAATTCAGACAGTTCTTGTTTCCATCACAACTGAGCAGCTTTTTTTTTTTTTTTTTTTTGATGTCGTTTAAAGTGAAGTTGCATTTTTCTTCGCTTTTCTTAGCAGTCCAAGTAATGGGAAGAGGAGGCGATGTATGGGTAATTGACGTACTTTTACAGCAGTAAGTCACGAAGAGTGATTAGCGGCGATTAACGTTTCTGGATGGAGGGAAAGTATGAACAAATCGCACAGATAGATAGTGGCATGGTAATTTAATAAAGGGACTCATCCAGGCGTGACCTCCTTGTTATTATCGATCTGTCCTTCAGAAGACAAGAAATTGCCATCAGAATCACTGAACAAAATTCGGTTTTATTCTAAGAAGAAGGAAAGAAAAATAAAAAGTTAGACGGACTTGGCTAGAGGGAAAATGAGCAAACGTTTACCTTTCGCAACTGAGTCAGTTTCTTGCTAATAAGGAGGCAATTAATTAGGATCGAACGGAAAATACACGGAAGGTTTAAACAGTGAACAGACAGACTTCGACTATTTCTACTTAAAAGCGAACACTGAGAAAGCCACATTTAATTTATAGACAGGTTTTCTAAGCGTGTGCTGCAGCTACAATTTGTAGGAAATCTTTCTTAAAACGGTATGGAAGCAAAATAACTAAAGCTTAAAAACTTAGCCATCTAGATTTACTGATATCAAGAGTAATTATTGTTAACAAGCTACTACTAATAAATTTTTAAAATAGTCAAACATGAATTGTAAACTAGTAGAAATTCTCAATCCCTAAAATTGGAAAAACTTGTTGAATTTAAATATAAGATTTGATATTTCTCAGTACCAGGCTGCTGTTTACTGAAAAGTTTCCTGATGAAAGCAGCCACATTACAAGACTGGATAACGTTGAAGAAACGCACATTTAAACTTCTCATGTAAAAAGGTTCGGGGCTTTTTTTTTCTCTCTTTTATTACGCCCAGCGAAGCAGGAATAAAAATTAAATACTTTGAATTGGTCTTAATTAAAACTTTACATAACGGAAGTACTCAGTTTTTGGGTTTGGCTGACCGGCTAGTTAGTTGGTTGGTCACAGTGCTAGCCTGAAGCCTATTAGTTCGAGAGCAAATACGCTCTACGACTAATCGGTGCAGGTTCGAATTTCGTCGCGATTATTCTTGGGTGATAAATGCAGTTCATCGGCATGTTCGAGATGCCGTTATCTGTTTATTTCACGCTGAAGTGGCTTGAAAAAATTCCATTTTGGGTCTCTCTTGAACACGGTTTCCGGACCAGGTAAATTTTAAAAATAATTATAAAAATTAATAACAGGAAAAAGTCGTTAGCCCACTCCCAACCTGATAGAGAAGCATTTTCTCTAATACGGAATTCAAACATTTTGTGATGCTGCTGCTTAATTATTTAGTAGTAACTGAGCTAGTAATGTTTAATTCATCCTGAAAAAATTCCCTTCAATACTCAAAATCAAACATCTACAGATCCAGTTGTACATTAAAGAAATATTTGTTTAATAGTTCAGATAATCCATGAACTAAAATTGAACATGAGGTACGTAATACTTTATTCAAAAAAGGAGGGAAATAATTACACTGTTGAAAACAATAAGGGATATTGGAAGTTTTTTCACTTGGTTAGACTATAAATTATATATTTAGTTTAATCCTTTATCCATTACTTGGATAAAGGATTAAACCAGGAGTAGGGAACCTCTTTGAACCAAAGAGCCATTCCACCAAAAAAATTAAATTTTGGGAGCTGCAATTTCAATAGATTTTTTCTGGTGACTCAAAGTTGCAGTTAGTTCAAACTTAATTAAATTTGTTTTTAATTCAGTACTTCCAGATATCAAATTCAACTTTTATGTTTGCATATAATTGTTTTATACGTTCAATAAATAAATCAATATTAAGTTTGATTAAGTTTTTAATCACAAAACATGTTTAAGTAAGTATAATATTGCAAAAAAAGTCAGAATTTCTATTGCAAAAAGAATTAGTCCGAACAAAAATACAATAGTATGTATTTTAATAGATATTTGATTGTTTTAATTTAGAATTCACTAATGCGACTTTTGATTTTGCATCTTCTCAACCAATTTGCTTAAGTCTGGATTGTATGTCGTGCACTTTAATAGTGATTCGGCTTTCAAACTTTCAGTCAGTTTGTTCCTGTGGTTATTTTTAATGTAATTCATTGAAGAGAAAAATTGTTCGCAATTGTACGTTGAACCGAAAAGAGTCAAAACCCCAAACGCAAGTCGCCTGGCATTTGAATAATTAGTTGGGAAAGAATTCCAACATTTAAATATAATTTCCTGTGGTGTTTCTTCAATAGTTTCCTCGTTTTCTTCAATTTCTGCTACCATTTCCTGAAGATTTTGTACCCAAATGCTTTTATTCTGAATTTCCTAAAGCTCCATTTGTAGATCTGCAATTGATAAACCGGGAAAATCTTTAATATCTCTTAATTTCAAATTGCAATTTAACGGATGTAATATAAATTTCATCATCTCCTGATGTTTTTTAAAATCCTGAAATCTGCTTGTAAATGAATCTAAAATTACAGTAATCATTTCAGCGAATATTTTGCAATCAACTTTTGCTTGATTTAAATTCAATCTATTATTTTTTAGATTTCAAAAATATGTAAATTGTTCTTCAGTAACATCTTCGAAAAACACTCTTAGTTTCTATTCAAACGTAAGGACTTTCTCTAATAATTGTAAGGCTGTGTTTCCCTTCCCTTGCTACTTCAAATTTAGCTTATTAAAATGTTCTGTCATATCAAGCAAAAAACAAAAATTTTGTATCCATTCGGGATTACTAAGAAATTTCACATGATTTACGTTATAATTTTTAGTGGTCAAGAAAACTGTTACTTCTTCTAAACACTGAAAAAAACATTTTAATGCGTTTCCTCTTGATAACCATCGTACAGATGTAAATGTCACTAAATCTTTATGTTGACTACCTAGTTCCTCTAAAAATGTGTCAAAACGTCTGTGATTCAACGCCCGGATGAAATTGATCATTGGCACAACAACATCCATCACTCTTTTTAATTGTGGTAATAATCCCAAAGAATTTGCAACTAAAGGTTCTTGATGCAAAATGCAATGAAATGAAATAACTCCAAGTGGAATATGAGTGGAGAATATTTTAACAAACCCCTTATTTTTCGCAATCATAGAAGGCGCGCCATCGATCACAAATATATTATTAATATTTATATTTTTATTCTGTAAGCTTGTTAGAAGATTTTCTGAAATATCTTGACCTGTAGTGTGTCCTTTAAGTGTTTAGCAGATCAAGAAGTTCTTCTTGAATACCGGAAGATGCGGTATATTTAACCATCACGCAGCATTGTGCCATATCGGAAATATCGTTTGATTCAACAACCGCAATAGATATAAAATCGGAAGAATTAATATCCATAAATTGCATATTTGAAACTTCTGCAGAAATTGTTACAATCTATTCCTTGACAGTTCTAGCCGAAAGAGGTAAATCTCTAATTTTTTTTTACGTATCTCGTCCTTATTTTTCATATTCTTAAATAGACTTTCAGAGGCATTATAAATGCAATTTTTTAGAAATTCACCTTCGGTTAATGGTTTTCCCGCTTTTGCTATTTCAAGATAACAAAAAACTTTCTTCAGTAGTATTCGACGAAGATTTCGTCCAAGTTGACAAATTTCTTTGCTGAAGCAATGTTTTCTTTTGTAATTCTTCAATAGCTTTTTTCTATTATCACCCTCAGGATATTTTTTACTGAAGTGTAAATGTTTTTCCCGAAAATGCCTTACGACATTACTTGATTTGTTATTTTGAAGTCGCAGATGGCAAATTAAACATTGCCGATTTCCATTTACTTCTATAAATGCAAATTTCTCTATCCACATTTTATTGAATCCTCTGTTTTCTTCGATTATTTTCTTTTTCTTGAACTCATATTAGGAGGATTATTATCACAAATTTACCTGCAAGTAAAAACACAAATTCAACATAACATAATAAAAATTAATTTGTGCATAACATTACCTGACACTAAATTAAACACCAGTGTAGTAACAATAAATAAGTTAACAGAATATTTATTTTGACAATTAAAATCCGTATGTATCTAAAAACTGTGGTGTATGACAGGACAACAGATCAATAAGTTCAAATTTTCGCCGTGGCGCTAGTTACCTTATGCATGCGTAGCAAATTTCATTCGTAACACACGTCACATGCATAGTGTCTAGCGCCACGAACAGGCCGTATCAAAAAACAATATTTAGTTGTTTGAATTAATTATGTATCTTTGAATTCAATATAAAAGAGCCGCACTTTGTTCAGCCAAGAGCTGCATGCGGCTCCGGAGCCGCCGGTTCCCAACCCCTGGATTAAACTAAATATATAATTTATAGTCTAACCAAGTGAAAAAACTTCCAACATCTTTCTCTAATCCAGAGTAATTTAATAATAAGGTGTGACATCTTTTGGCAACTGGCATATGGAAATATGAGTTCTGCATTGCTTCAACCTTGGTATCACCTCTGGGTCTGACTCCCACTGACGAGACCTCTAACGGTCAAAACCGGTTGGAAGTTTCGGTGATGGATGGATGGTAATGCTGTAGCCAACGAAGTTCTAACTGCGGCTCGGCTGTTGCTGTTACCCAGGTAGAGGGATAATGGATGGCAGTGCTGTAACCTATGAAGTTAACTGAAACACGGCTGTTGCCCCTCAGATGAAATATGAGCGGTTCTGCTCGGTGATGGGGTGAGCCTGCCACTGGGGTAGAGCCAAACGCGGAGATTTCTTCTCAGTGACAGAGTGAGCCTATTACTGAGAGGAACAATGCTGAGTTTTGATCCTTCGGTTCGCTCATTGTTGGGTGACACGGGGGAAAATAATGTATAAACATTATACATGTCTGCAAGGAGATGTGCTTTGCATTACGGGATACTAAGGAAAGGGATGTGAACTCAGTCCACCTTTGCCACGAGTTGCACCAGTCCTGAAGATACTTCATGCGCAAACTTTGTTTGCTTACACTTGGATAAAGGATTAAACTGAATATATAATTTAATTAGGGGATATTTTAGTTTCTGTCGTATAATTATAGTTCTGCAAATAATTATAACTATTGGGTAATTTATACATGAATAAATATTTCTTACTTATGAATAGGGTGTAATTGATGAGATATTCTTTAAATAGTCGATATTTATTACAAATTTAACAAATTATACATTTTAGCGTGAAATATGTTCAACAAGAATATTCCCTTATTGTTTTGAGCAGTATATTAAAAAGCATTATGTTCTAAGAGATGCACCCACCTCTTTGTGATTTGTTAAGTTGGAGTCTTGAAAGAGAAAGAAACTGTGTGGCATCGCTTCATTGAATCAACGGTATCATTGGGAGGATGCGTATTTTGATTTGGCAGAAAAAGATTATTGCATCGGAATAACTGCCGTATATTTGAAATAAATAGCTGTTATTAATATTGTTCGGTAATATTTATTTAATAGTTCTTAACTGTGTTAATTTCAAAGAATTTTAAACAACTTCCCTGCATTTTTTCCAACAAAGATTTAGTGAGATGCTGATTCTTAGCCATGAGTTGAATAGATTTGATACGTTTGTGTCTGCTGGTTTATAATTAGCTTAAATTCTGTCTCTTGGATCATATGAATCGTGCAGGGCAATCGTACTTACGAACCTTTTACTTGGTTCTCTTCAGATAATAACTGGATTATGAGTTGGAGTAGAATTATCCACATTTGTGTAATTAGTATATAAACAGTACACGTAATGTTTTCAGTAGCAGTCTACGATATCAATATCATTTTAATCCAATATAAATGAATTTTACAGATGGTATCTGTAAATCCGTATAAAGTGTAGGACCTGCGCATTTTTGAGTGACACAATCGGAGTGTCAAAAATAAAAGTCCTTGGTCCAAGACTAATTTATCTCTTTAAATCACAGAGGTTTAAATGCTTTTATTGTATGCCTATTACCTCTGAGAACCTCTACAATAATGTCAAAATGTTAAGAATGTATAAAAAAATGAAATAATTACGTGATTAAAGAGACAGACTAACGTTAAAGTTCTAATAGATAAAACATTCAGGAAATAAGTAAAGCAACGGAACAGGTTCTTAGAACAATTACAATGGCATTAAGTAGTACACTGCACAAAATTACCTACGTTAAGCGCCAGTACGGTATTCGAGCAGTATTTCTTTTCCATATTCCTTTATTCGCTTATGTAAAACTATAGTTGCTTCAAAATGCTGAAATTCAAATTCTACTCCTTCTTCAACTCTTCGTCTACTGGTATTATATTAATAAGTTTAGCCATCCTAATATGTCTAGTGTCTAAGCCCATCTCCATTTTGAATGCAAAATATAACTGATGATGTCATGTATGCGTGTTCTCGATATTAGCCAATGGGAAGACATCCGGTCTAAGTGTCACATTGAGCATATATTCCTTTCCTTTTTGCTCTAGATCACTTTCAGTTTGAAAATCATATTTTGAGTTCCAAGTTTCACTGCCACGTGTAATTATTAAAACGTAAGACACACTGATCAAAAGCTTTCTTCTTCATACTAATGGGAATAATATATTTTAAGATATCTTTCATCCTTCCAAAAGCCATACACCCTAGCTGTATGCTTATATTTCTTCTGTTATCCATCTTTATTTTTTATTTTTTTATGATTTGTTTTCATATTTTCTTTTTTCAAATAAACATATGAATCTACCCTCTCCATTTCTCTATCTTCCAGTATTTGGTAGTATATTGTCATTCATCAGTTGAGCTAATTTCTTAATTTAAGGTCTTCTGTCAACTGAAGTGTTTTTAAGCGGTTTTTATTGGATTATGAGGGAGCGTTATGAATGCAATGTTGTGCGCTGTATAAGTTGGACTAAGTTACAAATACTCAACAGTGAGGTGGAAACAGTTGTTAAATTACAAAAATAGAATAAGAAGGATCACCGGAAGGGTCACTTAAATTCGTGTCCCCCCCCCCCGCTTTAAAATCCACCATCTCCAAATAGTGAGCATCTTCAATTTTACCTAGTCCAATTCCATCGGTGTATCTTACATTTCGCCACATTAAACTTACTAGTATTAAGCGTCCTCTATGTCTTGCATAATTAACATCTGTATATTCTCCCATAAATATCCTCATAACATTATTCGTGTTCAATTTTTACTCGCAGTGGCCGAAATAATGGATCCTGCAGCACATCATTGATCACCTGCCTTCATTGATTTTACTGGGCCATATACTACTCCTATCATGTCAATTTACTAATGACCCCTCTTATTCAAGGTAATTCATATTTGCTCCAATCGGAAAGGACTGAAAACGAATACAAATCTCTTATCCTGTCAAGCACTTATTATAACACAAACCCACGTGGGGGTCAAACCTCAAGCCTGGCGGCTCTTAAGTCATGATTAATAATCCATGATTATTAATATTTTTATTTTAAGTTCAGTAGTAGGTGAATTCCTTAGACATTATAATCCTTTAACGAACCGCTATTCTTCTTAATCAAATCACGGTTTATAGGGTGCTATAGATAGGCCTGATTGGCCGAGTGGTTAGCGTGTCCGCTTTACAGATAAGAGGCTGGGGGGCTCGAATCCCACCATAAGCATGGATGTTTGTGATTGTCCTATAAACTCTGTGTGGAAAGGGAATCTGCAACCATTATAATCCTTTAACGATTTAATTTAATATTTAATTCGAGCAGAAGGCTTCACTTCCAAAACCGGGTGAGGTACGGGAGTGACCATACGACGTCTACGGACATGAAATGTGATTTATTATTATTTATAGGTAGGCAACTCTTAATATCTTTTCTTTGTAATATTTTTACAAAAATATTCCGAAATAGGGAAAAGAAATGATTTTTCGCTATTACGATTAGCCAACTGTCCTGAAAATTGGTGAAGCAGACAGACACAACCTAATTTAAAAATCAGTCAGTATCCTCAACCAAGAAAGGCTATTCGACTAGCATTATAAATTCGTTATCCTTTCTGCTCTCCAAGATTTTTAAGAGGAACTTCACATCAGACAACTAGAGATCAGCGATGTTTTATATCTGTTACGTAGCTACTACTCATATGAAGATTAGAAAAAGAATTTGCAGTTTATGACACCAACTATTGTTAAGATTTTTTTAAAACACCTTGTGTCCAATAAAAGAATAAGCTAGGTTTCTAGGGTAAAGTCTAGTAAGGTGCAATCCATAAATACGCCAACATACGATGTGAAACGTTATCATAAAAAGAGGAAAATTCCAAGAAATTGCAAGATAGCTTTCAAACAAATTTCAATGTAGTGAAAATAAAAATTAAGCATCTACTCGTATAAGAAATTTTAAACTTATCTGAGAAATGTCCTTCGCATCCAAAATCCCATTGCAGTAAATTTTAGGGTATGCAGACGTACAGAAAATAAGAATAGGATTGGACGGATAGGTAAAGTTACCGTTTTTTTTAGACTTCTCTTCTAACGAGTTTTACCGCCTTGACTTTGTAAAGCGAAAGATAGTACTTAAGGACTAATAACAAAATGAAATGAGCCCACTTTGATGTCAGCCGTGTGTATTGTTTATCTGATGTACACCGAAGCAACCGTTACGCTATATCACAAAAAGGATTTACTTAAGAGTGGAAATATGAGAATGATTAATCCAAGATTTAAAAATATTCATTCATTCATGCACATCTTATTATACTGGTCACAATCTCCACGAAAATAGGGATGTGACCAGTATGATAAACTGTGTTAATGAAATTTCTAAATGGCTGGTATTTCTGTTGAAGGAAGAAGCAATATTCTAAACACAGCAGCCTGGAAGAAATCACTACGTTAAAATAGATGCGTTATGGTCACAAAGTTACGTTATCATTCTTCCACTACACTAGGAAAGGGCTATTTTTTGTTTTTAATAACAAGGTGTAACTATTTTAATAAAGTTAAAAAAAAGATCCATTAAATATAACTTACAGTTCACATTAACCAAATCTTCCAGATCAGTCCATAATATAATTCATTTAATGCATTATTAAAGAGAGCACCTATTTACAATAACAACCGCACTTTTAACTCTTCACGATATTACTTGAAATCCTGGTAAAAAAACTCCATAAACGAAACGTCACTAAAATATAAATATACATGAGAAGAACACAATTTTAAAAACTTAAACAACATGTTTTCTTCTTTCTTCCGCTGTTTCATTGCTGTTTCTGATTGCAAGTTTGCATAACAACGCATTCTCTCGTTTTTGCACTCGTTACAAAAACTATGATGAAATTAAATATAGAGCGCGCGCTATGTGCGTGTCATAGCACGCGGTGGACATAAATTTTACGAACTGAAATAAGTATTTCAATAACAGAAATATATAGGTACAACACGAGTAGAAATTGCATATCGGTTGTAACTGATTTTGGAGTAATATCTAATAAATTCATAGCAAAGTTTGCAACTATTAACTTTGAGGAAACTTTAGTTGAATAAAAAAAAAAAACGAACAATCCGATAGCAATTTTTACAGACATATTGGCATGCTATTTCCGTTATTATCATACTTTAAACAGAGATGGAAGTCCAACACTGAGCACTAATATTGAAGTAATATTGAACACTAGTGAAGTAATTATTTACTTAAATATTAATACTTGCTTAATTTTAATTATTTTGAAAAGTAAGGGAGAAATCTTTAAATGCTATAAAATTTTCCGTATCTTTACGATGATTTTAGTCTAATCTAAAATATTTTGAAATATACGCTGTTGAATACTTGCGGACACACTGATTTTGCTTATTTAAGTTAGAAAAATAGAAGTAAAATTTAAAAGGAAAAATACGCCGTTTTCTATTTTTTATTACGCGATACGACGTGAAGAAGGGGGGGGGTGTTAATTTATTGTGACAAAGGAATGAGAGGTACCAATTTTTGCAGCAATATTGCACAAATTATCTTTATGAAATGTGATATAACAATAAAAATCTGACTTGATTTCACCTCAGTCGGCCACTGAAAATGAACTCCGTAGATTTATGACGCTAGTTTTAGAAGATTGGAGATAAAAGAATTATAAAGCAAGTTAATAATGAGACCTTCATGTCTGTTGTTAGGTTTCCAATAGCACTCGCTGGTATCATTATAAGAGGTGTATTTTCAAATAAGCTCTAAATTCTCCAGAGGAGAAACTTTTATAACAAATGAAGCTCTGGGGAATTAAGATGAGATTCACCTCGGAAAATTAGTTTTTATCTCGCAACTTGAATTACTTTTAAGCTGAAAAATGAAGCCCAATTCAATGTGTTGATTCGTGAAATAATTATTTTGTGTGGTTTTGTCGTTTTATAACACAAAGAATGCTCAGAAAAAAATAACAGATTTATTTCGCGAAAACTCATCTTCAGGGTAGAATACAATTGTTGATCAACAAATCTACAGCTTTTCGTCTTAGGCAGATGATCAAGAAAAGGACTTCAGTAGCTTATTGAATGCGTGTGTCGTTCAACGGACACCTCGTGCTTTCGGAGTAGAGCTTAACATTTATGTGTAACTACTAAATACGAAGTTTGTATTCTACTAGTTATAAATATTACTGAAAATACCAAACGTTAAGCACTTTTTTATTATTATTGTGAAATAAAACGTGCTATATTATAACATGTGTTGGTATTATTTAATAGAAATATTTTTTCATGATAATTTATGATGAATTTTGCTTTCCTAAATGCGATTTTATATTTCAGAATAACGCATTAATCCGTTTCCGGGAATATCTTCCAGAAGTTATTTATTTATTTTTGCTTCAATGTTTCGATTGACGATTGCTTTTCGAATTAGAAACCTCCAAAATATTTGCAAAAATAACTCTTCCAAAAATTATCTCTTAAAATTTTCTGAGACAATTATTTGTTTTCGTTGTAGTTTGTTTATAGCAATCCAAATCTAAATGCAAATAAAGATATGCAGGGTCTATTTATTATTTGTAACCTGGGAAGTAATTAAATGAAGTGTTAGTATTAAAATGGGAATAGTCTTTCTCTAATTCCTGTTATCCTTCCAAAAATTGTTTAATTTTTTAATATTTAACTGTGTTAGGTTTATTAGCTTCAATTCACAAAATATCCACGTTAAACTAGAGCTCGCCATTATTCTTAAATTTTCGAAATATATTTTTATTTTACTCGTACATTCATATTAATTTTGCTTCCATTTTCAAAGACAAGATCATCCTTAAATGATGTTGCACTTTTTACTTTTATTTTCCAGCTTCCTAATGTCACTAGGCTTGCTGGTGAACAATTTTTAAAGTTTTCTTTTAAACTTTCAGATAAATTCATAACAATAATAAATTCCACATTTTTAAATCTTAACATAATCAATGTGCGAAATTACTTTTCATTCGGTGATTTTAAGTGATTAGCAAGAGTTCTAAATCATTACAAGTGTTCTATTTTAGACTGTTTGGTAAGTGGCCAAGTTCTAGAATGCTACCCTCCCCTTTCAAAAATTATGGCTGCTGACCACTTCTCTTGCGACTCCACTTAAAGATAATCCAACACACTTTAACAGTTTTTTTTTTTATGTTGGGCCCATACACAGGAGGTTGATTGGTCAACCTATAGTACATTAGCTGTGTATGGGTGATGGGTTGGGAAAGGAGGAATTTATTTACATCTCATTTGAATGACTTTAAATTGTATTCGTGGGAAACACAGCAGGTGGGAGATTGTTCCACAGTGCAGCAGTTGCAGGAATGAAGGAAGAGGAAAATAAACTTGTTCTGTTTGTTTCTAGGTGTACTGTGAAGGGATGTTGTGCAGCAGCTGCACGTGTTCCAATGAGCTTAGTACTGAGCGGGGGAATTATTGATCTTATTTCGGATCAGCATTTCTCATGGAAATATTAGTAGAATATACTTATTGCAGAGACCAAACGTCTGTGTAAAAGTGGGGGGAGAGAGTTGGTAAGGGATGGATCATTGATAAGTCAAATTCCCTCCTCTGTATTGAGTCGAGCGTTTTGAGAGAGCTTTTAGGGGTCCCACCCCATATGTGGGAGCAGTATTCAATAGTTGGGCGGATTTGTGACTTGTATACTCGCTTCATCTATATTTATTTTACGTATTTCGTTTTTTTTTAATTTTGTCTTTTTAATAAATGTTTACGAAAGAGAATATGATGTAGAAATATAAATACTGGATTAGAGTTGCATGGAATTATTTCAATTTCTTTTTCCCCTCCTTAATTTTGGCCAAACCGAACTACAGCATATGTTGAAGGGTACAGGAAAGTTTAGCACAGCTGAAATTGTACTATGATTAACCTTCAGTAGAGTGAACAAGAAAGATGGACCTTCTTTCTTCACATTCAGTTATAGTGAAGTATCTACAGTTATAATCAGCTACTCATCATAAGTGATAACACTGCAAACTTGTTTTATAATATAGCTAATTTCAATGAATCATGTTACCTCTCTCCTCCTATATAGCCTTATTACATGAATCAAAACGTTTTTTCATTTTTTCTTCATGTTCCTGTTGAGAATTATGTAACTCAGAAGTTTAGACAATATTTCATTCGTTCAGTTACTCATTTTATTTGCTTTGCTTTATAGATGTTAATAGGATTGTTACTGGAAAAGGACAACATTCTTTAAAATATTAAAAAAAAACAATTATGGATAATATTACTTAAATTAGCATTATACTGAATGTATATTTAATACATACTGCAAATTTCTAACTTAATATATTACTGTCGTTTGTCAATGTATTGCTACCATCCAGTAAAGGCTCAATATGTGAGAAATTGGTATAGATCTAGTTATCATACCATTTTAGATGACGTGTGCCTTCTCCCCCTTGAATTTTCACTTTTCTACTTTGCATTTTGACTGATAAGTAGTAGAAATAATGAAATGATTTTTTTTATTTTTTTTTAAATTTAAATGTTATTTTCAAAAATATTTGTGAGCAAATCAATAACACTTGCCAACGAAAAAAAAATTTTTCTGCTGATTATGATCTGACACTTGTTTTTTACTAATTTGGGTGCGCTGATTTCAAATATCAAACCCATTTTTCTCTATCACGTCAGGTCTTTCCTCTATGGCATTTTCTTTTTGCTAATTTGTAAGTTTTTGATAGTTTTAAGGAGGCAGTACTATTTAGAGGATCAAAAACATCGATTTTTTAATATTATTTTCTGAAAGTATGTACTTTTAAAAATCTGTTCCTAACTTTTTATCAAGAAATTCGAAAAATTCCCGAAGATATAGCCTATTATTCAAAGCGGTGCGCAGATCAGAATCGAAGCGCTCACCGCTCTCGCTTGTTAGTAAACGAATAAATGCGTAAGAATCTGCAACGGTACGTACTGGCGCTTTGAATGCGAGAGAGACCGATAACACCTAATACGTTTAGGTGATGAAAAGTAGGCAATGACAACTGCCTAAAACAAATGAATGCTATATGCGTCATAGCGGACAAAGAACGATCGAAATCAGTCAATCGTTAATCGATCGTGAAAGTATGATGAGCGCTTATAACGTTTAAATAAAGTCTCTGGGTTTTTTTTTTTTTTGTCTTGTTAATTGCATGTTAGTCGGCAGTGAAGAAAATACATCATGTCTTCTACTCGAAAATGTGTCAATAGTGTAGATTGCTTCTGCTACATTTGTGGCAGCTTTACTGTTCCTTCCCAGTCAAAGGACAAATATCACTGATTTCGTTAAGAATGTGTACTTTGCATACTTTGACGTAAAAATTGCAGATCAGGACAAGTCATGTGCTCCAAATAAAGTGTGTAAGTCATGTGTAGAAAATTTACGACAGTGGAGCAAGGGAAAACGCCAAAAATTAGCTTTTGGCATTCCAATGATTTGGCGTGAACCGAAAAATCACGTACATGATTGCTATTTTTGTTTAGTTCAGACTTCTGGTTATAATAAGAAGAATAAGAAAAAAATTGTGTATTCAAATCTCGACTCAGCAATTCGGCCAATTGCTCATTCCAATGAAATAGCCTTGCCAATTTATAAAAGACGTTTACTAACAAGCGAGGGCGGTGAGAGCTCCGATTCTGACCTGCGCACCGCTTTGAATAATAGGCTATATCTTCGGGAATTTTTCGAATTTCTTGATAAAAAGTTAGGTACAGATTTTTAAAAGTACATACTTTCAGAAAATAATATTAAAAAATCCATTTTTTGATCCTCTAAATAGTACTGCCTCCTTAAAACTATCAAAAACTTACAAATTAGCAAAAAAAAAATGTCATAGAGGAAAAACCTAATGTGATAGAGAAAACTGGGTTTGATATTTGAAATCAGCGCACCCAAATTAGTAAAAAACAAGTCTCATATAAAAGTCAGCAAAAATTGTGTTGGCCAGTGTAATCTTACAAAATCGAAAATATCGAATAAAAATTATAATTATTTCACTGATTTATTTTGATAAAAATGGAAATAAGTCCTGAAAAAAATATTTTAAACGCACCTTTCATTTATAAGATGAAAATGAAATATTTTCGTATACAAATTACACTAATAGTTTTCACGTTTAGTTTAAATATCTTACTGTATAATACAGTGTTTACCAAAGTTTTTTGGATCATGCCCCACCTCAACGCCTCAAAGATTTTGATGTCTCCCCCTCTAGCATAATAATCAGCCGAGTTCTGAAAAAAGTATAATATAAGTATGTACTTTAAATAAAAAAGGAACATCGGTAAAACTGTTTTCAATTTCACTTTCTTCAATGAATATAAATTTTATATTACACTTTGTATATTATAAAACAAATCGAACTCAACTCAGGAAAATAAAATTCAAGTTAATGCGATCCTTGAGAGCTTGATGTCTGCTGCAATGAGTTTTTATTTGAGGTACTCATTTAGTCATTTTCAATCTCAAATCCCCATGGTTTGTGATATCCAGATGATTTTTTTTTTCAGTAGCAAGTCATTTACAGCACTAAAGCCACATTCAATTAAATATGACGACGGGAAGGGCAACAGTATTTTTTTTTTACAAAACTAATTGAATTTCGGTATTTCGTTTCTGTCTCGTCAGAAAGCCATGCCATTGTAATAGACTCATTTTTCTTTTCTGAGAATTCTTCTTGATATTGTATTTATGTTGACTGCTGACTAGTGATATCAGCTTTTTTTCTCGGGAAGTCAGGGTTGCAACGTCGACAATTTATCGCCGACAATGGTGAGTTTTTTGAGTATATCGGTGATGAGGTGACGAATGCAACGTCATTTTCTAATTGCCCCCAAAATATTCAAATTTCCCCACGTTCCTTCCTTTCCTTTCTGTGTGATAATAGACGTTCATGATCACCTTTACGGGGAGGAACGGCACCATCTAAGTCCCCCCAAATTTTATCCGGGGCTCCAGAACCGGCATTGCTGACGAATCAGACTATTGCTGGGTCAGTATTCCTGATTGTGATCCATGTGTGTTCAATGGACCGGTTTGCCTGTTTGCGGGATAAAAAACCCCAGATAAACTTGTGGAAAAAACCCTGCTGTCCACGCCCAAGACCGGCTAACTTGGCTATGACTGAGGAAGATCCTTAAGCTCCTCGCGTCGTCTGCGGGATTCGAACCTAGGACACTCCTTCCCCAGGCATGTGGTTGCGAAGCGCATAGCGACTAGGCTAACCGTGCGGACCGCCTCACGTTGGGAAACACTGGTATAATGGAAATAAAATTCTGAGTAATACAAACAAATGTATTGTAGAATGATTCGCAATGTTGAAGTCGACAATTCTACACTGACCTTATGAAAAATAAAATATCTGTGTACACCATAAGACATATATGCATTTGTGCATCTCCATTAAGGTGGGATTCGTTCCGTTCATCTTTCGAACTTTTGTGAGCAAATCAATAATCTTACAAAATCGAAAATATTGAATAAAAATTATAATTATTTCACTGATTTATACTTTTGCCGCCAAGAATAGTAGAACAAGGCTCTTTTTTATTTTTTTTTTCGATCAAACGTTACGCCGTTTATAGAAGAGAGGAATACTTTCTTTATCATCCTGTAAATTCGATCCAAGTGAAACCTTTCAACATTTTATTACAAACCAACTGCAAAAAATGCTAATAATTCTTTGGTACCATTTATTTATCTTACTTCAGAATGCAATATAATATAATAAAGCTGTGTAATAAACCGATGCAACCCTCGGCGATTGGCAGAGAAAAAATATATGAAAAATTGGGAATTAGAAGTCCGTTTCCTTTTAGTAAAGAAATCTACGAGTTCCAAAATCTGCTCGAAATTATTTCCTTGTGATGCATTTAAATACGTTTAAAATATTTCCGATTTGTTTTTTTAAACCATACTTCTCCCCCCCCCCCCATCACATATATTTTCGAGTCTGAAATACTCAAGAGCTGCTTCTCCGGTTGCTTAAAGTAAGCCTCTCTCTGCTCTAAAATATCAAATGTCCTGAAGCTTCACATTTCTTTCGTTCCCTCAGGCATTTAATAGCTTTTGTAAGTTGCTCTGTGGTAGCATTTGTGTTCTCGAACTCAAATATAAATAACGAAGAAGAAAGAACCATCCATGTAGCAATATTGTGAGCCGCATTTCATAAATGGAATGTTAACTCATTTTTAGAAATTCAGAAACATAACTGTGGGCTCACGTGCACACCCTTCATGTAAGTATAATGCAGTTTGCAGAGAGATAAATTATGAACAACTTGCTATTTATTCGCAGCAAAAAAAAAAAAAACGGTACCCACTCTATCAATAGTGCAAGCCACATTTCGTAAAACCAACTTTTTAATTTTTCATCTTTAAAATATTATTTATAATTTGTAATGATTATGCAAAACACATACGTATGAGCTACCCCACGAACCATTCTTCATTATTTAAAAAGTTAAAAATATGAACAGCATAAAATACTGTACGCAATTTAAAAAACAAAATAAATAATGAAATGTAAATGCGTGGTTTCCAGTTGGTACAGCTTGCCCTTGATTTTGGATTGAGATTAATTAAGAAATTGTTAACTTGAGAGTAGGTTATTAATAAGGCCCCGGATGGTGGTCTGTAATTAGATATATATAGCGCCATCTTAAAATGTGAAAAGGCTGCAACTTTTAATGGTGGTGAGCCGTTTTAAAACATTGGTTTTAAATAACGACTTTGGACAAGTCAACGAAGTAACCACTGCTTCTTAATAAATTGAAACTTTTTTTTTTACTTCCAAGTTTCTTATTTTAGAAAGACGTCGAAGGAGTTAGATGCACAATGCCTGCAGGAAACATCGATACACCCTAGAGATAAAGCCATAACGATTGGATTTTTTATAAGTTTTAGTGTGCAATCCTTTTACTGTCTATTAGCACACTGCTATCATTTCAATTTATTATTTCAAATTATTTCAAACAAAGTAAAGGATAGCAAAATAATTCAAATAAAATCCCTAAAACTTAAAGTGCAAGAGAGCTACGATGGCATTGATCATCTTTTGCAATCCAAGCACCTATCTGGACGAGCATAAATAAATCAGTTCAGAGAATCTGAACATAATCTCTCCACGGTGAACACAGAAGTTATAGTCCGGTCAACACTGAGCTTCCTATACGATTGCTATTTAGTTTGATATTCATTGGTGGTTGCTCATGCTGTATTCAGATACATTTTAGGTCCTTTGGTAAACGTAACGAAGAAGCAAGAACCGTCCCAAGAACAGTAGTGCAGACCTCATTTCGTAAATCCACTACTAATTCTTTCTTTCTCCGAAAACCAGTATGCATGTCTTTTGCAGACTATTCATGTAAGCATGCTATTTAACAACATAGATTAAGTATGTTCAATTTGCTATTCTTAGCACAAAAGTGAGGGAAGGAGTTTTTAGGCGTTGATGATGTCCTCTGGCTAGAAATATAGTTGTGTTCCACTTACATCTAGAATGCGAGAAACCTTTATAAGTACTGTTCAACCAAAGATAAGTTAGCCCTTTTCATAAGAGGGTGAAAGCTTTCCTGTTGGTATCATTGATCATACGATTCTTAGCTTGCAAATCTTCATCAAAATATAATCTAAAGAGGCCTTGGTCTGAAATATCAATTTAAATGGTATCACTATGAAGAGGAAGTACATTCATCTTATGTGGTTCGTTGCAAATCAAGGAACATTGATGCTTGTTCGGGCAATATAATACCTACATACCGACCTTCATCATGTCTGAATAATGATTTTGCAGGGAAAGCTTGTAACTGATGATTGACATTTCCGTAAATCTTTCAGTTTGCGAAGCATCCTTTGAACAGATGATCTCTTCATATTAATTTAAACATACGCTGGAAATGTAACTAATTTATGCTACAAATATGCTTACTACTCCAACTGGGCACACTGTCCGTGGAAGTCCATTTCATTTTTCTAGAACTATGTTTCAGCTGTTACAAAAGCGAGCCAATCTTTTTGGATTATAACAACAGCACTGTATGGATGAGGCGTTTTAAAACTCCACAGCTAAAAAATTGCAGAATTTATTTGCATATTTCTTCTACTGCTTCCTCCTCTTTCTTACCACCTGTATGAGCAAAACTAATAAAAGGACAGAAACATTCTTCACTTCTGTTTATATAAAGGCGTTAAAAGATTTATTATTATTATTATTATTATTATTATTATTATTATTATTATTATTATTATTATTATTATTATTATTATAAATAATAAAATGGCAAACCCCTCTCAAAAAAACACTACTACAAGGACACAAGCAAACACTCCATGTCAACAATTCCAACCCTACTTGCAAAAAAAAGTTAAACTGTATAATAGCAGTTGAAGTCTTCTAAGCACGTACCAACAAACAGCAAAATCAACACCTGGCTTGCGACCGGTATAGAAACATAACCACGAAACCACCGCCATCTATTATCTTCCTCAGATAAGCTATGCAAAAGCTTCAAGGAAGAAAGCAGAAATGCCTCCCAAAGAAACAAAAGAAACAATTATTATTATTATTATTATTATTATTATTATTATTATTATTAATTGTGTATATGTATATAGGCTATAAAAATAATCATGATATTGATACTGAAAAAAAGTACATTTATTTATATTAAAAAAATCATACCTACATTTTGTACTGATTAAGACGTTGTATTGTAATAGTATGCTTTATTCTATATATGTAAATACCCTGTATTATAATAAACAAAATGTTATTACATTTAAAAATTTTTTTTTTAAATACTGATATAAACATATTTATATATTATTCATATGAACGACCATATTATGTATATTGTATATATATATATATATATGATCATATTTTGTCAAACTTCGAAAAAAAAAAACCTTTTAAATTTCAACATGTAATGCTACAGTTTACATTGCAATGTTAACTTTATTTGTCAATTTTTATTTATGGTGGTATAATTGTAACTAATAATACATGAATTATCCTGCTAGCATTGCACATTATGCAAATTATAATGATATTAATTAGAAATTGTTCTTGAAACACATGAAAGAAAATGTAGTATCATTGTTAAATTCTATATCACATATATGCAATTTATCAGAGACAAAATAAAGTATTAAACTATAAAAAAAATAAAATAATAATAATATATAATTATTATTAGGGTATAATGTGCAGCAGCTTTGTGAAGCGGAGGTGACGTACTTAATTATTATGATTAAGAGATACGTCTAGGTCTAGAAGCCTGCTGTAAGTAGTCAGGGACTCATCGAGTGAGTATAAGAAGACGAAAGTTCAAAAGAATGAAAAATATTACCCTTATTCCAGATGAATAACGTAGACATAAGGCTTAAACATTTAAGATTCTCACAACTGAAGGAATTATTCAGTTTTATAAAATTCACAAAATAAACTCCGGTTTAAATAATGTATTATGAAGCCTATTTAGGTTTTTATTTTGATGAAGAACGGAATACAAAAATGTCTTTAAGCGGCATACTGCATCAAATTTCAAGAATTTTATAAGATGACGTCGGAAGCAAAGTCATAAGCATACAAGCAAGATAACGAGGAACGTATGCTGGGGAATTCTTGCATTGATAAAGAAAATGGTAGCAAATAATACTCAAAATTCAGCGTCTTCAATTAAAAATATCACGAAGATAATTCGTTGGTTTTTTTTACAAATAAATCTCGGGATAAAGAAAGAAAAATGAAAGTTCACCTTAATTAAAATATTCCGATCTTTTAACTGATTAAAACCAAAAAAAAAAAAAACCCTAGAAAATAAAGGAATTGTTTTGTTGATAGGTTTTCTTGAAAACCTGAAAATCCTGACTGTTGTGAGGAATGCTCCAGTCTCTAACAGTATTCAGAAACTATCATTTATCTATTGTTGGGTCCATATGCAACAGAAAAGCGGGGGGGGCGGGCATTAATAAGTGTAATGCGATATGCATAACTATTTTTTCGCTTGCTACATTAAAAAAATATATAATTACAATTATTGTAGACGATCATAAAACAGAGGCATTTCGTAACAGCGCTGATGGAATCGTGATTAGATAAAAACGAGAAACTATTTGCTTCAGAAAATGTTCACTTCTATTTACACGCGTTGTTTCTTCAAGTCTGGGATTCGATGGTCTGAGATTCGCGAGTTTAAGACATGTTATAATTATAGTCGTACTGTTTTGGAATCCATTTTGTATCTCAACTCTAAGTAATTACTTAGAGTTGTGATACAATCGCCTTGTCCTCGCTTTTATTTTCTCTTCTTCCCTGAAACTCTAAACACATAAATACATTGCCATCACCAGGATCCCTTTAGTTTTAATGGCCAGTCGCTTACAGTCTGATTATTCAATAAATATCTAATCTAAAAATTAAAAAAAAAAAAACGAAAGAAAGAAAGAAAGAATTTTTAAACTTCCAGCAATGCTAGTCAGAATGCGAAAATTGGAATTTTGAATGGCCTAAAAAACGATCATTATATGATTCATAATTTATGATTTTTGATAGTGAAAGTATGGCTCAGATTGCGGATGCAAGCGAGAATGTTCTCACGAAGATCTCGACCTTAAATTTTAATTGAGATCACACACACCACTTCACTTTTTTGACAGAATAAGTTCACGTATGAGGAATAGCTTTAATTATCTTTCATGTGGATGATAATATAGAAAATGTACACAAGCACGATGACAGTTTGATGTTTTTTTCCCTTTGCTTACGTCAAACACAATGGTGGTTTTTTCATTTTTATGAATCCGCAGTAAAAAAAAGTCTTGCTTTTATTCATGGTACGTGTTTGATTATTTCTGTCCTTCTTACCAAAAATATGTTGATCAGTAGTCCTGTTCACCTATTCACGATTGCGCCATCACAATGGGAAAAAAAATGTAAAGCCTTCTTTTAATTTATCATGCTCGTTGTACAAGTGGGATGACTTTTATTCCCCTCATTAGTCCCCTAATGAGGAGTTCACGACGAGCAGTTCATGACTGTAATCCATGTGTGTTCACGGGGCCGTTTGGTCTGCTTGCGGGATGAAAAATCCTAGATAAATTGGCGGAAAAATCTTGCTGTCCACGCCCAAGACCGACTAACTTGGCTACGGCTGAGGAAGATCCTTAAGCTCCTCACGTCGTCGACGGGAATCGGACCTAGGGCACTCCTTCCCCAGGCATATGGTTGCGAAGCACATAGTCACTAGGCTAACAAACAGTGCGGACCGTTATCTGAATCATAACTAATTTTTGTTATTAAAAAGCAATGCATTCCCTTATATTCATGATAGATTGTGGCGTTGTGAGTTACCGTTAAAATTTCTTTCCGAGTTTAAAAATAATTTGTGCAATTTTTAGTGACACTTCAGTATTAAGTGTAGGTGTGGATAGTAACGGATATGTGGCATAAAAGTTTCTTGGATTCGAATTAGAGTTTCTCCAGTGAAATTCGTTGCAGTCATTAATTCATATATATGCATTTTAAGTCTTTCTAAGTGAGCTCCAGTTCCATCCAAATGCAAAGCAAGATGCGATGATTTTTTCGTTGCTTATTGATAGATATTTGCTGTAAATGAATATTGTATTATATGCAACAGTAATGAAGGCAACTTAGTCGCTATAAGAAATAATATCAATAAGAATGAAAATTTTAATATTTATTTTGAATAAATGTATTCTGTCTGGATTTTGCGAATATAAATAATTATTTAGTTTATTTTCTTACCTTGTCGTAAAAATTCAGTTTATAGAGAAACTGTAAAATATTTAAATTGGATGAATGAAAAATATTTATATCCTGTGTTTTAAATAATTAATAAGTTAATAGCAATTTTTATGTGATTCGCACTGATTTATTATTAATCGCTTTAGTTTCATGGTTTCGTTACAAATTTATGGTAATTTCTTTTGTTTTTATCCATATTTTGTTTAAATGATCCAAATTTTATTTACATTTGCCAAATTTGATTTTGGAATATATTTAATTAGTTTAAACACCTAAATAATGTTACGTAATGCACATGCTTAACTAAAAATATTCTACTCTGCAATCTATTTAATTAGTTTAAACACCTAAATAATGTTACGTAATGCACATGCTTAACTAAAAATATTCTACTCTGCAATCGACATGTCTGCACGCGCTCTGTTATAAAAGAGAGCCCGTGCATTCATTCCAAGTAAATGTTGAGAAATTCGCACATGCGCTGTTGACTGAAATACAAATACTGAAGACAGATTTATGAAAAACAAATTATTTAGTTACTGAGTAGACACGATGTTATAAGTTGGAAAAGCTTAGTTAATTTCCTATAGTAATTATCGGTATTTCATGATAACGGTAATGTAGCTTATTAACAATTAGTTGAATATTTGAACCGAAGTAGCGATAAGTAAAAGTTACCCACTCGTTGGAACAGGTTTCAGAGAAGTGGAAGCCTTTAGAGTAAGAGACACTGAATTATCTGTGAGGCTATGAGTATCCTTAAATGCCGTATGGTCCCAGGTCCGGGTTTCGAATGTTAGTTTAGAAGAGTCAATTTTTCAGGTAATATTCATCCTATTTTATTATTATTATTTTAAGAGCTGTTAACTGTAATATTAGTTTGCACCTAACAGCTTCTTTGTGCTAAAATCAAACATCGTTTATATGTGCATGTCTATTATTATTATAAAGGTGCCTCCATGGAGTCAAAAAGACTCATCGCGGTTTGTGCATAATCATAAATTTATGATAACATAATTTTTAATGTTATCATACATTTTTTCATAAGTTTATTATAAATTTATCATAAAGTTTAGCATAAATTTATGATAAACTGCATTTAACCATTGAATAATAACCGTGTAAACTACTAATAAATACTAATGAATTATTATTGATTCATATTATTATTTTGGTACTTAAATGGCATAATGGAATGGCATATAAAGACATATAGGAGCGATTTTTATTTTTAACTCTGTTTATTTATCACACGATACTATACATGACTGTTAATGGTTGGTATTGTAGAATGAAAAAGAAATTATATATTTCCTATTTACTGAAATTATTCCATAAAGCGAAACTTATTATTTTTTTTATTATTATTAATCTTGACAGTTGTTTATACATGAATTTTATTTTTGGTCTAACAGAAAACAACATTTAATTATGGCAATAATCTTTATAGAAAAGATTCTGTCTACCGAAAGCAGGCATAGATTCTTTCCCTGCCTATTCGACTAACATTTAATGAAAAAGAGAATTTTAAATAAAAAAGTAAATACCTTGAATACTTTATCAAAATAGAAGTACCGCTTGGTTGTTCTAATATATAGTAATACTCGCCACTTTTAATATGCAAGAAAAGGAAGAATGACATCAATAAATGAAAATTTTGACCCGATCTGGACCAGTCAGAATTAGCTTTGCTTTCAGAATGATTTTGTTTCTGTTAATAATAATAATAATAATAATAAACTGATGAAGGAAGGTTGTACTGATTATCCTTGTATACTTGTATCCAGCTGATATGCGGGATTGTATCCCCCATATCAGCGGGATACAAGTGTTAATTTGAATTATTTATTTTATTTTATTTTTTTTTAATTTTTTTTTCTTACTATAAAATTATAGTAAATGAATAATTTGTAACAATATTTAAATGCAAGGAAAAGCAATATTTAAAATCAAAGTAACCTTAGTTGCTTTTTTAACTAGAGTATATACGAGAATGAAAGTTTTAATATTTATTTTTAACAAATGTATAGTGAATGAGAAAATGTAGGGCGTTTAACTTCTTTTTCATAAAAATGCAGGTTATTGAGAAAAAAACTGAAGTATATTTCAACTATAATACATGAAATATCGTCCTGTAACTAAAAAATAAACAATAAAAAATAAACACCTAAAACAACAATGATATTAAAGCAACTGATATAACCACAAGGGAAACATATTAGTGGCAGACTTTTGAAGGTAA
Source organism: Typopeltis vanoorti (assembly GCF_054136105.1). Taxonomy (NCBI): domain Eukaryota; kingdom Metazoa; phylum Arthropoda; class Arachnida; order Uropygi; family Thelyphonidae; genus Typopeltis; species Typopeltis vanoorti. The sequence continues at coordinate 21,814,485 of NC_143555.1, read as the reverse complement.
CTGATGTTCTTAATATATTCTTAATATCTTTAATATTCTTTTTCAGTTGCTTTAATATTATTTTTGTTCTAGTTGTTTATCAGAAATTTCCAGACCACCTCCTCGTATGTAAAAATAAGGCTAGCGATCAGAAAAAAGAAAAGAAACAACTGCAGACGATGTTGGTCATATTCAGAAGAAGAGTCACAAAATTACGGGACGAATGGAACAGTGTGACATACACCTGTAGGATAAATATTAATGGCAAGAAGGGTGAAATCGCGGTATAAAACATAGAGAAACTGTACCGGTTAACGGTGTTAGACTCAATGGGGAAAAGTCTTGAAAAGGAGAGAAAAACGTCAAATATTTGGAAAATTATGTCAGTAAGGGCAGAAGTAATATTTAAAGAGAGGGGAGGGAGGATTTCACTGAGCCCATTTTTAGCAGCGTAAGTAGTCAACTATTAGATAGTGACGTCCCACTGAAGTGTAAGCTTTAGATTCACAGAATTTACTTCTTTCCCATTTTGTCTTATGAGAGGAGGTGCAAGTAATGGAAAGGAAACTGTTGAGGATAATGTTCGCAACAAGGCAAGATATAGACATTAGATATGTTTTGGGATTAGAAAGTATTGAGGAAATGCTAGTGACCTCTTGCTTGAAGGGAAACACATAATGAAATTAATTTAGAAAAATAGCATCAATAATGTATAAAATGCAAATTGTGGAGGAAATGTTATAGCAATGACCGCTGAAATATACAGAGACTACCCTACAGAAGATTTAGAAAATGAAACTTGAGCTGAAATAGCCTTCTATTTTTATTTTTATTTTTTTTATTTAACAATTGTATTAAATTTAGATCTTCAAGTTTAAAGGATAGTTTCAGAGCTAATGGCATGCCAGCATATTTAGTTCTTTTGTCAGTCCGTCGATTTTGAGGAGGTCGGCAGGAAAGTAATCCATTCAAAAAGAAATTCTGCTCTTATTTCTGAGATCAACTAATCCATGCTTACTGTGTATAAAATGTTCTTGATATCAGCAACGGGATTCGAATGCAGCTTATTTATTTAATGGACACTTCTCGCGTTCTTTCTTTCATGCGGAGTACGTCAAGAACCTCAAGAATCTTTGCAACTATGTGTGTTTTCTTCCCGAGGGCAACTTTTAACATAACTTTTTTCTTCTTCTTCTTCTTCTTTTTAGTCACTCTACTCCGGTTTCCAATAATTCATCTTTCTTCTTGCCTATTGGTCATGTTTAAAGAGTAATTCAAATGTACAGTAGAAACAAACACTTGTATCTTTCCCCCTCGAGTAAGATCTGAGAAGGAAGAAAACTGTTTTTAAACAGAGATATCGAGTTTGGGAAAGAAAGCAAGACCTAAGGGCCAATGCGATTTCAACTGTAGAGAGAGCTCATAATTAAATCTTCCAATTTTTAATGTATTTTCTATGAAAAGGTCCGAAATACGTTATAAGCTGTAGTTGATCATCTGCTTGTAATTAAAAACCAAACGACAGCATTTGGTGGTGCATTCAGGAATGAAAATTCAAGCCGAATTTTAAAAATATTAAACGAGATTGCTTTGAATTTAAAACTCTACAAAATATATTGTTTTGAAACACTATTTTGGATCATTTGAGAGCTTTCCGCTCTTTACAGTTTTAAGAAAATGAGTTGGGTGCTAATCATAATAACATGATGAGGCGGAATATACTCACTGACTTCGAAGCTAGAGTTAGCTTTTCTGAAGACAGCTGGCATTAAAGAGTTTTATTGTTGTTGTTGTTAGCGATTGTTACTATGGTTGCTATGTTTTATGTGATACCAATGTTACCTCTTGCAATATTAAGAGTGCTGATGCAATTTCCACAGTTCGTTCATGTTTTAATGTTCTCTGAACTATCCAGATGCTTTAGATTCCATGGCAGTTTCTTGAGTAGTGTGGGTATGAGATGTTTATTAAAAGAAGTTATAGCTCCTGCTTGTGCAAAGTGTTATGGTTAGTCGTGTTATCCAATACGTATTGGATTTTTTTGAAATTTTTATTGAAATAGTGTCTTAGAAATACGTTCAAATCTGTCGGAGATCATTTGCTCATTCATGGTGAATTCAGCTATGAAAATTCAAGCCAAATTATAAAAATCTTAAAAGAGATTGTTTTGAATTTCAAACTCCACAAAAGACATCGTATTATCTTTTGTGCTAATTTCTGTAGTATCTTAAATTCTTTATTCTCAGGATTTTGTGTTTTGCTATCAGGTGTTCCATTATTGTCTGCTTCTGCTGTGTATTGGATCTCCAAAGTACCGTTGAAATTTGTGAAGTTTAACTAAATTTCATAACTGACTTTGCTATGTTTGTGTACACAGTTATATTGTACCTTAGTATCTATTCACAAATTTCGTGATATATGCATTTTTGGGGCCCCTCGCCAGCAACATTTTCTTGCAAACTTGTTTGTTAGAGATTGCTACCATTCCAAACTCTTGTTATCGCCCCAAGCGATGCTTGGTTCGCTTGTATGGTAGGGTCGGCCCTGCCATACAACTTTCGAGGTGGAACTTACATTAAAAATTACTAAAAATATACAAATTATTCTTTCCTGAATCAATTACTGCACTCTAAAATAACCCGTCTTTTGTACATTTCCTGACGAGAATATAATCTGTAGGACTTCAAATCAGATATTAACTTTTTCTTTATCCTTAACTTTCTGTCTGCCCTCAGTTTCATCTACTAAAGTCTATAGGTTGATCAACTCTCTTCTGGGGATTACCGTAAAGCTCCATGAAAAAAGTGCAAAATGAACTTATCTGGGATTTCATTGCAAATTTTTGCTACGTGTTAGAGTATGAAAAAAGCTATGTACTATTGCAGTGTAAAGCAGCTTTTTTTGGGGGGGGTTAGAGATGATCCTCATGAATAATCAGTACAATCTTCCTTCATCAGTTTATTATTATTATTATTATGAACAGAAACAAAATCATTCTGAAAGCAAAGCTAATGCTGACTGGTCCAGATCGGGTCAAAATTTTCATTTATTGATGTCATTCTTCCTTTTCTTGCATATTGAAAGTGGCGAGTATTACTATATTAGAACAACCAAGTGGTACTTCTATTTTGATAAAGTATTCAAGGTATTTACTTTTTTATTTAAAATGCTCTTTTTTATTAAATGTTAGTCGAATATGCAGGGAAAGAATCTATGCCTGCTTTCGGTAGACAGAATCTTTTCTATAAAGATTATTGCCATAATTAAATGTTGTTTTTCTTTTAGACGAAAAATAAAATTCGCAGATTAATTAAAATGCATGTGCATAACAGAGATACTTCAGTTTTTCTATAAAACTGATATTTTGCTGGTTTGCCTGTTTACACCAGCAAACTATTTGCTCCTCCTGAAGTGATTTTTAATCCTTATGTGAGATTCCATGATTCCATTTTTAATTGCTGAAAAAACGATAACAATGTTGTCACTGTTTATTTAAGTATTTATTTTTGTCAGTAAAGTTTCTGTCTTGACAGGGAGTGTGCTGTGAAATTGCGGAGTTTAAATCCACTCTCAGCCAAGTCTTGCCGTCATATTCAGAACACGTCTAGAGTTTCATCGATATGCTGTTTGATCAGCGTCATGTATTCAACACGTCTTCGTTCCAAATTGGTTTGTCTGTGTCTTTCTATTTATATTCTGCAGTATTCGTGTTGTGTTTCTGGAAGGTTTCAATTTCTTCTTCTTTTGTTAATGGCCAGGTCACACATAACACTCAACTGGCCGCAAGAAATAATGAGGGAATGAAAATAATCATTTATAATTTATCATGAGAATATAATTGACGATAACTGTGTCCTTTTCCGACTTAATTAAAAATAATGCATACAGAACGAGGAGCTGATACAGAAGGAAGAGCTCCCGCGACGCTCAGTTCATTCCACGGATGTTCAATAGGGGTTGAGATCACCCACAAACCACCCAGATACAGCAGCCTTATGAAACGGTGCGTTGTATATTGCAGAAAGAGATGATGGTCGTGTCTGTAGCAACGCCACAAAGTAGAAGCATTGCATTCTTCAAAATGTTCAGATACCTATCGGAGTTCAGAGTTCTTGGCACCATAAACAGAAGTCCGAGGCCAAACCAGGAAAAACAAAAACATACTATCACACCGCTACCTCCGAATTTCATAGTTGGAGTTAGGCACTCTGGTGAGAGATGTTCACTGGGTAACCACAACCCTGGGTCTGCTTGGTAGGGGTGTAGCGTGATTCGTAGCTACATAATACACCTTTCCAAGCTTCCATCCCACTGTACATGTGCTTTGCACAACTGAAGACGACGCTGCATGTTTGTTTCCATGGAAACCCATGTTGTCAGCTTAAGTTCTGAATGTTTTGTGCAGATTTGTGTTCCTATCGATCCCCATAATTCCACATTCAACGGGTCTGTCGACGAATGACGTTTTATATATTATGGGGTTTTACATATTATCCTAGGTAGCACCCTACGGTCACATTCGGTGAGTATGATGGGTCGTCCACTATGGGTAGCACTTGCAGTTGACCCCCTGCGTTTCTATATGAGTGTTATATCACTGATTGTTGCCCTCGGATTGCCAACTTTGTCAGTAATTTGCCGAATAGATACCTCCAACATGGCATTCTATCAGAACGCTTCTTTCAATCTCCCTTCTCGCACCCGAGCACATTCGCACTAACTTGAGAACATCATATTCCTCCAATTAATATCCGGCTTCAAAAATGTCTCGTTACATGGCACGACGCACCTTACTCATGGAGGAGGGTGTCCGTTGTCTTCTTTCCAAACAATGTAGAATTAATGTTAATATTTTCCGTAATTTAGTAAAATTATATTGTAATGCATGTTTCATTAATGCCTTACTTTTAATCGAACACACACACACACACACACACACACACACACACACACACACACACACACACACACACACACACACACACACACACACACACACACACACACACACACACACACACACACACACATTCCATTTCGTAGCTTTATTTCTACAGAGACAAAAAAGCATTGGCATTCAATTCATCCTCCCAGTGCCACATACTTTTAATTTTTTTATGGTTAATAATGAACAGTTGATGTATACGCACCAATATTAAATTTCATTTTAAATTCATTTATTTATTTTTGCTATGAATGCTTTTTAAGAGTAGACTAGTACTAAATATTAAGTTACTTAAGTACGATTTATTTACCTTATTTCATGGGGAACAGAATTTTAAGAAACTTTTATCTTCTTCATGATTGCACCCGATTTGGTTGAAGGCGGTAAAATTGCACATATTCAGAAGAATTTTATTCGTTCTTCTTTATCGACAATGAAGCGAGCGCATCATCCCTGTTGCGATAGTGTCTTGAATGTTAAGAAAGTGGACATAAATATCTGCAGTAATCTTAGAAACAGCAGAACAAAGAAGTACTGATAACTAGTGATGGTTGTTAGGTAATTTATAGGATTGCTTTTGTCCATCATTAAAATGCAATAAATCATTTCCGCCAGAGGGGAGGGGGGGTTAATGTATCCAAATTTCTTACGGCAGGCCTCTAGTTTTGCAGAAGGGCGAGCGCCGTGGTTAAGATGTTTGAACATTGTAAGTAGACAGCTGTATTCAGAAAGAAAAAAAAAATCTGCAAGCGGTGCTTCGTATGTAGCTGTTTAATGGGTCCTAAGAACAGTCCTGCTAAACGATGTGTTTACTTCTTATTGGGTATGGCGTACTACCATGAGTTAAACGAACTGCTGGGAAAAGTAATGTATGTAGCTTTATTTATTTCATTCCCTCTGTCTATTATTCTTATTGTTAACAATGATTTTTCTACTTTCTTTACCATTCTTCAATCCAAACTGATTTTCATCTAAAAACATTCAATTTTTGATTTGATTCTATGCTTCACTACATTCAGTATGATGTACAGCCAATTAAACTAACGAACTATGAGGCCAGTGTGTTGTGTATGTTAATATCGTGTGTTCTGGGGATCGAAAAATCCGAGTTTCCGGGAGAAAAACCCTCTACCTCCGTATGAGACCGGCTAACTCACCTTTAATTGAAATGCCCTGATAAAGGTTCTTCGCGTCCTAGACGGGATTCGAACCCAGGTCTTTCCAACCAAAGGGCGTCGTTGAAGCCGACTGAGTTAAGGATGCGGGGAAAAAAAACAGACTACACCGAATGAAATGAAAAAAAAAATAGCCAAATAGGAAAAATTCACGCCTAGCCCTCGAATAATCTAATAGTAATGGGATGGAAGGTGCAATAAGAGAAGAAAGATAGCTAAAAAGAAGAGTAGTGTACAGTTAATATAACAGACGGATGTTACATAAAGTGAGGCATGGTTCAATATCAGATTCCTTTGGTTAGCCACTCCGGGAAGTTCTCCAGTAATCACCAAAGTGAGCCTTTGAACACCTCAAGGGCTCACTTTGGGTACAAGGGCTCAATGTAACATAACAAATAATTGTGACTTTATTTTAATACGTAGAGAAAGTCATTCTCAACTTATGTTAATGGCATATACAAAGATCCACGAGCACTGACACGTGAAACTCGGTGTTTTCTCCTGGAAACTTGAGTTTTTATTCCTAGAACTCAAGAAAACCAACCGTAGAACTTACATTACGCACACAGTGTCACGGACTACGTGCTGGCAACAGATGTTTTCCATACCCTCCCATGCTTTTGGATCATTGATTGTCTTTAGACATTTACAAGTGATGGCTATGGTTAAAGTTCGGCTGCTATCAGAATTCAGAGAGGTTAGTTAGGGCTAAGACAGTTTACTCTACTACTTTCATGCATATTAGTACTAGAGAACGTATCCACTCTCCAGTATTAATATGTTTGACGCAATCACATCTATGGTTTTTATTTGCAATAACAGTGATGGATTCTGTTTGAAAGTAATTTAATGAAATTGTGTTAAGGGGATAATAAATCCCGTATTATTTTACAGCCGGATACGAAATTCGGCATGAAATATAAGAGTTTCATGCCGAAGAACTATCGGCGAGTCCAAGCGTAAGTCATCACTTGAGTAGTACAACACTATGGCAACTCGTGTCAAAGGTGGGGAAAGCTCCGTCACTATCCTTAATATTTTCTCATAATGTAAAACGCAGCTCCTAGGAGATGTATTACTGTTTTAAATTATGAGGAGAGGTCACTACCCATACCGGTTTCGACCTTTATTGAGGTCTCATCAGTGAATAGGTAGACCTGGAATATCAAGGTTTAAGTGAACCGAACTTACATATATCCCTACTAACGAATTGCCAGACCGGTGAACCCATATATTATTATTACTACTATAAAGTGCCAAGAGGCTATTTTTTCGGCGACATAAATTAAGTTAAGGGGATAATAAATCCCGTAATGAAATTGTATTTAATATTTTATTTTAAATAGAATTTCTCGCAGAATGCTAGTTTCGGTCTCAAACAATTTTTGCTTATAAAAGACGGTTAAACGTTTCATTTTGTATAGTACGCAATACGAATAACAAGAAATAAATTATCTACGGCACATGACTAAATTTGGTTTAAGCGTACATTTCTTGTGATAATGAATGAGTGACGTCGTTGTACAAGAATGCTATTGGCTACATGTTATAGTGTTACTTCATTTTCTTACTAATTAATCTTGACAAGCCTAAATACTTCACTATGCTTCTGTAGGATTTCTTATTACTAGGTAAATTAGTTTCTTACAAATGTTATTTTTAGAATTCCGCTACTAAACCTAGTTTATCGGGACCTAAAGTTTGAATTGTGTGGGATGTGATTCGTTGCGAAATATTAATGGAAATATATAGTGCAATATTTTCATACTCCTATATTTTTTCAAAATTAAAAAAAAAAGTTTTATGTTCTTGTTTTAAGAACATTAAAATGAGGTCACGCATTTTTAAAATGCGTGACCTCATTCTTCCATGTTTTCATGGTAACAGTACTAATTTCAGTGCAAATTTTCTCTGTCGTCTGAAAGATATGCTTCAGTGAAGAATAGCTAGCGATCGTGTGCAATGAGCGAAAAGTAGGAGGAGCAGGAGGAGAAGAATTGGCACACTTTGAGTGCTATAGTTTGTTGAGCTCTCTGTGGAGTACTATTTTTTTCCCGTTAAGATTGCACTTTTCGATACTTTTGGGAAAATAAATGAAGTGTTACTGGTAAAGAAAATTCTCATGTAGAATAATAATTTAGGAATTCCTGTTAGCAGGTGGACAATAATTTAAGAACTAACAATGGATCCCCTTATTTGATAGGGTAGAGCATATACAGACAGAAAAAACGTTTTTGCTTTTTATAAGTTATCACTAGACAGTAGCATTAAAATATCTTATGAACAGTACTGTGAAAAGGTTAAAAACAAGAATACTTTTCGTTAAACTGGGGCATTATTTGCATATCAGTAACACGAAAACAAGATTTTCATGGTTTTTCATTGTTTCGATTGCAGCACTGTAAAGAAGAACCGAAATACTCGGCAGGTATTTCATTAATGCGAGTTTATATATATATACTAGGGGGCTCTTAAAGTTCTTAAAAGAACTGGGCGATGGACTGAGTCCTTGACTCTTTATCCCGTCATCTGAATGAAGATAATCTGTGTGGATGGAGTGTTATTGAGCTAAAAAGCTCTAGTCATGGCTGGGTAACGGCAATAGCCGAGCCTCAGTTAAAACTTCATTGGCTACAGCATTGCCATTTACATATTTATACTAGGGGGCCTACCACCCCTGGCGCCCAATCCCCCGAGTTCCTGGCTGGTAAGCCAGTTCTCCATTGTTTTGAAACGTCCAACAAATTGTTGTCTCATGAAGGCAAACACATTGTTGGACTTGAAACATTTCAAATTTCGGCTTTTAAATTTTCCTTTCAAATTTCTTATTAGCTTAATGGCCTAATCGGCTTATCAGCTTAACCCGGCTCAAAACAATGAAGAGGCAAAAAAACGTGACATAAAAACGTTTCAAATTTCGGCTTATCTTTCTATATATAGAGAGAGTGGATATATAAAACAGATTAATCTATAAATAAAAATCTGATCATTGGTAACAAATTAAAAATATTGTCAGTATGAGCACCGTTTCTTCATTTTACTGCTGGCTGGAAGCATACTCATGTTATGATTACACAAAACTGTAACAATACCAAGTGCAAACGCATACATTTTGAAATTAACACTCACATATACAGATGATACAAAGGAATGTGCCAATTGCCGAAATGAATTGTATATTTGCGGATGCTTTCATTCGATTACTGGCTATTTATTTCAGACGTATTTGACACAGCAATGAATTCTTATCGTGTGGAATAAAGTGAGTGTTAAATTTTGTCACAGTGGTGAAAGAATAATCACCTTCGTCAGCCCTATATTAAAGGAACAGTTCAATGCGGTTTATGCTCTCCTGATGGTCTCATGTCTACATCACGAAATTTTTTGTTGGCAGCGAGAAGTATGGTGGAAACATTAAACTACTCCGGATAAATAAATAAGGCAATGAAAAAACCTGCGTAATTAAAATATGGCTCCATAAAAAATTTATGAGATGGAAACCGCTGTCTGCTAATAAAGTAGAAGTAATTACGAGGTATAATCACGCTATTTGCAGTTCATCGAGTACCGGACATTATTTATGTGCTTCCGTGCAATAATTATTTTCACCAGTTGGCAAAATACGGATTTACGCGTTTAAACACATCCTTATTTGCATCTTAAGTGGAACTATTAAATAACAGATGTTTTGTTTTAATTTCAAAACATTGCATTAATATTCCCTAGGAAGATTTGGGTGGGCAAAATGGACAAAAAAAAGGGAAACATCACGTGCATCAAATTAAGCTTTTAGGACGTTAAGTACCTATCTTCTGTGTTTTATCAATCATATTTTTGTACTCTTAGGTTACTCTAAGAGTGCTAATAGATTTTTTGAGAAGGATGTTTAAATATTAAATCACCTTCAGGCAACTTTATCCTTTAAAAATGGTCATTTATCAAAATTGTAGAAAGGCGGCTATAAACATGGCGTAAAAAAGAAGTAAACTAAGCAACAGGAAACATTTTAGCTAGAAAAAAAAAAGAAACATGTATATACTAAGTGAAATACTACAAATATTCTAATTTCAAATTTAACCAAAGAATAATTATTAAAGAGCTTGAGAAAGCAACTTTCCGATGAGATTAGTCATATGCACTATTTTAAAGTACTGCATATGAATAAATTCTGATGACAGAAATGAATCCGTTCAATTTTCCTAAAATATTCTTACTATAATATCGGATTCTTATTAAAATTTAAAAATTTCGTCTTTATATTTAAATAATGATAAAACAGTGAAATTTGTTAACACACATTTTATTTACTAATATAATTTTTATATTTTTAGAAAATTCAGACTGACTACTGTACTCATAAGTCATAATTATGTTGTGTGTAATTTAATTAATACGATCAGGCACTTTATGTTGTATAATATAATTTAATATAATAAGTAGTTGTCCGAAGTGGTATCGTAAAATATGTATCGTATCAAACTAAAATATGTACCGTATCAAACTGATGCTCGCCTATCACTACTTTATAAGAAGGTTTAGTTTGTTGGCGTAAACAGTTGGTGTATAAGCACAAAAAAAATTAATTTGGTCCATGCCTTAATTATTCCGTTAATTTTTGTTCGAATTAGGATGAATTATATTTTTACGGCATATATTTCATATTTATTCTTGTTAAAATGGCCGCCAGAAGTAACAAAGTAAAATACTGAAAGAAATATGCATATTTCTCTCTAATGTATCAAATAAAATAAAATAAGTTAAAAATAAAATAATAATGGTTTGCGATGCTTCCAACACACATCCAGTTTCTCAAGTTTTTTGTCAGATAGCACCGCTTCGATCATAACAAACATCCCATGTACACCACAACACATAGTTTATTACTTTCTTTGTGTGTGTATTCAGAGCATCAGTATTGTAATAACAGAACATAAAATATAGCATTAAAATGTATTAGTGGCTTGAATATGTAAACATCATTAGGAGTCAAACAACTTACAATGGATCTGTGATGATAATCTAAACTTATTAAATGGGTAAGCGCATACTGCTGAGCTCTCCTTTGGTAGTCTTTGAAGTGAGCAAAATTAATCTAAGATTGATTTTGTGAATGGGTAGAGAAGCACTGATCTGTGATCAAAGAGAGAGAGAGAGAGAGAGAGAGAGAGAGAGAGAGAGAGAGAGAGAGAGATAATAGAGTGCATATTTAGAGGAGTATATATCCAAATCCATTTCTGGAAAACGATAACAATAAAAATGTATATTTGTTTTCCTGTACGATTAACGTCGTGTCTCTTAACTTAGAAAACAGTTGTTTCTATTAGAACTCTGGCGACAGATGCTACTTCTGCTTTCTTTGTTACCTGAGGAAAAAATAAACATTTTGTCTCAGTCAAATCATTATTTCTGCTTGTAGAATGGTCAAACGTGTTTTTCGTGTAGCAGAAAAACCATCATGTGGAGTTTAATGTTGTGTCAAACAATGAAGATATTCGTCACATTCAAGTTGCTGTTTCAGAAGTAGATTTCAGCAGTTCAACCATAAGCACCATTAGTTTTCCATCTTTGTAATGAGAGGGACCTATAATAAATAAAAGATATTTCATGGCCCACTTGAATCATAAGAATAATTTCCAGGACTGATCCGTATATTATACGCTTATTAATATGTATCAACCAGTTATAAAAACAACCTTAAATATTTGATCGTTAACATTTCTATCATTAAGTGTTTCTGTAATAGAAAAAACAGAGCTGACTCAATAGTCTTTTGACATCAGAATAATCAGAGAATGAACTTCAGTCTTTGTCATTCTAGTTTCTTTCCTTTTGTAGTAGAGGTTATTCTTTAAAAACGAGAGAGAGAGAGAGAGAGAAGAGGATGTGTCATGAATAATTTATTATTTTGAATAAATCATTCGAAGCACTCGCCAGAAAAATGTTTAGTCCAACTTTATTTCTTTTGTCATGTACAAATCCCTTGACGAATTGTGAGGTTTTTTCCTCACGTGTACCGGGAAGAAGAGGATATTCGTTTTAACCGTACTATTTAAGTTTGAATTTTAAGAGAGATATCGCTTCAAGAGATCAAGACGTCCGTTCAATAAGTTATATCCTAACAGCAAAGTACCTCTTCAATAGGAAAAGGAGTAAAAATAAAATAGCAAAATTCAGAGATATATTTATGTTGGCTTTATGGGATTTGAACTTACGAGATATTGCTGAAGGTTCTAGGAAATTATACAGAAAATGAAGAGCACAATGTATTCTTTAGGGGTTTCCGATTATCAAAAACTCTTTATTTTCTGTATAAGACATTCATTGTCTGTTCAGACATTCGTTTGATGCCAATTTTTACACAATAAAAAGAAACTTGATCACTACGATTTCAAATACTGCGGAAAATATCTAACTGGCGAATATAATTTAGTAAATTTGTTGGTTTCGTAGACTTATTTTTTAATCAAAATTAAAACACAAGAACAATCGTTCGTAGTGCCATTCTTTATTCTGTAGCACTGTGTAGTGTGAATGAGGAAGTTTACCATTTAGTCAAAATACCAAGCGGTGCATCGTAACTTACTTTGAACTCTGTCTCTGACAGAGTTCAAAGTAGCCGAGGGTGCATATCAGAGGAGATTGGGAGACATTCTATACAAAGTGTTTAACATTAAACGTTGAGTTCAAACTTATTTCCTTCACAGAAATGAATTCAGAGAAATATTTGACAGGCACACCTCTCTGGAGCATTGCAAAATTATTTCGAGGTTTTTTTGTTGTTGTTTTGTTTCAATTTATTTGCAATCAAAGTTCTGTGGCGTAGGATTAAGCAATAAAACAGTTCTTATATATCATATTCTCGCAATCTACAATCGTTTAATGAATTCAATCTTCTCTTCTGAACATCAGAAGAGTTGTTTTACAAATTTTTCCAGTAGTATCGATGCAAATATTGTGCAACGCATTTTAAGCACGAAACATTACAAAAGATTCTTCACATATCAGTTCCACGTGTTGGAAATATATTGATGGGAAAGAAAGAAAGAAAGAATCTGTTCAATTAGTGTTCATGAATATCTGAATGTTAAAATTCTTGAAGAGGACTTCAAGGATTATAACATTCAGATATTAGGAATGGGGGCGGGGGCGGGGGTGCGTTCTAAAGAACATCGGCATATGGAATGAAGAAAGTAGGAAACTCAGTTGGCTCGGAACTTTGAAGCTATCGACCAGCATCAAATTGGGGCCAGTCATGGAGCATTTCATAGGCCATAAGAAAGAAACAGAATGTCTACAAGAGAGTCAGTGTGGCTAATCTTTGAGTGTCGGATGATCATCTAGCATTCTCATGGAATAATTTGGAAGAACACTCCAAATGTTTAAGCAGTTTTATCAGATTTAGCAGATATTTGGGAGTTTTCCGGTGTCAGTAGTTCTGCAGAACAAAAACCTGTATTGAGCAGAAAAGTGCACAAGTTTTTTTTTTAAAGGTGAAAGACGATATGGATGCCATGAGTTTGTACTAGAAAAGGCTGGAATCGAAAGCCAACTCGAGAAAAGAAATCTAATCCTGTCTGGAGATCTGGCTATTATTAAAATAATAATTGGATACATATATGTATCCAATGATTATTGAGAGATGGATTAATAGTCGTAAAGTTTGAAGTTCGTTTCATTCCACTTCAATCAATATATATAACATTTTCTTCTTTCATTTTGGCAGTTTATTTGGATTTTATTGCGTACCATACGATGATCACTTCCAATGTTGAAGCTGTTTATAACAGAGCAGTCTTGAAAGATATTTTTCTTATTACCGAGGATAAAGTCAATTTCACTAGTTGTTTCATTTGGACTTTTCCATGTCCATTTACTATGAGTTTTGTTCTGGAAAAAAGGAATTCATGATATACAGGTTTTCTTTTTTTGCAAATTCTATTAACCTTGCTCCTCTATCGTCTCTCATGCCATATCCAAAATTTCCCATTGAGCTTTCATCTGAATGTTGTACACCAATTCTAGCATTAACGTCTCGCATTACAATTCTGAAATGTTTTTCTTCATTGTAGATTTGGGATACATTATGATAGAAGGATTCAATTTCTTCATCAGTATGATTTGTTGTTGGTGCATAGACTTGGATGATCTTAAGAGTGTATCTTTTTGAGATTTGAACAAGAATACTTGTTATTCGATCAGAAATGCTGTCAAATTCTATTATGCTGTTCTTCAATTTTTTGTTGATCATGAATCTAACTCAACCGATTCTTTAATATAGTACTTTCTTTAATTTAATACTATAATATAGTCTCAGTTTTTTAATTGAAGAATTTCTTCAATTACACCTAACTTCACACAGTCCAAGATTGTCCCATTTTAGTCGCTTTAGCTCTTCAGTTAGCCGTGGTTTACTGCTCAGAGTCCTACAGTTTAATGTTTCCAGGTCTAGTTTCCAATGGCAGCATGATCTGGTTACCCGGGGATTCTTAGCAACTTCTGCCTTCATGTTTAACTGCCTGCTGCCATAGGTAGTAACAATCCGGCCTCAGGGGAATGAGGGCCATTTTATTTTTGTTGGATTCATCTTGGAAGGTTAGGCCATAAATTCACCACTGGCCAAGTGCGGGTTGGTGAATGGGAATATTTTCACATGGAATTGCCAGTCCCAAAACCACTGGTCCACGGCTCTTTATTCAACATATTTAGAGCTGCTCTGATATCCAAAGGGTGGTTGTCAAGGTTGCCCCATCCTCCACCTAGGGGACGCACTCGGTAGCCGTGGGAACCCTGATATATATATATATATATATATATATATATATATATATATATATTGCAAGTCTAGCTGATCCTGCACGTAGTGCAAGACCAAGGCAACTCATGGTAAAAGTAGAATAAGCTCTGATCACTAATCTTACCGGCCATAAGAACACACGCAATTAATAAGCATAATACACTGGTCTCAGTTCATTTGCTGCGGTTACCTTAATGGTATCCCAAGTGCTGATTGTTTTCCTTTAGTTTAGTAAGTAAATCCCTAAATAAATAATATATAATTTTATGTTGCTCCCAGCTACAGAAAGTTATTAACAAACTATAGTACCTTTTTTTGTACCGTGAGTGAGCTAGGGATTTTTTTCCGAAATTTTCTAGAATTTTGTATGAATGATTTTTAAATGGCATCCCTGGAAGAGGAAATATGGCAAATAACCTCCTCCCCATCGTAGCCCCTAACGCAACATATTACTGAAATCGCGTGGATTCTACAGTCGATTTTCTTGAGTTGCGGAATCAAAACATTAGTTAATTACAGATTTTAACCCTAGTTGCCCGAGCCACAGATTTATTAACTAATAAACGCTCGAAGAAAGGCTTAGCAAAAGGTCGTTTACTCGGCGACTAGAATCGAACTTAAAATGCTCTTTCATAGGGCAGCCTAGCGCTATGAACGCAAACAAGACTTCTACAGACATGTTATCTCATTTATTTGTGTATTAAATACATGTAAGTTGAAACTTATGGGTTCTGATAATAAACGATGGCAATTTAATTCCGCTGCACGTACGCTGAGAACAGAAAATTAAAATGTTGTCGATTAGTCTGTTATTTCCTACCTTTCTATTTTTAATTTAGTAATGTGACAAAGAACTTTTTTGACACCTCGAAATATTTGTGTATACCCATCGGAACTAAATAAGTAAATGTTTATGTCATATGCCGTTGCTTCTACCAGGACTGAATCTAATACTTTTATATCTAGCCTATCCTAGCAAAAATCATAAGGTTCATAGCCTTTTCAGCCTCAAAAATGTGGTGTTCTTTTTAGTTCTGAATAATACATTTCCCCTGCTCAACTTTATAAATTTTACAATTTATAATTTTTCAAATCCCCTCCACAGACTTGTTTTCGTGCAAGTAATTATATAAAAGCTGCTTCACTGAACTAAATTGTGCACGAACGCTAGTGGCTGCTCGTCAACACCCATGTACAGTTCAGCAAGAAGCTTAGAAAACCAAATCCACTTCGTCCTCCTCCTCCTCCTTCTTCATTCATGACCGTTGCTTTTTTTTTTTGCAGTCATCTTCATAAGTTTTTTACAAGAAAGACATCAACGAATTCATCTCTTCTGTTTAACTACTTCACCGCACGCACACACACACACACACACACACACATACAGAATGGACTCGGACGCGCCTGAATTCGCTCCTGCTTTTACCTTGATTTGTGCGGTATCTAACAGAACAACTAGATGTATCTGGTATCGACTGATAGCTTGTACAGTGATCTATCTAACAGTGAGTAATATACTCTATAGTTTCACAGTTCTAAGCGCGTATAGTGAATTTTATTTTATTTTTATGGACTGAATACTGCTGTTCTGATTGCATCTATCGTTCAGCTACCCTCAAAACAACGACCCGTGCATAATAGAATTAGCTGCTAACACTGAAAACATAATTCAATGGAAGCATCGCTTCTAGGAACAAGCTGCAAAACTGTAAGTACATTTTTCTTGAACTTTGTACATTAGAAAAGTTAGCCGTTCAATAGAAGGATATAACACTACAACGTCGAGTAATAATTAAATGGTGGCAAGGTACGAATTAGAATTCGAAAAAAGCTAGATTTTCTGCGTAACATAAAGTAAGCGGCAATTTAAAGAACGATTTAAAAAAGGACATCAACAAAATGAAAAACGAAACTAAATTGTCGATAGAACAACAGACTAATACAAACAACCAGGGACAGCCTAACTTAACTCAGACTACTCAGCTATACTCGCAAGTGGTTAAAAACAACGCTAAAAATAAAGATTAATCCGAAAGCAATCCTTGCTATAAATTATTAGTCAAACCAATAGCTCAACTAAACAGCGAAGAATCCAAAAATCTTATAAAAGAAAAAATAGATCCAAGAAAAATAAATTGGAATCACAAAAATGAAAAGAATTAATAAAGGAGGAGTGTTAATTGAATTAAAAGAAAAGGCCGATATAGACTTGCTATATAACGAAATATCTAAGGAATGCAAAGACACGTTAGTAGCAAATCCCAGTAATAAACATCTTCCAAGGCTGATGATATATGATATTCCCAGTGAAATAGATACGGACAACGTAATAGACTCAATCCGCATGCATAACGAAGAACTCTTCATCGGCGACACAAAGATGACACAGAAATTTATCATGACAAATAAAAAAATGAACAAAAGAAACCTGATTATAGAAGTCGATCCAATGGTGAGGACCAAACTGCTGAAAACCAGTATTAAAATCCTATGGAGAATTTGACATTATGCAGACGTAAGCGTTCTGAGATGATTTAACTGCAATAAATTTCACCATCATACACAACACTGCAGGGGAAAAACCACCTGTCCATTCTGTTCTCAAGAACATAAGTTCAGCGAGTGTCCACGAAATAAGTCCGAGATCAATTGCATAAATTGCCAAAATCACAACAAGCATGCCAAAACCAAAAACGACTCCGAACACATGGCATTAAGCAAAGACTGCCCGCCATACAACTATGAAAAACAGTTCAAAATTCAAAACATAGATATAGGAAAGCAATAATCAAGCTTGCAGAAACAGCACTACTTCCCTGGCATGTCTTCAAATAAATATACAACGCTCTATCAAGGCTGTTAATAATTTAACAATACTCATAAATTGAAAAAATATCGGACTGGCATTAATACAAGAACTCTACAACATCAACAACAACATATGAGACTTTCCAAGTAATTTTAAAATATTTTCCAAAAGTTCTGAAAGAAAGAGCTGCAATACTAGTGGTCAACTCTGAAGTCGAGGCAATATTAATTTCTCAGCACAGCAACGAGGACTCGGTACTAATTGAAATTACGTACAGAGGAATTAAAACATTCGCTGCAAGTATGTATCTAAACTATCACGCTGACATAAAATATGACTTAGAAAAAATGAGCAACATCGTGGATTTTACTATCAACCGCGGCTTAATTATGGGAATAGATAGCAACGCCCATTCGGTTTTATGGTTTAACGAGAGCACAAACAATACAGGTAAAAATTAGGAAGAGTTCATAGCATTAAATTCCTTGCACATACTAAACGACTACTGTAACACTCTATCATTCGAAAATACCAGAGGAAGCAGCTTCATCGATCTAACAATGGTAAACAGCGCTGTTTTACCCCGTTTTTCTGAATGGAAATACGAAGAAGAGGAAAGCTGTTCCGACCATCCCATAATAAGTTTCTAGACAACAAAAACCACCGTATTGACATCAAATACTTCACCAATAAAACCAACCTAGAGAAATTTATAAAAGCATTAAAAAGAGAATTTTCACTCTTAATCTCAGAACATCACTTTAATGCGAACAGCGAAAAACAGCTCAACTTAGACAAAAACCTAGCCTTCTGGGCATCGGCACAAAGCGATATAGACCTCTTTGCTTTTGCACTCTCGTCAGGTCTGAAAAAATCCAGCGATCAAACACTCAGAACAACCAAGAAGCTAAACATCGATAGAAGAAAATCAGTACCGTGATGGAACGAAACTAGCAGTCCTAAGAAAACGTGTCAACGCACTCAGAAGATTATACCAAAGAACATACAATAACCAAAGGTTTTAAGAGAGTGCAGAAAATAGAACTACTATAAAGCCAAATACAGCTATCAGTCCAAAATTACAAACGCGAAAACAGAATCACGGAAAAAATTTTGTACAGTTTCAACCGTATCGAATCCTTGGAATTGCATATATAAATTAGCAGCAAACAAGAACAAGACAACACCATACTATCAACTATCAAGAAAACAGACGGCACCTACACTAAAAACTTAGCAGAAACTGCGGCTATTATGATAGAGAATTTTATTCCAGATGACGATGAATCAACAGATGAAGAAATCCACAAAATCTGCAGACAAAGAATGGAAATAGATATAGACTTTCCTGACGACGTCTCATTTGCAACTAATGAAATAGAGTCAATATTAAGATCAATGGATCCAAGAAAAACTCCTGGAGAAGACGGCATAAGCAGCAACATTCTCTTAATAGCGTTCCTCGAATTCCCTGAATTCATAACAACAGTTTACAACAAATGCCTAAAAACAGGACGATTTCCTTCAATATGGAAACACTCAAAAATTATACCTATAATCAAACAACCAGGAAAAGAAACATCCGACGAAATTAACAAATACAGACCAATCAGCCTCATAAACGTTGCCGGTAAGGTACTAGAAAAACTTCTAATAAACCGAATAATGCACCACATCTACTCAAGAAACTTATTAAGTAGCAACCAATACGCATTCAGACCTCAGTCCAGCACAGTAGATGCAATTATGGAAGTGAAAGAGTTCACAGAACACAGTCTACAGCAAAAAAAAAAGACGTACTACTGATCTCACTCGATGTACAAGGAGCCTTCGATGCTGATTGGTGGTCACCCATAATCAATCAATTAATAGATTTAGAATGTCCTTAAAACTTACTCAACCTTACAAAAAATTATTTTTCAGACACACGAGCAACAATGACAATAAAAAACACAACTGTAACGAAAAAAGTCAAACGAGGCTGTCCGCAAGGTTCCTGTTGTGGGCTAGGTTTCTGGAACATCCAGTACGACTCGCTTTAAGACTCCCTGTCACCACTGAAACAAAAGTCATAGCTTTCGCCGATGATATGATGATAATGATTCGGGGAAGCGACGGCTTACAGTTAGAAGTAACGGCCAACGAAGAACTCTTTAAAATTGCAGATTGGGCATGCGAGAAGAAAGTGACCTTCAATAGCACCAAGTCTAAAGTGCTCCACATCTCACGAAAAAAATCAAAACAACCTGTAACAGTCTTTCTAAACTGAGACGTTCTCGAGGTAGCCAGTGAGCTAAAATACCTAGGAGTAACAATAGACAAAAAATTCTCCTTAAAGAAGCACATCTCATATGTTGCCGAAAAAAGCTTACAAATAGTAAACCTTCTAGCTAAGTCGGCAAGGATTAAGTGGGGATTAGGCCAACGAGCACTGAAAATGATATATACCGGTGCTATACTACCACTGATATCTTATGCTGCACCTGTCTGGAAACATACACTAAAATCAAAGATAAACCGACAAAAACTAAACAGAGTTCAACGCCTTATAGTCATACGCATAAATAAAGGATACAGGACAATATCTTTCGAGGCAACTTGCGTTATTGCAGCTCTAACACCGATCTGCCTGAAAATACAAGAATTATCTCTTATGTCACTTCTGGAGGATATATCGAAAGTAACAAAATCGATCCAAATTGCTACAAACGTCTGCTTCACTACAGTAAGTGGACTCACCCAGCAAAGAAAACAAATATTAAGGAGAAGGAAAGCCCTGAAAGTTACGAATTCCAAATATACACTGACGGAAGCAAAACCGAAAGGAACGTCGGTCGTTCGTTCACTGCATACAACAGACAGTCCATAATACAAGAATGTTGGAACAGAGAGGATGCAGTCTGTTCTAGACTGCATCCTCTCTGTTCCAACAACCAAGCAGAACAACTTGCTATAGTACAGTCACTCATATATCTCCAGGAATTAGAACTCAACACGTCTCAGCAAAAGACAGCAACAATCTGCAGCGATAGTAGAAGCACTATAGACGGCATAAAAAACCAGAACAACCATATTGCTTTGATAGAACAGACAAGAAATCTGGTTCGAAATCTCACTCCAGAGGGATGGGAAATCAATTTCCGCTGGGTGAAAGCGCATACTGGAATAGCAGGAAACGATAGGGCGGATCAGCTGGCTAAAGAAGCAGCTAGAAACGAACGGCTAGAAACAAGTTACCAGAAATTCTCGAAATCTGCAATAAAAACACTTACAGAAGAGAAAAGCCTAGACATCTGGGAAGAAGAATGGAAAACATCAAAAAACGGATCACTAACAAAAGAATTCTTTCCTAGCATTAGAAACAGACTCCGGCTGAAAAGACACGCCATGTCTCCAGGTTTAACCACGCTACAAACGGAACACGGAAAACTAAGACATTACCTTCACAGATTCCATATCCTGGAATCACCATCGTGCATTTGCAGTCCACACCTTCAACAGACTGTTGACCACATACTTTACGACTGTCAGCTATTGGACTACATCCTGATGCCCCTAATACAACACGTCATCACTTCCGGAGACAAGTGGCCATCAAGACAGAGACTTATCGAAAACTATTTCATAGAATTAACTAAATTTACTAATAAAATCAATTTTCAGTCCCTGTGATCTAATATAAATACTGTTATTATGTGAATTATACTGTATAGTGTTAATATATATATATATAGAAATCTAAATGTAAATATGAAAATTGATACAAAAATATAAATAGAAATGTTAATCAGTACTTATAAGCTACATGTAATATAAGCATTGTATGAAATGGAGTATGTAGGAATAAATTTCCTCCTGGTAGGGTTACTATTGGGAGGAAAACGCAAACACACACACGCACGCACGCACGCACGGCACTATATCACTGTGGTGTAATCAGGCTCGTGTTTTTCTTGAATGGAAGAATATCTCACTTGAGAATGACTACACCACTTCTTTTACACAATTGTAGCTGAACGGTTATACTAGCTATTTTTAGATCCATGTCTCGTACAAAGTTGGCAATGTAATCTTGCGAAGATTTTTGTTTTAGCAATTCAATATTTAATGTTCGCCATATTTGTTTCATTTTGCCAATATCTGAGTAGTCATTTCTATTCAAAGTGCGTATTTCGGTTGTTAATCAATTTTGTCTGCAATTATATACTGTTTGTGTTTGGATATTGTGGCATGATTTTATTTGCTTTTCTGGACTGTTCTTGAGGACAGTGCAGTTTCTCATATCATTACTTACCTGAACACTAATATATTTTATTTTTTTCTATTTCATTTTCAGATATATATTTCAATTTGTAATTGTATATGCTGGAATACAAATTTCTAATATAGTGATTAACATATCAAATAAATATGTAATAAAATATGTAAACGGCTACGGGTTCGAATCCCCCGTGGGCATGGATTTTAGTGATTTTCTGGAGAAAATGTTAATGGTAGTGGTGAGTAGTAGATGCGGTTCGCTGTAGTTGGTGGAGACGGAGAGTGGTAGAATAGGTGTCCCCCCCTCGATGAGGTTTTGGGCTCCTTGGAGGCGTCACGTATTTGTTTTTTTTTTTTGACCAAGTTTGTTATCATCTTCACATATACAGATTATTTACAAATATACAATTGAAGTATGCTATTACATTTTTGTTCTCACTAAATACTTTTTATTGATCTCAAAATATTTACATATATGCAATAACCTTCTTAAATGACACTCCAACATGTTATTTTATAAAGTACTGCAACTAGATGCTGCAGATTATGGTTCATTTTCCACATTAGATTTCTATTAAAAAATTCAATAATTTTAATTATTAAAACTTATGATTATATACTATGCGTTTACAAAACATATTGTACTTTTTTTTTTTAAATGAAATTCATACAAATTTTCCGGTTAAATGAGATAACATTTTACAGTTATTTATACAATAACAATAAATTCTATATGTATACAATTTTCGCTTTAATGTATTTAAGCGCATTTACTACAGCACTTAAATGTAATGAATGGATTTTATTTTTTTTTCTTTCTGTTGATCTCGGTTGAGATGTAATGTCTCAGCTTGCATCCGAAGTTTTTTAGTAAGCTTAACTGAGGAGTAATAATAATAATAATAATAATAATTAATGAAAAATAAAAGGAAATAAAATGACGAATAATTTTTTTAACATTTTATTATTTCTCAGATAAATTACATACATACGTACAATAATAATTTTTTTATGTATATAATATTTGTAATACATTACATGAACACAATTCTGCATAACAGATACTTGCACGTACATAATAGTTTTTAAATAATAATAATAATAATATTTTTTAAATTAAAATTTATGATTACATATTTAAATTGCATGTGATACATACATTGTGTGCATTACTTACATTTGATTACATATGATACATTACATTACGTGCATTTGATTCCATATGATTCATACGTTACATTACATTGCATGCAGTTGATTACATACATTTATTACATATTTGTTTATTATTACAATTTTTTATTATTAAGCTTATGATTACATATTGTGATTCCATATTTACAACGCATAAGATTACATATTTACAACAGGTTTAATTCTGATTTTTTTTGTTTTTTTTTTGTAACAATGAAATTCGTAAAGATTTTTCTTTCTTTTCTTTTTTTTCTGTATAATGTATTAATAATAATAATACAGCATTTATTCATTTAACAATGAGTTATATATATTTACAAGTTTGATTTTAATATATTTAAAATCAGCACTTAAATGTGACGTATGGATTTTTTTTTCCCTTTTTTTATTGATCTTGGATGAGATATAATTTCTCAGCTTTCGTCCTCGAAGCTTATTTGTTAAGCTTATCTGAGGGTGACACCAGTTAGTTTTTATTTATTTCTTCGTTTGCTGTGTTGGGAAGTAGGCTGATGTTTAATAGCTTTGATTTCCACTACAGCCGTTGATTGAGAAATTCGTGCACGGGCGCACGCACGTACGCACGATAACTCGGAATGTCTTGAATATATTACTTCAGTCTTCCAATTCCGTCCCGGAATTGGAAGACTGGAGTAATATATTGTGTTCATTAAGTTTGTATGGTATGTAGGGTGCGTGATTCTGGTTCATGGTATGTACTTAGGTCTCTTATCAGGCTATTGTGGTTTGTAAGGTTCTTATATTCGAAAGATAATTTGTTTATCATGTCTGTGATTTAGAAGTTTCGTATGGCCTTCCCGTAGTGATTATTGTATTTATATGTGGTATAATTATTTGTCTGAGGTCTTGTTACACGGTATGTATTTCTGACTGTTGGCATCGAAATAATGTTTTAGCATACATGCATGGTGACATAAGTGTTTTGCTGTCAGCATTTTGTGTTCTGACATTTTAGTGTATATAAAGTCGTTATTGTCTCTTTGTTCCCAAATGATCAGTTTTATCATTTTGTACTGTAACGACATTAAACTATTTAGTTTGTAGGGTGCACAGAAAGCATACGTTGTTATAGCGTATCTTAGTATATTTTGGCATAGTGCTTTGTATATTAGTGTTTTTAGGCGTGTGGGAACTGTCTTTTAACCTGTAGAATTTGCCAATTATTGTTCTGAGCTTGTTGTGTAGATGGTTTATGTGGCTATTCCAGTTCATATCTGCATCGAAGTAAATTCCAAGGTATCGTATTGTTTCAACCTGAGTGATTCTAGTCGTCTTACTGTTCTGTGTGTTTTTTATGTTGGAGAGTGAATGTTGGATGGTTATATATTTGCTATCAACTGGTCGAGTCAGTGGATTTCTGAATATCATTAATTTTGTCTTATCTGAGTGTATGTGTATGGAGTTTTGGTGAGCCAGTCTATGAGCAGATTTATGTCATGTTGCATATTTGTTTGGGCTAGACTTGCGTTATTATGGATGGATATTATAGCTGTATCGTCTGCGTATTGGAAGATCTTACTTACCTTTGAGAGGTAGCTGATTAATATCGTGCATATAAATGTTGAATAGAGTTGGGGAGAAGACAGCTCCCTGTGGCACTCCACAGGTTACTGGTAGCTCTCTGCTTCGGTTTGACCCGATAAGTGTGATATGCTTTCTATTTTGAAGGTAGTTTATAAACTACATGTGCAGATGCCCATCTATTCTAACATGTCTCAGCTTTTCTAATAAGGTTTGGTGTGTGAGTGTATCAAATCCTTTTTTTAGATCAATAAAGACTACCATGGCAATTTTTTTTGTCTAAGGCGGTATTAATTATCTGTAAAGTCTTCCAAGAGAGATGTTGTTCCGTTATCTTCTGAAAACCGTATTGTGGTTTGGGGATAATATGATAATATGAAAGTTCTCTGCATATGCTGTGAGTTTCTTTAGTACGATCCGCTCCAAAATTTGATTGATAATTGATAATGTTGCTATGGGTCTGTAATTGCTGATTAAATTTCTTTTTCCATGTTTCTATATGGGTGTGATTAAGGCAGTCTTTAGCATACTTGGTACATGTCCTAATAATAATTACTTCACGAATTATCCTTAGGTTTCCTTGCGCTAATTATATTTGTGGATACGAGTTCGAGCAGCCATATTGCTGTAGATAATATCTGCAAGTATTCTTGCTATGAGAGTTCAGTGTTCTTTATCATCATCTTCTTCTTCTTCTTCAACTTCGTGGTATTACATGATATGTTTGCATTACCGCTAACTTGTCGCCGTCAGTTTTCTTTTAAATCAGTTTATCATTCATTATCAACTACAAGTATGTATTTTATGACGATTTAACTAGATATATAGGGAAATGCACGACTATATTTTAAACTATGAAGTGGCCAACGTAGCTATCCAAACAATAATGACTGCTGGCAACCCTTTCGAAGCATTTTTGTTGATCCCTTAATTTATTGGTTTAATTCATCTCTCAAATTCCCTTTTATATTCTTCGCCCTTCATACTAGTTTCTGTTATTGCGTTGAACGAAAAAAAATATACGGTTTGTGTTATCAGCTTAAATAAATAATATTTATAATATATTCTCTTTTAAGATACTTTACACAGAGACTTCTATTTGTTAGTCAAATCAAAGAATGATACTAAGAAAAACACATATTTGTTATGCGTATATGCTTTAATATTTTTATACTTGAATAAGAAAGATCTTGCAATTATAACGAGAATAATAAGTGTCACAGTAAGGCATATTACTTAGAACGTGCTTTATTTTTCTTCACAAAATTTGTCGCAGTCTTAACGCTTAGCTGAGCAGCTGCACTTCTTTATATCAGAAGGCATTAGACATCCATTAAATGTTATTTAGGGTTCTAAAGAAGAACAGGAATGAAAAAGAGAAACCTCTTACTGTTCAGTTAACAAGAGAATGACAGTGCTTGAAAGCTTTTCTTGGGTCTGATAATCTTTTATCTCTTTCAAGTGTCTTTTACACACGGCTTAACGGGCAGCCTCACAAGTAAACCATTCACAGTATTATCGTCTCGTACTTATTGTCGTAAAGTGCTTCACTTTGTATTGAAACCGGGTGAGGAAATTAAAAATATTTATATTTCCCAGGGAAATTATGTAACGCTTTATCTGATGTTCTTTGTTTCCCACAAGAAAGCAAAGAAGTGAAATGCTCTTATTGATATAAAGATATCACAATTCATTTTATTGGAAGACACATGGGAATTTCTACGATGCGTTGTACACTTGCATAGTTTCACTGTTAAAATAAAATATCTTTCCTCGAACTAATTCAAGGTTATCACAGAGATCGACTCAGTATAAATCTGCAATAATATTCTCAGATTGGTGAAGCTCGTGCTAATAAACTGGAACTTACAAGAAACGGTTGCCTACTTTTTTCTTGTGCACAGAGGAGTTTCCCAAATGGAATGTTCATGACAGAACCCTACTACCAGGTATAATCGAACTATCGGAAGATCGTTAAAGGACACCATTATCAACAAACTGAAATGTGACTGTTTTTATGTATGTAAAGAGTGAGTGATTGACACTCACAGCCACCAACTTTAACCGCTTCCGATGTCATCGAGCAAGAGTTCATAATTCAAAACCGCGTCGCTTAATTTCGCTATTTTGTCATGTACTTGACAGGTTATGCTGTTTTAATCAGAAATTCATCTCGGAACTTCCTCAGATGAATTTAACACTCCGTTTTCTCTTTAGGTAAACTACTTAATAGTTTCACTTATTTTAGGCTATTTTAGGTCTCTACTTTTCTCTTGTGGAATATAGAATTGGCCTTTAAAAAAAGAAAACGAAAAGAGAAAAGAAAATCTTCAAGAGTATGATCCCAAATCCATTCTATTAAATTCCTGTTGCATTCAGAGATTTATTTGCTGCCTGCTCCACCATTACCAGTACCTTGCATCCTGCATAAAGAGAAGCGATTTGGCTACAGACATCCACGGGATTTATGAGAAGTACTTCGATCGGGTGAAAACTCTACGTGACAAGGTTTAGTAGCCTAATTCGATTAAGCTATAAACGTAATATTTTTTATTATCGTACAGAGTATTTCCATATATACAATTAAAACATGTTTTTATATTTTCTGTTCAGTACAAAATGTAGAGTACATTATTTTTTAATATTAATATACGTACATTTTTCCAATTTAATATCATACATTATTATTATTGAGGATAACTTTGTTGTCCTCAGTTGTAGTCAATAATCCATCTACTATATTTTACTTTAATTTAAGTAATCTTAATTTCATCCCAACAGTTTTTAATCCATAAACATGCGACACTTTATACGTAGAGGGATTCCAATCTGAGCATTACTGTTTTTTTTTTTTTAATTCAGTTCCTATTGCTATTCGTTAGTTCTCCTGATGATGTCTTATGATACAGGAGACGAAATATTTACATACTAAAAAGTTATTTACTGTGGCATACATGTTGTTCTGTAGTTAGGGATATCCTCCAGGTTTCACTATATATAAAAATATTTATTTTAGAAATGTCCAGTTATAACTACATTACTACATTTACTGTTCAATACATAATACTGACAACGTTCGTTTTGATAACTATCCACAACATTTTGGTGATTTTGGTACCAATGCATTGAAGGTTTGTTTATATATATATATATATATATATATATATATATATATATATATATATATTAGGATAACCAAGTTATTTTATAAACTTGGTTATTTTAACTCCTAATCCCAAGTATGCAAACAATTAAGTTTGCGCCTGAAACAAAGTTCAAGTCTAAAGATGATACAACACCAGGGCAACTCATTGTAACGGTTGGTAAAGCTCTGACCACTATTCTTAGTATTTTCCCATAATGTAAAGCACATCTCACTAGAAGATGTATACTGCAATGCATTATGGGTGGGGTCACTACCCCGGTTTCAAACTTTTTTGAGGTCTCATCATTGAGTAGCTAGACCCTAAATACCAAGGTTATACCAATACCAATAACATTACTGACAGGATGGGTGAAGCACTAGTGCTTTTCATATTCCCTTTATCTGTAATGAGAGTTGTTTGGGAGTGGGAGATTTGTGAGCAATTAAGCTCGCCCTCTGAGGGCAGTTGTGTTAGCTATGATCGGTTGAGAGAAGAATAGCCTTCGGTCTTTTGTGTTTGTAGTAATCAGTCTCGTTGTAATTGACCGCTTGTACTATTAGTGGGTTTGAATGTGAACTTGACTTCACGAAGAATTTTTCTGCAAGATCACGAAGAAGGGAGGAGATGTATGGAGTGCCGGTTTCTCGGCGAATCTGTGAATTTCTGACGAACCACGGTTCATCCAGGATCATCCTAAGGCATTTATTTTGGATTCTCTGTAACTTTGAAATGTTTGATCTTGAAGTGTGACTCCATGCTGGTGAGGCGTAGGTAATGACTAGACGTATTACCATCCGGTAAAGAAGCAATTTATTATGTAGGTTCAATTTCCTCTTACGGTTGATAAGTTACGGTTGATCAATAAGTTTACCAAGGTTATTACTATAACCTTGGTATATAGTATACCAAGGTTATAGTAATAGGGAGCTTTATCAACTTTACCTATAGAAGTTGCAACAAGGTGTTTTTATTTTTAATAAAAATCTCTGGACGAGATATAGATATAATAAAATTTTTAACTTGGAGATATTGTATATTAGGATAACCAAGTTATTTTATAAACTTGGTTATTTAAACTCCTAATCCCAAGTATGCAAACAATTAAGTTTGCGCCTGAAACAAAGTTCAAGTCTAAAGATGATACAACACCAGGGCAACTCATTGTAAAGGTTGGTAAAGCTCTGATCACTATTCTTAGTATTTTCCCAAGCATAAATTATAACTTTTAATTTATAATTTATGCTTGCGAAATATTATTATACCACCGCTTAGTTTAATTTGTCGACAGGGTTTGTATTGTTGAAAGTTTGGCATTTGGTAGATAGTTGCCTCTTCGTTTGTTGAGGATACTTCTATTAGTATTACAATATCTATGCTGTCTATATCTTCCTTCAGATAAGCTTGCAGGGCCAGTAAGTATTTTTGAATGCTCCTGATGTTGATACGAAGAATTTCGAATGTAGCAGATATCATGTTCCAGGGTGATTACATTTGCTTAGTGGTCAGAGTTCATGTAGGTTGGTATGTTGTTCCCTTTTTTTTACGACTCATCAGTGTTTCTTTTAATGTGGCAGCCTATTCAGATCTTCTACTGATTTTATTTGGATTGGCTTTGCATTTTCTGTATTTTTAAAGAATATTTTGCTGTCTCATCCATATAAAGTGGTATTTTTTATCTTCTTTTTTGCTTTTCTTTTATGGTAGAATAGTTTCTGATAATATGGCGTTACTGTGTCACTTTCAGTTTTCAAAGTGACAGAGTTGCGCACCTTCATCAAAATCCAGTTTGAATCTACAATGTAATAATCTCCGAAATGATAATGAAAAATGCTATCATTCTGGACTACGCTGAGTAATATTTCGTGATTATATTTCCATCAAACAATGTTAAATTATATTACCGAAAATATTAATTAATTCATTTTTACTTGACGACTGTGTTAACAGACGGTTTGCGAAAACGGCAGTCGGTTTGGCCTGTAAATTATGTGAAGACCTACACAGTCTTAGCAGCCGTACTTTTTTCGAAAGACAATTATCTGAATTAAAGTTAAAATGATAGAAAGGGAATATATTCTTCAAATACGCTTAACAGGTAAAAACAACAGGAAGCTTATATTTCTTAAGACGCACTAGAATTCGTGTTCTGTGCTATGGAGAAATCCCGAAAAGGGGTCTACCAGCAGATTATGCCATGCGGAAACTAATCGCATTTCTTATAAACAATCCTTTTTATATCCTGTTAATTGTCAGTTTTTACTTTCATATCGTGATATTACTTGTATTTTGGGAGATTTACAAACTGGAAAAATATGTTCAATGCAAAGTATTTTTATTATGATGATGATTGTTGTCGTTATTGTTGTTATCATTATTTTTAAGTAAATAGTAAATCACTGAAGGAGGAATTACAAGCCGTGAAGCATTTTTTTGAGTTATTGTTTAAGAACATGACTACCTAAGTAAGAATGTTAGACAATACGTGTTATCACTTAATAAAATAACATTGCTTTATTTTGTGGTAGCAATACATTATAGCTTAACGGAACTCTCGGTTGTTACAGCATGAAGAACTTCTGGTTGCACCACGAGTTTAGTTTTGCAACAATCAAAGCAGATTATACGAAAAACTGGAATTCACGGTTATTTTTTTCTTTTTGCAAATTCAAAGAATATGATTGTTTACTCTGCTGCAGTAAACAAATGCATCCATATAGTAAAGAAATGTCTATGATATTCTTACACAGTGTTTCTTATCCAGGGGTGCGAGTAATACATTTGCAACAATTCATTGATTCTTTTAATGGATATTTTTCCACAGGAGATATTGGCAAAGAGCACAGGTGAATACTGGATCCATTTCTTTTTGATCTTAATTATATAAACGACGTTAATTTAATAAGTAAATTGATATGTTACATAAAAGACGATCTTACTGAAATGCGAGCCAGTGCACGTATTCAAATGGAATTTGAAAAATTGGATTTAGAACAATTCTGGTGTACTCAGTTAGAACCATTTCCACAACTGGCGAAGGCAGAATTGCAGACACTTCTACCATGTGCTACCACCTATCTTTGCAAAATGGGATTTTCATCACTTTTGCACATAAAAACAAAAACCCGAAATCGCTTAAATGCAAGTGATGATATGCGCGTAGCCCTTTCGATAAAGGAACCTCGCTTTCAAAATATTATTATGAAAAAAAGCAACAACAAATTAGTCACTAAAAATTGATATGTTATTTTGATTTTATGTTGATACATATATGTATTTTTCAATAAATTGTGTTGCAATAAATTTTCTTTTCTAACAAATAAAAACACATTTTTCAAGGGGGTGCGAAAATGTAAATTGAAGTTCACTCGGGTACGGGCCAGTAAAAAGGTTAAGAACCACTGTTCTAAAGATGTGCTTTCGCTATCCTTAACTTAGCCGTACGAAAAATGTTTTACTTTATAAATTTAAAAGTGAAGTTCAAACGTGTTCACAAGTTTATAACTTTTGCCGCTGCACAAGTATGCTACAAATCCACGGCTGTCACCATTAAAATTAATTAATCAAACTCTGCATCCCAATGGCCTTGCAAGGAAGAAAACAAAAAGTCTTTTATTATTGATTGTCCCAGTTAATTGCTTTATTGAAACGCGTAACCGGTGGCTTGTAATCCTTACAGATTTCTAAATCCTCAACTGGGTTCTGCTTGATTTATTGAAGTACATTACTGAGCAGAATTAAGTTGCATTGGATTTTCGACTGTTCCCAGTGCGGCTTTCTCGTGTTAAATAAAAACAAGGCGCTTTTGATTCGAGTTGGGAGGGGGAGGGATGTAAGAACACAACAGTTGTTCCTAAATACGGATGTTTGTTCGGGGAAAAGCTGCAAAACGCTTCTTTTAAGACGCATTACCGAAATGGAGTAGGTTACAAAAGAAGTAGAGTTTAATAAAAGTTTTTATCCTAATGATTAAAAAGATAGATAGAAAGAAAGAAAAAGATCCTCCCCGGAAATATTGGCATACATTTAATATGGCATACATTGAAGAGGATAGTAAAATATCCGAAAGAACACTGTTTTAATTTTAATCAAAATAAAGAAAAAACAATCGGAATGTTTTTATTTTTCGTTAAGTTAATTATAGTTGCAGAGAGTGTCGGTTGCAGGTGACAGAGTTGCAGAGTCCTTGCAGAGTAAGTTTTGTAATTGAAAACTATTTCCAATTTAATCGATCTTTTATAATATTTGATTGGACAGTGGTTCATTATAAATTAAAGTAAAAAAGCTTCAATTTGGAATAACTAAGATACTAGAAAAGCGGATATTTATTAGTGCTTAAGTATGAACAAGGAAAAGGACGTTATCGCAAACTGCACTGTCTACTAATAATTGCCCGGACACTTTAGCAATTTACAATTGGTGCCAGAAGGCGAAGACTAATATCGGGTATGTCCACCATTGGCTTTGATCACCTCCTACACCCTTTGAGGGAGGCTTTCCACCAATGTGCGACAGACATTGGTGGAAAGCTTGTCTCCATTCCTCCATAATAGCAGCACTGAGTTCAGCGACAGATCGGCACATAGTGCTTTGGACCTCAATCGTCGCTCCACACGTTCACACGCTCTTTCACAAAGTTCACACGCTTTTTGCACAAGGCCAGACGAACCGCCTTGTTCGTTGTTGTGATGTTTGGCTTGCGTGCAGCTGCTGTTCCGTGGAAACCCAGTAAATGGAGTTATTTTCATGCAGCATTAGTGCTCACCATGGTATTACTAAAGCTCTGGAACTCACCACGGATGGCCAGTGCTGATGTAGCTGGTTTTTGCATGCTGCCCGTTTTAGCACTTTCCTGTGCCTGCCAATCATTTTCGGCGGCTGCCTGTGTGTTTTCCTGCACTAATGATGCCAGAAAGATTCTATTCGTTGATCACATCGCCGACCGTTGATTTTGGATGCTCCAGTTGAGCGGCAATGACATCAATGCGAAAGTCCACGATGGCACCTCTCTTGAAATCAATGAGTTCACGTCGTGTTGCCATACCACCTATATTCAACTACTACGATGAAATTCTATTTCATACTATCTGTACACCGGTTTGTATGTCATTACCGAACCTGAAATGTTACATAGCTTCAAATTACAGGGTGTTCGGACAATTATTGATAGATAGTGTATATGCTTGTGTGTGTCTTCCAGGCGTTCATTGTGATTAATAATAAAGTTTTCGGTTTATTTTGCAAATTACGTAAATCTGGTGAACTGTCCAATGTCTTCATTGAACTACTGTGGCGACAGGAGAGACGTAATGTTTATTTCTCGCTGAATTTGACTAGTCGAAAGATCATCGGCAGAATCTACATAATAATGCCTGCAGATATTTTAATTGTTCATTTTATATATTTTATATATTTACTTATTTGTTTTTAATTCAGCAACTGATTTTCTTTGCCTATCGAAAAAAAAAATGATCACTTTGGCCTCGGCAAAACAATATTTTGTTCAGCATAACTTGGCCATTTAAATTGTATTTCCGTTTGAAACTTATCATTTTCAAAATTATTTTCGGAAACGTGAAAAGAGGGAAGAATTTAGTACCCATTCGGTATGCATGCATAAATACAAATGTTTCCCAATGCTTGACATAAATTTATTTTTTTAAATTGTATTGTTTCGGTGTTCAGCATCTCATCGAAATATAGTTAATATCAATTATTTGGTATCCGTGACAAAGAGAATTATTCTCTTACATATCTTTTAATCCAATAACAGAATCGAATTAATATGTAAAATAAGTCGTTCTCTTCAGAGGGGGAAACCCTATTGGAACCCAACTGCGTTTCCATGCAGAGATACTGTCCAATTATCAGACTGCCTTCACATTCAATGACAAACAGAAAGCCAGAAAGAAAAAAAAGAAAATTATTTCATGATAAACCACTTCATCTTCCGACATTGTCTGCCTCTTTTAGCAGACTGAATGGTAGTTAGAACAAACCGCAAATTGTGTTTTTTAATTTTCAAATACTGCAAGTAAAGCATCGGAGTCCCATTCTGTTCCTTATTTAAGATCTCATTCTTCTCCATTAGACGTTTACAAGTTTAATGAGATTTAGGAGAACGCACCTTACCACATTCCTAATGTGTAATTACCGAAACCATTACTTTATCTGAACTCATATTATTAACACCATTTCTGCAAGAGTGATATCACTCTCCAGGGCGTAAGTATCTTGATTGATGCATTCAAACATTCTGCTAAGAACTGCACGCAGCCGTTCTCGGTGCAGATGTCAGCTGTCCATGAATGGCTGCTTACTTATACCACTTCTGCATTCTAATTTCTACACTTATTTGAAGCTTTTGCCTTCAAGTAAGTGTAGAACATTTCCCCCCTAAAACTGTGAATTACAATCTTAGAAGGAAACAGTGGAATTCTGTTCATGTTACAATTATAGGCGCTTCTCCTGTTAACACCAAATTGACCTTGAAATATATGAAATTGGTCACAAAAAAAGTTATCGTCTTGAGTCTACGTGTCCCTCACTTAATTACCAAACGAAGACTTTTTTGCTATATAGTACTTTATAAAGATGAGAGGGCAGAAATCAGATCTCAGAATGTTGGATTACGAGGACCTGAAGTTCTAATGCCGATTTATTTAGTTAGATGAACCACTGTTTTTTCAAGATCTTGACTTGGAAAAACAGGATTTCGACACTATCTTTTGTTATTACTATTTATAAACACTTTTCATCTGAAACTGAGATACCAGTTATCATCGGAATGATTTAGTGGCGAGGATGTTCCTACCACACAACAGTCACACCCAACCGAGTGTGTGTGTGTGTGTGTGTGTGTGTGTGTGTGTGTGTGTGTGTGTGTGTGTGTGTGTGTGTGTGTGTGTGTGTGTGTGTGTGTGTGTGTGTGTGTGTGTGTGTGTGTGTCAATAGTTATAACAGACTATGGAGCTAGGATTAACCGCTTTTTCGTAACGAAAACGTGGTTTATAAATGCTAAGTTTTCGAGATAATCAGGACAAATAGGTAAACGAAGATGCAATGAGTTAGCATAAGATTTAATGCATGGTAATAAAATTCTTTCTAGAAAAATAAAGTATTTCATTATCATGCATAAAACTTTACTTGTTTGCTCACAGTCCAAAGTGGTTAATGTGTGCAGAATGTGAAATCAAAGTCCTTATAAGGACTAATACACTGGTACTCTTGCCAAGTAAAAGTTGCTGTGCAACGATAAGGTGCAGGAACAACATTCCAGATAGACGACAATGATTCGGACTTTTGCGCGTATGGAGTACAAAAGATAAAGCCCCACTTAATTGATAAAAAAGGATATTGTTCCGTAGCATCGCAGTCTCTGCTATTCCAGCCAGTGGACAGCTACGAATATGCACGAAATCAACATGAGTCGACGAATCGTTGCGAATCGCTTCCACCCTAAGCATTGTGGAACCATGGTATAGGACACGTTTTTCGGATAGGACACTTACTGTATGTTCTCCAGCATGACCACAGCGACTTCATGGTTATCGTTTGTGTACTGGACACTATGTATACTTGCCATGCTGTAAGTGTTCACAGAAGACTCTTGCATTTCGATAATGATTCATTTTTCCGGGAACATATGGAGGCATCCTGTATGGCCGAGACTAATTCACCAAATCGAATGCCTGTGGGATGTTCTGAAGTGTACTGTGATATGGATAGCCACTGTACCTGCTCCATTTAGGTTCTGCGAGATCTGCTGCAAACATCATAGCTTCAGATGTATACCGACGCCTAGAGGAATTAATGCCACATGGGAACAGGCTTACCCCTTGCTAAAGTTTAACAACCTGCACACGACTATTCTGTTCCTTTGCCAGAATTTTTCTTTGATATGTATTTTAACGAAATTAATGAGTATTAACAGGGGGTTAGCAGAGAGTCAGTCCGTCATTAATCTATGATATAACTCGAAGAATTAATGTGATTTTATAAGCGTAAAACTTGGGGCGTTTTCATTTTATTTTTTGTGCCAGTTGCTTTGATTTGGAATTTTACTGATAGCATTACATTATATTAGGGTGAGTATCCTTAAGTTCGAATGGAATAAGCAGATCAGTTCTGAATGTAATATTTTCACATTAATAAAGAGAAACACCCCCTCTTTCAATGCCGCGACAAAGGAGCACCTGGTGGATTCTACTTCAATTATTTATTCGAGTTGGTAGTTTTTTTTTTTTTTTTGAAGGACGTTATTTTGTTGAAATGACAAAAATAAGTGAGTAGATTGTGGATAATAAAAAATGCGTATCTTCTCCCTATGAAATGTGAATCTTTACACTGAAGTATGTTAAGCAGTTTATTTTACTAAGGTAGGCGTGTTGAATATTCTAGTCAAATTTTAGAAATGACATTATGCTCTCGATGGGGTATAGGCTCATAGTGTGATTGGATTTATGTATTTCACGAAACGAAGTGTCGGTTATTTGAAAAAAATAAGAAGAAATATGCCAGAAGCGTTAATGAGCTGTAAGGACTTGAATCTGAGAGTGAGTCTGGTGTTATGTATATGTTCTTATATGCTTCATTGTATTGCGATAGTTAATCAAACAATGCGCACTTTGCTTACTGTAGATATACGGGAGGGGGGGGGGGTAGGTGGTGGTATTTCTCATGATAAGAAAACTTTCCAGTTATGTTGTGTGTTAACACTGAATGTTAATACACAATTTGCCCTCTGTATGCTACTGACCAAGCGCTTCTATTCCTCCCCTCCTCCAGAAAATTTACAACAAAAATTGACTAATACTAAGGACAGTAAAATGTGTTGTATACAAAAGCAGGGAGGTAAAAGTTTTCATTGCTATTTCAAGATAATTATATTACTTATTATAATATTTTCTGAGGGGAAAGTTAGTGATATACGCGAAAATGAGCATACGTGTTCTTTGTGTTTATAAATATTCAGACTATAAAATTATACAAGTATAATGCGGATTTCGTTTGATGTATTTTTAATATTTAATTTTAATACCGAAGATAAAGATATGCTAAACGACTGGATATCGTACCGAACTCAGCTCCTACGAAAGAGCTGATTTCGGTAAGTTTATAACTATCTCATTTAACAAACCGAACTGAATATAGCAGCAAGTCACTATTGTAGTGGGTTAATGTATAACTTTCGAATTTATTACCGTTGTTTATTGAACTTTCAAAAATTGCTGAAGAATCGCTGTAAGTCCTGAATGTTTAGAACGAAGAAAATTCAATCCTTTCCTTAGATTTTAGCCAAATGCCACTTATTTTAACCGAGCTTGTTTCACTTTTATTCAGCCTTCCTTATTTGAATAGTATTACATTCACCATTCAGTTCACGCGTTTGTTTTGTGAAATCAAAACAGATCTGCTCGTATGAGGTTTTAGGAAATCATATCCTAATTCACGTTTGGTGAGATACATCTTGTGTCGATATACCCACACGGTAAAATATATATTCATATATATTTGGTGGTCGACAATTAGATTTGTCTCAGCCGACTATGGCAAATATAGAGTCGCATGACGGCAAGTTCAGGTGCTTAGTACTGCTCACCTCTGTTATTTAATATCCTGTCCATGTAAGTGCGAATACGCGAATTGTAGGGTGTTGCTTTTAAGCCTAAATTCAATACTCGTAAAATACTACTCAAATGTTATTTAAAATAACATAACTCGAAGAGATACGGAGTTCAGACACGAACGGGATATTTAAAACTATCCGCCCTCATTTTTATGTATCTCACGTTTCCAGCATAACATAATGAAGCCTGTCATCACATCAATCGAGTTCCCAGACATTTAATATAGCCAACATTAAAGAAAAACAATTTATAATATAACTTAATAGCTTCCATACAAATCCTCTGCAAATGTAATAAAAATTATGTAAGAACCTGTAATAATAGATCAAGAGAATTTGAAACAAATGTAGGAGTGAAGCAATGCTGTATCCTCAGCCCTCTTCTTTTCATTATAGTAATGGATGAAATTTTAAAGGCGTGCCAAACAAAAAAAAAGTTCCATCTAGGATACAGGAAACTGAAAGAAACCAGCATTTCACACATGGGTTTTGCGGATGATGTAATGATTCTAGCAAATATAGCTGAAGATTTTCAGTACACCGTTAACATTTGGTATGAAGAAACAAAGAAAATAAATACGACTATAAATAAATCTAAAACAATGATCATATCTAGA
Source organism: Typopeltis vanoorti (assembly GCF_054136105.1). Classification (NCBI taxonomy): domain Eukaryota; kingdom Metazoa; phylum Arthropoda; class Arachnida; order Uropygi; family Thelyphonidae; genus Typopeltis; species Typopeltis vanoorti. Next base: position 21,776,399 of record NC_143555.1, on the reverse strand, counting down.
AACTAATCAAAATAACTAATAAAAATAGAGAACCAACTGGAACAGTTCACTCCTTTAAATACTTGGAATCATATGTACAAAAGATGGTAGACTAGACACAGGAATTAACAGGACAACTGTGGGAACAAAGCTATTCTATGCAATGAAAACCCACCCCTAGATAAGAAAGAATTTATCCAGAATACCAAACTGGCAGTGTATCGTTCAGTGTTTGTACCAACATTAACATATTTGCGAGTCTTGGTGGTTAACAACAGGAAACACAAATAAACTATAAACAATTGAAGTGAAATATCTTAGGAAAGTGACGCAAAATATAATATTAGACCGAATAAGAAATCAAACCATAAGAGACAATCGTCAAGTTGCACTTCTGAACCAATTCATAACACAAGCCCAAATGAGGTGGTTTGAACATCTTATTCGAATGAAAGAAGGAAGAGTAGCAAAAACTGTGTGTGAAAGCCAGAAAATAGGAAAAAGAAGCAGAGGCAAGCCAGGAAAGGTTGGCAAAAGGAAATTAAAGAAAAATTAGAAAAGAAGAGAGAGTACCCTTGTCATCAATTAACTGGAAAGAAGAAAAAGAACAAGCCTTGGACAGGACATGGAAATCTCTTTGGCAAAATCTCGACTCTTAATAGCACAAGAGATCATAGACGAACGAAATAGTTGCTCTAGGGAAGAAGTTAGTTTCGTGAAATCTGATTCTATATTTATTTGTTATTTTTAGCTGTAAATGGCGCTACACGTGATCAAGACATTCGTGTCCTCAACACGATTAAACAGGTGTAGATGCGTGAGCGGAGAGCACCGTTGCAATTTAAGATACAAATAATTAAGAAATTTACTGTTGAGTTCCGCCTGCATAATTCGATTGATTTGAATTTAAACTTATAATACAAACATTTCGAACCATACGGTTGTAACGCGATTGTGCCTGCAATAAGACGCAGACCAAACATGGCAGATCTATTCGTTTAACAAGTATCAGTCAACACATGGTAAGAGAACAGACCTGCTATTCTCTTATGATAACACGGAGATAAAAATGTAGAAAAAATGAAAAAAATAAAATCGGATAATGAAAATGTAACAATTGTGCCTCTTTCCTTCTAAACATCTTTCTTACCCCTCGGGTCTATAGGTTTACCTTTCGTCAATATCACATAAAAATACATGTTTAACAAAATGTATAATTTTAGCGTGTTTTATACTATTGCTATTTGATTTTAAAATTACCGATCATTTGATTATTTACAGTCACGATGGCCAACTTTGAAGAGAGGAATAGCAGTATTCCTGCTCAAATAAGCTGCATATTTATTGCAATTGATAGTCTTTCTTTTTCTTTACAGAACTCGGTGGGAAGGTTTGGTGTATATTTGTACGTGGTAGTGGTAAGTAGCAGAAGCGTAGAACATTCTCTTTTATGCTATTTTATTCAGCCAGAATTATCATTCATTTCATTTATTTTGTAGGATGTGTCTCTTGAAAACAAAGCATTCAAGTTTAATCTTGGCTTGAGTACTGATCCTGGCTTGGAAATCTACTTTCACCATCTGCACATATGGAAGCATTTTTCAAAATTGCACGATAACGTATGGCGTTGGAAGAATTGGAAATGCAGTATCCAAGTAAACTGTAAACGTTTAACTCGAAGTTGAAGAAAGAAGGCAATGGAAAAATACATGTTCAGGACTACAAAGGTAGGTGAGCATTTCTAAAATTACACTATGCAAACAAACATAATTTATATAAATGTCATCAAAATACAAATATTACAAAAAATAACCCAAACACATAAAATTATCAAATTTCGAAAAATTTTCTAAAATTACTTATGAATTTAAGTGCTAATGAAGGCTTTGAAAATTTAAATAACAGTCGTTTTGAGTTGGGTAAAAGTCGTAAACCTAAAAAAATGATATTACTCCACTTTTTGTGAAGCCGTTACTGATATTGGCACTTAGAAAAAAAGTAATTTAAGCTGTTTTTACGATGTGACTTCATTTCTTTATGATAAGATTTCTATATTTTTATATAATCGTCATTATAAGCTATTCGGCATGCACACCATTGCAATTTCCAAGGCATTTTCGTTGAACCATTTCTCTGTTAACTTGAATGCGACTGAAAGAGAATATTTTAAACCTCACATTAACTCATTATACTGTAGGATTGTTCTATAATTGTAGTTATTTCATGAGCATTATTAAATGCATATCTGCGATTACTACTGATTCATCCGTTATGCTTACAGTATTTGTTCGCGCTACATTTTATGTAGATATCCGCGTTTATTCGTTATCCATTTTAAACATTTTGGACAGATTATCACGAGCGATTTAGAACCTATTCTCGTCGCTAGATTGCCTAAGTGAGATGGATGATAAGGGTAGCGTTAACATGGAATTTAATAGATTGCATCAATTCTGCAATGCTGTGCTCTGTGAATGGAAATTTAGTATGTACAAACATTATTAGACTTCACATAAGCGCGCTAGTTCCCACGCACAGTCGCAACCGATGAGAATAGGGCTTTAATTAAACAATTTGCCACGTACCCTTGTCATCAATCTTATAATCACTGTCGCTATACTTGTTTAATAACATTATTTAATCATTTGATTGTAGTGCACAATTCTATGTGAGAAAGTATATAGGGCATGTGTATCGTGAGCAAAAAATAAAATTCAGATGCATTAAACCGGAGTGATTTGTTCTGAAATAATATTAACTGCACTAAATATTGTCTCACCATCGCAGAGATTAACGGAGCTAATTTTTTTCTCACCCAAAATTTCTTAATCGGCTTGAGAACATCTTAGATTATTTCAAGATGCTTTTACTCGTTTGTATCTTTATACTCCCCCCCTCCCCCCCCGGCTCTCTCTCTCTCCAATCGAATCCTTGTGTTCGCAACTGCCTAAAAGTAATTACTGTGAAAATCTAGATGCAAGACTCGGAATACTCCCACTTCGTAGAGACGCACCGTAATTTTTTCGTGGGTGACAGCTGAACCACGGTGGTTAATTACACTTGTCCGCTCTTTTCACCCATCATGTGTGATATGTGATGTCTTGGGGATATTTTTCTGTCTCTCCTATCGGAAACGCGAAACAAAGTAACTAATGATAAATGGTCTTTCACTTCCGATGACTCACCGACATGAAGAAGAGTAATGAACTTGTTCTAATGAAAGATTAACGGGAGAGTTTTTTAAAGCATTACAAGGCTTTGCATCTGAGGATCCTTCATCGCTTAAAAGGATTCTTGGGATTGTGTGACGCAGTTCCCTTGCCTTGTTACACTGACTGCATTTAAGAGTTTTGGAGCAACAAAAATTTAGAAATTAAACCTGTAAGTGGTTTTCACTTACTTATGAAAATATTAGCATAATATAAGCTTAATGTCCTCTATTATAAAAATTCCACTCAGTTTGCTAACGTGAAAAAATATTATAAAAAAGGAAAAGTTTTTCAGTACCACTTGGTTTTGCAGCTATTTGGATATTCAATACCCATAAACAGGACCGTGTTATAAATAATGAATCATCGTGTTTGTATTTTATTTATTTTTGTAGAGCAGCAGAAGCATTGGGAACCAATTCATTTCATGACCAATTGTTTGTAACTTGACAGACGTGCGCAGGATGCGATTGTATTCGAATTCCAATATCACAAGTAATTTCCACGATATCCTTATTGCATAAACATGTACATATTATGAGGAGGGCTAGTAGAGATCCCTTTGAAACCAGGTGTATATGTTGGTATGTCTGCCTCGTTTCTATGATTTTAATTCAAAATTCTTTTTAAAATCTTTATAGGGACGTATCAGAAAAAAACATTAATGCTTCTGTCTAATTGGAGGTTCGCTGAATCTGTCCGTTTGATGTTTGTTTGTTTACTGAAGTAATGACACATTTTTCCACATAACTGATTTAATTTAGAAGCTTTCATTATATGTCTGTTAACTTTCTCACCTTTTGAGTTCACCTGCTTACAATCTCTTACGAAAATTAAATTTCCGATCACTTATAGGATGTTTTCATAAAATTAATTGATATTTCATTACGGCATTCAATTCAGGAAACATTTTTAAAAGTTTATTGACTTCTTGCTTCGCTGCTCCGCCGTTAATTATTGGCATGCGATTTGAATTTCGTATTATTTAGGTTCAAATAACTTCTAAAACTTATGCGACGTATCACATACCTTTTGTGGTTGTAACAGTTTAGACGTATTGCCAAGTCTGAAGTAAGAATGAGAAAACCTGTCCAAAAGGGCTATAGCATTTGTTCTTGGACGTCCTTACTTCTTTGCTAAACTGCATTAAATTGACAGTTTCTACTAAGTAGATCACGGGGATTTCTTACTAAAAAGAAATTCCACTTTTATACGCTTTTTCTGTTTAAATACTGTAATTTGGAAAATAGAAATTGAAACAGTGGGAGCTGCTGTTGCGAACTTAATTTTTATTTTATTGTGGCCACTTCGTATTAGACCCTTTTTAAAAATGATCAAGCCGACAGGAAAGTAAAATCAGTGTGAACTGTCTACATTTATATCAGAGTAATATTTTATAGGTGCCTTTTTCCAGGAACCATAGTATACTTTTTAATCTGAGACTTGCGATGTCAGGGCAGCGTATTTATTAAAATGGACTATCAGAGAGGATTTTCCTCATAGATATTTAAACAGTGAAAAACCTTAAAATAAATTCTCCTGGTGGTATTTATCAGTCAGTTTTGTTTTGAGCGAAAACGGATAATTTAATCTATCAGATGGAGTTCACGTGTAGTTCCGTTTATCCCCGAATCTTGAAGCGTCGTTAATAATTCCTTTCCTGTGACTCATTAGCCCGAACTTATCTCCAATATGGCACATGAATCGTGAGCAATAACTGTGATTAAAGAGAAAGAAAAAAACAAGCGGGGGGGCACAACATTGATCATGAAAAGCACTTTCAACTCAGTGTTGATCTTTGTGTTTGAAATAAAATATGAGCCAGTTACAAGATACAATCGGTTGGAACAGGTCGGAGCATGAGGTCGCTATTAAATGGCTTTGATCAATAACTCGTAATAAATAGTTTTTGTTAAAGTGGGTTTCGCAAATTAATTTCAAATAAAAATAGCAACCTAGTTAAAGCAACTTAAAATCTCAAGTAACTGAAAGTAATTTCATTCTGAGGTCTTAGATCGGCGGTCTACTTTTAATTCTCATACGTACACACATTTTCCCCTGACATTTGCTTTAGCCAACATCAATGCTGTGTTGTTTCTCTCTTTAAGTGAGCAACAATTAAACCATCAAACAGATAATTTTACTGAATTGTCTGTTCGATAGATGTAAATCGAAGTTCAAGCTCAGTCACACGGAACATGAAATATTATGAAATTTCCTTTCTGTTGTTGAATTATCCAATTAAATTGCAATAATAAATCATGTAACGAACTGGGCATTTTCATAAGTGAAAATCCCCAATTTGCATGTTTTTCCTCTTAGGAGAGGAAAAACATGCAAATAGTTTAATGATAATTTCATCTGTTAAAATGCTAATCTATCGACTCTTAAAACTCGCTTCGCATTTTATGAACGTGGGTCTGATGAAAGTAGATCTCATTGTTTTGGGCAAAAACCAGGAACCCCTTATACCCAGTTCTATATTGGTATTCTGGTATTCGACCAGAAAATCCGACCAGTGCACTTCTCCGGACAAAACAGCAAGGAAAGAATCAATTGGAATGCAAGTATCAAGAATGAGCATCGGTCTCGTGGACTGGCCAGTAGTGGAATTGATCTCTTGATGTAATATTGTGACTTTTAAAGTTAAAATCTTTTCTTAGCGTGAGATTTATCTGTGCATCCTGTGCTCTAAAGGGGTTATTATTAGGAAACTATTCTCGTTTTACAACGACACAGAAATGTGCTTTTCCACCCAACCATCAGGTGGCTAGAAATATGCGAAAAGAAGAAAATTTAAAGTAGTGAAAAATTAAAAATAAAATAAATCTTTGCAGAAATATTCTTTTATCAGAAATGTAGAAATCCAAAAATACCAGAAAAAGATGATTACTGAACTTAGCCGAGGATAGCTGTTCTAGCATAATTACTGGCCCAGTCTCTGAATTATGCAAGAAATGCTGAAAGTTATACCAAAAATGTCCAATACTAGAAAGAACGGCCTAGAAATGCTTCAATTTGACTTGAAGCTGTTGAATGAAAATATATAAAAATCCATCCGTCTTTTATTAAGTTTCAATATTGAAAATGAGAATCAGTAGGATAAAGGCAATACTTCAGACAGTTTTGTCAGAAGCCCATGCATCTGCTTTTTATTGGTACATTTTTGTTTTGCACTGCTGATTCTAATCAGAGACCAGGAAGAAAACTCAGGATCACATAAACTAAATATCAAAGCAATCTATTTAGTAAGCTATTCCATACAAATTGTCAATTTCACATTTTAAAATTGTGTTTTTTTTTTGAAAACTGTCATTTTCACCTGTTTTTTTCACTCTGATCGCTAATATTTTTTATTCTCTTGACAATAACCATATAGTCTATTTCAAAATGGAAGCGGTTCCAAATGATTAATCTTAAGGCCATTTTGTTTTATTTCTGCCGCTGGAAATTAATGCTCATACAACCTACGATATCTTTTTAATAAACAAGCATACGAATTAATTGAATGTATTAAAATATTTGGTATTTCTTTCTCCTTGTCATCAATCCCTGGGCCTATATTTTACTTGTAGCGCAAAATATTGATCCACAACTCTACTCTAAACTGAAGCTAACCCAAGGAGTAAAGACTTTGCGACTTGCGTTTATTTTATTCTCGTAATAATCAATCACCAAGCATTCCTTGAGGACATTGTCGAAATCACTTCCGGAGCACAGTAGGTTGTGCGCTTACATCCTATTAAACGCAGTACCCTTTAAGATTAGCCGTAGTTTAGTTCCATTTGTTCACAGAATCTCTCTAGAGTATAATAGCACTACAGGCAGTGCTTGTCTTCCTTTTAAGGCGACGTAATCTACAGATGTTTAGAAAGGAAAGAAATAAAGTACATTCAGAAAGCCAAAAGGATCTGCTCGGTTATTTTTGAAATTTCGAAACAACGACAATTTTGATGTATTGTCAGGTACGATTTTATTGACAACATAGGAAATTTCTGTCTTTCATACATATAATGCATTTAATAAATACTAAAACCGTTATCAAATTCATGTAATACCATATTTTAAGAAAAGAGTGCACTGAAGCCCTGTGTTTTCTCCCATGTTTATCCAATAATTGAAATACTTTAACAAAGTATTGTTTTGGATTGTTTTCAAATTTAAAAAAAAAATATTTTTTGATAAATTTTTTTTCATCTGTCATTGGATTTCACTTGATTTAAAGAGAATAGCTGAAATTTCTCTGAAAACATTATTCAGAAGTGAGGTGGATGAATTTGAAGGTCAAATTAACTCTAATGAAACACTATAAAATTCCATTTTTAATTGGGTTAATATGTATAACGTTGTTCATAGGATCGAACCTTGCAAGAAAGCTTTTAGAGAAAAGTTGAGGTAATAACACTCCCTCCCCCTAAATATTATAATAATATATTAATAAATAAAAGGTGTATTATTAAGTTTTAAATAATAACCTCTACAATTTTTTAAAATATTTTTAATTATTAGTCTTCATATAATTTACATTATCATTCTATTTGAGGCATTGTTTGACTAATTTACTACCTTGTGTTATCTCCTTTTACCAATGGAAACTCCCCTTAACAATATAAAATTCTATGACAATCATTAGCGCCCTTTGACTAGAATTACGCGATTAGTGCAAGTAGGATAATAGTACGTTTAGTTTGCTAACAAAGCGTTGTTACTGGTAAAGAAACAGCAATTAAAGGAATGGTTGCTATGGAATAGTAATTTCAGTGCCAACCTTAAATGGAAGAAAATGTACTAACATAGGAATACATTTCTTTCACATTATTTTTTCCACTTACTGGGAAATATTAAATTTCTTTTATATTTAAGTACTTATCTATAATGCGAATTTTTGATAAATAGTAATTGCTTCCTCAGCGAGCGAGTTTTAATAATCAAGAATGATTATAGAATTTGTACTGAGATTTAAATATTTAATACTTAGATATAGTCTAATTGTCTTATGAGCGCAGTGTACGAGTTGGCAGAAAATATACTTTAGACTTAGCTTTTGCAAAAGTAATCAAATAACTGCCTCCCCATCTGGAACGATTTCGTCTCAGTCATTGCTTCGGCCTGCGTTCGAATCCGTCTAGGACAGAAAGAACTTCTCAGGGCTTTTCAAATGAAGTTGAGCTAGTCGGGCTCAGTTGGAAGGGTTGCTCATTTTAACTTCGGTTTTTAACCGAAGAGAAAAACTGCATCTTCTCTTTTTGCTAAAAGAGAAGGCTTTATATATATATATATATATATATATATATATATATATATATATATATATATATATATATATATAAAGCCCAGATTGGCTCTAAAAGCCAATCTTGGCTTATCCCTTCCCATGGTCGCTCTGTTAGAACCGTCATTATTATTCAAATAAGAAATAACAGATAAATATCATACAAACCGAGATGAACAGAAGATTTAAAAGGACTCATAACATCACCAAAATGAAGACCAAAAATCTCACATATGAAATAAGATGCAGAAACTGCTGAATACAAACAGAAGCCTTTCATGGAGTTATTTCAAGTTTTCCGAGTAGGGTAACAGCTTATTATTACTGCATGTATAATTTTTTAAGTTATGGAAATAACTTTGCAGAAAATTGTAACGCAACACTCATCTCATCTATTTACATATTTAATTTGTCTCACAGTATATTGACTAGAGAAGTGCTTCTGAGTTCTTTGAGGTTTTGTTACAGAAGGTGAGGAATACAGGATGTTCAGTAAAAAATGGTCATCTAAAAACGTCATTTTAGCAAAATCCCTTTGGTCAACGTAAAACTGATTTTAATTTATTTATTGGTTATCTTATTAGTACCTGCAAAAGTGTCGAAAGCTGCCTGTGGGTCGCAAACTTCTCCAGTAAGTTCTGTGATTTGATTCTTTTTATAGTCATTACATTTACCATTCCCCCCCCCACACACACACACTTAAGTGAAATTTCTAGCAAAAGAAACGATGATGCTTAATTATATTTAAGTAAAAATATTAAATTGCTTGAGTTAAAAAAACGTCAAAAGAATTAAATATATTTGTGCAGATTTTGTAATCGTCTCAATCATCAAAAGCAAATGTTGAGTGCGCAACAGAAGAAAATAGGAATGGTACGCTTTCTATTGCAGACATAGTGATGGTGAGTGCTCGGAAAACCAAAAAATAACACCAGTTAAAGATTGGAAAGGGACAGAAATCTCTTCGAACTATAAAATAGAAAATGTAAGCAACCCCCCCCCCCGTTAATTTAAAAATTACACGGTTATATTTTGAATGAAAAATTAAAATAAAATAACCTTATACGATAAGCACCTTATATACGATACGATAAGAGCAAGTACAAAAGTAAAAATAAAACGAAAATAAGAAAAATAAAATAAAAGTACCTCTATGAGTGTACATCACAGGATAATGTTGAAGTCGTTAGAATTTCGTGATGCCCTACAATTGGCATCCCGGATGTGAAAATCTATGGTTTATCCTATGGAAATCCAAAGGTTGTAATTAGAAGGCAAAGTTATTTGTTGGTTTCTTACTAAACCTGTTTTAAAAAATTACTACACTTTAGGTAAGAAAATAGAATCTCAATCAGTTATTAGTTGAACATATGTTGATCACTCTTCAGCATAAATATGAAACGCGTTATTTGTTTTGCTTTTCATGAAAAAACCCTTTCTTCCAAGCTTAGCGCTAAAACAATTCCAGAATTTTAATTGTTTTGCTGCTCTTTGTTGTTGAACTATTAGTAGTGTTCATTCTCGATACCGAACTGCATTATTGATAAACTTTTTAGTCGTATCTTTGTGGAGGAAAAATTACATTGTTCCTTTCATTTTAAACCAATTATATTAATTCCTCGGAATAGAAGTATGGACTGGTGAAGAAGCAGTCTTTAGATAATTTCTGTCGACTTCGGCAGGTTTATAAATTATCCTCAAATTCGAGGTAACGCTAATATAGTTAAATAAAAAATAGTATTTAGTTGAATGATATTTTAACGTTATGGGCAATTTGAATTATTTCAATTATTCCTTTAAAAAATAAAATACACTCGGGTCTCTTTTTATGTGGATTTGAAGTTATGCGGTGCATAACTTCAAAACTTATGTACCATTGTACATAATGAAGAGCGTACGTATTGCAGCACATTCTTGTGTAACGAGAGTAACTTGTAAGCAGTGAGTTTCCGTGAAGTCTGATTTTGTATGCGAGTAAGTGTTTGTCATTTCATCACCGTAAGTCTAAATTTTGCTAATTTTTATTTTAAAGATTTAATTTGGCTCAATATAGAAAAAAAGGCATCAAAGAAAAACAATTTCTTTGGACATGAAAATTGCAATTTTAGATCGCTTAGCAAAAGGAGAGGGATCTACGGCGATTGGTAAACATTTTAATTTAGGCAAATCTACTATAAGAGCAATTAAGAAGAATGAAGTTGCAATAAGAAAATCTGTAATTTCTGGCAGAAAACTTAGTGCCAAATTATCATCGTACTCAAGAGATGCTTTATTAGAAAAAAAGGAACGAGTGTCGTAATTTGGATTGAGGAATTAACTCGAAGAATTCCTATAAGTGGTTATTTAATTAAACAAAAAATCTCTTTGGTTTTAGGAACAGATGAAGCAATTGGAGCCGTCTATTTCTGCTTACCAGGCTGATAAAGAATTTTCGGCTAGAAAGGGATGGTTAACCGGGTTTTTAAAAAGGTTTTCTTCATCGCAAAGTTTAATCACTGATTACATTGTCAGAAGAAAAAAAATCAGCACAGAACTAGGGTGAAGCTAATTCTGTTTGTGAAGAACTATTGCCCTTACCATACAGATCTGATGCGCTGACTATCTCTTCTGGTGTTGAAAGTAATTTTTCGCACCAGTTCGCAAACGTTGCCGAATATTGTCTAATAGCGACGATAATTATGATGTCAAAATATAAAAAAAATTGTTACGTTTCAATAAAAATTAAATGAATACAGTTTTAAAATAAACTTAGGCATTCTTATTTTCCTGAATTTTTATAAAATTTTTTATGCGATTTTAGGTTTATTTTAATTCATTGCTTCGGTTTTATGCGGTTTTAGAAAAGTATGGAACGTATCCCTAATTTTTTTCAACGTAAGTTAGGTCTTTTTTGTGCGATTTTTTATATGCAGTTTTCTCTGGAACGTATCTACCGGGATAAAAAGAGACCCGATTGTAACGGTAACAAGGTAACATACAAGGCAAATTAGACTGCAATGTTGTTTCGTAATTCACAACTTTAGTTTCAGGAAAGCGTTTATTAGAGTACGCACAGTCCCATGAATCTTTCTCTGGTCACAGGATTTCTTACCACCATTGACATATCGTTACTATTTCTTGCGTCTCTTCAGGGAGATAAAAGGCTCTCTATCTAAGCCTTCCTCACTGACAACCTTGGTTCATCTTGCAAATAGACGTGGTTGATGGAATAAATAATGTTAGTTATATACTGCAATTAAAAAAAATTGAGAGAATTTTTAATTCTTGATTTAATTCCTTGATAAAAGGGATGGGAATAAAGTTTTAAAACAGCTGAATTGTCATGTTGAACAAATAGAAAAATTCACCAGTAAAAAAATCTTATTTACAAGTTTGCTTAAAATTTTGCTTAAAGTTTGCTTAATCATAACATGCACAAATTCCAAGTTAGCAACTTTTTTTTCTTTTTTCTGCTTCATCTGTCGATACCCTATTAAGTTATGCAATTAGCATAAAATATTTTTCGTTTAAGCATAAACTGTTTTTTCAGAAATTCTCATTTGTCGTTATGATTTAGCTTGATGCATCATTATTTTTAAATTTATTCTTAAATTCTTGTCTATGGAGGGAAAAAAATCCCATTATTTTTCTAAATAAACATGAGGCTTTCTCGATCAAATTTTTATATAACATTAGTTTTATTTACTTCACTTTTTTACTTTCTGTAGCTTGTCAGTTCTTTCAAAAGATGTTCTTGGAGGGGAGATTGATTGCCGATTTTCTTTTTCAAAATTCTTTAGTTTCTTCACACAGTATACTTAAATACTAGCTGTTATTAATTATTTTGAGTTACTTTTGGATTACGACCGTATATGGTGAAGAACTTACACATTGCTGATTTTCTATTGGTTTTCGGTTTATGCATGTTTACGCTACTGGCATGCAAAATACTTCCCAGGCACCTGGCCTAAATGGATGGATGAAACAATCTTCAATGTTTTCGTTATGAATTGGATTTACCAAGTTTTTTGTCTTCGGAAAAGCAAAAAAAAAAACTGTTCTGCTCACTGCAGGTATATAATGTTCAAGTACGGATCGCTTGTGTTGTCGGTAATTAATCTGAATTATGAGTTGAGTGCTAATTAATTCGTGTTCTTACAATTGCTCAGAAACCTTTGTCTCATGAAGTGTGATTCTAGTGCATAAAAGGGATTATTCAAAGGTGAAATATAACAATAAACAGAAACTGTGACTTAATACAACTTCAAAGTTATCGCGTTGGCCAGACTTTAAGGATGGAGTAATATTCATCGATTCATCAACAAACTCGTTTGTCCATAGCGGTATCTGTTTGAGAGAAAAAAAAAACACATATTCTAATTACTGATAGAAATTAAAATAAAAAATTCATTTAATTTCCACTTAAAATTAAAGGATTGATCAAAATCGAACATATTTTATAAGTGCGCTGTTTTATTCTCAAATCATAATCAGTATCGTAATCAACGATGTATCAAAATGTCAGCACGAATAAAGGTAATCGGCCAAGATAAAAGAAAACTCGGTGTATATTTGACCTTTGCGCTACCCATGTTGCTAGCACAGTGTAGCATTTCATTCATTTGTTAGCCGCAATGGTGGATAAAATAAAAATAAGCATTTCCTTCATTCGATTCAGGGAAGTTTGCTTCATATGCAATTATGATACAAAAAACCAATGTAACATAACACGGAAAGGCAGTGGCATCATCGATTTAGGATCGACTTTCATTTCCGAAACAAATTACTCGTAATATAAACTTTCTCCAAGAATACAAAATAACAAAAATCACCATTCGTAGTTTAAAGCAGCGAAGATAAAATTTCCATTCAATCATCTAAATTGGAAGTCGAAATGAACTGTTTTTATTTTTCTGTTTTTTTCTGTTTCTCAGTAAACATGATAATGGAATTATCATGTTTACTGAAGATATCTATATTTATTTATTTAAAGATTGATGTTTCATTCGATCTTTAAATGTTAGAATTGAAAGCATGTTATTTTTGCTTTCGTTTTATCTGTTGATAGCTGCATTTTTTATTAGCAACGCTTGTTACAAAAAAACATTTTTTTTACTTGGAATATGTTATCTTAACTTCTAAAGAAAATTGATCATAATGCCAGTGAATCATTTGTTAAAAAACAGTTTTATTGTTAGCGATAAACCATTCACATTTGGCGTTTCCTTGCTAGTGGTTGATTGCTGCTAGTTTAACGTTACGATGTTAAACAGGCAGTTTAACATCGTAACAATAACGATCCCTGAAAATGTATTTTATGACATGGTGATGAGGAACTTTTATCTGTGCGCAGAGGGAAACAATGTGTAGCGGTAGCTGTTTTATTACGCCAGATTTATGGCTAATGCTTTGTTGCATTATTTTCGAAGTGCTTTGAATGGCTCTTCATTCTTTCCAATGTAGCTTATCACGCAAATGTACAGCCTCAAATCACCACTTTAACTAACAGACTCCAAACATTTATTTTCGCATGACTAAAACCATGCCATTCCGTCTATGTTGTGGCGATTTTCCATTAGCCAACCAATTACACATTTCCAAAGCCGTTTTCTAACCTTATTTCGGAATGACTGTCGTGTGGGTGGTTCAATAAATACAACGTTGTAGCAGTGTTGAGTTTGGCTTGTGCGATGTTATCTAGACGCTAGGGGGGGGGGGGTAATTCAGTAATTAGTTTAATAGGGTAGAGTTAAGAAAGAATCCCGCCAAGCCAAAGGTTCTAATATTGTGTTCACTGTATTAGGAGGAAGCAACCGTCCTGCTAACCACGATGCCCTTCATATTCACTGTTAATATGTAACGAATGATTCAGCGAATATACGCTTGTAGAGCGTGCTTTGTGTTTAATTTAATTCCTCTTAGGCATTTTGTGTAATCTTTTAAGATTCTTAAACTACCCAATGGCTAGTTGACAAACTGTATTTTCCCGATGTTTATTAGTTTATGTCGTGAGCAGTTCATATTGCGGCGAAAAGCTACCTACCTAGCGTAGGTAGGTAGCTTTTCTAGCACTACTGTATTACGTGACGAGTAATTCCGTCTTGAGTATTTTTAAGTGTTCTAGGCATAATAATATAAAATCATTTCTTTTCTTTTTTTTTGTGCAGAAATTATTTATAGTAGTTTTGTTATACGTCAATCGGCATACTATTATGGTTTTCTTGTTAGCTATTTATTCTGTTGTTAAATATTTTCCCCTATCAAACGATCTGATCCGAAAGCAGGGATCGATTATTATTCGAGTTTGAGGATAACAATAATATTAACAACGGCAATGCTTTTATTTGTTATCAGAACCTTTCTGTGAATGAGTTTCCAAGGGCGACTAAGTTTAGTAGAATAATTTGCTAAAGACTACATTTATTTTGTGTACTACACAACGGATTAACCAGCATTTCATTAATTCGCCCAACCACACCAAAATGGGTTTCAAGGGAATGTAACCTATCTCGTTAACTCCTTTATTACAAACTTACTTTTTATCTTTCCACTTGCTATTTAAATTCGAAAGATTAGATGGCCATCTACCCCAACTTCGGCGTTATCAGAAACTCTCTGTAAACTCAACAGTGATTCAAAAGTTTCTAATGTTTTGCTCTGTTGGTAACAAAGAACACGCTAGTTCGAGTAAGCATATCCATTTTGAAACCAGTGATGGAAATACCATTGGCTAGGGCTTAAAATTAATGTCTGAGAAAGAAACTACTAGGGATATTTGTGGTAAAGTCCCCTCACCAGCTTAAATTATTAAGACTGAGCCTTTGCAATATGAAAGCTCTTAAAGCGTAAAAGTATATATATTTTTTGTAAAAAGGCTTTATGTTAAGATCTGATGATTGAATAAAAAAGCGAGTTTCATTTAATTAAAGCTTCTGGAGCAATTATATAGAATTCTTCTGTTCGAAAAACGTATGAACATTTGTTGAATGCAAAGGAAGGATACACAGTAAACAGTGCATTCTTCATAGTACGCAGCTTTACTTCATTTACATATTAAACGTACATATAGCTACTTTACCTATTCATTCCGTGCCACTTAAGCGATAGATTCATCTTCTCCATTTACCATGAACTTTTGCAATTTCTTCATATCTCCAGATATCCCATCCAACATTATTTTTCTGATCTGTGCCAAATTCGTTTAGGTCCTCTCCATTTCCTTCCTTTGTCAGGATCTATGCGAACACTGACCTTTCCATTCTCAGCATATGGCCATTTCACTTCCATAACTACTAGCATTATACTAGTGATATATGGAAGTCACTTTTATAACTGGTTGTTTATAAAATGTACCAAAATGTTTTAAATATTTTACTCAAATAAGGCATTAGAAAAAAGGTTACGTTTGGCTCCTGTTTCTCTGATTTTCCATCTCTCTGACCCAAACAATATTTCTTTGGCACAGATACGCAAGTGTTTCAATTTCATTATAATATTTGTATAACTTTCAAATGTTTTCAATCTAGTGAAATCATTTACTCGCTTCCATCAAAATTTCGGCCAATCTGAAAAGCATTTTAATGGTTGCTATACAATAATGTGTCTTTATTTTCTTTATACATTTTTCGTTTATTATCCCCTTAAATGTATTAGGAATGTCTTATACTGTCAAAGGCTTTTGAAAATTGTATAAAATTTAGGCATGAGAAGAGGAGGCTATACCTTCCGTACTTCCTTAAGTGATATTCTTTAAAATAAAAATGTGATGTATATTATTTTAATTTCTTGTAAAATCAACCTTCTCATCCATAATTTTTTTCTATTCGACTTTTCATCCTTTTATCAAATTTTTACAAAGTTCTTGTACAATTAACTAATTTCCCTCCACCTTTTTTTATAAGTGATTTATTTGTAGATCATTTATCATTGCTTGTTTCCTGTTTTTTTTTCTTCTTACCCAGAACATTAGTAGTATAAATGCTACTAGTGATATATCAGCAGTAATTTATTTAGCTGTATTAATAATTTATACTGTTACATTTTCATTGTCACAGTCTTTCCATTTGGTCTAACCGAAATGGAGTATTTAGTTTTCATTATTTCCCAGATAGCTTCATAACAAGCGAAATATTTACATTACTAATAGTTATACTTATTTAAATTACTGCGTTTAAAATGTCAATTATTTTTATAAGGTAATAAGAACTAAATTATCACTATTAAACCTTTAATGGTGTGTGTGTGTGTGTATGTCTTTCGAACGCGGAAGAAATGCTCAGATGGTGAATTTAAGAAAAATACCTTTGCTGAACAAAGCAACTTAGATTATACTCTCGGCAACTGGGTGTGATCTTGGGCCCAGTTGTAAATTTTTGGATGTCCCTTTGTTAATAAACCAGACTAAAACAGGGAAAACCAAAGTGAAGCTCTAAAGCGAAAATATGCACAAGCAGATCGATTTTTGTCGAAACCCGTGGTATCAGTGATAGTCACTCTTTGCTAGCTTGCTGTTGATGCATCCCCCCCCCCTGATTTAATTGGTGCGGGATTCTAATTCTGGAATGAACGTTCACTCTGAGTGAACTGTTTATCTTCAAAAATTAGCAAGAACACAAAAGACCTTCAGCAGTTTTTTTCTTTCCTCTTTGTATGTCCTTAATTTACATTAAATAGTACAGAGCAGCAAATGTGAGATAATTTGCAGTGTTCTTCTAGTTGCCACTCCAAATATTTTTCTAACTCATTGTAAAAGGCTATCCGATATCATGGGAGAATAAATAATCCTATTAATTCGTGCCTGAGATCCAACTTGGAAACGGGTTGAAGAAACTGTTAGAAAAAAAGCTGTAGTTGGTGACTAGTTTCGAAAATATAAGTCCTCCTTCCGATTTAGTACTATCAATACAAATAACCCTTTCACTGGGTTTTACACAGACATTAATAGAATAAATAATGTTTTACCATTTAGACAAGACATTCGATATTTTGAGGGATTCATAGTACTGCATGTGTTATGGATAAGGGAAATACTCACAGAAAGATTGAAATTCAACAAAAGATTGTTGTTGTTGTTTTTTTTTTTGAAAAGTTAGATTTGTTTTTATTTCTTAATTTGCAGCTCTCTCTGACCTTTAGTCATCATTAATATTTAACTTAAATTCCTTTATTGTACTTCCACAAGATACACTAATCGATTAACACCTAATGTTTAAGACGGCTGGAAAATAAAGTCATTCCCCAAGAGCGTAATTCCATTAGTTTTCTTACCCTAATTTATTTCACTTTTCAGAATTTGGACTGCTGCGTTTAATTAGTTGCTTTGCCCACAGTTCGTTGAATACAATAATTGTTTGGCTCAGTTGATAAGTCTGCTCGGAATGGATAGTTTTCAGTCTTTGTCCGAGATCGATGTTTTAATAGTTCAATAATAACCATGGAACAGAAGTTTTATTCCACTTAAGAACGATTGTTTGTATTCGTGGAAAAATTAATTTACATAGCAAATTATACAGTATGATCTCATTCTCTCTCTCTCTCATTGTTTCGATGTTTAAACATCAGCAGTAATTCTGTACTTGAAGAGAGCTGATTCGAGTTTAATTTGCGACCTGATAGAATGCTTTTATGAGTAGTCACAATCTGCTTTGTTGATTACAGATACTCCTGCGGGAGAGTTATAGCGTGTGTTTGTTTTTCCAAATTATTGAATGGATGTAAACCGTAAACATAAACGGGACTGCAAGCGGCGTTTAAGTTCGGTACAGCGTAGAGAACCAACAACTCTGAACAAAGACAACACGAATAGATGCAGGTATAGTGAGAATAATAAACCAAACAGGAAATGTTCCATATTCAAATAGAAAAGCATTCTTTTATTGTGTTGGTCTATATCAATTCCAATGGCACATTGTCCTGTACCTTTCAGTTAAATAAGATAAATCGATAAACATTATTCGTATTTTAATTCCTATGCTTGTAAATTATTTCATCCGCCATCCTTCCAAAGCATAGAATAAGACCTGCGGCATATTCATCCACAGAACATGATCCACTTGCAATGGATTTGCTGAAAAAATTATTGCATTATTTGTAATCGCTTATGGTATTGAGCAGAGGGAATTTAATTGCTTCGGCGTGGATGAATTTTGCTGTCATCCTGAAGATATCATTCCTTCACGAATAATTGATATCTTCAGGAATGATTTAATCTTCAGGAAGGAATGATTTAAGAGAAGGAATATATCTTGAAGTTTTTAAGTCATCAGAAATATGTGGGCTAGCATTTACCAGATAAATACCTGTATGTTAGGTTTATATGAAATGAATTTAAAAAATTCCTAAAGCGGTGATCCAAGTGCCAGCATTTAATTCGCTAATACATTCCGAAGACCTCCAAGAACAGCACTTACATCAGAAAAGTCATCAGGAAAACAGTGAGTGAATAATTATCTTAAAGCTCGACGCTGCTCTGGGACGAAATGATCCTCTGCTAGAAAAACGTTTCTCAGCATTAAGAGTTGAATGACCTCATAAGTAAGAAGAAAGCTGAAAATGTCAGATGTATTTTTTTATTTCGCAGTGGGTTAATTTTACTAGAAAATACTGCGTGCTTTCAGTTTATTGCAAACACTTTTAATGAGGTACTGTTCAAAGGCTAATATTGGGTAGACAAAGAGGGGCGCTCTTATGTCAAAACCATATCTGGTAGTTCGTATACCTTAGAGTTCATTAGTATAGAATGGATAAGAAAAAAGTTGAAAAGGAAGACGTAATTTGTGTAAACATTAGATTTGCCTAAGAGCCGTTTTTAATTTTTTATAAATTAGACTGCTTCAAATTATTGCAAAAGTAGAACATTATAACGCCCAGTTTTGTGTAATTGCTGCCTTGTTAAGATGATATCTGGGATAACTTTCTAGTTTCACCTTCCACATGCTCATCACGCCAAATGCACCAAATCTACATTTGGGGAAATGTGGATTTGGTGCATTTGAATCAGCATTTGGTGAAATGTGGATTAAAACAACTTAATGATTGACAATACTTCATTCCATTTCTATTGTGATCTCTTCAAATGTTTTTTTGAAATTTGTGACTTTTGTAATATACATATGTTATATTATTTGTAGACTGATCTCTTCTGTTTCGTCTTTCCTACGTGCTCCTTTCACTCCATTCTTTCCTATATTACTTTTCTCCATCTCTTGACAAAAATGAATTACGAACTTGAATTACTGAAAGAAAGGACAAGAGTCTGAGTAGGATGAAGAGCCTTTGCTCACAGGATCACCGAGAGTCGAAAACGACTGGAAGGCAAAGTGATTCTTCTGTAGTATGTTTGGATACTTAATTCTCATTTTTTTCATATTTTGTCATTGTTGTGAGTACACTCATAAGACCGATTTATAATTTCGCATTTTACATGATAAAGCTATACTACTTTTATAAATTAGGTTAATGACTGCAAATTAGAGTGCACGATTACTAAACTCAGTGCGCAATAAAATTGTGGGTAACTAGGATAAACAAGTGATTAAAGAGGTAGAAATGGAAGTTATATTTCCATCCGAGCTGTTAAATCAACAGATTCCATATTCGATATCCCAGTACTATTATGAGTTAGACATGCTATACTTCTCTCTTTGTAAGTATTCTTCTAGTTTGCTAAAATAAGCATTTTAACTTATTTAAATGTAAATGCGATCCACCAAATACTCTATCATTTATAATCAAGATAATGTATGTGATTTTTTTTCTGTGATATAAGCAGTTGGTATAGACAGCGTATATTTTTGTAGAGCAACAGTGTCGATCACCCATCCTTATTTTATGAGGTCAAGAGTAGAATAATCGTTCATTGCTACGCTATATTATCAGCATGCCGGAATTCAGTCTAGGTTCATTTTCCGACTACACGTAAAATTAAGTATAGCACTCGGCATGTTATATAATAACCCTAATGCTCCAAATCTATAATGGTTTTATTGTTGCATTCGTTACATTATACCAAGAATAAACAGAAATGTACTTAGTGTTAATTAAAGTAACGACCATCAAAATAAAAAGTAATTTAACGATGCAGTTTCTTGCACTGCACAATCATATTCGTCCTGAATGGCAATATGAAATATGATCCTTTGTGCTAAATAACAGTACTGCAAGGATATTATATATATATCACTGCACAGCATAAACTCATGTTAGGAATGAAAAAAAAACTACATAATAAACTCAGGGGGGAAAACGACAGAATGTTAGATTACCCATTGGATCGTCATGAAGAAAATAAAGTTTAAAGATTACAACACTGTATTTGCTATTGTTGACTCTTCCTTTTTTTGTTAAATTTATCAGGGAAAATGAAAGAAAAATGGCTGAACACAAATCGAGCAATAATGGGAAAAACTTTCTCGCTGTATTTAAGCTAAAATCCTGTGATAGCACCAACTTTTTATAATTGCATAACTCCTGGAAATTGGAGCATTGGTGCGCTTACACAATTTGACTACAATGGACTTTAACAAATACTCTGAATCTTTCAAATTAGACTCCGTCATTAATTCTCTTCTTGAGATAAATCGTTCAGTTAATATGTACAGCGGAGGAAATAGATGTGATTCCACTTCACTATCAGTTTCTTTCGTAATTTTGAGCTTTTATGTACTAAATGGAATCCAAACCTTACTCCATTCTTCTGAAGAAAGTCGCATGCGCATTTCGAGTCTTATTATGTACGAATAGCCAATTTTATACACCCATGAAAATAATCCTCACATTAACTGAAAGACGCTTCCTGTAGTGTTGATAAAGCATAGGAAGACAATCCCAATAAACTACTCATTAATCTGATTAGGAGCCATTAATGACAACAAGCAACTGTATCATAAGTAATAATTCTTTTTCAAAATCACTCGAGCAATGCGACATATAAAGCCATTTGCGAAGGAATATAAACCCATACATAACAGCCCACATTAATTTAGTTCGACTGAGTTAAGTTTCTTGTACATCAGAGACGTACAAGGAAACAAAAAAAATACGACGCTTACAGGTCATAGAGGATTTAGAAGCAGGGTGAAAATACCATTTTTTGCTTGCATTCTGAATTTTGAAAACGCCGACTTTTATTTTTTTAATTAATGCCTCGTATTCGAAAGCTACATCAAGTTCATTCGTTTAATTACTGATCTGTAACTTTTAGTCGGGAATCAGAATTACAGGTTTCTGAATTAAATCCGGGAGATTCCCATAATAAGAGTGTCCAGTAAGTTTTATTCAACTTAAATTCGGTAAATGTTTGTTATTTAATAATGAAATTATTTCTCTTAGCTCGAAACGTTTTCATTAAATATCGAGAATCCAAAAAAATAAAAATCACTTTATCGGGTGAAATCAACAATTCCTGAACTGCGTTTTAGTAGTTATTGAACGTTTTCTCGTAATTTTAATCATTTGTTTTCAGTGTGGGCTCGTGGCTTGAAATCGTGGGGTTGCTGCAACTTTCGAAATATACATACACCCAGTAAGTACAGTGTATAGGTGTTTGGATAAAATATCAAAATTATGGTAAAAATTTAAAAAAAAAGTAAACAAGAAAACATATTGTTTATTATCGATAAAATTATACAGCTTACTATAATTCAAAATTAATTAAAAATAAAATATATTCTTCTTGTTTTGTTTCATGAAAAATTATTGTTATGATAGGTTTCACGGTATAAAAAGAACACAGATGGTTAAGAAAATAACTATTTATTAACTTAAAAGCTAATATTTCGCTGGTATTATATCCAGCATCTTCAGAGCACACAACACAAAGTTTGTTACAAAGGCAAGACAACCACAATCCGGTGTAACAGTGGGGACAGTATAAGTGATTGCAGGGTGCAACACAAGACTAAAGTCCTAATATGGCGCCATCTAGGTTAAAAAAAAAAAAAAAATCAAAGTTTTGAAATACTAGTCCAAATGATAAAAAATAAAAGTAATAAATATTAATTTGGTCTTAGGATGACTGTCTCCCCAATCTTTGGTAGATTTATACAGCCATATTTGTTAAGGTTTGGGGTATGTTTTAAGGCTTCTGTTGATTCCAGGAACAACCTCTCTGACTTGTAGAAGCTTCTGTGCATTACTTTTGTTTCTTTCCAATTGATCCTGTGTGCAGGGGTATCCAGAGCATGGTCTGCCAGACCCGACTTACCATAGCGAAAGTGTCGGATATATTTTTTGTGTTCACTGAGGCGGATGTCCACATTTCTTCCTGTCTGTCCGTAGTAGGCTTGATGGCAAGAACAGGGCACTTCATAGACACCAGGATGTGATAAAAGAGTGCATTTGTCCTTAGGTGAACGGATGAGAGTTGCTAATTTTTTATAAGGTTTAAATACTGTGCGTAATTGGTGTTTGTTAAGCACCCTAGATATCTTTTCACATGTGCCTTTAATGTATGGGATGGTGATTGTTTTGTTGTAGTCTTCTGTGGTAGATAGAGGGGATTTATGGGTAGCATTTAGTATGTTATCTATTTTACGGGGATTATAACCATTGTTTAAGAAGGTTTGACGTAGGTGAGAAAGTTCAGCAGTGAGAGCAATGTCATTGGAACAATGGTTAGTGTTCTTAAGATATCATATTGTTGAGAAGGGTGATGGTGTGATTGTTTGTGTAAGTATCTCCCTGTATGTGTGGGTTTTGTGTAAACAGAAAATGATAAGCAACCTTCTGGAAGACGTGTGATCAGTGTGTCCAAGAAAGGCAGGCGGTCATTGGCTTCTAGTTCCATTGTAAAGTGGATTTTAGGAAGCTGGGCCATGTGGCCAAATGGCAAACACATCGTCAACATAGCGTAGCCAGAGGCTAGGTTTGAGAGTGGCTGTGCTGATAGCTAATTTTTCCAGATGTTCTATGTAGAAGTTGGCTAAGGGGGGAGAAAGAGGTGAACCCATAGCTGTCCCATCTAACTGTTTGTATATTTTCCCTTTCCATGTAAAATATACACAGTAATTTCCATGTAAAATATACACAGTAAATTCACAGTACAGGCAGGTTATTTTACATGGAAAGGGAAAATATACAAACAGTTAGATGGGACAGCTATGGGTTCACCTCTTTCTCCCCCCTTAGCCAACTTCTACATAGAACATCTGGAAAAATTAGCTATCAACACAGCCACTCTCAAACCTAGCCTCTGGCTACGCTATGTTGACGATGTGTTTGCCATTTGGCTACATGGCCCAGACACATTGAACACATTTTTAATGCATCTAAATAGCTCGCATCTCAATATGACATGCATATGCTTGCGCGCGTAGCAATATGCCACTGTGGTAAACACAGTGCTGCTAGCGTCCTTCGCCCTCGTAAGTGCTACAAGATGGATTTTTATTATTTTTTTATACAGAATAAAAGAATTGTATAGGATTGTTGATGATAAAATTAAATATTAAGGAAATATAAATAAATTAATAAATATATTTATATATCGAAAAAAATTTGGGCTGCTGCAGTTCCGCAGTGCCTATGCACGAGCCGTCCCTGTTTGTTTTATTCGGTCTTTGTCTTGCTTTCTGAAAAAGCTGTCCAGTTCCGACAACGTGCATCATTAAGGAAATTGGAAATCAGCAAATTGGAAACCGATCTTGTGAACTTTACATCAACGATTGTTTTCGACGAACGACCTTCTCACAATTGGTTTACGCGAAACTAATATGAGGTCTCGTCCATTCATTGTTCTGTTTATATTTGCAATTATATAGATAAACACGTGTGACCTCTTAAATGGTGTCATTCCGTATTACTCCCACGGCAGTGAAACGTCAGTCTAGCTTTTCCTCCATCCCCCGAAAAGTTTGTCGATGTTCCATTTAAATAAGTTAGTTTATAACTTGTAGAGCGTGGGTTCTGTTCAATATGTGGAGATGTAATAATTTTTGAAAAGTTTAAATACGGCAGATTTGAAAAACAGGTTTCTGTTTATACAAAGGTTTACGAGAGAATTTATTCAAGTAGCTTTGATATAAGCAACTTTGAGGTAGACTGAGGTCTTCTCTTATCAATCAGTTGAAATATTATCAAGGCTTGAAGGATGGGACTTTTATATTAATGAAAATACATAAATTTAATGCCAGTATCCCATAAATATGAAATGTTTCCATTTGTTTTTCACAGAATACACTCAGTGGCGTTGCTAGACCTTTTGCCGCCCGGGGTGGACCGCCCCCTCCGTATCCCCTAGCTACGCCACTGAATACACTAATAGTTACGTCAATGCCTATTTGCTTATGAAAATCTTAAAAATTAATTATAAAATAGAATTTCTATCTCATCTATGCTTTCAACCACCGCATGTAAACCCGAAGCAATAGCTTGCGACATTTAGATGCTCTCTAACCAGTTGACTAAAAATTACTAATTAAGAATGAAAGACTAACCAAAATCCAATGCGTTATCCCCAGGATTATAACACGGGATGAAAGCAGACAGAATTCGCATATAAACTTATGAAATGGCGAATAGCTAGGTAGTGATAGAATGTCATTAATTTCATAATAAACGGAATGCTAAAATAATGTTAGTAGCTCATGTCAAGAACCAACTGTACATGAGATTAGAATAAGTGTACTATGAATTAACTGACTTTGGCTCAGACATTGTGCTGAACACAATAAACATGTATACGGTCATAGCGAATTTCCTGATTTCTCACAGAAAACCAATGTTTTTGTGTGTCGAATACAAGAAACCCAACATTTACTTACAAGTGATCATAGCATTAGCTGCCTCGTTCTACATTTTAACAACATGTATCCTATTCTCAGTATATTCCTTTGCAAATTTTTGTTCGTTGTTTTTAATTATCTCATTTCACACTTCTTTGCATTCCACTCGAAACTAATGCAAGTGGAGTTAGTCATTTTTTGTTTCTACTACCTTCTTAATCCAATAGTCCACAAAGTACCATACGATAGATATTAGGAAATTTCCTTAAAGATATCTTCCACCCAGTCGTTGATTGACTCTTCGCTTGCAGTTCTGTAAGCGAAGCACTTGTCCAAATTTTTATATTGTTTATAAATTTATTCTAGATCCTTCCTCCTCATCGATTTTCTGGAATGAACCCTTCAAGGACATGCATTGGTAGACCATTTGATCTGCTGATAAGACCAAGCCACATACGTTTGATATGATTAGTGTATGTTATATTTAGAAGTCGTCCATAGCACCTAATTTCAAATGCCAGCAACCTCTTTTCATCTTCTATTAGGAGGGTTAAAATTTTACTATCGTATAGAAGCACTTAATTAACTGGCGTCTTAACAAAAGCGTAAGCTGTTTGTAATTGTAAGCTTGTTATCTGTCCATAGTGGATTTAATTTTTAAAACGTTGTTGCTTTTCCAATTTTAGTTCTAATATCTAGTCTTGGTCTTCATGTTTCTTAAAGATATAGCAGAGGCATTTAAACTGAACAACTTCTTTGGGTGTATCCTAATTTTTTTTTTTTTCCTCCAGCACTTCCGTCTTAGTCAGAAGTACAGATATTTGTCATTATTTCTGATATTTGGGTATTTATGGTCAAGCCATTTTTTAAGAGTATAAACTAATTTTGTGGTGATTTGTTTTCCGCCAGAAGATCGATATCATCAGCAACTTTTAGGTGATTAATCCTTCTTTCTCCTCCTGTCACTCTAATATCAACTTCGTGCGGAAACAAACTATGACTGAATAGCGTGGCAGCGAACGTTAAAACACGGGCAGTCCCCGGGTTTGATATGATATTATATAAACTTATTTATATAATATAGTGGTTCTCACATTTTTGGGTTAACGGTGCCCTTTTTCAGGATTTTTCCATGGTGCCCAAAGTCAGAACATAGAAGTACCTAACAGCTGCAGTGCGCAGTGGTACGGTTATTTCAGTTAAAATATTGTAATATTTTGCAGCGCACAGTTTGAGAACCACTGATTTAATTATTATTATTGATATGGGGAAGCCTTGGGAAACCGTTCGTAAGTACGGAACGCCGTAAACCGGGGACCGCCTGTATATTCTAAGACGCAGTTAAATAACAGTCGTGATAATTTGCATCCTCGTCTCACTCCACGCCCATTGAAAAGGGGAATGATAATCCCCGCCCCCCCAGATTTCAACTTCATTTTAGAAGTGAGTACAGGGATTCAATCAGTCATAGTCTTTTGTCTCCCAGAATTTTCCGAAGGCCCTCATGTCAAATAGAATCAAAGACGTTGTGTAGGTGAATAAAATTTACACATTACTTTTTTTCTTCTTCGTATTTTTCCGATATTATGGAGCGTAAATATATCATCAATTGCACTCCTCTTATTTTCAAATCCAGCGAGAATATCTAAAAAAACTTGAATTCCATTTTTGCATCAATATATGACAACAGGATGTCAAAAATATTTTTTGGGTGGCTGATGAGGCTGTTCCTATTGCACTTTCTGCTGTTTCCTTGTTTATTTATTTTAGGAACCGGAATAAGGATAACTGTTCGCCAGTCTTTAGGCCAGATCTCAATGTTCCACACTTGTTGGCAAATTTTGTGGAGTGCACTAACAACAAGTTCTCCCCCTTCTTTAATAATTCTGTTAGAATATTGTTAATTTCTGCTGTTTTTCACGATTTTAGTCCTGAGACTGGTCTTTCTACTTTTTCTCTAAGTGTAGGATAATCACTGTTCTTTGATATTGGGACAGTTCCCCCTAAAATTTGTTCGTACAAGCTATAATCACACTTAAATAGTTTCCTTGAATAATTACACCATGTTTTCACACAATCAGTAATATTTGTTCCATCCTCAATTATCCAGCTACGAACAAAAGGCTCTGTTAATTTCTTAATTATTTGATATGCTATATATGCTATTGTATGGTTATTCTTATGAAGATTATTCTCAATTTCTTTGCCTTCTTCGGATAACCAAATATTTTTTACAAACTCTACCTCATTTATCTGTTTTCAGATAACACTATTGTTGTTCCCAATGTGCCAAAAATGATTGCGCATTATCATCTCCGCTGGTCACAAAACTAACATTTCTTTGGTAATCCATGGTTAAGCCTGCATTTTTCCCCTAGGATATTTTCTGATGCCTTAAAAGCTGTCTTCAAACTGTTGATAGGATGTGGGATCAAGAGATTCAGTAAGGATTTCAGAAAGATCAGAAGCAGGATTTTTTTTAAATAATTCTTTACTGGTAACTAAATTCAGTTGTGTCAGGTTAAACTTATGTCTTCTTATTTTTCTCTTGATTCAAAATCCAAATTTCAACATAAATGTTGCTTTGAATAAATTATGGTGACTTCCATTGTCATATCCAGAAAATAACTAGTTCTTGCTGAGTTTATGCAGGATTTATATTTAGTTTTTATAAGTACATAATCAGTTGGATTTGGAGTTTTTTTCATCTGGAGAGAACCAGATCCAGTTTGGTTAATTTTATGTGGGAAAAGTGTGCTAGTTATGGTGAAATCATTCTGGAAAGCAAATTCAATCGGTTTCATACCCATGTCATTTGTTTCTCCTAATCCAAAAAAGAGAGAATGCCTTCCTATATCTAATCCAATTTTTACATTCCATTCCCCTTGTACTACAAGAACTTCTTTCTTAGGTGTTTCACGGATTAGGTTATTGATTTGGTCTTCTGTTGTTAAATCTGCAGATTCTGGCCATCTTATCTCGGATAATCCAATAGCGGACCAATCATAGGGGTCAATTCTTGTTGCAGAATCTTGAGTTAACCACGTTAATATAATGACCTAACATTCCTAGTTCCGATCATAAATCTATTTCTCCTACGAAATTCATGTTTAAATATCTTTGTTCATGGAAAGGTTATTGCCGCCAGTAGCACATTGTTCATAATCCCTCTTGTTGCCTCGAAAATATGACGCGATCCATTTGTCCAGGTAAGCTCCCATTACACAAGACGAAAAGAACTAAAATAGTAAAGATTCACCCCTAGCCCTGAGTCTAATACCTCTAGTAATCACTAAACTGGGTCCTTGAGGGACTTCAGAACAAATGGCTAATTAAAGTTACATTAATTAAGGAGATACTGCTCAGTTTGATATCTGTAAATGAAGGACTGATGAACAAAGCAATATTAGTGATATTTATATTTGAGGTCAATCGAGAGAGAGAGAGAGGGGGGGTAACGTAGTAATTAAATTTCTTTGATTACTAGGTTACCTGCTTTGAGACCAATATGCAGTGTTAAGATAACCGTAATTTTATTTAATACGTAATTTTATTTTCGATTGCTTATTCCATTCATTTCACAGGCATCGTTCTCAAATGAGTTTGCAACTCTCCAAGTACATCGGAAATTGTGTGTTAATTTCCGATGTACTTGGAAATTAATTTTTTAAAAGAATTTCACGAATTGCTCTTGTTATTGGCCGAGGTTAGCGATATTTTTGTAACAGTTATGTAATTGTTTATTCTACCGGCATTTTGTACCTATGAAATGATGCAGTCTAGAAGGTGCCCATTTTGCTCTTCTTTGACAATATCAACCAGTTGCTTAATCACTAACGACATACCTGAAGTCGTGTTATCAGCTTAACTAAGGAGATATTTATGCATTTCCGAAATATTAGTGATGTCATTTTGCCCCAATTAATGATAAAAAGGTGAGATGCATTTGCACTCAGGTATAAACCTCTGCATTTGGAATGTCCCAGTAGTGTACTTTACGTGTTCCTCTACTCGTGTGTCGCGAATCATTCAGCGTCCTTTAATTACAGCGATACTGCTCTTATAGCTACATTCTGTGCATCAGTATAACCACTTGCGGACCACTTAAATTTTTTTATCCCTAGCTTTCAGACCGTGATTTAATACTCTTGAAAGTGGTGTAACAAATAGCTGAAAATTGAATATATGACAAGACCGAAGACGACCTGAAAACTGTTGGCATCAGGTTAAGCAATGCGTGTAATAGGAAATTCCTGTTACATGGCTATCCATCTTTACCATAGTGAAAAAAAAGTTTAAAGGCAAGCTAAAGAGGAAATAACGTAATTTGACGCATATGACGTAATCTAATAACCTGGTGGTTCAGCATAATCTCTTGGGACATTAAAAGAAAAATCATCTAAGAAGTTTTAGTTTATGATGATTTATCAGAAGATATTTCATAAGGCCGTTAAACTTAAAACATCTGAAACTGCATGAAAGAAACATGAAATCTAATCAAAAGGGTGCTTAGAGTTTTTTTCAAAAGCATACGCTACATACGTTATACATAATCCTTGACACATTTGCTAAGAAATACATATTTCTTAGCAAACCTATACATCGATTAAAGTATTTCTAAAATTTTAATATACACTTTTCAAACACCTCGTGTCATAATTATATACAGTCGCCCCCCCCCCCGATGGCAAAGTATGTTATACTTAACAAGAAATCATCTTCTTTTGTTTATCATATACGCATAAGGAAACAAATCTTTAAAAATCTTTAAAAATCTATACAAACAGACGAAAGGTCTGTTTGTATATAGAAACTGTTGCTTCATATCACTTCACTATCCACAGCGCAAAAACGTGAGAAAAGTCATTTCAGACCGAATTCGATCTTATTTGAAAGGATTGTCTCATAGTGGTAGCTAGATCCAATATGTCATTATGACTAAAGTTGATTCAAAAGAAAAAAAAATCTTATTGGTTTTTTTTTGTTTGTTTTTTAAAAATAAAAATACGATTTCTTATCAAGTATAATACTTTGTTGTTTGTTGAAAACAATTTCTATATTTAAATCATTCCAAAGTACTTTAATAATATGTTAACACACCATTCTGTTATTTGTATACTGAAATACATGAATTCTGCTTTGATACCATTAAGTTAGAAAGGTGTAAGCAGTTTAGCTACTTTACTGTAGATATTATTTAGTGCCGCTTTTCAGAATGCTCCCATTGTTTATTTGTATAATTTGCTGTTCAATGTCTGTACTGAAGATGCCCCTTAAAAAGTAGAAAACATTTTAGACATATTTCAAGATTTTCTCTACTCGAGTTTCCCATCATTATTATTACTTGGTATCTTCTTGTGTTTGGCTCCACAGATGCACTTTTCATAATTTCATCTTTGAACTTCCTGGGAGTAGAATGGATCCTCTACTCGGTGGTAGCTTTTTTGCATGTCACTGGGTGGAGCCCCGGCTTGATTGGCTTGGCATGATTCAAGTCATGAGTGATAACTGTAGACCTTATAATAGCCAAGTTTAGAGTGATCTTTTAGGTCATTCTGTGTTTCAGGCACATAGTCTTCGTCCAAGGCACTTTAAAAGGAGATTGAAAACAGTCTGGGTACTGACCCTTCGCTTAGTGTTTTCACATTATGGGATATTAAAATAATTGGTGTGAATCAATAGCCTCTATGCAGACTAGTCGTTAACTTAACTCCCAAATTTCTTTGCCTACGCTTAGATAAAGGATGAAAACAAGAATACAATTTCTTGACGATTACAATATACATATAATTATTTTTGAAAGTAATTTGAAAGTATAGTCGACATTATCAAAGTAACCTGCTTTGATAATGTCGACTATACTGTGAAATACATGAATTCTGCTTTGATACCATTAAGTTAGAAAGGTGTAAACAGTTTAGCTACTTTACTGTTTCTTCGTATATTTACCTCGTAATTTAAGAATTCTCATACCATGCAGTTATTTGAGGGCTTGAATAATAAACTATTCATTCTGTAGTCAAACACTCGCTTTGCCATACTGTCACTTATTTCGTTTTAATAATAATTTGTTTCCCGGTTTGCTTATTGTTTACTCATTCAACCAGCCAACAATGCAAAGTCTAGAATTATTGAAAGCAAATGAATTGTTTATATCTTTCTTAGGGTTAAGTTAATCATTTCATTGTTTGTTGCAAGTTTAGTTGGCCATGTTTTCATTTCTGAGGCTTATGTACATCGTTTCGTCTAGAAGATGGTAGCTTGTTTCTTGTGTGCAGATGTTACGATGGCAGAGATGATTTCGCGAGTGTTTAGTTTGTTTTCTGAATAAACTGCAACATTAATCATAAAAATGAATGTTAATTCTGATATCGCAGCAGGTGGATTAGCCTACTTCCTTCGTCAGTTTTTTATGAAGCCTCCAGTTTGCACTTGATAGTATTTTCTAGAACAGACGAAGGATTCGTGTAACTGTTTATTTTCTTTCTCCTCCATTATTTCAACTTAATTTGTGTAAGTGCAGTCTACCCATTAACTTACTTTAGACTCGTTTCAAAATAAACTATCATCCATTAACTTCGCTGTGAGTGAGTGGCAGTCGAATTAAACTATAGAACAGGTACGGTTTGGTGAATTGTAATTAAATATATTTTATATGTAACTGTTCCGATGCATAAATAAGGAGAGTAAGTCAAAAGCTAATGACAGAATGGTGTATAATTCCGTGTTATCTAAGTAAATCTTTTTATGTTTCCTTGAGTTTATAACCCAAATTTTTAGCATTTTACGAGCAAAATTAT
This sequence comes from Typopeltis vanoorti, assembly GCF_054136105.1. Lineage (NCBI taxonomy): Eukaryota > Metazoa > Arthropoda > Arachnida > Uropygi > Thelyphonidae > Typopeltis > Typopeltis vanoorti. The sequence goes on along the minus strand of NC_143555.1, from coordinate 21,744,439 downwards.
TTTGGTGTTTTTAATTAGAGGGCTAGTGATGTTTCCTGCCGAGCGATCAAAAGATAAAATAGTGCATACAAGAATTTGCAGACTGAGCTGTCCAAATAATATCTAGTCTATTCGCAGCAATCCTAATGAACTCGCAGGGTCTGTTTTGGCACTGTTGAGCAGAACTAGCAACTTTTAGTACCCTGTTTCTTCTAAAACCTATAGCATCAACCCCTGACTACAACCCCAAGCTCTAAAACCGAACGGCAACAAGTTACTTTCCTCTTGATCCCCAGTAGCAATTAAAAAATAAAAATTCATAAGGAATTCGAAAAGGTCAACTCCAGTCTGTAGATTCTGGCTTCTACTTTTAGAGGACTGTAGAACGTGGGATAAAGACCACGTTCTACATAAAATCCATTGTATCTGTTTGTATGTTTTTTTTAAATAAAAGACCGTAGAATTTAGGGACAACCCCATAATATGATTGGATTTTACTAACTTGTCTCTAGTGCAGAAGTTTGAAGAGTCTGTAGAATATTCGCTTGCATGAATTGTGCTATTGAAGGCTACATTTTAGCCATATACGTTGTTGCATTCTAATATAGGGGTTTGCTTATCCTTCATAACGTTTGATTAGAAAGATCGGAAATCTATTCCGTGTTCTGCGTGAGTTTAATGTATAATAAAGGCACTTTTCTCAAGATGGATTAATCAGTGTCAAGTAGGGAGATTGCAAACATGTTCTACCCACGAAAACTAGGGATATTCGTTACCCAAAACGTGTGACTGACCTCTCAGCTATAGTTGCTAGGGCATAATTTTAAGACCTACCGAGTAAATTGGTGCTATACTTCGTAACGGCCTCGCATGGAATTCATCGTTTTTCCTAAATAACGAAGATTTTGCTTCTATAGTGCATATAAAGAAATTCAGCCACATTTCTTTGAGTTTCAGTGGTCAACAGTAGACGATGGAATAAAATCTCGCGGGATAATTGGCAGAAGAGAAATCACTGGGCGATGTTCATCGACTAACGAGTGCTTATTTATGTTTTTAATATAACAGATAACACGGAAATCTTCGGAAAGAAGATTTCCGAGTCGGATTTTGCATAAAAGATGCATTTTTGTATATGATCATTAAAGTAAAGGATTATTAAAGCTCAAATAGGTTGTGATCATGAAAAGAAAACTTGGAAAAAATTAGTTTATTCAGTACTCTACCGAGTACATAAATTGAAAGGCATGTGTAGAAAACTAATGCAAACAGTACAATATATCAGATTATAACAGATTATATATTATTACGAATTTATAATCTGTTATAATCCATCTGTTATATTGCAATGGAGGATATTATGGATCCAGCCATATTTTATAACCAAATTATTTATATATAAACTTTAAAAAGTTTCATTAACTTATTGTGTTGAATTTTTTCTTGACAATTATTCATAAGACTATTACACTTTTTATATAATCTTTGTCAAGTAGCTTTATTTTATCCTCCTACATGTTTCGCCAATTTTTCTATTGGCATCCTCAGGGAATACAAACTAGTAAGCTAAAATGAAGGTTACAGACTAGGTTAGAACTGATAATTCTAATTCATACAAAAAATTGGTATTGTGCGTGACAATGTGCGTGTCTCGTTAACGTGATTTATTCGTTATGGTTCATTACGTAATTGTTATGAAAGTTAATTTATTTGATGTTTAATGATCTCATAAAAGCTTTCCAAATTTCTGGTAAAATTAGACCTTGATTCTTGTTTAGGTTTTCAGTTTTACGGGCGACTGTAGCTGCTTCTTTAAAGGTTCTTGAATGGTAGTTATCTTCTATGTATGGCATAAGGCTCTTATCCCATTCAGTATGATGGTTAGTAGAGGCAAAGTGGCATGAAAGGCCTGAAATGTCTTGTCTGTTATTTCTGACATATCCTATGTGTTCTTTCTTTCTCGTTTCAAAGCTTCTAGAGGTCTGACCTACGTAACTAATACTACCCATGCTAAATTGAAGCCTTCGTGTTTTCTGTTTTGGCCATGTTCACAAAGTGGCATTTGATAGAGGGCATTGCTAGCGGTGAACGTATCTACGAAAGAACCCGGTAACTCTAATATATGTTAGTCTGGGACTTACTGTACTTGTTAACTGTATTGCTCAGTTGCCGACTACTTAATTAATCATCGATATTCAATTATTAATTAACGAAAATTTTATCTTTAGTCTTACATATTGATAAATTTATTACCATAATCATTACTACTATGTTTCGTATTTTGGAGAATAAAGCGATATATGTTGACTGTTGATAAATTCGTATTTGTTAAAAGACTAGAGTAAAACGTTGTTTAATTGCAAAACGATATGACCGTTTTTTTTTTCTATTATCTTTACTATCCGTTTCGGTTAACCTTGTTAATAATGTAAATGGTGAAACATAAAATCGAAAGAGGGAAAAGGAGAAGTAATTCTTTCTAGTGAATTCCACCAAACTTGAACTTGAATTCTCTTTACTTTTTGCATTGAACACGAAGTCCCTGTCCAAATTCAATTTCACTAACATTTTATGACATCAAGAAACATTCTTAATATTTCAGATCACCATATTTACACTCAATAAATAATTTTATTTCTGATTTTGCCACTTCCGTTGTTCATCCAAATTCTGTTTGTAGATAATACAGTAAATAATAATAATGACAACGCATGCTCTTTTATGACCGGTCGCCTCTTTTGACCAGTTTTTCGGGTGGATTTTTATTTGAATTGATAGTATTACTACTGTGACTGCGACAAGTGCAGGATAATCTGAAAATTTGCTAGACTAAACATGAAACATTTCACAACTTCTTGATTAAGATACGAGGAGTTGAGTCTGGCTGCGTTGATTACAAATTATAAACAAATTTATATTACGGTGCATATTTACAAATTTATTGACTTCTCTGCTTTTAAAATAATTTCCTACTGGTGACTGCTCCTCACTCTTATTAAGTAAATCTTTAAATGGGGATTGGATTGTAGTTGGAACGAATATAAAGAAACTAAATAAGAATGTCATTTTCTGATCATTTTCCCCTTTCACGTTACCCTAATCTGTAATTCAGCAAACCGTTGGTGAATTTCGAAGAGTGAACGTGTAGCTAATGGTAGTCTCGCATGAAGCACTTCAGCAACAATTGACAACCTTCAGAAAATGGGTATTTTCCTTCTTTTCCCCTTTTTTTCTAGTAATTAGAAGTGATAGCAGTGGACTAAAACCTGTTACTCCGATAGATCATTATGTCATGCCGGTTTATAAGAAAGTAGCTGGCGATGTAATTAAGATGAAGAAAAGAACAAAACTAATGATGGTTTTGTTGTGCAGATGTTTCCAACAGACCGTCGTGAGCAGTTGCTCTGGTAACCGTCGCATCGCTGATATCAAACACTACCTCAACTTGGACTCCATCATACGAAATAATCAAGAAGACAAACGAAATATTTGGATGAATTGCAAAGCCATTCATGATTATGAATCATCTCCGTTATCTCTATTCTCGTATACGCTGCAGAGGCCGCTTTCCAAATATTATTATTAGGCGTGAGAATAGTTGTTTTCGGAACCATTTTCTCACCTCTTCTTTAACCTGTTCGTCGCTTAGATTTCCCAGACCGTAAAGACTGAAGTGTTCCCGTGAAAATCGCATTTCTTTTTGCTAGAATTTCTCTCCCAGGATGGTGTAGTAAGCAGTAGTGTGGTATGAGTTGCATGAAGAATACTAATGAGAAATAAAATTCTTTTAACCCATTCCAATGTTAATCTTTGTATAAAATTCACTTGGCGATTACCACCTAGCATTGCATCTCTTCATATATACAGGATCAGATTAATGCTATGTGATAAATTTAATTCTGTTTGAACACAGCGTCTTTGGACAGTAGCACACAAAGGATTTAATCTTGGAGGGGGCCAAGCACTCAAGATTTAATCTTGGGGGGGGGAAGTTGAGTAGATGATTTGAGAATATACACTACATTGCATACGACCTATGACTGAGCATCTGCAGTGATCGCCAATACATGATACCAGTGATCTCCTCTGGCCCGGCCCGGGCAACCGAAGTAGCGCTCGGTCCTCTAGAGCACTACTTTGTTCGCGTTCATAGCGGCCGTGATTCCCGATAGCTATAGGGTATTCCCACCTTATGTAGCCGCTAATTCATAAGTAGTAAAGAAATAGAAGGCAGAACATAAATAATTAAAAAAAAGAGTTTTAATTAGGAAAAAAGTTTTGGAAAATTTTTTAGTTTTTTTTTCCTTTTTCTTTTGTGGGCCAGGGCCCCTTGGCCCCCTCCCTGTGTGCGCCACTGTCTCTGGAAGGTTAATCACTTTGTTTAAAAGGTGAAATGTCTAATTCTCTGTAAGGAAAAAAAAAGATCCTAACTCGTCTGTCCACAGCCTTCTTTTCGACTATCAGGCTTACACGTGTAATTTCCCTATTGAACGGGATTCGAATTAGCATCGTCATTGCCAGTTCACTTACGAAACCTCCTACTTATATACGCAAAATTGTTCACAGAAGCAGCTCGTAATGCTTTCGTATGAGAAGTTTGAGGAATCCTATATACATTTTCTGAGCGATATTTTCGCAAATCAGTTATTTTTGGTATAAAGTTGAGTGGTGGAAATCTACGCTAGCATACTCGTTTGTGTTTCAACCATGAGATGTAATAGGAGTAAAGAACATTTTATATAATTAATAAATAAATTACGGAAGTTGACCACTGCAATTTAATAATTATATAAAAGAATCGATATCACGATCCTAAATTGTAGTAGTAGCAATAACAGTATTTCATGTGGGTGTGAGGTGGAACTGACGAAATCAATTATATAGTGGGGTGTTGTTACAGACCTAGTGGATCGGTTGCTATTGATGAAGAAATGCATCACCAAAGAGAAAAGAATGAGCGCGAAAAGAGTAATCATGATAGGAGATTTTAATTATCCGACTATTGATTGGGTAGTAGTAGAATCTCATGAGAAGAATGAAAATGTATTTACTGAGCTGCTGAGGGTCAAATTTCTCAAGCAGCATGTGACAGAAGAAACTCGATGGCAAAGAGTATTAGATTTGATTATATTGTCAGAGGCCGTTTCAGTTAAAGTCGTAAATATTCTGCCTCCGGTTGGTGGCAGTGATCATGTGGTACTCACTTGGGAAGTGACTAAGTGTATGATGTTCCATTCAGAAAAGGTTACATGCTGAAGTACAAAGCAGGAAAATATGACCAACTGAGGAGTATACTGAGTTCAGTGGAATGGGATCGGTTGCTGGATGGAAATAATGTCGACAGTGTATGGGACGCATTTAAAAAACACTGAATGATGCGATATCAGAAATTTCCCGAGAGTTCAAAGAATAAATAGAGTAGGAGACAAATGGATGTGTAATCTTATTAAGCGAGAGATTCGTAAGAAAAGGACAATGTTGAAGGAATAACGTTTGCATAAGGATAACGTCCGTTATGAACGTTATAAGTAGCAGGCTAAAATAGTCACGACTGTTGTACGGCCAAGTCTGCGTTCTAAAGACAACCCACAAGAATTCTATCTATATGCTGCAAGTAAAAGAAAGAATGAATATGAAAGAATAACTCTTCTAAATCCTGATCGCGTGAGTGATACAGATGTAGAAGAAGTTGTTCAGTTAATGAGTGCCCATTTTGTACAAAGCTATCAACCTGGTGTACGCAACATTGAGCTCACTGTTACCTCTTAACTAGATGAAGACACGCAGATGTATGAGGACGAGGTATTAGAGATGTTGCACAAACTGAATAAGAATTCAGCAGTTGGGACTGATGGAATATCAGCACGCGTGCTAAAAGTGTGTTCAGCTGAACTGGCCATTCCTTTGACCAGGATGTGTTTAACATCAGTCTCATAACATGGAAGATTCCGCAGGAATGGAATTAATGTATCGTAATTCCATTGCACATGGCTAGTGTAAAGACCGATGTATCCAACTAGCTTCCAATTAGTATCGCAGGTGTGGTGGTGAATATTTTGCAAACATTGGTGAGGACTCACATTCAGAAATGGGTTGACAGTGAATCTCTACTTTGCAATGAACAGAATGGGTTTACTAAGGGAAGGCCATGTTTTAGCAACTTGCTTACATTCCATAACAATGTTACTATTGAACTAGACAAGAGGAATGGATACACCAGATACTTTTGGATTTTGCAAAGGCTTTTGACAGAAAACAGCATGACAGACTTCTATAAAAATTGGAAAAAATTGGTTGATGTTATACAATTTTTGCATGATAAGAGGATGGGTGACTGACAGTTATCAAAAAGTGGTATACAGGGGGTGGAGGTGAGCCTGCAAGATATAAGATAACCATTGGGGAACCACAAGGATCAGTGCTTAGTCCACTTTTATTCAGTCTGTACATTAATGATATTGGGAAGGATTTGACAAGCGACATAGAGCTATTTGCTGATGATGCAAAGATGGGTAGGGGTAATTAGGAATGCTGCTGATATGCATTACTTGCAGAATGATTTGAATAGGCTGGATTGTGAGTATGGGAAAATGTATATCCGTTTATGTCAGTAAATGTAAAGTAATTCACTTCGGCGTGATTAGATATCCAATGTCGTATTATATTGGTGGGATTAGGCTAGAAGAAACTGATGAGGCTAAGGATCTTGGAGTGTTAATAGATAGGAAGTTGAAGTTCAGGGGTTATGTGTCAAAGATTGCAAATACAACTTAAAAGAGAATTGGAATGCTGAAACGACCGTTCACATCTGAAGATAAATGTTATTATATCACACCTCCAGGAAGTCCAAAGACTCATCGAGGGACAGCATCTACTCTACAACTCCTCGTCTCACTACTCCACCATCATTCATCAAATAACATTTACGGTAGGTAGCGTTGGTATAGATCACAGATCTATACCCAACATTTTGCCTTGATAGGACCTCACTTGTACTATCGTGCGCAGGTCTGGTTTCCGTTGTGATTCTGATATATATTAGAGAGAGTAAAAAGGAGAGGGTTAAAATGATATCAGGATTGTGGAATACTGATTATGAAGACAGATTGAGAATTTGTGGACTGCAGACACTAGCAAACAGGAGAAAGAGGAGAGATATTATTTAGACTTGCAAATGTCTGAAAGGGTCATACAGAATTTCACTTGATGGAATTTTTCAATTTATGGAGGGTGAGAAGGAGAAGAGGGCATTCATTGAAGCTCAGAATGAAGACCGCTAAGTAGGGGGTGAGGACTAAATATTTCTGTCAGAGGGTGGTGCGTGATTGGAATAGGTTACCATTGGATGTTGTGAGTGCAAGCAGTGTGAATGAATTCAAGAATAAGTATGATAGCTGGTGTGTGTAGTATGTGGCCTCCCTTAACGAGTCTCTGACTTCCTGGAGGTCTATCTTCATAATAATAATAATCATTCTGTATATAAAGAATAATATGTTTGTTTGAAAGTGAAAGATTTAAAGAAGTATTAATGTCAATCATGAGTTCGATACGAAAAATGCAGTATGTGTCATTTCTAGAATAATATAGTTATTTAAAATCACCAGTAGAAAAGTTTATTTTATGAAATAATTCATATTTACGTCATAAAATGAATTTAATAAACCAGTCATTTGAAAATAAATGTCTTTAAAAAGAAATTTAAAGATGAAACATTTTTGTTCAATACTTGTGTTTATCATATATTTAAACCACATATATTTGAATAGATTCATTCAAATTCAGTTTTGGAATTCAAGCATAGAGAATTAGAATTCTTTGATAAAAAATTTAGACGCGCTGCAGCTGTACGTCTATTTAAATAGACATTTTGAATAAATTATTTTAGCATGTTTAATATCATCTAGTCGGTCAAATTATCAAGAGATAATGAATCATTCGTCAGTGAACTATACTCGAAACCGCAGTATTTTTGGAAAATAACAGCAACCTTTGATGTTATTACTTAAAATACAATAAAAGCGCAACGAACGATAGGGGGCGTATCACCATTAACTGTTGTTTTATCTGCGATAAGTAGAGCATAGTAGTTACCATGAGATGTTACTTTTCAATTTAATAACAATAAATTATTTTATATTAAAACATCATTCTATACAAAAGAATCGCAAGTATTTTTATATTTCTCAATAAGATAATTTCTGTTAACAGAAAAGTTTATGTTATGAGACGTATAGCTTCATGGGATTATAGTATGCCAATAACTACAAATACATTATGCCTACCAAAATAATTTGCGTATGATGCATTGTCGAAAGGGCAACATGTTTCTATCTACAGTGATAATGTGAACAGTGCTACTTCAGCCTTACTTTCACGCCCAGTATACCAGTTAACAAAATGTTTTAGCATAATCTTAACTTACCCAAAGGATAGTAATAATACTAAATACATTTCAAACAAAGTGCATATTGCGTTATTTAAATAAATTAAAAAGAGAATGCCAGGCTGGGAACCTGGAAATCATGGAAAATTGAAACTATAATAAGTAATGAAACGTCTCTTTCGATTTTGAAAAGAAAAGAGCCTTAAAGTGAAGTGATAAAGACTTAATTCCGTTGAAGCTAAAAATTCATTTATATGCCACTTAAAAATAAGTTTATGTTAAGTAAGCAGTTACGAGATAAGCGTTTCGTTTAATGCAACAAAGATAGCATGCCAGGCACTCATTTTGCAGGGATTTATTGTTTGGCGTAATTAGTTCTTTAAATAACAGTAAATTATTACTGAAATAATTCTTGTCGTATTGAACGTTACAAGGCATTTTGGTTTTCAAAAATATATCTAGAATTCGAACAGTGGAAAAATTCGCTTGATAAATGAGATGTCTCAACTGTAAATTTACCTTCTGTATTTTAATTATCCTGTGGGGTAAAAAAAGAAATTTTTCTTACACTTTGCAGCGTATTTCTTTCAGCATATCATAAAGCTTTATTAATGACTCCAGAAGACTTCCTTTATCCAGCTAATTAGTGTCTTTCTTTTGGGAGGTCTCCAAAGAACTAGCCGTATATCACTTGCACAGCAGCTGCAGAAACTAGGTTTCACGAAGCCCTATATCACTAAACGATGTTATAAGAGTTTATTCAGCGCGTACTTATCCCAGTAAACTACCTTTATGTTTCTTCCTTTTCTAATGTCTTTGGGTTATTTTTCTTAAATTATGTGCTTCTACCTTTATTTAATGGATAATTTGAGAGGTTTTGAAATAATGAACCGGATTATCAACCTTACCTGAAGTAATATTTTAATAAATTTCAAAATGCCGATCATATTTATACTAAGAGTTCAAGTGTGATGCTTTCTCTAGTAGTCTAAATTCTTCAATATTTTCGAAAGGTAAGTTTTAGTTTGAACATAGGTTTTTATTGTATATTAGAGGAAGGAATCTAAGTATTATTTTTTGAAGAACGGGAGACTATAACTTGGAGAAATACGTTTCACAGTATTGAGGTGTATGGAATGAAAGATGAAAGGGAGATGGTAACAGTCTCTGATAATTATCAATCTAATTGTAAACGGATGGTGGGAAACTACTAATGGGGCTGTTCCAGGTTTATCAGAAATGAGGAGGGCAATGATGGATCCTTGTTTTGTTAAACAGTGTTCCTGGAAGTATTAGTAAAGAAGATAACACTGAAACGGACTGTCTGCGAGACACTGGCTAGAGGGACTCTGAGAGAGAAGCAGCCACTTATCCTCATTGGCTGCTTTTGGACAACATTAAGAATTGTTGGAGAAATCTTAAATGCACTACTAAATTGGGAGAACAGAATACTAAAGTTAAGCATATGTAGAGAGTTATTAGCAGGACAGGAACGAAGGATCCAAAGTGTTTATGGAAGCTGAGAATGAAATAAAATGATGGCATTATGCTAATTGAAAGATTTTATCCGATAAGAAGAAAACATCTGTTCTTGACTCCACAGGTGAGCATGATAAAGAGTAGGTAGGGATAGATCTGTCTTCTTACGAACAAAATAGTGTTGAGAGTCATTAATGGTGACTAGGTTCCATCATCCGATTGAAAAAATATGTGGTGATCAATATTTTGAGTACTATTATTTATTATTATTATTTTCGGGCTACTCCAGGGAGTCCTTAGACTCATCGAGGGAGGCCCTAAACATCATGTCCACACAACTATACGACATTCTCACCGTATCTATCATACCTTGCCTTGAACTCGCTCACTGTCATAGCACCCACAACAGACTCTGGCAGCTTATTCCACTCATTTACCACTCTAAAAGTAAAGAACCTAGCTCTAACACCACTGCGAACCATACTCTTGGCCAGCTTCCATAGGTGTCCCCTAGTTCTCCCACCACCAGTCCTGATCTCAAAAATATCCTCTGAATTAATCTTATAGAATCCTTTTAGCAATTTGAATGTCTCAATCATATCTCCCCTTTTCCGCCTATCAACCAGTTTCTGCAACCCACAAATCTTCAACCTGTTCTCATATGGTTCCTTCCATAGACCTGCTATCATCTTAGTCACTCGCCTCTGGATCCTCTCCACCTCCTCCCCATCAAGAAGGAACCGAGGTGACCATATCTGGGCACAGTAGTCAAGATGAGGTCTTATCAAGGCTCGGTACAGAGGTACAATAGCTTGCTTGTCTCTGCTCGTTAAGGTATTTTTCAACAACCAAGTGAGTTGATGAGCTGATTTAGCTACTTTCGCAATGTGCCTCCTAAACTTCATCTCTCTATCCACCAACACTCCCAAGTCCCTGGCCTCATCAATCTCTTGGAGTACAGTTCCACCCATGTGGTATACTGCTGCTAATCTTTTCACCCCAAGATGCATAACCTTACATTTTGTCAGATTAAATTGACATCCATTCTCCTTAGCCCAGAACTCCAATCTATCTAAGTCATCCTGCAACACTTTGACATCTTCTGCATTCACTCTCGCCCTCCCCAACTTTGCATCATCAGCGAACAAATGAACTGTTCCACTTAGATCCTTCCCTATATCATTCATGAACAGATTAAACAGCAGTGGTCCAAGAACAGAACCCTGCGGCACACCACTAGTTACAGGCCGTCTTTTGGACTCCACTCCTGAATAAACCACTCTTTGATATCTCTCCATCAACCACCCACCTATCCATCTCACCAACCCTATATCCATTCCCATATGTTGTAGTTTACGGATTAGAATTTCATGTGGTATCCTGTCAAACGCCTTTGCCAGGTGCAGCAGTATCACTGTAAACCCATTTCCCTTATCCAGTTCAGCCGTCACCTTGTTATAAAACTTGAGCAAGTTACTCAGGCATGATCTACCCTTTACAAAGCCATGCTGTCCCCTGTACAGTATCTCATTTTCATCAATCCATTCCTGTATTTTTCTCTTGACTACTTTCTCCAAGACTTTGACAACAACTCCTGATATGCTGATCGGTCGGTAATTTGCAACCAAAGTCCTGGATCCTCCTTTATGCAGTGAACTATTTTCCCCTCTTTCCACGCCTTCGGGACTAAACGAGACCCGAGTATTGGTTTATACCTCTTGGAACTTGATTTTTTAGCACTGCAAAATTGTGTTAGGAGTAAGAGGGTTACAAAGTGCTAAAAATAGCAGAATTACGGGAAAGAATTTTAGGCCAGTGATAAGTAATTTATGTTTATGAGGAAAAGGGTAAAAAACGCCATTGACACTTAATTAATAAAGAAATTTGAAGAGAATAATCGAAGAAACGAATACTCTGAGAGAAAAAAATGTCTCGGAAATGGAAAATGTACAGCAGACGATTTTCCAAACCTGTCCATAGGTTAGGCATATCAGCGAACGGATATACCCTTTTTCTTCTGTGGATCCATTGACCAGTAGAATCCCAGGGCGAATTCTCCATGCTTGCTATGCTTTCTGCGCAAGCTCGTTACTTGAGAAAGATGTAATATTTATTTGTTAATAAATGCATGCATTTATAAGTTCCATTTAGACTTTTATTTTTGTAGACAGAAGACGTCTTAAGCTTGCGCCGGCATAATTCAGCTTTTCGTTGTGTATCGAAGGCCGATGCTTGCTCGTCTAGTCAAAGCTACCTTCGGTTGTGGGAGTTTCCAGGTCCTCGCTGCAGCACTGTGATTTCATGCGCGCGCATAGTCATTTCCGCTCCCTTCACGTCTTCTTAAACACATGCCATACGCAGTCAAAGTAGCTCTAGCCAGTGAGCTTCAGCTAGCCTTTACAAATGTGGTGTTGCTTGGGAAAATTAAGTTACAACCAACTTTTTATGTCGATGTTATTGACCAGTTCATAAAGAAGAACCGTAGGGTAGAATTTGTATTCAAGTAGCTAAGTTGAAAAAGATAGAATATCATTTGTAAAATAAATGTTGTATTTGTATGATTAAATGTGCATAAATTTCTAAATACTGTATATAGTTTTAAATGGTCAGTAATTCATTATTCCGCTAATCAGGCTTCAGTCATATCTCTCACTCCCTAAATGATAACAAGAGCAAGCGTGAATTTCAAGACCAGCATTCGCCCTTGAGAATCTATGCTAATATTCACTAAATAGCTCGCGGTTCACTAGTTGAAGTTGACTCTTGATTACCTTGTCAGTAAACTTTAACCAGTACCGAATAAAAACCCGAGAGAAAGACTGCAAATAATCATCTATTTTGTTAACGGACAAAATATGGGCCCTCTGATGTGTTTGCAAATGAATGTTTTACTGAATATAATAGAATGTACAGAAGATGGACAAGTGTTCGCTCCATGCGCGCGCGCGCGCACACACACACACATCTCTTCGTAAAATTAGGGGGGATTACATTTCTTTTTGCTATCTAGTTTCTTTAAGATTATTCTGACCTGTTTCTGCTGTTCAGACAACAGAAGGGTATGTGGTATTCTTCCTACATAGTAGAAGGTGATCAGTGTTGATCAGCTTAGATGTTCGAAGAGAATAATAATGTTGCAATAATAATACTTGCAATAAAGAGATGAAAGCAAAGAAATTGTGACCAAAATACGGCTCCATACTTACCGGAGGTCTGAAGTGACTGTTGTTGTGTCTGGGCTCGAGTTTCTTCGCTGCTTCTTACATTCAATGCGATGCTTTTACCTGAGAGGACATAAACTGAACTAAAACATTCCCCAGGTATTTAGAGGATACATTAGAAAAACGATTTGCTAATCGGATGCTAGATAACAGAAGGAATCATATCTGATGTCACGAAGCATATTTCGCTCAGATAGCCAATAACTAACCACTTCTTCGGCCATTTATTGCTTGGATGAAGACCCAATATTGCGGTACGCAGAAAGTGTGAGAACTCTACAGCTTAGACATCCAGGTTCTCTTGGTATGGGAGATTGTTCAAATGTGTTACTAACCATGTTCCTATTTAATTTTTTTTCGCCAAAAGTGAAATACAAATAGATTATCACTGTGCATTAGGAAACAAGTCCATGATAACGGAACCAAAATTATAATTAAATCAAATAGGCAAAGAGTCAAAAAAGGAAATAGAAAAAAAAACACTTATATCCACTTCATATTAGTTGAACTGTCATCAATTTTCTCAAATTCTGTGAAACATGATGGAATACTAAACCTAAGATCCTCCTTTTTTTCTACTTTAGCTCAAAATTTCATCGGTGAATATTTTTCCACTAAATTTCCGATTGCTTTTTCATTCGAGTTTAGTGCAATTTTCATTTATGATTTTGGATTCTTTAACTCGATCATGGACGATCTTATATCCATCATTCTATTAAATGCCTTAAACGCTGATATCCTTACAATTCTCGAAGTAAGGAGAATAACAACGTTGTGAAGTTCGTTGCTACTACATGTGTCTTATTCAATTCATCAAAAGAAAGATCTCATTTCACTCTCCTTTGGAGCTATTGTAGCTCAGGAGATGCACTTGAGTTGAAAACGTTTTGATTCGAAAACAGCTTGGGTCGCGAAGACTCGTTATAAGTTTTCCTCTTTGAAGGTGAGCTGGTTGAATACGCAGGGTGTTTTCTCTAAGGAATACTGAGACTTTCATCTATCGAAGGCCGATGCTTGCTCGTCTAGTCAAAGCTACCTTCGGTTGTGGGAGTTTCAAACGTCCAAACATCCAAACGATGAGAAGATCCCAAGTAATTTGAACATATAATGCACATATCTAAAGGCATATTACCTATACTCAGATCTCTGGATTTTCTCAAAGACAATTACAACCACCTCTTTAATCCTTAACCTCCCCAAGTCTCGGTATTCGATTCTACTCAATACAACATCACTCACTTGAAAACTGTTAAATACGTAATCACAAATGCGCTCAGGTTTTGCGCTATATTAAACGTCGCCGAATGTTTGATATAACTAAGACCATTTGGGTGAGTTGATGGCATCTCTGCCTTCATCGCATTCTCGTATACGTTCTGCTTTTTCTATACATTTTTTCTACAACCTGATTCAGCAGTCCTATTTTCTTGGACTGCCCACCATCTTGCTTTTCCTTTTAACTCCGTAAATACAAGCAGCTGATACTGTATATTCATTCATCGTGAACACTTAATACACGTATACCCGCTTCAAAAAAGTATCAAAGCGAATTATTATCTTCATTTCATGTACCACTTTTCATTCGAACTCGCACTTCTTTTAACGCTTCTTCTGCCGACAGTCAGCAGTGTTATTCTATAGGTTTTGGCGACGTGTCTCGTCTAGGAATTTATGATTAATATATATTTATTTTTTCACATAACATTTATTTTCCCGAGCTAGATTCTGTATATAAATTTGAATAAAATAATTTTCAAATTTAATTCATTCTTCAGATAGGATTTTATTATATAAAAACGAGATAGTAGAAAACGACGTCAGTTAGGTTCGAAATAATAACAGCATTATGTAAAATAAACAATTCAGTTATAATATTAAGATGCTGCAAAGAGCAATTTGCAGTAGGCAGTAGCTTGCTTATCACCACAACAGGGATAGTGGCTTACCATTCTTGATGGTTTTAGCGTGACCATAGGAAGTACGGAAAAAAGATTTCTCAAATGTACTAAATAATACTCACCACGTAGTTTTTAATCCTTTTTTTTTCACGCATACTCTTTGTATCTATCTGCTAGGTACATCTATCTCTAGCAGCTTATTGATATATGCTGCATAAAAGGTTTGCAGATTCATCACTAGAACCAGATCACAGTTCGGAGCTGATGAAATTTAAATGACAAGTGCAACTGACATGTCGCCATCCATTGCTATCTACTAAGCCTAGATGGCCCTTCAGAAGTCAACATTTAAGAATATTTTTAAAAGTAGTTTATGGCGTCAAGGAAAATATATCCCCATTTCATAAATATCTTTATAATTCTATACAGATATGGACTCAAGACTCTCAAAGCTAAAAATCAGTTTGTTCTACAAGTTGATTTTTCTTGCTAGTAAAGTCGTGAGAATCAATTTATACTATACATGATTCATTAGTGTATTGCAACAGTGGTGTTGACAACTGATTTAATTATGAAAGTATGTCATCCAAGAAACCGCAGGCTTCATATAGAAAATCTTCAGGTTTTAGCTAAGAAATCGCGAAGTTTTCTGATTATTCAAGAGTTTGATTCTGTTCACTGAAAAGAGTTTTGAAATTCTTCCCCATCGCAATTTGAAGAACACGAGTGTCCATTTTGATTTGATGGTGATTAATAACGTTTTTGTATGCTTACTGTGGTGGGCATCCAGTTATCGACAATGCTATTACTTTCCTTTTATCTGTGAGTCAAGGAACATGATTAGACATCGGTAAAAAGCAGTGGCCTAGGAGATAAAATCATTTCTGGCTCAAAAATAATATTCTTTTACATATAGTTAACTAAATACAAATAGTTCTCTTATTGCCTCTGTCGGTTTTCGAAATTATATCCAACGAAGTAGGTTGGTAAGCCTTATTCCTATAGTCCTGTCTGTTTCTTGCATGTGTGTTCTGGCTGGTTTGTTTGCTGTGCTTGACGAAACACCTGAGTTCCTGGAAGAATAACCCTTTCACCTTAAGACCAGCTAGCTCATTTTCAGATGAAAAGCCATGATAAAGGTTCTTCGCGACGTAGTTGGGATTTACCAATCAAAGGGTATCGTCAAAACAACCGATATAACGCAATACTTCTGAAGTGCAATATTTGATATTATTAAAACAACTGGTTCTGTATTGCATACAGAACCTTATGTGAAGAACTACTGTTTCGTCACAGCTTCAACTATTCTATGCTGCGGTAACTAGACCACGTTTTTTTTAAATAAGACGCATTCTGGGGAATATTGGTACAAATATGCTCCCCCGAATGGGTCTTGTTTAATACGGTACATTTGTACCAATATAGACCTAGATATATGGGCCATATCAGCGTACGTACCATTAGAAGAATGGCATTTTCATCGTAAAGACTGGTTCAAAGCATGTACAGGATGGAAAGGATTATCAATACAGACTTCCATTCAAGGTTAGTTAACGCGATTGACCAATTCAGGGCTGCATAGTAAAATACCGAGTTAATCTTCTGAATATGTCCACCTCAAAATAAAATATAAGAAAAATTTAAATGATAATAATATAAAATCAATAAAAATAGAAAACAGATATGCTTAGTCCGCTCATTGTGTTATCGTTACGGCCTTTCGTAAGAGTCGCATTAAGAAAATAAATCCTGAGTCGTAATTTCCTACAACTATAAGAAGAGATGTTATTCTTTCAGAATTGTTTAATCATTAACAACATTGATTTTGTATACAGAATGATGGGAATAGAAAAGTAAGCCACTAACTTGACAAACGATGGAAAACAGTGATAATCTGTGGAAAAATTGTAAAAAGTAAAAAATGTACTATTGAAAAGAATAATGCATCTAATAACAGCACTTAGAAAAATTTTATATTTAATACGTTCCGTGCCGCGTGGTGTCACTCATGTCCATGGTGGACTTTCTGTTCAGGCTGCACTATTAAAAGAAATATTATGTAATATTTCATTATATCAATTGTGATAACTAATACATAATTATATTTATTGCTTATACCATATAGTGAATCACAGATCATATGACGAACCCGACGTAGTGATTTGTCTTCACTCGCACCAGCACGTTTATGAGGTTTCTTTTATTTATACTTCACTTTCCTCTTCGTTCGTTCATACTTTTGTTCATGTCGCGATACATTTGTTGTTCATTGTTACATTGAGGTGTAAACCAACCAGACACATCGGTGCAGAAAATGATTTATTTTCGATAAATTATTTACGTGAAGTGCTTTTATAATGCCGAATGTGGTATTACAAGAAAGAGTGTCTTAGTGATACATCTGATGATGTATCACTAAGACACTCTTTTGTCACGTAAAGCGAAATATCATCAGATCTTACAAGTTATATCGCTTTTGTATTAAGTGCCCATGTTTGTTTTCTCTGAGGTAACAAATTCGGCGAATACTCTTTGAAACGTTAAAAATGGGCCACTGCAGCCCTTTTTTCATTATTATTTGTAATATTAATGATATTTGTTAAGCATATTTCTCCCTAAGGCTTACTTTCAGTCACTACAGGTTAAGCATACGATTAAAATATAATTTACGTTTAATTTTTTTTCCAGTGCCGATATACGTAATTACACAGCTACTAGAAAAACATGAATAAAATACAATCACACTACCTTGTGTGATTGTATTTTAATAAGCAAAAGCATGTGCTGCTGAGAAGCGACGTGCACTCTCCCACAAAATTCGTGGAACGTGTGGATTATACATACATTACGAGTACATACGTGTAGTATAATGTTAGGGTATTTGGCAGTAAACCTTACGCTGATTTCCTATATAAAAGGCAGATGTATTGTTTACCGCTCTCTCACTCACTCGTTAAAATATTAACAAGTTCCACTAATAGTGGTTGAAGAGAAGAACTTGGCCATAATCCTGTTTAATTCCTAAATAGGATCAGTCCGATTTACAGACTAAAGTGTTGTACACAATTGCCATATTCCGATGTCATTCTCCTTATACCAAGGGATTCGAAATCGTTGACTCGTGTCGGAAAATTAGGCAAGTGCTCAATCCATAAACTGCTGTATAGCGGGAGTCAAAGTTCTGCAGAGCATTACTACATAAGCTGTGAATCATGAATAGATGCGGTAAAAAAATAATGGATATTTCCCATACTACGAGACGAATATCAGTTATTACCATTTCATCATTAGGAAAACTCGCAGTAGAGTACCTTAAGCAATTACATGATTTCCCTCGAACCGCTGACTTCCACTTCTACGTCACAGAATTCGTATAATCATCGCATCCAGTTCCCTGCAATTCGGATAACTGTCACATAATTTTTGCATAGTGTAGTGGGTTATTTTGAAAATGTCAAAATATAGTAAACGAATTCTATATTATAGTGTGGGAATCATAACAACTGCGCAACCTAAAAAAATAAAAGTATGTCCCTAAAATTGAAGCTGTGATAACTGATGTATTATGAAGTGATATTTGAGGTACAACTGCAACTTCGTTTATATTCTCGAAGTAAAATAATTATTATTTAAGAAGTTAAATGCATCTTATTTTCAACACTGTTTTGAATCACTACCTTAAGATAGTGATTCGCAAATTATGATGTTTTTACTCTTTTGCATTAAGTTATAATACAGAAGAAGAACATTCTTTTAATACAACAGGAATTAATTCCTCTTTTCTTTTTTACCGTTATTTAATTATAGGGCAACGGAATTTTGGGCTCTTGCAGATATAATAGTACTCAGTGTGCAATTATTTGTAGGAAAGTGTTCTGGTATGGATTTGTGAATACCTCTGTTTCTGTTCCCAATACGATGCAAAGCACCGATCACCAAAGGGGAGTCTTTTCTGGAGCATTTACGCGTTTGGCGCTTGGGGAATAAAAAAAAAAACGATAGAGAAATAAGAAATCAAGTGCCCATCACCGAAGAAACGAAAGGAGTAGACGGTAATTTCGGTATAACTTTGCCCCTCAAACTTTCCTGAAAAAGTTGTCAAAGTACTAACGCACTCCTAAGAAGGAAATGAATCCTGGAACATCTATTGATCGAGGCGAGCAAGAAACGTCAGTGTCGCCAACTTCGTACTTTCCAAGTTCGCTTGTCGCAAGAGTCGATAACACACGTTTATTACCTGCAACTCTGCTCGTGACACCTACGCATTAAACCGCCAAGGCTCGTCAACACGACCTTACGGCATGGTTTATGCTGTCAACAGCGTTCAAAGGGAAACTTTTGTAAAATTTTGCACATTGTTGGTTTTCAAAATTGGGAAAAAGTTGTTTATCTACACAACCAACATTCAAACCTTTCACTGAACAAAGCCGTACTTGGGAAGGGTAAATCTAAGTAGAAGGTATACATAAGATTTCATGTTTTCTTATTCTAATGAAGATATCAGGGTAATATATTCTTCTTTATTCTCTTTTCGTATAAATGGGAATCACTTCAGACACGTTTCTCATTCTTATTGGTATTCGTACGAAACAATTCTTGTAGGTCGATCGGATATGGTAATATCCGATAGTTTAATTTTTAGATGATGAAAATTATTACTACGGGTCATAGCTTATTAATTCAGTTCACTATTTATATATTGGGGTTACTTTTCATGGTGTGTCTTAGCTTCTTTTGCATTAATTATAAATATTTCAAATTTCAGAGGGACTTTCTTCTTAAAATACCTTATTATTCGTTTAAACTATTTCGAGATTCATCACATTTTTTTCTGTATATCTGAAGGAAGTCAAACTGCTTGACCTCCAGAAAAAAAGCAGTGCTTTTTTCTGGCGATAAGCAACGGTACGCAGTACCAGCACCTATTTTTTTTTTTTAAGTTTTTAAAAATTTGCGATTTATTGACAGCAAAAAATATTCTGGTAGATTGTACTGTGTTCACGAATTGAATTTTCAGTTTTGATTACTCATAAGTTGGTACCCTGCTTTCCTGTTTCATAGGTTGGTACGCAACTGGAAACAGGAACTTGTGTTCAGTCCTGATTGCTTCCAGTATCAGTTTGAGTTCTATATTCACTCTGCAATAGGCAGGTATTCACGTGAGTTTTGAATTAATCTAAGTTAAATCAGTGCAAGCATTGTTCCAAATGAATAAAATAAGTAGTTACTTTATGCCAATGAGTAAAAAAAAGGAAGGCTGAAGAAGCAGAAATTGTTGAATCTACTCGTGATCCTGTAAAACAGAAAACTAGCACCAAAAATATGCTTGGTGAAGAGGAGCACGAAACCAAGACGAAGATACACGTTGGTCAAAAGGACGCAGCTTCTGATAATGATTGGCCCAAATGTTGGATACTTTTGCGAGAGAAACGAGTGGCCTGTATGTCAAGAATAAAATGTTGGGCTGTAAATTGTGTGGTGATGTCGGAAGTCTTGCCGTCGATAAACACATGGGAACGGAAATTTCAGCAGAGCGAGCAAATGATAAAATCAGTCATTTTGAAGAATCTCGCAAACAACAGTTAATGTCATTAAGAAAAAAGATTTACAAACATAAGGAGAGTGCAGCGCACAAATCGTGCCAAAAAAATAAAATCTGAAGCAAAAAACGAAACATTAGACAAAGTTTTCCTAAATACTTTTCCTGTTACGTCTTTATTATGAGACAAAGTGTTTCGAACCGATTACAAATTGCAAGGAAAAATCAATCATTTAACAACTTTGAAGACGAAATAAATTTACAGGAACTTAATGGTCTAGATATGGGATATATTCTTCATTCTGCAAATCCTTGCATTAACATTGTGAGCCATATCGCAAATGAAATGAGAAAAACATTAATAGACAATATAGTGAACTCCAAGAACAGAATATCGTTACTTATTGATGAATCGACAACTGTAAGTCACAAAACAACATTGATTGTTATTGTTCGTGTAGTTCTTCCTGAACTTTCAACTCCTGTGGGTCTTTTCCTAGATTTGATCGAATTATCTGATGTAATGCTAGAGGAATTCTGAACTCTTTAATTAGTTATCTTGAGTGTTTAGGATTATCTGAAGATTACTTAAAGGATTATTTATTGTCTGTAACTTGTGATGGTGCAGACGTGTTGTTTGGTATGCATAATGGTGTAAGGAAGCTAATGCAAGAGAAGTTTCCTAGTTTGTTTTTTTCTGGCATTGTGCTAGCCATCGCCTTGAATTGTTTGTTAGTGACACAGTGAACAATGTGGCAGGAGTGAATCGCTTTAAGGTGTTAACGAACAACCTTTGTGACTTATCATGCTTCACCTGAGAACGCTAGGGAACTACAGGAATATACAGCGACTCTATAATTTCAACTTCTTAAAATTGGCAGAATTTTAAGTACTCTCTGAGTTGCATCTAGCTTTGCACTTTTTCTGCAGAGTGGCAAGACTGAAGCCCTCGTTCATCACTTTCTGGAGGCAAACGAAGACAGCAGAAGAAGCAAAATAGATCACTTTCTTTATGTGAGGGCCTTTTTAAGAAAAATAACGGCATGCGAGTTTATTCTTGATTTGGACCTTGTGTGATGCTCTCCAAGAACTTAGTGAAATAAGGTCTAGATTTACAATAGAGAAATATTGACCTGTACAAAGCAGACAGGAAGATAAAGAATACAGTTCGACTTTTTGAAGAAAGAATTGAAAATCTTGGTCCGTACTACAGTATTTCTCTTCAAAGTCAGAAGAACATGAAGTTCAAAGGGCTCCACAAAAATGAAAGAAACAGTCCTGCAATAAGTTCATCTGCTTTCTATAAAAGTCTGAAAGAAGCTGTTTGGAAGCGTATGCTTGAAGGATATGATGCTGATTTGCCTGAATGTGCTGAGATTTTAGATTCCAAGTATTGGCCAAAAAATCCTGGTCAGCATCTGACATTTAGTGAAGCTGAAATTAAAAAGTTAGCACGCAAATGTCGCTTGAATGAAAGAGAAGAAGTTCGTGGTTTCCGTGAATATCTTCAGGAAAACAGAGTCCCGGACATACTACTTCGTCTAAAGCACACTTTTGGCACAATTGCAATATCTTCCAGTGAATGAGAAAGGGTTAAATGAATCTTATTAGCAACTTCTTCTAGGTCATCTCTGCTTGTTCGGACAACTTCTGCACTGATGTTTATCAGGATAGTAGGACCACCTCTCACTCAGTTCAACCCTAGCAAATATGTCGACTCATGGCTGTTCCGAGGTCGTCATTCTGCAGTTATTAACAAAAGCAAGAACCGATCTAGTAACGACGAGGTTATATCTTAGGATATGTTAAAAGTGTGGAAGTTGTGTAATATCTTCATGGTGAGTATCTGCACCTTTTTTTCCAAAAAAAAGCATTGCCCACGAGTATTTGGTTTTCATAATTTCGAGTGACGAACTGCATTTGGCCATATTCGTACTTTGATGCTCAGTATGTATGTATATAAACTGCGCTTATGATAATTGTGCGAGACGGACATTTTGTGTTATCTCAAAATTCTATTTCTATTCCACATCTTATAAAATATTTGCGTAGTTTATGCTGTGGATCTTGTATTCATTTCTCTTTATATAAAATATATATACTCATTACAGATTTCGGCAATAAAATCGTAATAAAAAGCGATGTTTTATAAATGGTATGAAAGATTTAAATAGTAATACAACTCCACTCCACTTTGAGACAGTTACTTTATATGTTGCAGACTGCTAGTATAAATTAAGATCTACTGGAGCACATTTGAGATCGTCTCAAAGTTTTACTGACAGTAACTAAAGAAACTATGTTGCTGGATATTCTTGAAATTCATATTATACTTCCGATCTGAGAATAACATATAAACTTGTACAGCAAACATTCGGCCAGTTGTCTTATATAAGTCCTGTGATTTATATAACACTCCTGGCCTAAACTGGATATAAGCCCAAACTAGCGATATTGCACAATGTCAGTGATAGATTGCCTGATTTATTAATCTTGATTATATTTTAAAATATTTGAAACCCAAGATCACAGCTAATTGCTTCCCATTTCTTAGCCAAACATAGATAAAAAAAGTTGTATTTACTTACCTTACAAGGTATTAATGTTGTCATGTTCTTATTAAGTCTAGAGTAAGCAATCGATAAATATATGCGATCTGCGTGATGAAAATAACTGCGCCGCAGTTATCGGTATTATGCATTGACCTCTTTCTGAATGTGTACATTATGATCATCCAGTACTTACTGGAGTACATAAAAACATAAACTTGTTGTCATTAGTAATTGGTTAGGTTACAAAAAATCAAAATGGTGTATGAACAAATTTTTATTTTAATCTTTGTATATGAAAGTAGTGGCAAGATTTTTCTTGTTTGATAGTACATCACTTAATAATAAATTATATGTAAATATAATTATATATGTAAATTATAAAAGAGATAACGTACCAACTTTAAAGATACCACTTGCTGCTCAAGCAGTGTTAAGTATAAGAAGAAGCTACGAAGCCCAGGCAGTGGAAGACCTTGCTACGTCAATTTTACGTAAGTGTAACAATTTAAATTCTCTGGTTAGCATTAAATACGTGGGTGTAAAAAGATACCCCCAGAACCGCACGGGTGGTTATTATATCGAGATAACGGACACAACTGCAATTAAGTAGGAAGTAACTCTGTTGGAAAAATCAAATTAATGCGTAATGTCATCCAAACGATTGTTTACCAAAAGGTAAATTGCGCAAATAAATATTTCTACCATGTTGAAACAACTTCTGCCAGCAGTCATTTTTCTGTTTTAGTGTCACTTTCAATGAGAACTGCGCCAATATTTAATGTAGTGATTTATCTAACATTTAATTAACTGGCAGTTATTCAATTCCACTATAGTTATTGCACAATTAAAAGTAATACGTAATGCTTATTCGATGGCTGTTTTCGAAATTTTTCATTTGAAGTAATTATTTGCGACATCATTAATACAGTGCTAAACCACACAAAATAATGTAAAGTGCCTGTTATCAAACTTATTCTTATGCATATATTCAGAATTCAGTGGAGTCATTTCGATTTCTGTAATTTAAGAAAAGGAATAGCATTTTAATATAAAATATTAAAGAAAGACTTGCAATACACAATGAAATAAAATCTAAATTTTTATTAAATTAGCATAATATGTGGACACTGATCCTGTGCCACGTATCCAATGCTGATCAGATCATCTGTAGCCGTTTCAGATATACAAATATTGACAGCAATATTTTCCAGACGTCATTGAGGACCAACAGTGACAGAGTAAAAGGGACTTAACCGGTTATAACTCGTAGAATACACGCAACTAACAGACACAGTTACGTTGGTCTCTTAGTCTGAGCTCCTTAGGTTGTAAATCCAAATAAACAAGTACTCAAACAAGAAACCTTGCTGTACTCTTCCTAGAAAACATACATTCACCATAAATGTTCAAAATCTCAAATGGCCAATGAAAGCTTGTTTGCGGTATGGTATTTGTCATAAAACTACTCCATTAGTGCTTTTCCCTACACATTTAAGTAGAAAATTAGATATTATGAAGAAAAATTTCTTAATTGATGTATTAGCAACCAAATAAGGTAATCAAGTATAATTTAAATGCTAAAGTTATTCATTCGTAGATTATTCCCAGGCAGTATTATGTGATATTTTCTCAGGCAGGGGCATCATTTTGAAATCAGATAAGAGTTGATTGATGGTTTTATTGAATTAGTGACACAGGATTGTATAGGATTTTCCTCCCATGAAGTACTTAAACCAAAAGTACCAAAAGATATTTCTGTAGATACAGTATATTATTTCTTAGTTAAATTTCAAGTTCACTGTTGTTGAATTTCTATCCTCTGTGAAAACAGCGTTAGTTAGAATTGGTATCTTTATCGTTTTGAATGTCTTAAAATCCCATGTTTTAAAAAGTTGTGTGTTTTACTTGTTTAATTTGTTGTGTAAGAGAGACAGTGTGCGATCATGGACAAATAAAAAAAATCTGTGCTGAAGAATATCCCAAAAGCAAACACATGGGAATTTTTCAAGAAAAACTTAAAGCAACTAATACGCAAGGCAGCTCGAGTTCGGAGAAAGGGTTACTTAGTCACCATGAAGAGAACAGAATATCGGTCACATGTGAACGATTCATGAACGGAACCACACTAATACCACTTCGAACCTTCTCAGTGTTTACATGTTTCTTGAAACAATAACCTTTTCTTTTATTTTTTTAGTAGATTGAGAAACTGTATTTAAATGATAAAATCAGCATCATAAACAGGCCTAAACGTTAAATATACTTTACTGTTTATTTTATGCCTGAAATGTAAAAAAAAAAAGTTCCATGTCGTTTCCTAGATGGCAGGATTTTCTATCTAACCGTAGGTTCTTCTAGGGTATTACTGGTGGGATTTGCTTAAAGCATTATCTGACTCTTTATTGTTATTATATTTTGTTGAAGAGGTCTGGGATTTCTAATTCCATTAAGATGCGAGGGGCATTAATAGCACCTTTTGTCGTTTTCAAACTCGAAATTTATGATTAACAAACAAAATACGTATACTTGTTTTAGCTTAGATTTCAACCAATCCTAAACCCAGTTTATATTTATTCTATGAAGGAGGAATTAAACATCCTCATGTTTGCATCTTTTTTTTCTTTCAGAATGAAGGTAAGACAACTATTAGAGAACATTCATGTGCATCGTTATGATAGGCAGTAAAATAGCACAGAATCATGACATTCAGTTTTTAGGGAAATTTTTATAAATAATTGAACCTTAGAGTTGAAGATCTGTACACTAAGTTTTGACGCATGATTTCGTTTTTTATTTTTTTTAATAATAATAATAATAATAAACGACACAGATTTTTAAATTAAAAGAAAAAGATATTTTCGATACTAGAATTGAGTACGTCAATGTTACTTGAACTACAATGATAGTTAGTTTTAGGTCAGATTTGAACCGAAGCAGGTAAAAACATGAGGACGTATTATCAGTCCACTGCGAGTATTGTCAGGAGGATTTGTCTATTTAGCATTAGTAAATGTCCTATTTTTTGAGGGGGAGAAAATTTCCAGCCACATCTGCATATTGGAGAATTTTCCTCATCTGAGAAACTCTTCTGAAACTTACACACGTCTATATGGCTTTCGAACTCTAAAATTTCTAGTCAAACGGCATGTATGACCTTCCTTAAGTTACTGTAAGGAAACAATGTGAGAGAATTGCACCAATCACTGTTGGTAGAGTTTGGAATTTTATTTATTCCTGCTTCCGCCCACATGTTGCATAAAGCATTTGAAGTCAGACTCTGTGAAACAACTGGTTTTATGAAAGTAAATAGATTGTTACCAAAAGCATCGAAACTCGTGAAAGACAGAAAAATATCAAACTTTCCCTTTATTGGTAAGGTATAAGCTTATACTTTATCAAGTAATACTACATACCCTATCAATAATTCGTTTTGTTGACCCTTCTGTTATTCATGTACGACATCTGTAGTCTGCTAATGAGATTGACCTCCAGTGACAAATCCTTCCTTCCTGCTCGAACGCACCGCCTACCGGGTAACGAACGGAGATGCTCTCCAACTGCTAGCATTAATTTAAACCTTGAGAGCATCCGATTCGATGACAAGATTTTCTTTTTATTGTATATCATCCTACAAGTTTTCAATCGGATTAAGCTGATCTCTGAGCTGGCCAATTCCTTTAGAAGTACATTATTATCCACGAACTGTTCCACAGTGAATTGTTATACGTGTGGGGAAGGAACAGTCTCACGTACAGTTTTTTTTAGTTCATTTCTTCTTCGCTTTTATTTGAACATGACGGTTTCTGAACTGTTTTTTCAGGTGCTTATCTTCCTGTGTCGCCCTTAAATTGCATAGTTTGTTTTCACGTTTTCTGCATCAGGTAGCTCTCTTTTGGAATGTTCCAGTTGTATTAGCTGCTATTTATTATAGAAGCAGTAACATTTATTAGTCACAAGTTCTGATCCAAAGTTATGATAAATTTTAAAATACAAGTTATTGCATTTTAAAATTTAGCAACTGTGAATTTTCTGATTTGTTACTTAAAGTTCATCTACGTAATCATCTACATCGCTAAGTAACCAATCTGATGCTGTTACTCTAATTAGGGTTGTCTAAAGTGCTTTCGATTATTTATAAACTCGGTTACCTCATTGCTGTAGTCATTTATCGCGATAACGCAGACTTTTAGGAGATAACATTAAGTGTTAACCACATATGATTTCACTTAGATCAACAACCAGAATGGCTTCGAAATGCCTTCCGGTTTAATATTTTAGCTACTTGGAAAATTGATTTGAAAATTGAAATTTTATTAACACTGAATAAGTAGTACAAATGAAAATATAATACAACAGATGCAGAAGGTATTTAGAACAATACACTTGATAATAATAGATTAGTAAAAATGTAATACTACATATGTTATAAAATATCCTACACTAATTTTTCCAAGTGGTAATATAGATTAGTAGTAAAAGAAAATACTTCAAAATAATGAAAAGAAAATCGAAATAGATTAGAACGAACTGTGCAATGTGTGTAACCAAGAGTCGCAGCCAATGGTTACTACAAATACAAATGTAAGCGATGCACTCATTTAAATGACCGTTCACTGCTTCACCACCATCCCTATTTCGTGTCTCTATTCATCTGTGTCCAGTTCTAATGTTTTGGATTTTTTTTTCTTTCGAATTGTACTTTCTAATGTTGACTCTTAAGCATTCAAGATGAAATTTTCCCAACAAATGTGTTTGAAGAAACATTTTGAAGTCTTGCAAGTAAAAGTTATACAATCTAGCAAAAAGTGCGTGGTTCAATGGTTATTCGGACTATATATGGAAAATGCAGTTCTCTTTCTTTTTTGCTTTCGGTAATAGTAAGAGTTTTACGGAACTTGAAACATTTATGAAACGTGTAAATCTGAAATATAAGTTTCAGATTTACACGTAAATAATATCACGTTTTTCATACACGTTTTTAAAATCACGTTTTTCATATTTACAATTTGAAATTGTAAGTATGAAAAACGTGTCCACTGCATAACATCGGCATATACATGATATCCATGTAGTAGAATAGCATGAGAACCTTTTAAAGCCCGAATCTCGGACTGTTTTTAAATCAACAAAGTATAATTCAAATGTTATTGGTAGAAAGCAAAAATGTAATTTGCAGTTCCCTTAATAGGAAAAACAAAATTCCCGTGTTTGTTTATGGAAAATGGATCCCTTAGGAATGCAAGATTCTCATTTGGAGAGTGGAAGTAAGCAAGGACCTAGAGTAATAATCAATACGAAATTAACAATGGATTTTTTTACCTCGCTGCTTTCCTCTTTATCTATAGCTTCCGCAATAACATCATGCCCAACTCTGGTCACTCTCCCAAATAATGAAAGCAACCCTGAACAGCAATCCGGATTTTCACAAATCTTAATGAAAAATCACTAGCCTGCTCTTCAGAGCTTCCTGAGGATGCAGTTTTATGGAGTTGGGCAGAATAATTTTTCTGCCTTAAAATTCTTTTTCGGAACTGATCTACATGCAGACAATCCTTTATATATCAAACCTAATCATTGTTATCTTATGTAGAACAAAGTATTCTTCTTTGCTATTCTAACCAGAGAGCGGTTTCGCTGAAATATTTATCTTTTCGTACCCAGGAGACGCTCAAAAAATATCTACCGAAGAAAATGCCCCAAGTAGAATCATTATTGCAACAGAAATGTGAATTATGAGTTGTAGGCTGTAGGCGCCACCTTTAAGTAATTATTTTCAGTTTTTAAGAGCTTAATTGAGGGATATGAAGAACTACTATATCTCATGTGTCTACCGTTCGCGATTTTCGCAGAAGAGTTAAACATAGAGCGACTGTGTTCATATATTGTGCAAGCTTAATTTAACTGAAGATCAGTTTATGAAGAAAAATGTTTTCATATTAATCTAGCTTACGATAAAAAAAACTGTGCCAACATTATGGTTGTTTTCCAACTTTTGACTAAAGGTTATATTCGCTCTTATAATTGACTAAGAGTTTCTTTTAATTATGGATAGATTTCAAATCCTTTAACATGATAGAAAAATCTTAAACTGACGACTTTTTAAAGCCTGTTCAGGACTCCAATTTGGTAATAGGTTGATCTCTGACAGTCATTTGCCATTCAAGACTTTCGCCAGTTTCCTCATCACAGTTGGTTCGGACGTTCATCTTGTTGCCTTCAAGAGACTCCGTTCAGGCACTCCCGCAAGCATTTATTTTAATCCTCCATAAAAAACACAACTTCATATCCCCTATTGACTCCCAACATGTACTGCACTGAGGTAATTCCTGTTAATATGGAGTAACTTTGCTCTGTGGCTGAGCCTGTTGTTAATACTTTGCAATACTGTTGTTGATACTGTGTCAGAAATGAGTAATATTGTTCTCTTTCGCATATTTCTTGTGTTCACGAGTTCGTATGTCCCTGCCGCCGAGGTACGACCAGAAACTTGCCTTTTCTTGGTAAAAAGGTTTGGTTCTAATATATTTTTTGAAGTCGTATTCGAATTAGCCTATATCATATGAAGATTACAAAGCTTTTCTGCCCTCAAAAAAAAAAAAAGGGAGTTGATGAATATTCGATGAACGGACATAATATACAGTACATGACATTGCTTGCTAGCAGCTGGCGTATGAACATAATTTACAATCACTGTTAAAGGATTCAACGAGCGCACACTTTTGTAACATTATAGGCAGAAGTAAAGAGAAAAACTAACAACTGTTTGCATATGCGTATTATATTATATGCATATTATATAGTAGCTGAATGCTGTTAGGTAGTTTAATTGCTAGTGTCTATTAAAATATTTCAAACACACAGCTTTGTATTTGTGTTCAGTTCGCATTACTTTTTTATCTTGAATGATTAATAATCAGTCTGGAATTGATTTCTCTTAAGTTATTCGAATATTTCAGGCAGGTGTTTTCAATATTCAAATGTTAATTCCATTAATATGTTTGTAAACTTATTGTAACGAGGTTGACGGCAATACAGTCGACAGGGTGTAGCATAGAGGCAGCTTGCCTCACGAGGCAAGCTGTTACGGCCGAACGAGAGCGCCCTTAATAAGGGTGCTCGTTCAGCCATATTGCTGTAGGCGCAGTCGCTACGACTGCGACTACGACTGATTCCTGTTAGCGTAGCAAGTGCGGAAGAAGTTTTTCCAAGCTTATACTAATTATAAATTATTTTCGAACAGCAGTGATCTAAGAAAGATTGATTGGTCTAGCTACTATATCGATAGAGGCAGACATAGCTTATACTTTAAATTTAGAAGAGCTTATAAACAGTTTTATTTTGCGATATTCCCATAGAGCAAACATTTAATTAATATTATTATGTAATCGTTTTGCGTTAATGTTTCTCTTGTAATAAAAGCAAAATAGCAATTGGAGATTTTCTCATATTTATGTCTTATAATCCAACAGGGGCGATGTTTAATTGTTTGCTTTAGGGCCCTATCTATTCTGGTGACGGCCCTGGTTGACTACCAACTGCTTGCTACTGTTTGTCGTTTGTATACTTGATTTTCAGGTTAGAAAATGCAGAAGTGTAATTTTGACCACATGTTTTGTTTTCTTGTTGGTGCAGATGTTGATGATGTTTCATTTTACATTCCTAATGAAAACACCAGTTAAAGAACGTTTCAGATGTAGCTGAAATAACCATTACCAATTTTTCATAAATTTAATCCAGCAAAAACGAAATCATAAATCTACAGCATAAACTCCACAGGACTAGAATGATAAATATTTATGTATAATGGTTCCGATACTGAAATATTGCAGTGCAATAATAATACATGATATAAATCTGCTGAGACAAAATATTTTATGTGCAGTCATTGCAAAAGCTTTCAGTATTCCAAAAGAAATCCTCAATAGTTTGCCAATAGATCGTTTTTGAGGTTTAGAGGTGAATAAACAGAGGTTTATTCACCTCTAAACATTCCATGAATTATTTTATTAAAATATATAGCCAGGCGCAATGTATGGAAATTCAGTGAACCGCATCGGAACACACTTCAGTAAAAATATTAATTTTTATGACTATGACGGAAATTGTGTTTCTTCGAATATATTTCGAGTGCATGCAAATTTTATTGCATCTTAACCAAAACACACTCGATAAAATATTTGTGACGACAATTTTATAGCTTTCGAATCATATTTTCCCTATGTTGCAGCGCTCCTTTTTTGTTTTTAATTCCTTTCTTAAAAGAAATATAATGTTCTTGTGCTATTAGATTAAATCAGCACCTATTTATTTGGAAAAACTGACTCGACTGGATGGAAGTTGGTGAAATGGGATATTTGTGATCTGCTAATATTTTTTTAATCCTTTAAATCAGAGTAAAGCAGTGCTGTTCTAACCAGTGCTTTTAACAAATAGTTACAATTCCGAGGGTGTTAACTTTTTGATAATGAAGATTTTTTGTTCCGAATAATAATTTATTTAATTAAAAAAAATGGCATAACAAATTATTTAGCATTGTTAGCAAAGGATTCGAACACAGGCCTTCCCAATAAGAGGGCTCCATCCGATCGAACTGAGCAGTTAACTGATTTGACTTATTTGCATATCATTGTTATAATAAGAGATTTGAAATGGCACAAAAGCCAGTTTAATCTTCAGAGTAGTCAGCCAAATGTCCAGTTTATTTAATTCTGGTCCTAAATAAAGTATTATTTTAACAAAGCTTATCAGGCTATCTCGTGTGGTGCTCGTATGAAATTATATGTGATCTAAAAATATATATATGTTTCATTTCGGGTATAATTCTGTGAATAAAAGATGCTCTTCTATATTATGAGCATTTGAGATATATCCAAACACGAAGCCATGTATAAAACTCCCAGACAACGAATATGGCAGCGCTCAGTGATAAGTTTAGTGAGGAAGAGTTTTTGCTCCCATCTTCCCAACGTCACTTGCAAAGGAGACTATTGTACGCGCACACATAATAAACATGCTTTAGATTTTAACTCCGTTAAAAAAAATATGTTGAGAAAGGTAGATCAACTGTTAACAGGCAATCTGAGATTTTCAGTAAATAACATAAAAGGCAGTTTGCACTGAGTAGAAAGGTGAGAATTATAGACTGCAGTCTTCATTAAAGATGCCGTGTCCGCATAATAGTCTGTGCCCTTTCAATCTTTCAAAAGAGCATGGATACGCCATACATCGACTCCAGAAGATTTGGTTAGCACTCACCACTAGTAATACACATTTCGCAGTGGTGAGTTTCCATCTCGAAATATTCCTTAACCACATTTCAGACATGCTCAGTGGGATTAAGATTGAATGATTTGGGAGAGAAAGGAATTCCATTAAAGTTAAGTCTTGGAAGGGTGCCCTTATCACTTTTATAATACTGAAGGGACTAAATATTAACCAGATTAAAAACTAGAGCCAAAGAGGAGACTACAGGATGGTCACATGATGTGAAGATGCTTGGATCTGTTGGCATGTAGATACAAAGACAGGAGCGGGTCCTTCTTGCTTGACAATAGAAATGCACGCAGCGAAATGACCAGAGGTATTTTTTAGATTGATCACTCCATGCGACCTTTTCGACTCTTATGTGCAGTCGATGTTCGTTCTTCCTCCCTAACCATACCTCTTTCTTTTTACTGATTTCTATAGTAGTGTGTTGTTATATCCTCTCAAGACAGTGTCGGACATAGTCAGTTCGTTGTTTACTGCTTTTACTGTACAGTACTGTATTCATTGACACAGAAGAACGTTTATTGAATTAATATTTTACTTTCCTTTCGATTCTAATTCAAATTACATTCGACATCTGTTTTTTTTAGCAGTATACCCACAATATACCCAAGACAGTTTTGTATGAGAAACATCCTGGCAGGAGAACGGTTTCCAATTAACTCCTCTAATTTATGGCTCATGTCATTCAAGTCACTGAGATCACGACTGCATGTGATGTACACGTGCCTATATACAGCAAAAATTAAAGGTGTTTGCGCCTATTTGGGATTGATGTCTAGGAGTTCCTGAGAAACCAAATATTATGAAATTAACTCACATATTTAATAGCCACTAAATTATTTATGACAACATGAATTCCTGACGAAGGTCAATTGTAACAATGCAGGGAGACTCAATAGTTTCCTCTCACAAAGATCTGACCATTTCCTTTTCAAAATACCCTTTACAACACTTTCTATGAAGTGTACTGCTTTAAATCATAAGAACACAATGAACGGTAGTCTATGAATAACTGACGAAAAGATATATAAATTTTATAGGTCGTAAAACATAATACTAAAAGAAAATTGAGGAACTTAAGTTTAAGTTTGTCAAATGTCTTAAAAATTGGATACCATGAAAATATATTATTTGAAAGAAATGTAGTGCCAATAATCACACAAATGTTCACGTATGCGATTCATAACTCACCTCTTTACTATTTCTTTTCGCGTTACATTGTGTTGAAAATATGGACTTGATTCAGCGGTCAAAACGAGCAATAAACGAGGCATGGCGGTGATAAAGATAAGTTATTCAAAAATATGCAGAATATTTATTCTCTATCAGCTTTTTTTTTTCCTTTTTTTTTTTTTTTTGAAAAACAAAATTAAACGTGTATGCTAGGTTGTTAGGCATTTTACTTTATATTCGACCAGATTTGGCTTATATACATACTTTTTTGATATTTCCACCCAGAACGAATGTAAACCTATACCACGTTGATATCGTCCGTGGGCTAAGCATTTTTTTTTCTGTTTTAAGGATTTTAGATATTTTATTTTGCACATAATCTGAAAGTCTGTTGTAGTTATCCAACAAACAAATGTTTCAAACCTCTGGTAACCCGGGCGATAATCTCAAATCGGATTCTGAAATTCCAGTGTGGCGGGAAAAAAACTAAAAAAAAAACTACAACGATGTATGTTATTGAATGAAGAGTT
Organism: Typopeltis vanoorti; assembly: GCF_054136105.1. Lineage (NCBI taxonomy): Eukaryota > Metazoa > Arthropoda > Arachnida > Uropygi > Thelyphonidae > Typopeltis > Typopeltis vanoorti. Next base: position 21,710,415 of record NC_143555.1, on the reverse strand, counting down.
TGGTACTGTTTTTTCATAAAGAACCAAAATTTTTGCCCATTTGATTTTTTGCACTATACATGATCCCACAAATAATAAATTGAAACGAGTCTGTAAAATGTTATCGATTTATTAAATTATCAAATTTTCACTTCAAAACATTTCGTGAAATCTAGCTTATCCTTATAGTCCTTATAAGGACTGGCTTAAAGGGGGCGAAGCAATAATGCTTTTCATCTTCCCCGTTATCTGTAGAGGACAGATAAGGTGTTATTGAGCTATTAAATTAAAGCTCTGATCATGGCAGGAGGGTAACAGCAATAGCCGAGCCTCGGTTAGAACTTCATTGGCTACAGCATTGCCATCCATTACCCTCCCGTGAAATCTAGCTAACGCAGTACATGACAGTTATAAAGATCAAAACACAAAATATGGTGGGTGTCGTAAATCCCAAGTTATTAAATTCTAACCGGCCAGTCAGATCCGAGTTATTGTAACATAAGTACGACTGTTTTAACGATTGTGTTACTTTAACTGGGTCTGATCGTCGAGCTGTTTTGATTTTTATTTCAAATTTTAGTGTTTTGGGAATACGACATTTGATCAAAATCAGTCCAACCGGATCCCTGGAATTATTTGCGAAGCGCATCATAGAAAGAATACACCTTAGCGGTAAAATGTAACTGAGTTGTTTTCCTTGTTACACTAACGTGAGAAAAAGTCCATGGTTTTCACGTGATATTGTTGAAAATGATATTTGAAATATATGAATGTTACCATTTTAAATTGGGTTTAATTTACAAGTGTTTCTATTTTCATTTTCCTTGTCTTTTTTCGATTTATTATTAAGGTTAATTTTAAACATAACTACTACAGGAATACACATAAGACTGGTGTTCATTATTTGCCCCTGAAGCAGGAGTGGTGCTACTCTCCTTCATCATGTAAATTAACGGATTCGTTAGCATTATAACAGCGGAGGTCACACAGCCTGAACTTTTAATTAGTGTGTTTCCGACTCTAATACTACGCTGGAATTTGTTTAATGAAAAGGCTGCGAATTATTACATGATGATGAGAGAGCTCACCTTGTGATCTGCGTGTCGGTAAAGAAGCCTACATTTCTCATAGATACGGAAATCTATTCGACAGCTTGTAATTCTCTAACCCAATCCGTATCGAAGATCAGAAGGAGTTAGGCATTCATCACGTCTTAAATTAAAGATCCGGAGCTCCTTAATGTTAGATTTCCGGTGAAGTTTGTATTAGAACTTAAGACAGCCTCGCTCTCTTTCATCTCGCTCTTAACGCGTCTTGTGAGCTTCTCTGAATGTCTTCGATAAACACCAGCGTCGATTTGTGATTTTCTCGTAAAAGAAATTAAAGTTTATGGATAATGATCTAGCTAGTAACATAAATGATTTTTTTATTGATTGTTTTATTCTGCAAGTATTACTTTCCATAGAAAAAACATTAACTTGCTAGGATTATTTCCAGTCTTACGGTCTTCATAATTGCATAGGGACGGCCACGTGAAATCTTTCTTTTATTGTATCACAGCTGTAGCCATGATCAATACTGGTTAACGATGAGTTAAAATCAACGTCCTGTTGATCGGTAGAGAGACCTCATCAGGGTGAAGAGCATTTACGGCTATAGTCAGTTAATTTCGATTTTGTGTGTGTCATCTCCTTTCACTTGACATTGTGGTAATACGTTAATAATTTGAGATAAATTTCATTTCATGCAGTGAAAGCATCCGACAAGCTTCGGTAACTTGAATACTTCTAAGCGTTAAGAATTAAACTTTAGCTTGTTAGTACGGAATTTAATTTTCGAAATTTTGGTTTTGAGAACTGCATTTTTTTTTATGATTTTGCACTGACTAATCATTAGACCATTAATTCCTATGTATTTTTGTCTCTTTATCTCTATGAGATAAAGAGACAAAGATAGAAATGACGTTCTACTTACCAAATTCGCGCTGCTTACCGTGTTGTCTGCTTCTCTCTGAATATAACATAACTAATATTTGACTCACTTAATATCAATAGTCAAAACTGTTTAATGTAATAAATTCTGTAGCGTCCAAATCCTGGAGCTCCCTCAGCCTTAATTTTTTTTTAAGAACAATGGGCAGGGCTCTCTTTTTCATCCATCACTAATAGTGAACTGAAGCAATTACCGAAACAACGTTTTCCGGGAAACCGATTACGTTAGACACGTACCGCCATCTCATGGCCTCAAATCCTGGTAAAGTCTACGACATGTATCAAATACTGTGCAGTTTACGTTTGTTTGTTTTTTAAGCTCGACCATAGAAGTCTCAGTTTCTGTCGTTTTCCGAAAGTTCGTTGGTGCTAAAAGAATTTCGCCTACTTCCAGTAGGAAATGGGGGTTAAAGGATTACTAATTTTTATTTATTTTTTCTAATATTTCGTTTTCACGGATTGCAGATGATTTACTCCAGTTATTTGGAGTGAGATTCAGGAACTATTTAAAGCAAGAGCAAATAATTCATTATTTGTAATCATTTCCAGATCAACTGACTTAGTGATTGAATCTTCTGCTTTTGACTGATAATCAGATTTCTTATCGTTTAAATTCTAATTTCTTATTCAGAAATATGCAAATTCAGAACTAATAATTAAAATGGAATGCTGTTTCAATTCAAATGACTTAAGTGTATATCGTTAAGTATTTAAAAATCAAAATAAGCACAGCGACAAAAAAAAAAAAAAAAAAAAACATTTAACCCGAACTATTGGTTAAGTTTAATTATTTAATGTGAAGAAACGCAAAACTGCTTTTAAGTGGAAGAGATTTCTATTAATTACCATTTTCTTTGAAGTGATTTATGTAGCTATTTCCAGTTGTCATTTTAACTGTTCTGACGGCCTCTTTTCAGCGGTTTTTCCATCGTTAAAATTTCCTCATCCCGTTTTGATTAGAGAATTGGGCCTGTTAATTAATTAGCATTATTTCCATTATCTTTGCGATGCATTTTGCTATCTAAATTTCTGCGTAGTAACTAGACTCCTGCGTATGCATAATATTGACATTATGGATCATCTTTAAAATTTTATCACACTAGCCTCATTTTTCTCTCACCAATTTAGGTACACCATTGTCAGACAAAGCATGGTGCGCATGCCAAAAATTTACAAATCGAGTTGCTGACGTGTCGGGCAGTTTCTAATAGGGGAAAAATGAATAGAAAATCAATCTAACCTAATTAATTAATTTATAAATTTATAATTTATTTATAATATTTTCTACTTAATTTTATTTTATTTTTATTTATTTATATATAAATTTATAATATTATTCGGTGTAAAATTGATTATTGTATTATTAAATTGATTTTAATGATGTTGGTTTGGAAAAAAAAACGGTAGTGAGAAAAATATTTATAAATTGTAACTCACCATAGACGTTAATTGAATAGGGGATGCAGCAGAAGTATATGAATTTGTCCGCGAAACGCTTACCGCATTTACTCGAATATAACTTGCCCTCCCGTATAACTCGCATCTCTGATTTTACTTTACAAAAAAAAGACGTTAAAAAGTTTTTCATATACCACGCACACGAAAAATGTTTAACCGTTGAGGCGATAGTAACTCGCTTCCCGCGATTAACAACATACCTCCCCCAACAGCCATTATACTGCAGATGCAAGAAAAACAATTAGTTGTATTGTATCCCTGAATAAGGTACAGAGGCTTTTGCAGTCTGTATAATATATACAGTGAGTCATCAAATTATTAGAGCCACAGTGCGAAAAAGATATTTTGTAAGTTTCAGGTAGAAATAAAACCACATTGTCAATGTTTTTACATCAAATTGTTTTTATTAAAATTAGTCCTCTACTGATATTAAGAAAAGTTAAGTATGCTTATATAGTTAAACAAAAATGTATATAGAAATAATTGATGATGAACAGCCTATTTTCCTATCCAGTGCAGGGTGAAGGCCTCTCCCATTGAGGGAGGTTTTGGGTCTAATACTCCCATGGTGATCCAGTCCATATTGGGAGAGTGTATTATCTATACCTGGGTGAATGATGTATGAAGGGGAAGACAATCACAAACACCCATGCCTATCGGGATTCTAATCCGCAGCCTTTTGGATGGAGAGTGGATACGCTAACCACTCGGCCAACCAGGCTGGCATATAGAAATAATTATGAGGTAAATATTTGATAACGCCGCCTTTTCCTACAATTGTGAATCACCCGTTTCACAATGCAGTCTTCGATTCCTTTGGAAATACTTTTTATGCATTTGGTTCATTCCTGTGCCACACATGAATCAAACACTCTATTAATTGGCGTTCGTTGGTGACAAGTTACTTGGAAATTTCCTGCTTCATCAGTTCCCAAAGATTTTCGATGGGGTTGAGATCTGGTAAATTTCCAGGCAGTCAAGAACCTTGACTTTTTTGTCATTCAGCAATTTTGTTACTTTTTTCGCCTTATGACAAGGAGCAGAATCATGCATGAATTCGAAATCGTTATTCGAGAACTACACGTGTAACTGGGGGTAGCATCTTGGTCTCCAGTACCATGATGTATTGATCCTGCTTAATTGTTCCCTCTACAATGTACAGGTGACCAGTGCCTTGGCTGTTGATGACTGACCAGACCATGATGCTGAGAGGATGTTTCACAACGCAGTCTTCTTTAAATTTCTCCTCTGCTCGTTATCTCACGAATTCAGTTTTGTCAGACAAAATCTGAACTGAGGATTCATCGGGGAAACAAATCTGAAACGAATTTTTAAAACTTGTTTCTTGTCAAATTAACTTACAGACGAATTACTTTTAAATTATAAAAGAAGATATGCAAATTTCACTTAAGGAATTTACAAATTATCGTCTTCCAGTCTTCGATTGTCCATTTTGTATTGTTGTTCTATTATTTGTTTTTGCTAATTGTAGCCGTTTTTTCGACATTGCCGGTGCGAGCAGTGGCTTTTTTCCGGTCGGCGACATGAGAAGCCCAAGTCATTGATGCGTTGACGGGTGTAATTGAAGATATCTTAATTCCAGGAACCTGCATCATTTTTGTAAACCCTCCGAGGTGACTTCCTGTTTTCCACGCAAACATCTCTAATTTTCTTTCGTTCCGTGGGGTGGTAATTTTTTTCCGGACACATTTCTTCTAACGCCTCAGGGTCAATTCAATATTTACATCAATTATTTTTTTTTTCGGCCCACTGATGCCCGTGAAACATTAGCAATTGATGCTATCCTTTGCTATTCCTTTGAGAATGTTCAATATTCATTAAGAGCGTTTTTATTTCTGAAATTTTTATTGGAGAAAGATTTTTGGCCTTTCCAATGGTGAAAAATACTCTCTCAAGAAAAGAATTATAAAATAACACAACACAACACATAAACCATATACAAATCTTGAAATAAACTACTTATCTTCAAAATATTATAAGAACACTCCAAAAGTAATTAAAACGCTTGAATAACCTCAATAATTATAAAGAAACGCAAATGAAAAAGATGGCTGCCAAGCGGTGGCTGAGAATCTAAACACAAAATGGCGTCCATATGACAGGTTATGAAACCAACAGTAAAGTATTGTCAACTGTATATTTAAAATCAGTAAACATAATTGTTTAATTGAAGATCTCCGTGTAGCCAAGTTTTCATTTATTATAACTGGTTGAAATGTAAAATTGTTACTGTAATTTATGGAGGTGGTTCTAATAATATGATCACTGTATTTCTCAACCAATAGTACAATTACAGATAGCTGGAATAAAAACAGCACCAACTAATGAATCACATATCCCCCTCTCACAGAAACTATACTGTATAGATTCAAGCAAAACCATATGTTGCACCGGAAACACGGTATCTAACTAAAATTATTCTCCAATTTTTCAATTACATGAAATAAGTGTTTGTTTTATTGCATTTGAAATTCTATGTCGTTATGACAGATCACAAAGGCTAACTTCAAATAAAATTCTACCACGAATTGAAACTACCGTACAATGCGTGTGAGTTCGCCTGCCAGCTCAAACGCAAACAAGCAGCAATAAAATTGAACCGAAGTTTGAAACTTTGTCTGAGTTGAGCCCGCTGGTCATGAGAAGTTCCGTCGGAACGATAAACGACATCCCGTCGTGAAAGTGTTTAAATTAAGAAATATCTAGTGAATGTTGTTATTTCTTATGACAGTTGCAGATGTTATGGAATTCGGTTGAAGTGAATTAGCATTTCAATTCAAGAATTGTCATTTGCCTTTGACTTTGGGTCGCGTGATCTTTTGTTAATATCCCACCAATCATATGCACGTCTTCAGCTGCTCTCGTGTATGAGAGCAATAAATAAATAAAATAAAATGGCTAGTTAATCCACATTCCCCTAGTGTCCCATGTCTGTATATATTGAGTAAGTTCTTTCAGCCGGTTTGACCATTTTGAGGGACGATAAATCCGAGGGTATGGGAGAAAAACCCTCTTGTGTATGAGAATGACTGTCACCATCACATTGAAAACACCCGATAAAGGTTCCTTACGTCACAAACCGGATTTGCACCCAGGTCTTTATAACCAAAGGACTCGTCTGAACCAACTCAGCTACGGAGGCTCTGTCACCTAAGGAAACAATGTCATCTACCAAACCGTTATAAACGATTTTCAACTCAAAATAAGGGGGATGCAAGGTTTTTTTCCGAGAAAACTGGTTTTTATTCTGCAAAGCAGAAAAAAAAAAACTTCCAGAAGAACGCGGTTATCAGATTCATTGTGCTGGCTTCACAGTCCAACTGTTCCATCCATTTCCATCTTCCCTTTCGGATTGGTTGCACTACCAAATTCCTGTAATTACAAAGCATACTTCTCGTGTATTGAGACCATCTACCTGTAAATGCCACCTAGCGGTATTCTAAACATAAAATATGAGAACACAAACCCGCTTGGAATTCTCTAACAGCTTTTGTCGAAGAAAGACTGTATGAAGGATTTCTGAGTATTATATTCGTAGTTGTGTACTCAGAAATGTTCTTAAATACCGAATTTGACGGATAACAAATCGTTAAAAACATTTAGAATTACTCTATTACTATGAATTACATATAATTTTACGGTCCCACTTGAAGAGAAATCCCCACTGATTTGCGACCTATAAATTTCAAAGTATCTGTGACAGCTTGGAGTTACTAAGTCGAGAAAGTGATAAAACCACTTAAAAGAATTCAGTTCTTTCATATCCAACTATTTACGCTAACAGGTCTTTTGTAATAACTTTTCAATATTAAATTATTTTAATTAAAAACTTTTCGGTTATTATTAATCTAAAAGTTCATTAAAGTTTGCTCATTACTGACCGAAGAGAATAAATTTATTGCAGATTAAAACATCGCCGTCGGTTGTATTACGAACATGCAAAGAACGTGTAAATATAATCCTCAGACTGCAGGGAAAGAAAAAAAGCAAAAGCAGAGTATTTGGGATTGTTTGGCTGATGTAATCCGATTACCTTCTTGGAATCTCTGCCCAGACTTTGTGACTGTGCTTCCCTTTAGGGAATACAGAAACTAACAAAGATTTGCCCTAATGTTTCTTGGAAGATAAATTTCTCTGACATTACTTCATTTCGGACTTAAATTGCTATCCTTTCTCGAGAAAACAGAGGGGTTAGGGATAAGTTTAACCTCTAAATTCTGATTGATAGCCAGACGTGAAGTTTATATTTTCTCTGCCTTTATTCGTTCGATATTTGGTAGAAAATCGAGAACTGTTTCTCTTTGAGCGTTTATTTGGCAGAAAATTCTCGAATTATGAAATAGACCTTTACAGCAGTTTTCCTGTTAATAACCGATGATTGAACAGAAACAGTCTCATGTGAAACAGTGATATTTCTCCCAAATACGACTATTTATCATTAAATTAGATTTGTGTTGGATCTTACACGAGCTCGGATAAGTAAAATATGAATACTGGCCTAGCTTAAGGCACGGTATTGCTTGAGACGTACGTGAAAAATGATGAAAGAGCGAACGAATAAGTTTTCTTTCCGATATACTTATATATATAGTATAAATGGAAAAGTTTACGTTGGGAATAAATGCGAAATATCATTCATTGGTTAGCGGCGTCAGAAACTATTCCTATCACAACCGCCCGACTCAGAAGAATCACTAATTTACAAGGAATTCCTAAAATCACTATTGAGAATAATAATTAAATTTGATTTCTAAAATATTTAGCAGAAAGTCCTTAATTTGGCAAAATTAAAAAATTAGATATATTAAAATATTAGAAAATATTGTCGGATAATAAAAATATTATCCGACAATACTAATCTAGACATATCTAGATTAGTATTGTTTAGACACTGAGTGTTTATTGTTTAGACTAGAGACAGACCTTTGTTGAAGTCATTTAGGGCTTGTTGTAGCTCTAGTATGTGTGAATTGAAGAACATAACATTTAATAGAAGCGTCATGCATTTTGTGAAATGCGTCTAAAAATGAAGGTAGGATGATTTTAAAAGAAACTAGTATATGTTTATTTATTTTTACCAACGGATACTCAGTTTAAACAAATAAATCTATCGTCAGCATGACCATATTAACTTGAACGTACTGAAAGTTGGATTACGTTTTGCTGTGAAGAATAACCTTTTGTACTTCAGGCATTGCAATGACCGTAATTTAAGTAGGTTGCATCAAAAATGATTTTAATTTTCAGTTAATTGTACTCTGTGGTAATTTAATTTTAACAAACCAAATTATACTTGGTGTGAGATTGAACTTTTGGAAACTTGATTGTTAATTCTTTGCGTTACCCAAACAGAGTCCTTTATGCCAGGGTCGACCTTCTCTATAAAGGGGCCCGGGTGCAAGACACCTTTTGGAGCCCTAAAATATTTTTCAAAGGTAAAACTTAAAGGATTCGAAATAAACGTATTGTAAAATCTCTTACCTGCAAATGATTTTGGCACAGGAAAACAAAAAAATACATTCGAAATATAACAGGTTAAGATAACGTTTACTGAACACAAAACAAAAGTATTAAATAATTAAAATAAATATTTAACACAAAAGTAACCTGGCTCAAAAACTAGCGCACAAAAACTATTTACAATTAATTATTGTTTAAAGTAATAAAAAATTAATTTAAGCACATAAAAAAAATAAATAGGTTTACTATTTAGGGGCCTAGTTTTATTAACACGTATATTGTTAATATACGTGTTAATATACGGGCTGTCACCACATCCAAGTTCTTCATCCTGAAGTCCTCTTCTACCAGCTCCCTCCATCTCTTCTTTGGCCGCCCACGCTTCCTCCTTCCTTGCACATCTCCCGCACCAACCTGACATATTTCTCCGGAACCTTCTTCTACCTCAGACACCTCCAGACTTCTTGCCTTGGCACTCTATCGTATGCTTTCTCCAGATCAATAAATGCCAGATGTAGCTCCCGTTGTTTCCCTCGAAACTTTTCCTTCATCTGCCGCAACCCAAAGATAACACTGTTGTTGATCTACCTTTGCAATCTCCACCTCCTTACTCAATCTTCCATCAAGAACCCTTTCTAGGATTTTCATTGTGTGGGACATCAACTTTATTCCTCTGTATTTTTTACAGTCTTGCGCATCCCCTTTACCCTTGTAGATGGGGACAAGAGTACTCTCCCTCCATTCCTCGGGTATATTTTCCTGTTAGCAAACTTTAATGAACAGGTCCCACAGCAGGTCAATTCCCTCTTCCCCCAGTGCCTTCCATACCTCAACTGGAATCCTGTCAGGACCCACCGATTTTCCATTCCTCATCCTCTTCATGGCCTCCATCACCTTCCACTCTACTGATGTTCTGCACCATCTTCTCTGTGAGCCCTTGCATTTTCCTCATTCAAAAGTCCCTCAAAATATATTCTCCATCTGTTTATTATGTCCACATCCCTCCATAATACTCTTCCTTCAGCGTCTTTGATCTGCCTCACATGTAATATGTCCTTTGCTGCTTTATTTCTACATTTCGCTAGTTGGTAAATTTTTCTCTGTATTTCCTTTGTTTCTAATTGATCCTACAGATCTTGATATGCCTTCGCCTGTGCCACAACTCTCTTGGCTTCTTGCTTCCTCTCTCTCTGTACACATCTCTGTCCTCTCCCACTCTTGACTCATCCCACTTCTGCTTTGCCTTCCTCTCAGCTGTCACTGCTACTTCTACATTATTATTCCACCACCAACCCTCCTTCTGTTCTCTAATCTTTCCAGATGTCTCACCAAGCACCTCGATTGCACAGCTCAGGATTACTTTTGAGTTATGTTTCCACCAATCTTGTACACTTTCCAGTCCATCCGAAATCCTCTCTAACACCCTCTCCTAAAACGATTCCTCCCACTCTCTTCTTTTAAGCGAAACCACTTAATTGCTTCATCCCATGGCTTCCAGAGGTTCTTACCTTCGATCTTATTTTAAAGTCTGCGCACAGCAGTCGGTGTTGCTGTGCCAGTTTATCTATTAGAATTACTCTACAATTTGTCACAAACTTAAGATGTTTTCTTCTAGTCAAATGTAGTCAATTTGTGAACTGTTGTTACCACTCCTAAATGTTATCAAATGTTCTTCCCTCGTGTAGAAAAACGAGTTTACAATTGCCAGATAAAACGCTACTGCAAAGTCCACAACCCTCTCTCCTTCCTGGTTCATCATTCCCACTCCGTGGTCACCATGCACCCTTTCTCAGTCTCTATTCGGTCTCCCAATGTGTCCGTTGAAGTCTCCTCCGACAATCACCATCTCGTTTTCTTCCAGTTACTTCATTTCTTCATCTAACACGTAATAGAACTCATCTTTCTCCTCTGCTGTATACAGTCAACTTACGGAACATATACACATAATACGACCACCCGCTCTTCTCCAAGACCCAATTTCATTCGCATGATCCTGTCGTTCCTTCTACCCACTTCCAGTACTTCACCCTTCATTCTGCCACACACCACAATTCCTACACCATTTCTTCCCTCGTTATTCGCTCCAGAGTAGAACAATTTATATCCATCTCCCAGTTCCTTTGCCTTTCTCCCCCCTTCCACCTTGTCTCCTGCATACATAAAATGTCCAACTTCCTCTTCCTCATCATGTCTGCCACCTCTCTTCCCCTTCTAGTCATGCTTCTAACATTCAGTGTTCCCACTAGCAACATCCTCTCCACCTGCTGGGCTCGCTTCTTTAACCGCACCCGCCCTTGATGCTGTAGGGCGATGTGGCTGCGCATCGCTTAAGGGGTACGCCATAGCCCTTATATCATTTTCTCTTTGACTCATATAGCTAGAGCTGGCAGTGAAGTTTTATGACTGGATGCCCTTCCTGACATCAACCCTCGCCATTTATCCCGGCTTGGGACCGGCACCTATTGAGGCTAGCTTGCCTCCTTCGGTGGCTGCATAAGACGAAATGACTTAGCAAGATAGGAAAGATTCACCCCTAGCCCTCGAATACTCAAATAGTATCAGGGGGAAGGAGAGAGGAGAAAGAAGAGGAGGGACCAATCTACAGAATAATACAACAGATGTATATTACATGAAGTAAGGCATGGTCCAGCATCTGGTACCTCGGGTTTGCCATGCCCGTACTCACAAAAGTGAGCCCTTGAGGTTCTTGCTATGTCATTAATCATTTCCGAAAAATTACAATTTTTGGCAATTTCCTTTTCGATGCTTAATATAGCAAGTGAATTTAGGTGTTCTTCGCACATACTTGACCAAAGATAATTCTTTATCAATTTTCATTTGCTAAAAGAACGTTCTGCACTTGCTATAGTAACTGGTAAGAAAATTTTCAATACATTTAGCACATTTGGGAATAGTTCATTATAACTATTATTTAATATATATTGCAATATGTCTTGCGCGTTATTTATATTTTTTTGATCCAAGATCAATTCTCGTAACTAATCAATTTCGGATTAAGTCTTCATTTACATCTTTACTATAATATTTTACAAAATCCTTTGATTGGTTTTCTAGCTAAATTTTTTCTAATGTTTTAATATCAGTGATTTATTTAAAATAAGAAATAACATTGGGTATATTTTTAAATCTCTCATCTATTTGTACAATAACAGCATCAATCACAACGTTGAAAAAATGACATCTAAATTCCTCTACTGGGTTTAGTAAAACTTCATCTTCTGTTAGTTTGGAAAATAATCTTTTTCTTTTTCGAATTCTTTTTTCAGGGAAGTCTTCGGAAATATTCAAGTTTCGTGCTATCATTTTTACGTTGTCTAAAAATGTGTTAAATTTTGATCTTAAATTTTGGATTTTTAATTTTATTCGCTAAATTAAAAGCAGAGTCAAGAACAATTGTTCTTGCTTGAAATAGTTTGTTGATACTATTAATTTTTGACAATATTGTAAACCATAACGATAAGCTTAAAATAAACGGCATTTCTTGTAATGAATCTAGTAGACTTTTAGCTTCGATTACTGCTGTGTTGTCGTTAATTGTACCAATAAATTCTTCTGAGGCATTATACGTTTGTTCAAACTGTGTGTACACTGCTTTGACTGCGTATACTTTGGCTTCCCATCGGGTATCACATAATGGTTTAAGCGTAATATTTAAATACTTTTGTATAATTTCCCATCTTTTTGTATATGTAGAAAATACGCAGTATAAACGTTGCAATATTCCGAAAAATTTTTTGCAATATATACTACTGGAAGCAGCATCACAAATTATCAAATTAAAAGAATGTGATAAGCAAGGTACATAAATTGCATGAAGGTTTAAAATAATTATTCTAGATTGTACGCTTTTATATGTTCCCTTCATATTGCTACCGTTATCATATGCTTGTCCTATACAATTCATAATATCTAAATCAAGCTCACCTACTCTTTTTAAAAGCGAATTTGCTAGTCCTTCACCAGTCACATCAGTTACTTAAATAAATCCTATAAATGACTCGTTTATAATTAATTTTTTGTCTAAAAAATTTACATATCTAATAATTATAGAAGTTTGTTCCTTGTGAGAAATATCAGGAGTACAATCCATTTGGATACTGTAATATATGGCTGCTTTTATATCGTCTTTAATTTTATTAAGGACTTCATTACCTAATGCAGCAATAATTTCCTCTTGAAATCTATGCGCCAAATGATGCACAATTCTTTTTTTCGTATTTTTAATTCTGGTAATTCAACAGGTAATACGATCAGTCCTACAAGACCACCTTAGTGTAACAACTATTAATCTGACACTCGTTGGCTGTCTCCAGTGTGACATGTGCTGGCAAATAACTTTGATGTTGACATGAGAACGTTGGTCATCGTGCTGCTTAAGCATACAGGAATAAGATGAATGGTAAATGTCAGTATTAACTAATGTTCCGGCAATGCTTCATCTACTGCTATTAGTTTCGCATACGCGGTATATGAAACATGTGACCAAAATAACTCTCTGCGGACTGCTTAAAAAAAGAAAAGAAAAAAAAAAGCACGCATAAGTTGGTTTTCTACTTTGAGAGATAAAGCATACTATCCTTATTTGGAAAAATGGTGGAATATTCTGTGTGGGTAAAGAATACACATTGCGATAAAGATAAAAAAATGGTTTGTTTTATTGCATGAATAGAATCTATTTCATTCTCTGCAATTACAGGTCTTGAACATCTATTCTGTTATTTACGGTTTACAAGCCTCTTTACACCCAGCTATTTTTGATTAATTGGTGTTACCCTATGAGTTAACATAATACATAATACAATTGTTTTGAAATAAGCGAAAAAAAGTTGATATAATAAATTTGTTGCCGAACACTGTGCAGAAAAAATGAAGCAAATCTGGCTTAATCTGTTGAAAATAATTATTTGATAAAAATGCTTTTAATTCGGTATCTCGAAAGCTTGCATAAGAAACAGTGTCATTGAAATGCAATTATTATACTTAGATTTGAATCACAAGATTTTTTTCAATGTTAATGTGTTTTGCCTAGTTTTTAGAGTTGTGGAGATTCGCAAGAATAGTGATTCTTTTAAGGGATGTCTTTGAGCAGATGATAGATGAGGTGTCTGAATGCAGAACTTATCTATGGACATGTTGATATTAAGGAACGTGTATGTTAGAAAGGAAAAAAAAAAGTCTTCCTTATGATTATCAGTGACAGCTGAGGTGTTTTGCTAACGCTGCTAATGTCCTCGAGTAAACGACGAACAAAAGAGGTCGAAAAGGTCAGGACTGAATAAATTTTAGTTAGAAAAATAGAGAACTGCATGAAGTCTTTGTTTTATGAACATGACTAGCATTTTCTTTGATCCCCGCCTGTCATTTCAATTGAGTGTGTTAAGATCTTAGAGCCTCTTTCTCTCTAAGAGCATTGCCCTTTATGCCTGACCTTTTGTCATTCATTTGCAAACGCTTTCCCCAAGCTTATGAATGGCACTGATATTTCAACTGAAACAATAACATTTCGACACGAAATCAGAAAATTAAAACATTGAATGGAATTCTGAAAGGACACAATTGCGGAGACAAAGCTGTAATGGAGTGATTTTCTCTGGGAAAGATAACAAACAACTAACCGCCAAAATAATTTGATTTGCAATAGAATTGGTGCAGCACAGAAGGCAGCAGTTAACTAACAATAACGCGCAGTCTCATAAAGGAATTGAGAATAAGAAGAAATTCGAAACGTTTTCGTTTTGAAAAGATCGGCGTACTTTCGGAAAGAAAACACCCGATTTTATTCTTTATCGATGCGAATAGTTGAGAATCTTGCACCTCCTTCAAAACTTAGGTTGGCCTTAGCTATTTGTGTAACTGTCAGTAACATACGACATTCGGTAAATAGCGGAGTTGGAGCTTTTGTTTGATTTTAAGCGATCAATACGAAGTTTGAGTATCGACGGAGTCCTTTCAGTTCTCTACTGCGTACTACTGATTGTATTTGCAGCGGGAATTGTAATTATTTCCAATGTGTGTGTATCATGGAAATAATTTCCGTGACACACACACACACACATACACGTGTGTGTGTGTGTGTGTGTGTTAATGAATATATTATCGTCTGCTGCTTAATAAAGATAATAAACTAGACTGCATTGGAAGTGGTTTTCAAAATTTTTTCTGAAATACTTTAGAAGATAGAATAATGCAGATAAATTCGTATGCTGTAAACATTTTTAGACCTATCTCTGGTTCAATGAATTTAATGGTGAAGGCAATATAATTATTATTACGTGACACCTCTAAGAAATCCAAAAACTCGTCGAAGGGGGGCACCTACTCCAAAGCTTCTTTGGCATAACTACAACACTTTAAGTAGGGTCTTCACCATTTAAACCACCAACTACAACGAACCGCAACTACCATCATCATCTACGTCAATACCGCCCACCATCACTAGCATTATAAAAATCCATGATAATAACAAAAATCCATGTCCACGCGTCCTTTCGATTGATATATTTCTTACATAGCTAAGAGCTGACGGTAATGTACTTCTACAAGTACATTGACGTTTACAGTCTGTAGGAAATGTGCTTTATTTTCTTTGCGATGTAGACTAACGTACCACCTAAATATGCAAAGACAATTTGTTCCATAATTTATCATATAATCAGGTAACGTTAGCCTGGAAAAAATAGTAATTAAGAAAACCATCAGCAGACATTGAGTAAATATATTCTAGAAGAAAATTAGTATTACGAAAGAGAAAGTATTTTAGGTCTCACATCAACGGCATTATATTACCCTAGCCCCTTATTTCTCTAATATTGAAACAACTAAATTATTTATTTCCCCAGAGCTTGTATCATTCTCTAAGTACAAATGCTACTTAAACTAGATAGATTTATGGAATTATTCTTAGATTTTTTTTCTTAGGTTTTATTCTTATTCTTTATTTATTTTCATTTATTCTTAGGTTTTGGAGGTCGTCCGAGTTATCGATTTTTTTTCCGACAGTAGTATCATTTGGATTCATTTAAGGAAATTTAAGGTAACATTATCTTCATTGAACTCCCATAGAGGAGTATATTAGAGCTCATGCTTGAGTATCATCATGACGTATGCAGACATAATAGGTAATTAGGACCTTTGTCGTTATTTCTATAATAAGAACTGTAATAAAATATTTTCTGTAATCAACATTTCGTATTTTTATAATCATATTGGAAAGTTAGTTTAGTTTAATGATCGGAAAGACCTGGGTTCTATTCCCGTTCTAGGAACCTTTATCTGGTCTCTTTCGACTAAAGGTGAGTTAGCCGGTCTCATGCGGAGATATGGGTTTTTTGTCCCCCAGAACAGGCAAACTTTCCCGTGAGCACACGCATTTGCAGACAACACATCGGGAGGCATAGGGCTAGCCACCGTATCCTCGATACGGTAGCGGTTAAATGTATAAAACTCCTCAGCACCGCAAGTAAAAGAGGAGGGAATGAATAATAAGAAAAAAGTTCCTCGAATTCTAGGGATTGGAATCTAATTCTTTTCAGCTAGAATATAAATATCGCACCGTTCTTTGTCCAGACAGTATTCCTCAAAAAATTGCAAATATCAGAATTTCAGAAATTGTTGCCATTTCCTGTTAATGAATAGTGTCTACTGAGATCTAATAATAGTGAATTTGCAAGAACATCTTGATGCAAAGATAACAAAATCCTAATGGAAGCATCTCATTGTTCATATGATTAAGGAAAACCATTTCATAAAACATTTATCTGATATAATGTTCAGTTAATTTTATATAAGTAATTTAGTCTTGTAATCACAAATAATATTCGAGTAAAAAAAAAGTTTGTGGTACACAACTTATGCCACTATAGAAGTTTACCTTAGAAAAGCACCATCAAACGTTAACCAAGAATTTGTCGGAGAATGTGAACAGTAGCGTCGTTATTCAGATTCGAAAAGGTTTGCCATCTTTCATTCCTCGCCGAAGTTTCTTTATTCTTTTAATCAAGTGGGGAGTGAGTTCCTAAGGATATCACCGGAAAATTATTACTGTAGTTTATTTGAGTTTCGAATAATTAAGGTAATGAGAGCTTCGTCTGTTTTCATTTGAATTCTGATTTCAAATAGGCAATTATAACGTTATTTAATGAAAGGTTTCCCAAATCCATTTTGGACAGACTGTAAACGTCATTAATAATATTCATGCAAACAAACATGAAAGTGAAAATTATTGTAAATGTGTATGTGTTTTATCACATGCATTACAAAATTGTAAGAATTTATTTATTTATTTTTACTCTAAGTATGGGTGTCTTCGTATAGAAATATTCGCATGAAATTCCTCAGATATTCTTGATTTTTGTTTGTCCCAATTTCTTTAATTAAACCATTCTTTCCAACTAATAAGATATTGTTCATATTCGCTTTCCGCTGATTTGGGCATTTATCAACATTTTTGTTGCACATTTGACTACAAGAAATTTTATCTGTTGCAACAAGATAATGAAGCTGATAAATTCATGACATTGCTGTGGATGACCATAGGTCATTTAGTGTAACTTTTATATCCCATGTAGCCTTTCACTGTGTGTATGCGGAAACCAAAGATTTAAAATAATGCTCAGCTTACGTGTCTTCCATCCGCCTAGCATCTTCAGCATCACTAACTATTGTAAGCGGAACCTTTAGTAGTTAGAAGACCACTGTAACGCGACGTGCATCAGGCAACTGCTGTCACTCGGTTAATAAGTTAGTTAATACCCATCATTGGTTACAGAACGCTATCGTAACGAAGCCGGCATAATAGACGAGCTGCCATTTAACAAGTGCGGTAGCTGACAGACCGTATCTTCACCAGCTATCCAGCTTAATGCGAACAGATCTAACTAGATGCGGTATATTATGAGTACGTTTTAAACGGCAGTGACCTTTTCTCTTTCTCTCTCTCTTGTATTTTATATCAAACTTGATAAATTGAAAAGCATAAATTGATCAAACAGCTTTTAGGAATAAAACCTTGACATGGAGATTTTATTCTTAAAATGAATAAAATTTCCATGACAATTCTGCCAAACGTGTATTCATATGAGCTCTCCAGGCAGTTTTTGAGACACAACTTTAATTATTTGGCTACGAATAAACGATGAATATATAACAACCTTCACTACACTAAAATGTTTTGTTATTTCAAAGTGATTGCTATGACTGCAAGAATGATATATTTCTTTTTGTTGAAAAAGACCTAGCTTCACTTTCTCTCAAAGACCCACAGCAGTTAAGCCCTTTCTCTGCCGAAAGTTACTTGATCTCGCTAGAGTATCAGTAGTGCATTTTCTGCAATAAATAGCCCTGTGAACGTATAGGTAACAGATAAGACGTTTTCTCTGTGGTCTTGGGCAACTTGTATGTATTAAAATACTCTTTTGTCAAAAATGTATAACCCAAAAATACTGTTTTCGAAGAAACGAAAAAAAACCAAATTCAGAATATTCACAGTGTAATAATGTTATATCTCAGTATTTAGCTTACGAGGTTTTTTTGTTCTAAATTTCTAATTCATATTTCTAAATAGTTTCATGAGATATTAAAGGATGATTCATCACACCCATAGTAAAGCGAGTTATAGCGAATCTCTGAGGTGACAAGTTGTTAATTTTGTTATCGATAATTCAAATAATAAGGGCTTGCTGGGTGGGGAACATTATCGGATGGAGCAGTTATGGTGGTATTATTTTTATTCGAGACCTCCAGGGAGTCGAGGACTAATCTAGGGAGACCATAGATCACCCACGCCAGCTCATTACCCTTCTCTTAATCTCATTCACACTGGATGCCCTCACTATTTTAACAGGCAGACTGCTCCGCTCAACATTGCTTTACAAAATAAACATCTAACTCAAACCACTTTATTAACTGCACACAAATTTCCCTTCCAGGAATTTCCCTTTGCCCTCTCTCTCTCTCTTACCTTCCATATAACGAAAGCGTTCATCAGTTGATTGCACTATTTCAGAAGTTTATAGACGTCTTTCATATCACTCCTCTTTCATCCTGCTAATAGTGAATGGCGCACGTGCCTTCAATCTCACTTAGCAATCTGCATTCTATAAATCATCTTTATTACTCCTCATTGCACCATTTCCACGGCTTCTTTATCCCCACCAAACCGTAGACCAAATCTGTGCACAGTAGTACAGGTGCGGTCATATGAAGTACTTGTAAAGAGACAAAATGGCTTCCTTATATTCAGTCAATTGTTCAGTGTTCGTATATCTATCCAGTATAACTCCAAGATCCTAGCTGCGTCAATTTTTTTTATAACCTAGTCCTAGTAATATAACATGACGTTAGTAGTATAATTTCACCCAATGTTCGAGTTTATTGAAATAATTTTGTAATCGCTGTATGACAATAGCATCCCTGACTGCCCTGCCTATCTTTACATAATCAAACAACTGAACATCTCGTGTTGGTCACTTTCCAGTATGTTTTGTGTATAGATTAAACAGTAATGTCCAAAGACTGATGCCTGGAGTATGCTACTAATTATCCTAAATATGGTAGATTCACATCTTTATTATGTCCAGGAATGTACTGTAATAACTATGGTCTGACACGTTATATTCGTTTCTTTTTATCCAAACTTCATCTTCTACTGTAAGGTTTTCCTTGCAGTTTCTCGGAATTGTTTCAGATTTCCATCTACAATCAGTTCTTCTGATCAAGTCCTAGAAATGTTGAAACGAGAACCAGTGTGGCACCCATCCAATGACTGTTTTACTTTTCCAACCCACATTTTATATGAAATAAATTTAAATTTCACCGTTAGCACTCTTTTTTGTTGCAATCCATCCTTCCTAACTTTCCCCGATCTTATCCTTTCATTAGCATTTCCTAAAAATGCATTTCCTATTCCCATTTAAATGCAATACAAGTTTCAAACCTTGTAGTGTATCGTAAATTACGTGGAAATGCACAAATGGAATGCAAAGTAATGTGCAGTGATGAGTAAGATCAGCGAGATTTACGATTCGGAAAGAGTTAATTATTTTATCGAAACACTCGGCAATGTATAAATTGGTCTCCCACCTGAAAAACTGAAATCATTAAGTGGGGAGGGGGTAAGAGCGACAAGTTGAGTTCATGGATCAATCTAGTAAACATTAAGACTTGTACAAAACTCAAAATGATTTCAGTGAGTGAGGAAAATTAGGATGAGTAAGTGGCTTAGGCAAGGATTACAGCGGAGAAAGTAATTATTTCCTGGGTGACAACTAGTGCGATTGATTATAATCGGAATCCGAAAGCACACACCCTAAGTTGTCTGCTTTCGGATCATCTTCGGTGTCTCGACAGGTTTCGTCAGTAATAAAAATTACTGGATTACTTAGAAAATCTTAGTCATTGGTGACGTAATGCCGAACTTTATTTTGTGTTTATGAAAAAAAAAGATATTTAGGAAAGTTATCAAATTACATCACTTTAAATACCAGATATGATAAAATACAATAGAAATTATTATTATATTATTCAATTTTATTTTTCTTGCATCGAATCGAAGTTACAATTACGTGCGATAGTTTGTCATCTTCCGTTGCCATCTACCGGAATATGGACAGCTAGGATTCATCGTGAGTGAGTTTAGCAAAAGTGGAAAACACAATTTATAAGTTTAAGTTTGACGTTTTAACCGGAAAGCCACGAGTTTAATCAGAATATGCAAATAACCGACTTCGGTCTGTGCAAAGGCAAAGTCGAATCAGTCACTTTGTTTGGTAAAGAAGAGAACACAAGTTTAGAAGGAAGTTGCGAAATTGTTAAGCAGCATAATCGAGGCTGAATAATTAATTCTCGTGTTACAACGTAAGTAACGTGCAATGGAACGTTATTCTAATATTTTGTATGTTTTGTGTGCACTTTTCAAAATTTAAGGTATATTAAAATAACCGTTAAAGTTTCAATAGAAAGTAAACAAAGTTGCTTCAGCTAGCATCACGGAACGATATAAGCACTTGGGATTTTTAACTTCTAAATTACAATATGCAATAATAATTATTAAGACTTTACGTTTTAATTTGGTAAAAGGTGTTTTAGCTATTTTTACTTCGCAGATTGTCGATAGTAAAGAACTTTAAAATTTGCTTGAGATTGCTTTGGTTCTATTTGTTAGTGTATATTCAGCGGAGCAATTTTATCGCTTGTTATAGTAATGGAAAGCCTTTAGTTTGGTTTTCTCTACATGTGTTTTTCGTTTGACTGATTAGGGCAGATTTTCCTCTTTGTTGTACAGATACTCTTCCCGTCTTTTAAGTATCATTTCAGACCTTCACAGATGTCTAATCCCAGTTATCCTTTCGACCGTTCAGTCCCTACTCGTATCGCAGCAGCCCTGTAGTTGGTTAGATCGTAATGAAATTTGATAGTTAGGACCATTTATAGAGTACAAATTAGCAAATCATTTCTGAAAAATACGACTGAAAAATGGATTGAAATCGATTTGGCAAACCAAAACGGTTTTAGGTTGAAATGGTGTGCTTATGAATAGTCTCGCCAAACAAGAATGCTGTTTGGAAACCATTTTTACAAAATATTTCATTTTAAGAATTGTTTTGATTACAATAACTGGTATTGTTACGATTAAGAGATTAAACAAAACCGATCAGAGATCGTATGTTATTATAATAGAGATCACAAGTTGAAAGATTTTCTTTTAAATATCGCATTTTACAAAACAACCTACTCTCTTCAAAGATGGAACAACAAAGTAACCGATGGCGATTTTTCTAAGGTGCTCAGATATTCTTCTCTTTGCATTTTTCTCCATTTTATTCAAAGGGATGAAATACGAACCACATCAAATGGTTTAACCCCGTCTTTGTATTTGTTTTTCTTCGATATTCAGCCTGTCGTTCCGGATCATGAATGACGAAATAAATTTGACAGGAAGACGAGAAAAATTCACATTATTTTCAGGTTCTGGTCAGTGGAATGACCAGAGAATTAATGATATATGAATACATTTCTGATTGCAAGGTTTCAGTCTCGTGTGGCAAAGACAAATATGCCATCAGTTCTATTCATCGTCATCTACACCTAGAAAGGTGTTTCACTACCGCTTTAATTGGTAGCATATTTGTCTTTGGCACACAAGACTGGAAACCTTACAATCAGAAATGTATTCGTAGATCATTAAATCTTGTCATTTCACTGACCAGAAAATCATGCTTCGAGGGCGCAATTCGAGATGTTCCCATTGAAATCACTGTAATATAAAACAAATGACTGGAATCACTTAAAAAATTATATCTTAAAACGAAATCAACTTTTCTCCGAGTCAGGAAACGTTTCAAATACTGAATTTTTTTTTCCTCAGCGAAATCTTCACTATGACCAATGATTTATACTGAAAACAACCAGCGAAAAAAAAAAAAAAACTTTATAAAAGTTTTTTGGACATAGGGGATTACCATTTCGGATAACATGTCCTGAGGGAATGAATTACAAACAGTAACTTAAACGTCTGTAGAAAATCGCACTCTTACGTAGCACAACCGTCTGTTTAAAAGTGCTCTTTACTGCACATAACAAAGCAGTACCTGTTTCAACATATGCTTTCTTAAGAGAACTTTTATGACGTTAACAATATACTATTAAACTATTGCGGAAGAAAAGTTTCAGTTTAAATGTATGCACGGAAAATCGAGCGTTTTTTAAAGATGCGACTCTTTCAATTACCAAACCACTACGGATACACAAAACTTTAACGAGTATGATTTTAACACGATTATAGATTTTTTGTTTACTGATTTTCTTTGAATCGTTAAACAAAATATATTAGTCATTAATCATATACCTACTTTTCAGTTTTTAAGCCCGTTAATTTCAGAAATATAATTGCCTTATTCGTTATAATACACGTTATCTTTATTTAAATAGAATTATTTCTCCTGAGGTATATATATAATTTTCTTTGATAAATTCGAGTTGCCCATTCGCTGTGTCTGTTACTACTTAATTAACTATGCGTTCAATTTAGTTTGTATTTATTCGACTTAGGCAATCTCACACACTGTTCATATACAAGTTAACTCGAACTTTCGCAAGGAGTAACAGAGAATGATGTATATTATCTATTAGGATAGCTTACTACTACTGAAAGGAAGAGGAATACGGCACGTGCCTAATCACAATTTTTTCTGATTTAGCACATCTTCCTCATAGTAAATGACCGCGTTCATTGATCAGCCTCAAAATATAATTTCCTTATAACTGGTGATAAAGAAGAATTTTGAGTCATGTAATAAGCGTGAGTGCTTAAACATACGCTGCCATTCCATTGAGAAATTAAATGTAGCAGCTAATTTTGTAAATATTTTGACAATTATTGACTAAATTAAGATAACTGAATTCTTGATATTTTATATTCCACCAATAAAAAAAATTCATGAAAGTAAATGCGTAATGTACAGTATATAATCCTTCTTTGCTTCACTCGTCTATCCCTGTACTTTATTAACCAGCCACATGGAATCATCCTTGGCGGTTTCAACTCAGATAACACTTTGAATATACAATAATGATGAAAACCCATGCCCGCAATTGACAGATTGGATATTAGCAAATAACATCCACCTCCACTGGGACAGTAATTATAAAGTTGACTAATGTAGCAAAGTTTTGTCACCAGTGAAACATTACCTAATCTCCTGGTAGTTGGTTGAATCCATTACATAATCTCCGTTATGTTCTGATCTTATCGCCCTGAATCGCTTTCTCTCCCTTTCGTCCCAGTTGTGTTTGCATCCCTTATTTCCAGCTATATCTCAAATAAACCAGTTGAAGCCCGTCTCTGATGATTTCACTACACTTCAGTTGCAAACCCTTACGCATCGACTTTGAACTAACTCCCATCTAAAGAAAGAGAAAATGTGCAACAGAATAAATTAGACAATCGGTTTCTGAAGAAAGTTTATAAGAATATTACTAAAAACTATATTGTAGCTTTTGAAGCGTTATAATTACTAAAGGAATAGTCATTGTATTGTAACTATTTCTGTTTGAGTAAAATAAAGTACACTTTTTAAAGATATCGAGCACTCCGTTTTATCCTGAATAGCTCATCGTTTGCAAGAATCCATAACCATCTGCCAGCATTTAGTTTTTAGGTAGTGTTAAGGTCCTCAGAGTGGGACAGTCATGATCAGGAAGACAGAATACCAGTTGGCCGGTTGGTCTATTCCTTCAGAGGAGGAAGAGGAACTAGATTTACGAAAAGTAGCTGTGTGATGGTCTTAGAGGACCATCACACAGGCGCTAAAATACTCTGAAGACAAATTTCGCCCTACATATTACACCTTGTCTAAATATGTCTACTTTGAGTGATATTAGTAGACAATACAGCAACTGCCACTTGATGGGAACTTCAGTAAAATTGAAAACAGAGCCGAAGAATATGTGTGATTTGTTCAAGGAAGGAAGGAATTCATATAAGTGATAGAAAGCATGGACCGTTTCTTTATCGTCAAGAACCAAAAGAAATACGAAACATAAAATTTACGTGCCTTTTAAAATACGAAATGTGTAGTATATTTGTTTATATGAAATGAAACTCAGGGATGGGTGACTGAGTGGCTATGCTCTGTCACCCATCCCTGTCCAAATTTCATTATGAGAAATGGAAATTTAATATGAATCAAGCCGCTAGTACATTTAATAAAATAAAACTCATTTAATATTACTATTCAAACATGTCTTATTGAAAATAGTATAGTCTGGTTTTCTGTTTTCTTAACTTATGTTCTCTTCTATGTAATAACTTGCAGCTCCGCAATATTACATTTCTTCACTCAATTTCCACTTCTTAGTTTGCTACTGCGAAAGACAATTTTCCACAGAAAGGAGTTGTGAGATTCCATCAGAAACTAAATATTAACCTAAGATTTAATGCTTATCACGTCCGAAATTACACCATTCTAATGACGAAATTTCAGACAAAAGAGGTTAGAGTTCAGTAATGCAAAATAACCTGGCTCATCTCAGTAATAATAAATTCTTATTACATATTATATAAATTATTTGAAAATGCGAAAGAATGTTTGAGTGTACTTACACAGAAATCGGGAACAGTGATTTGCATAGCATTACTCAAACTAATGCAGAAACACATTCTTGTGCATACGAGCTCGTGTTATTACTCCATCAGCGTTAGGCTAATTCTCCTTAAATCATATTTATAGTTGGCTGAGTTTAATTGGTATTTGGCTATTACAAGGCAAGAATAACATTTTGTGTGCCTGAAATTGTGGTTTTAACAAATGTTCAGGTTTCCTCTGTACTTCTACAGATCACTGAAATATAACGTTCGATTCATTTTAATTTACTGACCTACATTCAGTAAACGGTACTGTAAAAGCCTGAACCAGTGCAAACGGTTTTATGTATGCAGTATACGTGCTATGGTAATTAGCTATTTTAAGGATAAACTGATTTCTAACTTGATCTCAAAGTATCGATTCCATTGAACCGTAGTTGATAAGTTTGCTTGCAGAAAAAAAGTCGAATAATAAAGTGAATATCTCATAATTAGTTTAAATGTTCTTAAGTGTGAGAGGTGACCAGAGTTGGTGTTTATTGTATATCCCGCCCGTAATATTCGCCTTGAAGGTATATCCAACAACTTGCTTTCACTATCACACAATCAAACAAGTTCAAGCCCTTTTCTGGCACAGTCGAAAGAACTCTATCTACCATACATTGAGAAAACTTTGTATTTGAACTATTTCATTACGAAGACAGGTTTTACTTGTCCACCGATGTAGGTAAAGACAAAAGTCCTAGACATAATCAGCAATCAACAGACATTGAACTCACATGCAAATTATCTCAGAGAGAATTCACTTGGGGGTGTTCAACTGCCAAATCTCTGTACATATACTGGGAATTACTGGAGAGTATAAGGTTCACTGCATGCGCAATACCTTTCCTCACTACATTTTTAAGGTGTTAAAAAAAGCACTGCTTTTCTCATTCTTCCGCTTGCAGCATGAATGGATATTTTCGGACATAATGGAAAACCATCAATTCTTTATTTTGAGAATATACCAGGCGCTTCATATCATACATGATCGAAACATAATTCGCAGTACTCAGCTAGCAAATAATCTACTAGGCTTTCGATTAGGTGTACCCGGACAGTCCGATTTTATAAATTCTCCAAGAGTACGGCTTAGTAAAGGATTCATCATGAAAGCATGGTCCGTATCCCTCCCAAATTCAGTTTGTTTTAAAACCAATAACGACAGATGAAGTATTGAGGTCTGTCCCACAGTGGTTCAATTTCAGCCCTTCTCACACTGGGTCAGTTTAGCCAATTTAAGTCTGCCTCAAATTGGTTCGTTTTAAGCCAATTTAGCCCCCCCCATTGTGTTCATTTTAATTACATTTGGACCTGTTCACAATGAATAATGTTTAGTGAATTTACGTCAGTCTTATATTGGGTTTCTATATATAAATCCGTCTCACTTTGTTTCAGTTTAAGCTAATTTAGCTTCACATTAGGTTAGTATAAGTAAATGTAGTCCTTTCCATATTGGGTGAGTTTAATTCAATGAAGTTCAATCTCACTTCAGGTTCGTTTAAGCTAATTCCTGATTTACGCTCACATTTTACTGTGTAAGCATTCGGAACCGAAATCCCACGGAATAGGTTGGTTACTCCTTATTCCTGGAGGTATCCTATGACTGTAGTCTGTGTGTTCACGGGGCTGGTTTGTCTGCTCGCGAGATGAAAAACCCCAGATAAACTAGGGAAAGAAACCGTCCGGTCATACTCAAACCGGCTAACTTTGATATGGCTGAGTAAGATCCTTGAGCTCCTCACGTCGTCGACGGGAATCGAACCTAGGACACTGCTTCCCCACGCATATGGTTGCGAAGCGCATAGCCACTAGACTAACCGAGCGGACTTAAGCCAATACAAGTCCGTATTGAATTCATTCAGTTTAAGACAGTGAGAGTTGATTAAATTTAAGCCCAGCCTCTCTCGCATTGGTTAATGTTTTGATATTTTAGGCCCAACTCAATTTGGTTCACTTAACGGAATTTAGCGCTTATCACATTGGTTCAATATTAGCGAAATTAGGCGTGTCTCGCATTGGTTATTTTACAACCGAATTCCATCCCGTCATCGCTTTGTTCATACCGTCAACCAATTCGTTCTTTTTCGTACAGGTATTCAGTTCATGCTGCATGCATTTCATGGTTTCCTCGAAATTCAAGACTTGTTCAACAACCACAGCACTGCTGGTTGAGCCATCCAGCACAGTACAATACCCAGTACCGTCGACAGGGTGTAGCATAGAGACAGCCTGCCTCACGGCGCAGCTTAATAAGGGCGCTCGTTCAGCCATATTGTGTTCATAAGCTCTTCTAAATTTTAAATTTATAAGAGCTTATAAATAGTTTTATTGTGCGATATTCTCGTAGAGCAAACATTTAATTAATATTATTATGTGATCGTTTTGAGTTAATGTTTCTCTTGTAATAAAAGCAAAATAGCAATTGGAGATTTTCTTATATTTTTGTTTTATAATTTATCAGGGGCGATATTTAATTGTTTGTCTCAGTGCACGACCTAATCTGGCGACGGCCCTGTACAATACATCACAATGTAAACTTTACGGTTTACACTGTACTAAAAACTTCCCTTCCCAATAATCAGACTTTAGGGAAAGTCTGATTATTGGGAAGTAGGCAAATGCAACAGAAATGAGGTAATTTAAACAGCCAAAATTAAAGTTGCAGGGGCGTGCTTAGAGCATGCAAATATTTTTCTTTCTTTTAATGCAAATAATATAATAATAATAATTAATAATGCAAATATTGTTTTATATATTTGATAAAATTGTACAAATAATGTAATATTGTAAAAAATATCCAGTAGCATTCCATTTTCATTCAAACCTTTTATCCAGCAAATATAATTATGTAAAATAGTCGTTTGACCTCGTGTTTTCGATCATCATAAAATTAACATCCCACTTAATTCATTGATGGACTGCCTAAAATACTGTCATATAAAATCTGAATCTCTGTATCACAGTTGATCATCGTACTCTTTTTGAATCAGTCCCTAAGCTTCACTGATTTTAATTCATGTTACTGGTTACTAGTTCATTTCTTTTCAAATAAATTCAAAATTAAAAACATGCAGCTTGATTTCAAAGTAGTTCTGAATAGTTTAATCATTTTGCTGGTTTTTCTCAGAACTGAAATGTTCAAAGATAATAATTTCAAATTAACCTTTTTTTTTTTTAATTTTTTAATTTTAAAAGAATAGCGAATAAAAATTTGCACCTGTTTGTATTCAAAATTGTGCATTTTCTGCTTTCCAAATCTAATTTGAGCATTCTATAATATATTTTTCTTCTAATCAGTCTTTTTTGATCAATCCATTTATTTTCTTCGTTTTCTTTCCTTTGTTGGCGTTTACCTGCAAATTTGATCTGCATGAATGTAGTGAGCGCAATTGGAAAATTAGCTTGATGATTCGCCTTTATCACACTGTCTTGGAATAAGTTTCTTGGATTGAATATGCTGATTTATTCTCGAACCATAACTATAACTAAGGCAAGCCTAAATAAATCAGTGCAATGGATGGTTGCCATGTATAACCGTGCGTATATTAATTTAGACTAATGCAGTTTAACTATGCTCAGAGAACCAATAAATGTGTATTTTCCCTCCCGGAGCTCACATTCCAGCCAACAAGAATTATATATATATATATATATATATATATATATATATATATATATATATATATATATATAATGTTTTTATAAATTGTCTAAAATTTAATGGTTTCAATCGTACTCAGCAAATTGTCATTTTAAGAACCATTAAATTTTGCAATTCATCTGCCTATGAAATGCTTCATATGACAGAGTTAAACATAACAATATCGGTGAGACAGAGATATTATGGATATCATAATATCTCTGCACATTTCCATTTTGGCCTCGATTACAAATACTCTCCTTGGTAGAATTTCTATAAAATAAACAGGCAAACAGGTATTCTGGCCTGTTCTTATAGTATTAAACTGGTTGAACGTCAGAGATCAGAATTCTGTGCTAGTTCGTCTACCCTATATGTTCCTTTAAATAAACACGTGTGTCAGAGCCCTTGTAATATTCCACATGGTATATTATGATGCTGATACACAACTGGGCTCTTTCCGTTTTCAGAATCGAACGCTGCATAAGGACAGACATACGAGCAATACTCGCAATCATTTTTATACACTATGCTGCGCTGAACTTCTTAAAGCAGGGGAAAATTATAAAACTCGATTCTTAATTATAAAATAATAATGCAAAATACTGAGTTTTAATGAGGAAAAATTGCTAATTAATCACCGAAAGCAATTATCAGATTTAAAGAAAACTAATAATTTGGAGACACTTTGAAGGAAGTAAAACCAGGAAACCATTGTATTGCAACGACTTGACTGTACGTGAGTAGAGGATAAAGAAATATTTGAGAAGTTCATTCCTAACGCCATCGAATCATTAAAATGCGAATTATTGGATTGAATTAATAATTGTTTATTTCTGGAATTCTCCATTTAACATTTTAGGACCGAGTTTTAACCGCGGAAATAGGGGGGGGGGGGAGTATGGTATTAGTTTCTATATTGGCAGAATAAAAGTGTAGCCTTTCGCAATCTTACCAGGTCACTTTCTTAAAACGTTCGATACACTTCATGCCCTCAGTAAGAATGCAATTTTGCTCTACTTCATCAATTTGAGTTGAAAAGAAATAGAAAAGGTCACACAGACCAGCCCACGAAGCGGAGGCAGAGAATGCCAAAAACTGTTGAAAGAGACTTCTGTCAACAGAAAGTCCATCCTTAACAAAAGTGTGCGACGTCAACTGTCAACATTGCTGTATTTGTGACTTCGGCTGAAGAAGAGATCAACTTTGTTATTTAGGAATTCTTTTTAAATTAGTGAAGAAAACTGCTTTCTGAAGCGGCATCCCGTCCGAATTTTTTTATATAACTGCATATATATAAAATTAAGAATTAAAAATGAAGCCGACCCTCCGGGCGGCCATGAACTAGAATTAGGCTTTCAATAATACCATTGTAAAGTAACTTTAATGATGTATTACACACTGAACATTTCATCTTTCTGGTCACAATTTCACATGAGGCCTAAACATGAATACCTCCAAACCACTAGTTTTGTCATTACGAAGGAGATTCCATACTAGACTACTATTTTGATTTTACACGCCACCTTAAGAACATTAACAAACATTCCATGCCCAGGAACGAAGAGGTTTGACCCTCCCGCATAGCAGCCCAGAAGAACAAGGAAATATCACCCACAGCACATTCTTCTCCCATCATTCTTTAGAGTTGACTACAAACATCTATAACCACAATGTGATTCGAACCCAGGGCATGTTCTGTGGAAAGCAGATAAAATTGGTCAGCATTCCGGAAAAAATCAAGTAATAAACAAAATCCAGAAACAAATAAGAGGACACGTTGCGCATTAACAAAACATTTAACAAATATTAAAATATATCTGATACAAGCTACATACATTTTCATAAAGCCAGGAGCTATTTTTCCTTGTTTATGGCTTTATAGCATTACGAGTCAGCGTGGTTCACAGTATTTGCGTTAAAATAGAACAGAACAGTCCGCAAAAAAGTACCGTCTCTTTACCAGAAGCAGACCAGGTATTCTCACATTTTAACCTGTTCTAGCATGTCATATTGTTTACTTAAAAGAACAAAATACCCATTTAACTGTCAAACAGAATCGTTACCAATTCGCCGTTCACTTTTCTCCCGTCGAGAAAAGAGTGGCGAAGATAAATGTGACGCCATGATATCCTGGCAAGAAAGTTTACCGTTTTTCAATTGCCACATTTTGCTCTGTTAGTCATTTGTCCACTTTTTGTATCTTTTAAACAGGTGAAATGGCAACTGCCTACTTCTGGCTTTTTACTTGGTATCAATTTTGATCCTTTTCTTGGAAGTCCGGGAGATCGAATCCCAACCTAGTAATCGAAGAACGTCCATGAAATTTTACCAATCGAATGCGAGATCTAGTGTCACGAGGAAATGGCAGTGTCCTTTTAGCTCGCCAAAGAAGCAAAATGGTGTGGAGAATACATTTATCAGTTCTGCAGAACTAATAAATTGTACACTGGACCCTCAGCCTTAGATGAATGGGTGTTAATACTAAATCAACAGAGTTAACCTGATTAGGTATTTTGATAATATGCATTCCAAATTTAGCATGTTAATATCTTTGACCCTTCACTATATACCGTTAACAGGCTTCATAATAATCTCCATTACTGCTAGTCTGCTACTGGTTGTGGAAGGATAAAATTTGCCCTGCGAACTTGTCGTTCTCTAAGTTAATTATATCATCTGGTATCTTATTTTGGAATGACTGTTTTCTGGAGTAGTTTTGCATTAAGAAGTTTTCTTTCCAGGTAGCTCAAATTGGATAATCGTGTTCTGTGTAGTAGACTGTTCATTGGACATTTTATATCAAAAAGGTAACAGAATGAGTAACATTTGTGGGTCACCTGAAAGCTCATTGGCTGTATGAGGCTTATGAATTTCTCCCAAAATGCTGGAGATTAAGAAAATTCAGTATTGTGAATCAAAGTGGTATTCGGAAAGATGTTTATCATCAGTCATAGCAATGCACATGAAATCAGTTATGTCATTTTTTTCAGCTAACTGAAAGTGTTTGGATAATCTTTAATGAAATAGATGGAGCTCCACAGTAGGCACAAAAGCAAAAACTGGTTTGGTTTTATTGTCAAATAATAACATTTCACGTAACAGCTCAGTTGCTAATGATAAATTCATTCGAGGATCATATCAAGAAACTGCATCGAACCTGAAAGTCAAAATACTTTAACAGCACGAATGCATTTTTCAAGGTTTTTAATATTGAGTTAAAGAGCATTTACTCGTTTAATGTCTCTCTCTCTTCACTTCAAATAAATGTAACATTTTCCCCATTCTGAAGACATAAGTTTTACATCTAATATTCTCCTATATATATAGAAGTAAGTGGGAGAACCCTATATATATATATATATATATATATATATATATATATATATATATATATATTTATATATATATATATTTATATAGAAGAATTAAAGAAATAAATAATTTATTTATTTATATTTTTTGGTTTCGTCAATATCGCCATTATAAGTTCTCTTTCTGTCGTTGATTATCACGCTTAATCAAAGTCGTAACCTTCGAACAGAAATTCCATTAGCGTTGGACACTTAACCCACTTACGATTGTTATTTCGAGCATTTTTTTTTCTGCATAGTTCGTGCGCAAGAGAATTTATTATTTTCGGCAGCAATTCACTATGTTTAGTGGAATCCAAAGATTATGACCCTGGTCTCGCGGGAACATATTCAGGTTGTTTTCTGAAATTTGTGAAGAAAATTTTGCGTTGATTCAAAAGTCACTCGCCTATTAGTTACTATTTTTGTAACTAATAGAC
Organism: Typopeltis vanoorti; assembly: GCF_054136105.1. Lineage (NCBI taxonomy): Eukaryota > Metazoa > Arthropoda > Arachnida > Uropygi > Thelyphonidae > Typopeltis > Typopeltis vanoorti. Next base: position 21,677,926 of record NC_143555.1, on the reverse strand, counting down.
AAAGGCGTATCCGAAAATTCATCAATATAATGAAGGAATAAAACACTTCAACACGAAGAATATCGGTCCATGCTCAGATGACAACTCTAGTTAATCTTTCTCGCATAAATCAGTTAATGTATTCCCAGATTCAAATCGATATTTTCTTTTATAGATCATTACCGAGAGAGACAAACATTTGACCTTCTGCTCAGAAAGAGTTGGGTTCGAATCCCATGGAAAGCAACGAAACTTTATCACATCTTTCTAATTAAGGTGAATAACTTTTTTTTTAATCTAGAAAAATAGGCAAACCGGCTGATGAAATTTAGTTCAGTGGAATTATACACTGATCTTTTTATACTGATGCAGTTTTATTCAACTTCCCATGCTTTCAACTTGAGAGGTGAATTAACAGATTTCATTATAATCACATCAAGTTATAACTTAATTATAATAATAATAGTAATTGTACATTTGCGTTCTTTTTTATGTGTTTTCCAAATATGTTTTCTTATGGTGGCGAACGAATCTTGATAATTTTGATTTTAATTAAAATGTATTTACATAATCAATTTAACTTAAGTGAACCATAGTTCGATACGAAATTATAAATTTGTGCATATATTTAAACCAATTAAAATTAAACCAGCCAAGATGAACAGTTAATGGACAAAATAAATTTTTGAATGAGGTTGATTTTTGTTGTGTATAGAATAAATCCCACTACTCCATTATTATTAATTTTTTCCATCTTTAGCTTTTGCATGGCACTCATTTACTGTGATAAAACAAGATGGTTGAACACTCGAATCAGGTCTCTCCTTTTGTTCTAGGGAACATTGATTTTTTTTCCTATTTCGTTTCGCGTAGCAAATTGCCGCAGTTTATTAGATGAACACAACCGGAAATTCATTAAATTACAGGAGATGGCCTGCCGTGTTTACGCTTACTTATTGCATAGATGCTGTGACAGGCTGATATATTGCACTGGGCTCTCTTGAGGGGTTACGTATGCCCGGAAATTGCTCATCATACACCTTCGTATACGAAAACGAATAAGCTAACACATGCCTGTCGTGTCAAATAGTACTTCCGTCAGCGTCCATAAATATAAAAAGAAACACTCATTGAGTTATTATGGTTGAATATCTTATCGTTTCGTCGTTTGAGTAACGACACTTTACAATGTAATCGTACGAGTATCCGTAGAAGAGCGTTGGAAGTAACAGTTCGTATTTATAAGGCGGTTCTCTTGATGCAGGTGGTAATGGAACATTGAACTATGCAGTAATTTTCTCTGTTTATGACGATTTGGAGTCACTTCGATTGCCTTGCCTCCTTATACCCGTCACTTATTTACAGTGCCTTTATCTTTGACGGCAGATGCCCTATGGTCTTTTTGTAATTACTGAGAGCCGGATTCGGACAATTTATGAAACACTCACTGAGTTATTGTAGTAGAATGCCTTATCGTTTCCTCGCTTGAGTAGCGGCAATACATAATTTAATCCGGTGGCTGTAGACTAGATTTGAGTAGTGCTTTTTGACTGTCGCGATATTTGGCATTCAGTTGGAAAGAGAAGCTATGAAGGACTTTTAGATTGAAGATGAGGAAGTCGGTTTCAAAGGTAAAGGTTTTTGTACCACTGGTCAGCTGGGATTCTTGTCTCCAAACACTCAGTTATCAGATAGATCAGAAAGGCACATCACCCTTCCAGCACTAGTTGCTTCGTTCAGAATGCCAAATAATGCTGCACGAGAATTGCCCCGTAAAGACCAAATGGCAACATCATTTTCACCTCATTTCTGACGAGTATTATACTACTCAAAAGCGATGTAATGATTCTACAGTATAGCCATGCGAATTTTCACTACTAGATAAAATTCATCATGCATAACCTAAATCGTATATTAAAGTCATTTTAATATAATAAGATGGGATCCATTATGAGAACTTCTTTAAAGCAGTTTATAGTATACAATGGTCTGAATGAAATGTAAAAGCACTCATAAGTTTTCGCTAATTTTTAGGAAATATTTTGAAGGCTGCTTATCATTGGGTTTTTTCTAATCCAAATGCACAAAACAGTTACAGATTCACAAGCATGTTTACCTGTGATATTCTGTATAACACGTGATATATTTTTCATTCGTAAAATCGAATATTCAATAAATAATAAAAAGCTAAAGAAATATAAAAACTCATTGTTGGTGACATAACATATTGCTTTACTTCCCCCTTTAATTTTATTGGTTTTTCTCCGATCAAATCAAAATATTTTACTTTTACATAAATGGATACGGGATTAAAATATGCACCGCTTATCGTATTTGGGTTGTATAAAGCGTGGAATCCTGATGGTGCAGAGATACTCACATGCCACTATGTTAAATGAAAAAAAAAATACCATAAGTGTTAGGTTATTGCGATATCTTAGCAACGGTTACTTCGGCTACCTTTAATGTTTGCATAAGCTATTAGTAAATTGTTGAACTTATTATGATTTTACCTTCTACTGCCAATCCTAATTCCGTTCAAGACATAACATCTCGAATATGCACAACATTACAGTTGGCATCGCAATTCTGCCTGACGAGTGAAACTATTGTCATATCCTGAAGTATAAAATATACAAAATGAAAGAGTGTTATATAAAATAAGTGTATATATTAATAATCACGATAGCTAAATATATTTTTAATTTCGTAATACAAATACTTTTTTCATGTTACCTTTCCCAACTGAAGTACTAGATCAGTATCAAGCTTAGAGATGTCATGGTTCACTTTTAATCACTTCATCACCTTTATGAAACCATAAAACAAAACTAAATACTTAGTTTAACGGCCTTTAGGAAATAAAATATTATATTATTCCGCTAGCTTCCTTTGATGATGATTCATAATGCCAATACTAACAATGTTTGTTTTTTCATAATTACCAACTTTGTACAAAAAGGCAATTCTCAATAGCTTTTAATAACAGTAGAAGATAACATCATCAGCCATTTTCTGTCCACTGCTGGGTGTAGACTCACGAAATTCCTCCATTCAATTCCGCTCTTGAGCCTTTCTATGGCACTGCATTCCTACCATCTCTTTAATCTCATCCTCCCACCATCCTTGTCCATCCTGCAGTTCTTTCCACCTCTAGGATACCATTATGATATCATATTTGTCCATTTTTGAGTGTTACTCCTTTAAATATGACCTCTTCCATTGCCATTTGGATCTTTTAATGGCTCTTATAATGTCTCTCACCTTAATCTGAGCTCTGACCCAAGCATTGCGTCGTCTTTCTAGAATGGTAATACAGAGTATGGATATTTCCATTTTTTTTGGGGTAATCCACAACTTTACGAAGTCCATCTTTACCTTCAATATGTTCATGACCGGAAGTATACAACTGTGAGAAATGTTTTCTTTTAAAACTTATTGGGATGTTTCCTTTGAGTTATTCACGGTGTTTTCCAAAGACTATCCAACCAAGTTGAATTCTAAGTATAATACTGTCTTTACAGTCACCCTCTACTCTAGCAGAGGTAAATATAGGAGGTTACTGTATCACTTTTCTGGTGTTCCATTTGTACTGGCTTTTTTGGCAATGTATTTATGATACATTATTTTCGTATTGTTTTTGTTTAATCCTATCTTTTTACTTAATGCATTCAGTTCATTGATCATTAGTAGAAATTCTTCTGCAGAGTTTACTAAAAGAACAATATCATCAGCAAATCGTGGGTGATTAATTTCTTTCCAATTTACCATAATTTCTCTATTTGTCTAATTCAGGATTTAAAAAATTTCTCCCAAGGCTGCTGTATAATTCCCTTTTGAAGGGCATTTCATATTTTTTTATTTTAAAGATGTAGCTGAGTTTTTATATATATGACTAAGTATATCAGTGTCATTTGTTTTTTAATTCTTTGATTTTTAAGGTCTTGTAATATAGCTGATGTTGAGATTGTGAATACGACGACTTTACAAAATCAGAGAATGCCAGACCTATGGATGTTTTGTATTCATTTATCTTTCAATTGTTTTTATTATTACATATATTGAATGACTTGAACTGAAGTTAAAATAAAAACTTTATTTGCTCTACTATTTTCGTCGAAGACTAGACTTCTTCGGGTGCATAACCAACGAATACCATCATGACTGGAAAGGAACCGGTATTTTAAAAAACAAAGCTAAGAGACATATCAAACAAACTGTAGAGATTATAGCTTACAGTTTCGAAAGAATAACAAACTCTGGTTGTATTATTTTGTACATGCGTGCGTATGAGATCTCTTGCACGCCAATATTGAATAGGAGAACTGTGAGAGTACGGTAGGCTGCAGCTTACATTGTTATTAATATGGATGGGGTTGAGTATTATTTCCTTAGAGTCTATAATTTTTCCCTGTATATCGTCACAACTGCGGTGAATATTGTCAGTTCTATTCCAGAACTACCGATTTGAAGTTTTTTTCATTCGAATTAGCTGAAAACAAAACATGGCTAGACAAGGCACTGGCACGGGTTCTGCTGTAGTTGATGTCTCGTTGATGTTCTTCTGTATATGGTTTAGCTCATTCGCAAAGAATCTTATAAACACCAGGATATTTGAGATTATGACGACTTAAGATTGAATGTAGTTTAGGAAGGGGTGTGAAGAACGTCTTGATACATTTCCTTTGAATTTTACTAATTTCGAGGATATAGAACTAATATATGACTTAGAAATAGTGGTACCTTCGTTAGGTCGTTGATGAGAGTTAAATAATAATTTGTCTATAGCCTTTCTTGAGTAGCCATTAAGTACGAATGTACTTTGAAGTCGACTGAGTTCATTTTTAAGTTCCTGTTCTTCCAAAAGAAGAGACTAGGCTCTGTGACTTAGAGTAGAGATGATACCTAACATCTGCAGAGGATAACGGTGCGAGTCAGCATGAAGGTATATGTCTGTATGAGTCGGTTTTCTATAAATGGAGAACTTGAGTAGTTCTGTCGACAGGGAAAGTGTAATATCTAAGAAGAAGAGAGAGCCGTCAACGTCTAATTATAAATACTCCTAGGTAAATGTTGGCAAGCACATGGAGATGAAGGGTTGCCCATAGCTAGCACTGAATTCTGCTTGCATATATAATCTTCAAATTTGAAATTGCCTGAGCAGACGAGGTGTGTCAGTAGGGCGAAGAATTTCTTCGAATATTTGTTCTTTAAAAGAGCAAGTACTCTTCGATAGGAACATTTGTGAATAATGACACTATGCCATAATATCCGAGTTTGTGATAGTAAATTCCTTAAGCTTGAAAACGAAGCCTGTGGAGTTTTTAATAAAGGAAGTCGATATTCCTTTGAAACATTTAAGAGAAGAGGCGAGAAATGTTGCAGAATCGATATACCTCCGACTATGGGGCGAAGAGGAATATTTTCTTTGTGAATTTTAGGAACACCATAAAGTTCTGGGATGAGAGGATATATATATATATATATATATATATATATATATATATATATATATATATATATATATATATATATATATACACTGTATATATATATATAAATAAAGTAATAATACAAATAACAGATGATATCATTACTTATCACGATTGAATATCCTTTTATAAGTTTTATGTTTCATGTGATTTCGATTATATTCCATTAGGCTGTTTATGTCATTTGGAAAATATTGTTACATTTTTTGATATTTTCGATATATTCAATTACGTTTTAAATGCAATGTGCAATTTTAGATATATTCAATTAAGTTTTTCATGGGATATATTAAAATACTTGTTGCATACCAATTAGGATATACCCAGTTACATGTTGCATAAGATTTGGGATTATTGGGTTAGGCTTTCATGTCATTTTGGATATATTCAGTTAGGATTTTCAGGTCATTTAGAATATATTCATTTATGCTTTTCCTGTCATTTGGGATCTATTCAGTTAGGGTTTTCATGTAATTTGGAATATATTCAGTTAGGATTATCAGGTCGTTTAGAATATATTCATTTATGCCTTTCTTTGTCATTTGGGATCTATTCAGTTAGGGGTTTCATGTCATTTGAGATATATTCAGTTAGGATTTTCAGGTCATTTAGAATATATCCATTTATGCTTTTTCTGTCATTTGGGATCTATTCAGTTACGAGTTTCATGCTATTTAAGATATATTCTGTTAGGATTTTCACATCATATAGAATATATTCATTTATGCTTTTCCTGTCATTTGGGATCTATTCACTTAGGTTTTTTGATATCATTTGGGATATATTCAGTTAGGATTTTCATATCGTTAGGGATCTATTCAGTTAGGATTTTTATATCGTTAGGGATCTATTCAGTTAGGGTTTTCATGTCATTTGGGATATATTTAGTTAAAATTTTCAGGTCAATTAGAATATATTAAATTATGCTTTTCCTCTCATTTGGGATCTATTCTGTTAGGGTTTTCGTGTCATTTGGGATATATTCAGTTAGGGTTTTCAGGTCATTTAGAATATATTCGTTCATTCTTTTCCTCGCATTTGGGATCTGTTCAGTTAGGGTTTTCGTGTCATTTGGGATATATTCAGTTAGGGTTTTCAGGTCATTTAGAATATATTCGTTCATTCTTTTCCTCTCATTTGGGATCTGTTCAGTTAGGGTTTTCATGTCATTTAGAATATATTCGTTCATTCTTTTCCTCTCATTTGGGATCTGTTCAGTTAGGGTTTTCATGTCATTTGGGATATATTCAGTTACGATTTTCAGGTCATTTAGAATATATTCATTTCTGCATTTCCCGGCATTTGGGACTATTCATTTAGAGTTTTCATGTCATTTTGGGAAATATTCAGTTAGGATTTTTAGGTCATTTAGAATATATTCAAGTATGCTTTTCCTGTCATTTGGGAACAATTCAGTTCGTATTTCATGTCGTTTGGGATATATTCAGTTAAACGTTACATGTCATTTAGAATATATTCCTTTATGCTTTTCCTCTCATTCGGGATCTATTCAGATAGTGTTTTCATGTCATTTGGGATATATTCAGTTAGGATTTTCTGGTCGTTTAGAATATATTCTTTTATGCTTTTTGGGATCAATAGATCCCAAATGACGGAAAAGGTTATCAAATATTCATTTATGCTTTTCATGTCATATCGGATCTATTCATTTATGCTTTTCCTGTCATTTGGGATCTATTCAGTTGGGTTTTCATGTCCTTTGGGATATATTCAGTTAGTATTTCTAGGTCATTAACAATATATTTATTTATGGTTTTCCTGTAACTTGTTGTCTATTCAATTAGGGTTTTCATGTCATTTGGGATATATTCAGTTAGGATTTTCAGGTCATTTAGGATATATTCATTTATGGTTTTTCTGTCACTTGGATCTATTAAGTTAGGGTTTTCATGTCATTTGGGATATATTCAGTTAGGATTTTCAGGTCGTTTAGAATATATTCATTTATACTTTTCCTGCCATTTGGGATCTATTCAGTAACGAGTTTCATTTCATTTAGAATATATTCATTTAAGCTTTTCCTGTCATGTGTGATCTATTCAGTTAGGGTTTTGATGTCATTTGGGATATATTCAATTAGGATTTTCAGGTCATTTAGAATATATTCATTTATGCCTTTCCTGTCATTTGGGATCTATTCAGTTAGGGGTTTCATATCATTTGGGATATATTCAGTTAGGAATTATAGGTCATTTAGGATATATTCATTGATGGTTTTGCTGTCACTTGGGATCTATTCAGTTAGGGTTTTGATGTCATTTGGGATATGTTCAGTTAGGATTTTCAGGAAATTTAGAATATATTATTTTATTCTTTCCTTGTCATTTCAAATCTATTCAGTTAGGGTTTTCATGTCATTTGGGATATATTCAGGTAGGGTACTAATGTCATTTGGGATCTATTCAGTTAAAATTTTCAGGTCATTTAGAATATATTCAGTTAAAATTTTCAGGTCATTTAGAATATATTCATTTATGCCTTTCCTGTCATTTGGGATCTATTCAGTTAGGTGTTTCATGTCATTTGGAATTTTTCAGTTAGTGGTTTCATGTCATTTGGGATATATTCAGTTAGGAATTCTAGGCCATTTAGGATATATTCATTTATTGTTTTCCTGTTACTTGGGATCTATTCAGTTAGGATTTTCATAAAATTTGGGATATATTTAGATAGGATTTTCAGGACATTTTGAATATATGCATTTATGCATTTTCTCTCATTTGGGATCTATTCAGTTACGAGTTTCATGTCATTTGGGATATATTTGTTTATGCTTTTCCTGTCATTTAGGATCTATTCAGTTAGGGTTTCCATGTCATTTGGGATATATTCAGAGAGCATTTCTACGTCATTTAGAATATATTTATTTGTGGTTTTCCTGTCATTTGGGATCTATTCAGTTAAGATTTTCCGGTCTTTTAGGGTACATTCCTTTATGGTTTTCCTCTCACTTGGGATCTATTAAGTTAGTGTTTTCATGTCAATTGAGATATAATCACTTAGGATTTTCAGGTATTTAAGAATATTTATTTATGCTTTTCCTGTCATTTGGGATCTACTCAGTGTTTTCATGTCATTTGGGATATATTGAGTTAAAATTTCAGGTCATTTAGAATATATTCATTTATGGTTTTCCTCTCATTTGAGATCTATTCAGTTGGGGTTTTCGTGTCATTTGGGATATATTCAGTTAGGATTTCTAGGTCATTTAGGATGTGTTAATTTATGGTTTTCCTCTCACTTGGAATCTATTCAGTTAGGGTTTTCAAGTCATTTGGGATATATTCAGTTAGGATTTTCAGGTAATTTAGAATATATTCAGTTAGGATTTTCAGGTAATTTAGAATATATGCATTTATTCTTTTCCTGTCATTTGGAATCTATTCAGTTAGGGTTTTAAAGTCATTTGGGATATATTCACTTAGGATTTTCAGGTAATTTAGAATATATTCATTTATTGTTTTCCTGTCATTTGGAATCTATTGAGTTAGCGTTTTCATGTCATTTGGAATCTATTGAGTTAGGGTTTTCATGTCATTTGGAATCTATTGAGTTAGGATTTTCATGTCATTTGGGATCTATTCAGTATGGATTTTCATGTCCTTTAGGATATATTCAGTTAGTGTTTTCATGTTATTTGGGATATGTTCAGTTAAAATTTTCAGGTCATTTTGTATATATTCATTTTTGCTTTTCCTGTCATTTGAAATCTATTCAGTTAGGTTTTTCATGTCATTTGGGATATATTCAGAAATGGGTTTCAGGTCATTTGGAACATATTCATTTATGTTTTTCCTGACATTTGGGATCTATTCAGTAGGGTATTCTTGTCATTTGGGATATATTCAGTTATGATTTTCAGGTCATTTAGACTATATTCATTTTTGCCTTTCCTGTCATTTGGGATCTATAAGTTAGGAATTTCATGTCATTTAGAATATATTCATTAATGCTTTTCCTGTCATTTGGGATCTATTCACTTAGGTTTTTTAATATCATTTGGGATATATTCAGTTAAGATTTTCTGGTAATTTAGAATATATTCATTTATTCTTTTCTTTTCATTTGAAAACTATTCAGTTAGGGTTTTCATGTCATTTGGGATCTATTCAGTTAGGGTTTTCATTTCATTTGGGATCTATTCACTTAGGGTTTACATTTCCTTTAGGATATATTCAGTTAGGGTTTTCATATCATTTGGGATATGTTCAGTTAGTGTTTTAATGTCATTTGGGATCTCTTCAGTTTGGGTTTTCATGTCATTTGGGATAAATTCAGTTAGTGTTTTAATGTCGTTTTGGATATGTTCAGTAGACATTTTCAGGCCATTTAGAATATATTCATTTATGCTTTTCCTCTCATTTGGAATCTATTCAGTTAGGTTTTTCATGTCATTTGGGATATATTCAATTAGTGGTTTTCAGGTCTTTTAGAATATATTCATTTATGAATTTCCTGTCATTTGGGATCGATTCAGTTAGGGTTTTCATGCCATTTGGGATATATTCCATTAGGAATTTCAGGTCATTTAGAATATATCCATTTATGCATTTGCTCTCATTTGGGATCTATTCAGTTAGGGTTTCCATGTCATTTTGGATCTATTCAGTTAGGATTTTCATGTCATTTAGAATATATTCATTTCTGCTTTTCCCAGCATTTGGGATCTATTCTTTTAGAGTTTTCATGTCATTTTGGAAATATTCAGTTAGGATTTTTAGTTCATTTAGAATATATTCATTTAAGCTTTTCCTGTCATTTGTGATCTATTCAGTTAGGGTTTTCATGTCATTTGGGATATATTCAATTAGGATTTTCAGGTCATTTAGAATATATTCATTTATGCCTTTCCTGTCATTTGGGATATATTCAGTTAGGAATTACAGGTCATTTAGGATATATTCAGTTAGGTATTACAGGTCATTTAGGATATATTCATTGATGGTTTTGCTGTCACTTGGGATCTATTCAGTTAGGGTTTTGATGTCATTTGGGATATGTTCAGTTAGGATTTTCAGGAAATTTAGAATATATTATTTTATTCTTTCCTTGTCATTTCAAATCTATTCAGTTAGGGTTTTAATTTCATTTCGGATCTATTCAGTTAGGGTTTTCATGTCATTTGGGATATATTCAGGTAGGGTATTAATGTCATTTGGGATCTATTCAGTTAAAATTTTCAGGTCATTTAGAATATATTCAGTTAAAATTTTCAGGTCATTTAGAATATGTTCATTTATGCCTTTCCTCTCATTTGGGATATATTCAGTTAGGAATTCTAGGTCATTTGGGATATATTCAGTTAGGAATTCTACGCCATTTAGGATATATTCATTTATGGTTTTCCTGTCACTTGGGATCTATTCACTTAGGATTTTCATACAATTTGGGATATATTTAGATAGGATTTTCAGGTCATTTAGAATATATGCATTTATGCATTTTCTCTCATTTGGGATCTATTCAGTTAAGAGTTTCATGTCATTTGGGATATATTCGTTTATGCTTTTCCTGTCATTTAGGATCTATTCAGTTAGGGTTTTCATGTCATTTGGGATATATTCAGTTAAACCTTTCTGGTCATTTAGAATATATTCATTTCTGCTTTTGTCATTTTAAATCTATTTTGCTAGGATTTTCATGTCATTTGGGATATATTCAGATAGCATTTCTACGTCATTTAGGATATATTTATTTGTGGTTTTTCCTGTCATTTGGGATCTATTCAGGTAAGATTTTCCGGTCTTTTAGGGTACATTCCTTTATGGTTTTCCTCTCACTTGGGATCTATTAAGTTAGTATTTTCATGTCAATTGAGATATAATCACTTAGGATTTTCAGGTATTTAAGAATATTTATTTATGCTTTTCCTGTCATTTGGGATCTGTTCATTAGGCATTTCATGTCATTTGGGATCTATTCAGTTAGGGTTTTCATGTCATTTGAGATATATTGAGTTAAAATTTTCAGGTCATTTAGAATATATTCATTTATGCTTTTCCTCTCATTTGAGACCTATTCAGTTGGGGTTTTCGTGTCATTTGGGATATATTCAGTTAGGATTTCTAGGTCATTTAGGATGTGATAATTTATGGTTTTCCTCTCACTTGGGAACTATTCAGTTAGGGCTTTCAAGTAATTTGGGATATATTCAGTTAGGATTTTCAGGTCATTTAGAATATATTCAGTTATGCTTTTTTTGTCATTTGGGATATATTCAGTTAGGCTTTTCAGGTAATTTAGAATATATTCATTTATTCTTTTCCTCTTATTTGGGATCTATTCAGTTAGGGTTTTCCAGTCATTTGGGATATATTCAGTTAGGATTTTCAGGTAATTTAGAATAAATTCATTTATTCTTTTCCTGCCATTTGGAATCTATTGAGTTAGGGTTTTCATGTCATTTGGGATCTATTCAGTTTGGGTTTTCATGTCCTTTAGGATATATTCAGTTAGTGTTTTTATGTTATTTGGGATATGTTTAGTTAAAATTTTCAGGTCATTTTGTATATATTCATTTTTCCTTTTCCTGTCATTTGAAATCTATTCAGTTAGGTTCTTCACGTCATTTGGGATATATTCAGAAATGGGTTTCACGTCATTTGGAACATATTCATTTATGCTTTTCCTGTCATTTTGGATCTATTCAGTAGGGTATTCTTGTCATTTTGGATATATTCAGTTAGGATTTTCAGGTCATTTAGACTATATTCATTTTTGCCTTCCTGTCATTTGGGATCTATCAGTTAGGAATTTCATGTCATTTAGAATATATTCATTAATGCTCTTCCTGTCATTTGGGATCTATTCACTTAGGTTTTTTGATATCATTTGGGATATATTCAGTTAGGATTTTCAGGTAATTTAGAATATATTCATTTATTCTTTTCCTCTCATTTGGAATCTATTCAGTTAGGTTTTTCATGTCATTTGGGATATATTCAATTAGTGGTTTTCTGGTCTTTTAGAATATATTCATTTATGAATTTCCTCTCATTTGGGATCGATTCAGTTAGGGTTTTCATGCCATTTGGGATATAATCAGTTAGGAATTTCAGGTCATTTAGAATATATCCATTTATGCATTTTCTCTCATTTGGGATCTATTCCGTTAGGGTTTCCATGTCATTTTGGATCTATTCAGTTAGGATTTTCATGTCATTTAGAATATATTCATTTCTGCTTTTCCCAGCATTTGGGATCTATTCTTTTAGAGTTTTCATGTCATTTTGGAAATATTCAGTTAGGATTTTTCGTTCATTTAGAATATATTCATTTATGCTTTTCCTGTCATTAAGATCAATTCAGTTTGGCTTTCATGTCATTTGGGATATATTCAGTTAAAATTTTCAGGTCATTTATAATATATTCATTTAAGATTTTCCTGTCATTTGGAATCTATTCAGTTATTGTTTTTATTACATTTAGTATATATTCTGTTAGGATTTTCAGGTCATTTAAAATATATTCATTTAGGGTTTTCATGTCATATTGGATCTATTCTGTTAAAATTTTCAGGTCTTTTAGCATATATTCATTTATGCTTTTCCTGTCATTTGGGATCTGTTAAGTTATAGTTTTCATGTTATTTGGGATCTCTTCAGTTAGGGTTTTCATGTTATTTGGGATCTCTTCAGTTAGGGTTTCATGTTATTTGGGATATATTCAGTTAGGATTTTCAGGTCTTTTAGAATATATTCATTTCAGAGTTTCCCAACATTTGGGACTATTAATTTGGAGTTTTCATGTCATTTTTAGAAATATTCAGTTAGGGTTTTTAGGGCATTTAGAATATATTCATTCATGCTTTTCATGTCATTTAGAATATATTCATTTATTCTTTTCCTGTCATTTAAGATATTTTCAAATAAGATTTTCAGGTCATTTAGAATATATTTATTTAAGCTTTTCCTGTCATTTGGGTTCTATTCATTTAGGGTTTTCATGTCATTTGGGATATATTCGGTTAGGATTTTTCAGGTCATTTTGAATATATTCATTTATGCCTTTCCTGTCATTTGGGATCTATCAGTTAGGGGTTTCATGTCATTTCCGATATATTCAGTTAGGTTTTCTATGTCATTTAGGATATATTCATTTATGGTGTTCCTCTCACTTGGAATCTATTCAGTTAGGGTTTGCCTATCATTAAGTGTATATTCATTTAGGATTTTTGATGTCATTTGGGATATATTCAGTAAGGATTTTCAGGAAATTTAGAATATATTCATTTATAATTTTCTTGTCATTTGAAATCTATTCAGATAGGGTTTTCATGTAATTTGGTATCTATTCAGTTAGGGTTTTCCTGCCATTTGGGATATATTCTGTTAGGGATTTCATGTCTTTTGGGATCTATTCATTTAAAATTTTCGGTTCTTTTATGATATATTCATTTATGGTTTACCTCTCATTTGGGATCTATTAAGTTAGTGTTTTCATGTCATTTGAGATATAATTAGTTAGGATTTTCAGGTCTTTATAAATATATTAATTTATGCTTTTCCTGTCATTTGAGATCTATTAAGTTAGTGTTTCCATGTCATTTGGGATATATTCAGTTAGGATTTCTAGGTCATTTGGGAGGTATTAAGTTAGGGTTTTCAAGTCATTTGGGATATATTCAGTTAAGATCTTTAGGTTATTTAGAATATATTCATTTATTCCTTTCCTCTCTTTTGGAATCTATTCTGTTTGGGATTTCATGTCATTTGGGATCTACTGAGTTAGGATTTTCATGTCATTTGGTATCTATTCAATTAGGGTTTTCAGGTCATTTATGATGTATTCAGTTAGGGATTTCATGTTATTTGGGATCTACTCAGTTAGGATTTTCATGTCACTAGGTATCTATTCAATTAGTGTTTTCAGGTCATTTATGATGTATTCAGTTAGGGATTCCATGTCATTTCGGATATATCCAGTTAAAATTTTAAGGTCATTTAGAATATATTCATTTATTCTTTTCCTATCATTTCGAATCTATTCAGTTAGTGTTTTCATGTCATTTGGGATATATTCAGGTAGGATTTTCGGCACATTTAGAATTAATTCATTTATTCTTTTCCTCTCACTTGAAATCTATTCAGTTGGGGTTTTCATGTCATTTGGGATATAATCAGTTAGTATTTCTAGGTCATTAAGGATATATTCAATTATGGTTTTCCTCTAACTTGTGATCTATTCAATTAGGGTTTTCATGTAATTTGGGATATATTCAGTTAGGATTTTCAGGTCATTTGGGATATATTCAGTTAGGATTTTCAGGTCATTTAGGATAATATATTCATTTATGGTTTTTCTGTCACTTGGGATCTATTCAGTTAGGGTTTTCATGTCATTTGCGATATATTCAGTTAAATTATATCCCAAATAACATGAAAACCCTAACTGAATATATCTCAAATGATATGAAAACCCTACCTGAATAGATCCCAGTTGACAGGAAAAGCATAAATGAATTGATCCCAAATGACAGGAAAAGCATAAATGAATATATTCTAAATGGCCTGAAAATGTTAATTGAAAATATCTTAAATGACATTTAACTCGTAACTGAATAGATACCAAACGACAGGAAAATCATAAATGAATATATTTTAAACGGCCTGAAAATACTAACTGAATATATCTCAAATAACATGAAAACAATAAGTATTCATTTAAGGTTTTCCTGTCACTTGTGATCTATTCAGTTAGGGTTTTCAAGTCATTTGGGATATATTCAGTTAGGATTTTCAGGTCATTTAGAATATATTCATTTATGATTTTCCTGTCATTTCGGAACTACACAGTTAGAGTTTTTGATGTCATTTCGGATATATTCAATTATGATTTTCAGGTAATTTAGAATATATACATTTATTCTTTTCCTGTTTTTTGGAATCGATTCAGTTAGGGATTTCATGTCATTTGGGAACTATTCAGTTTGGGTTTTCATGTCTTTTGGGATATATTCTTTAAGTGTTTTCATGTCATTTGGGATATGTTCAGCTAACATTTTCAAGTCATTTAGAATATATTCAGTTATGCTTTTCCTGTCATTTGAGATCTATTCAGTTAGGGTTTTTATGTCATTTGGAATATACTGAGTTAGGATTTTAAGGCCGTTTAGAATATATTCGTTTATGCTTTTTCACTCATTTGGGATCTATTCAGTTACCAGTTTCATGTCATTTAAGATATTTTTAATTAAGATTTTCTGGTCATTTAGAATATATTCATTTATGCTTTTCCTGACATTTGGGATATATTCAGTTAGGATTTTCAGGTCATTTAGAATATATTCATTTATACTTTTCTTGTTATTTGGGAACTATTCATTTAGGCTTTTCATGTCATTTGGGATATATTCAATTAGGATTTCTATGTCATTTATATATATTCATTTATGGTTTTCCTCTCACTTTGGATCTATTCAGTTAGGGTTTTCATGTCATTAAGAATATATTCATTTATGCTTTTCCTGTCATTTGGGATATATTCATTTTGGTTTTCCGGTAATTTAGAATATATTCATTTATTCTTTTCTTGTCATTTGAAATCTATTCAGGTAGGGTTTTCATGTCATTTGGGATATATTGAGCTACGATTTTCGGCACATTTAGAAATAATTCATTTATTCTTTTCCTCTCACTTGGAATCTATTCAGTTGGGGGTTTTCATGTCATTTGGGATATAATCAGTTAGTATTTCTAGGTCATTAAGAATATATTCAATTATGGTTTTCCTCTAACTTGTGATCTATTCAATTAGGGTTTCATGTAATTTGGGATATATTCATTGTCGTTTTTCAGGTCTTTCAGGTCATTTAGAAAATATTCATTTATGCTTTTCCAGTCATTTGGAAACTATTCAGTTAGGTTTTTAATGCCATTTGGGAATTATTCAGTTAGGGGTTTCATATCATTTGGGATATATTCAGTTAGGATTTTCAAGTCGTTTAGAATATATTCAATGATACTTTTCCTTTCATTTGAGAACTATTCAGTTAGAATTTTCATCTCATTTGCGATATATTCAGTTAAAATATATCCCAAATAACATGAAAACCCTAACTGAATACTAATATCAGTTAGTATTTCTAGGTCATTAAGAATATATTCAATTATTGTTTTCCTCTAACTTGTGATCTATTCAATTAGGGTTTTCATGTAATTTGGGATATATTCATTTACGTTTTTCAAGTCATTTAGAGAGTATTCATTTATGCTTTTGCAGTCATTTGGAAACTATTCAGTTAGGTTTTTAATGCCATTTGGGAATTATTCAGTTAGGGGTTTCATATCATTTGGGATATATTCAGTTAGGATTTTCAAGTCGTTTAGAATATATTCAATGATACTTTTCCTTTCATTTGAGAACTATTCAGTTAGAATTTTCATGTCATTTGCGATATATTCAGTTAAAATATATCCCAAATAACATGAAAACCCTAACTGAATACTAATATCAGTTAGTATTTCTAGGTCATTAAGAATATATTCAATTATGGTTTTCCTCTAACTTGTGATCTATTCAATTAGGGTTTTCATGTAATTTGGGATATATTCATTTACGTTTTTCAAGTCATTTAGAAAGTATTCATTTATGCTTTTGCAGTCATTTGGAAACTATTCAGTTAGGTTTTTAATGTCATTTGGGAATTATTCAGTTAGGGTTTTCAGGTCGTTTATAATATATTCAATTATACTTTTCCTTTCATTTGAGATCTATTCAGTTAAAATATATCCCAAATAGCATGAAAACCCTAACTGAATAGATCCCAAATGACAGGAAAAGCATAAATGAATTGATCCCAAATGACAGGAAAAGCATAAATGAATTGATCCCAAATGACAGGAAAAGCATAAATGAATAGATCCGAAATGAAAGGAAAAGCATAAATGAATATATTCTAAATGGCCTGAAAATGTTAATTGAAAATATCTTAAATGACATGAAACTCGTAACTGAATAGATACCAAATGACAGGAAAATCATAAATGAATATATTCTAAACGGCCTGAAAATCCTAACTGAATATATCCCAAATGTCATGAAAACAATAACTGTTCATTTATGGTTTTCGTGTCACTTGTGATCTATTCAGTTAGGGTTTTCAAGTCATTTGGGATATATTCAGTTAGGAGTTTCCTGTCATTTCGGAACTATTCAGTTAGAGTTTTTGATGTCATTTGGGATATATTCAGTTAGGATTTTCAGGTAATTTAGAATATATTCATTTATGCTTTTAATGTCATTTGAGATCTATTCATTTTAGGTTTTAATGTCATTTGGAATATACTGAGTTAGGATTTTCAGGCCATTTAGAATATATTCGTTTATGCTTTTCCTCTCATTTGGGATCTTTTCAGTTAGGTTTTTCATGTCATTTGGGATACATTCAATTAGTGGTTTTCAGGTCATTTAGAATATATTCCTTTATGAATTTCCTGTCATTTGGGATCTATTCATTTAGGGTTTCCATGTCATTTTCGATCTATTCAGTTAGGATTTTCATGTCATTTAGAATATATTCATTTGGGATCTATTCTTTTAGAGTTTTCATGTCATTTTGGAAATATTCAGTTAAAATTTTTAGGTCATTTATGATTTTCCTGTCATTTGGAATCTATTCAGTTATTGTTTTCATGTCATTTAAGATATATTCTGTTAGGATTTTCAGGTCATTTAGAATATATTCATTTATGCTTTTCCTGTCATTTGGGATCTGTTCAGTTACGAGTTTCATGTCATTTAAGATATATTCAATTATTATTTTCAGGTCATTTAGAATATATTCATTTATGATTTTCCTGTCATTTGGGATCTATTCATTAGGGTTTTCATGTCATTTGGGATATATTCTCTTAGGATTTTCAGGTCATTTAGAATATATTCATTTATACCTTTCCTGTCATTTCGGATTTATTCAGTTAGGGTTTGAAATATTTGAAAATGATATATTCAGTTATGTTTTTCATGTCTTTTGTGATATACACTTACATGTTTCTTGTCTTTTGGATATATTAAGTTAAATATTTCATATTATTTTGGATATATTCTAATATATTTTTGTTATCATTTTGCATATACTGTATTTATTTACGTTTCATGCCATTTGGGATATATTCAGTTAATGCATTTTATGTCATTTGGAATATACAGTTATGCATTTCCTGTGATTTGTGGTATATTCAGAAGCATATTTAATAATACTGGGATATATTCAGGTATATGTTTCATGCCTTTGGGATATTTTCAGTGATATATTATATATCCTTTTTGATACATTGATTTATATGTTTCATATCATTTGGGATATATTCTTTTACCTTTTTCATATCATTTGTGATATATCAGTCACATATTTAATGTGATTATTTGGGTTATACTCCATTAGGTTTTTGTTATTTTTGGTACATTCTGTTAGTCTTTACATGCCAAAGGATATATTCATTTACATGTTTCATGATATCTTGGATATATTATATTAGTGTTTTATCATGACATTTTAGATATGTATTTAATTTGGGATATATTTAGTTAACTTTCATGTTGTTTCAGATATATGCTATTACCTGTTTTATGTTCTTTTAGATGTATTCAGTTACATATTTCAGGACATTTGGATATATTGATGAGACTTATCATGTCCTTCTGGATATATTCCGTTAGACTTTTTATGTCATTTATGGTATATTCAATTATATGTTGCATACCATTTGGGATATATTTATTTAGGATTTTCATGTCATTTCAGATGTATTCAGTTATGATTTTTACATCCTTTGAGATATCTTCATTTATATGTTTAGTGGCCTTTGAGACACATTCAGATACATTTTTCATGTCCTTTGAGATTTAAGATATTTTCAGATAGATGTTTCATATCTTTTGGATCATATTCGGATGCATGTTTCATATCATTTTGGATACATTCAGTTACATGTTTTAAGGCATTTGGAATATATTCAGACAAATATGCATTTATATGTTTAATTCCATTTGGGATATATTCTTTTAGGCCTTTCATGTCATCTTCTGTATATTAGTTAGGATTTTCATGTTATTTGCGAATTATTCCGTAACATGTTTCATATCATTCGGAATATATTTATTTTGGCTTTTCATCTGAATTTGATTATGTTCAGTTAACTTCCAAGGCCTTCAGGATATATTCTATTATGTGTTTCATCATTTTGGATATATATTCAGTTAGATTATACATGACATTTGGAATATATTCAAATATATATTACATACCATTTCGGATATATTCAAATATATGTTGCACACCATTTCAGATATATTCAGTTAGGTGTTTCCTGTCATTTGGGATATATTCATTTAGGCTTTTCAGGTCCTTTGGGATATATTCCGTTACATGTTTCATGACTATTGGGATATATTCAGTTATGTTTTTCATGTCCTTTTTGATATGCACTTATATGTTTCATGTCTTTTGGTATATTCACTAATACGTTTCATATCATTTTCGATATATTCATTTACATGTTTCATATCAATTGGTATATATCCAGTTACATATTTCATATTCATTTGGAATATACTGTATAGTTAGGCTTTTCCTGTGATTTGTGATGTATTGGTATATATTCAAGTATATGTTTCATGGCATTTTCGATATATTTATTTCGGGTCTTCTTGATATTTGGGATATATTCAGAAACATGTTTCACGTTCTTTAGATATATTAAGTTACCTGTTTCATATTCTTTCGGATATATTCAGTTATATGTTTCATGACCTTTGGGATATTTTCAGTTATATATTACATATCGTTTTGGATACATTGAGTTACATGTTTCATGTCATTTGGGATATATCAGCCACATATTTCATGTGATTTGGGTTATACTCCATTGGGTTTTTATGTTATTTATGATATATTCAGTCAGCCTTTACATGTCCTGACATTTGGTATATATTCATTTTTCCTTTTTATGACATTTGGGATATATTCAGTTAACTTTCGTGTCTTTTCGGATATATGCTGTTACCTGTTTGATGTCCTTTTGATATATTGATGGGACGTATCATGTCATTCTGGATATATTCATTTGGACTTTTCATTTAATTTTTGGTATATTCAATTATATGTTACATACCATTTGGGGTATAATCAGTTATGCTTTTCATGTCTTCATGAAAAGATATCTTCATTTATATGTTTCGTGTCCTTTGAGAGACATTCAGATAAATCTTTCATGTCCTTTAAGATATTTTCAGATGTTTCATATCCTTTGGAACATATTTGGATGCACGTTCCATATTATTTTGGATATATTCAGTTACATGTTTAATTTCATTTGGGATATATTTCTTGAGGCTTTTCATGTCATTTTCTATATATTCAGTTAGGTTTTCATGTCATTTTCTATATATTCAGTTAGGTTTTCATGTCATTTTCTATATATTCAGTTAGGCTTTTCATGTTATTTGCGAAATATTCTGTAACATAATTCATGTCTTTTTGGATACATTCATTTATGTTTCATGTCATTTGGGATATATTTGTTTAGGCATTTCATGCACTTTGAGATATATTCAGTTATTTTTTCATTTAATTTTCGATATATTTAGTTACAATTTTTATATTATTTGGGATATATTTCGTAAGGTTTTTAAATCATTTGATATGTATTCAATGGAGGTTATCATGTAGTTTGGTATACATTCAGTTAAAATTTTCATGTCATTAGAGATATATTTACTTAGTTAAGTTAAAAGATATTACATCCCATATTGTTTCATAGCCGAATAAGAAACTCAAAGAGTTTCATGCCGAATATATTTACTTAGGCTATTCATATCATATGGGATATATTCAGATAGACCTTTCCTGTCTACTAAATATTGAATTTTACGTTTCATATAATTTCCGATATATTGAGTTACGCGTATATTTTTTATACGTTTCATGTCATTTGGGATATATTTATTTTGGATTTTCCTGTGATTTGGGATGTATTTATGTACATGTTTCATGTCTTTTGTGATGTATTAAGTTACATGTTTCATATCCTTTCGGATGTATTCAGTTACCTGTTTCCTATCATTTTGGTATATTCACTTGCATTTTTCATATGCCATTGGTATGGATATTTGTGATCGTCTGTGAAAATACTAGTGATGGTAATTGTCAGTAGATGGCGTTGCGGTTCGTTGTATTTTGTAGATTTAGTTGTAGAGACAGCTGTAGAGTAGGAGCCTTCCCTTGATGAGTTCTTCGGATTCCCTGTTGGTGTCACGTAATAATAATAATACATTCTATTGCATGTTTCATATCATTTTGAATATTTTCAGTCACATGTTTCATATCATTTTGAATATTTTCAGTCACATGTTTCATGTCATTTGGGATATATTAATTTACATCTTTTATATCATTTGGGATATATTAATTTACATCTTTTATATCATTTGGGATATATTCATTTACATGTTTCAATCATGTGGGATATATTCATTTACATGTTTCAATCATGTGGGATATACGCAGTCACATATTTCATGTGATTTGGTATATTCCACTGCAACTTTCGAGATATACGTACACACTGTAAGTACAGTGTATACATGTTTGGATAAAATATCAAAATTACGGTAAAAATTTTAAAAAAATATTGTTTATTATCGATAAAATTATACAGTGTACTATAATTCAAAATTACTTAAAAGCCATTCCTTTAATTGTAATTAAAAGAATGGATTTACAATTTTTGGATATTGCAACAATTAAATCCTTTAATTGTAATATCCAAATATTTAAAGAGACGGAGTAAACACGATAAGCACTATGAACACTATTACTAGCGCAAACTGCATATAAACAACAGTGGAACTTCGCTGCGGACAGTGCCACATTACGCTATCAGCTCGTATCTCACTATGACGTGCCTATGCTTGCGCGCGAAGCAATATGACACAGTGCAGCTAGCGTTCTTCGCAATCCCAAGTACTACAAGATGGATTTTTATTATTTTTTATATAAAATAAGAGAATTGTATAGGATTGTTGATAATAAAATTAAATATTACAAGCAAATATTAATAAATATATTTATATATGGAGAAATATTGCGGGTGCTGCAGTTCCGCAGTGTCTATTCACGAGCCGCCCTGTTCCATTTGGCTTTTTATGTCATTTGTGATATATTTAGTTAAATGTTTCATGACATTTGTGTTATATTCGATTAGGCTTTTCATGTACTTTGGGATACATTCAATTCGGCGTTTCATGTGCTTTGGAACATAATTTCTTTTTCATGTCATTGGGTTTATTTTCCTTTACATGTTTCATATCATTATGGATATACAGTATTCAGTTACCCTTTTCATTATGTTTCGACATACCGTATTTAGTTAAAATTTTCCTCTCAATTGGGATATATTTATTTATGCTTTACGTGTTATTTGGAATATATTCGGTTAGGATGTTCATGTTATTAGATACAAATATATATATATTTAAGCATTTCATTTTATTTGGGTTATATTCAGACCGGCTTTAAATGTTATTTGGGATATATCTGAGTGGCCGAGTGGGTAGTGTATCCGCTCTCCGGCCGAAAGGTTGTGGGTTGGAATCTCGCCGTGGGCATGGATATTTGTGATTGTTTGTGATAATACCGGTGTAGATGGTGTTGGTATTGGATTAAACGGAGACAGAGTTGTATAATAGATGCCCTTCTTTGATGAGTCTTTGGACTCCCTGGAGGTGTCGCATAATAATGATATTTAGTTATGTTTCATACCCTTTAGGATATATTTATTTACAAGTTTCATGTCTTTTATAATATATTCATTTACATGTTTCACGTTAATTGGGATATACTCAGTTATTTGTTTCATGTCATTTGGGATATATTCATTTATGTGTCATGTCAGTTGGATCATGTCATTTGAGATAAATTAATCTACGTTTTTCATTTCAGTTGCGATATATTTAGATACAATTTTCATCTCATGTGAGATATATTTCTTTAAGCTTTTTCTGTTGTTTGGAATATATTCAGGAAGGTTTTTGAGTCATTTGAGATGTGTTGATTTAAGCTTTTCACGTCATTTTGAATATATTCATTTATGCTTTTCCTGTCATTTGGGATATATTCCGTTAATGCATTTCATATCATTTCGAATATATCTAGTTGTATATATCCAGTTAGGCGTTTCCTGTGATTGGTGGTATATTCAGTAATATGTTTTATGTTATTTGGGATATATTCAGGTACATATTGCATGTTTTGTTTGCGATATATCCCGCTGGGCTTTTCCTGAGATTTCTGGTATATTGAGAATCACGTTTCATGATATGGGGTATATGTTTCATGGCATTTTGGATATATTTAGTTAGTATATTTCGGATATATTCAGAAGCATGTTTCATGTCATTTAGTATTTATCCATTTACATGTTTCAGGACATTTGTATATGTTGATAAGACGTTTCATGTCATTCTGTATATATTCAGTTAGACTTTTCAAGTAACTTATGTTATATTTAATTATATTTTGCATATCATGTGATTTGGGATGTATTCAGTTAGGCTATTCATGTCCTTTGAGATACATTTAGATGCGTTTCATGTCTTTTAAGATATTTTCAGATACATGTTTCATATTCTTTGGAATATATTTGATGCATGTTTCATAACATTTTGTATATATTCAGTTACATGTTTCAAGTCATTTGGGATATACTCTGACATATTTCGTAACTTTTTGGATATATTCCTTTATAGTTTTCATGTTATTTGCGAAAATTTTCCATAACATGTTTCTTGTTATTTGGAATATGTTCAGTTACTTGTTTCATGTCCTTTGGGATATAATTTATTTAGTTATATGTTTATTTATTATTTTTTTCGTGACCGTTGTGATATATTTTGATACATGTTTGAAGTCATTTGGGATATATTCAGTTATCTTTTCATATATTTAAATATAATTTTCATCTCATTTAGAATATATTTTGTTTTATTTCTAATATGTTCATACCATTAGAGATATATTTAGTTATATGTTTGATATCTGTATCCGATCTATTTAGCTATCCTTGTCCTTTGGAATATCATTATTTACAATTTTCATGCCCTTCGGGATATATTAATTGACTTGTTTCACGTCATTTGGGATGTGTTCAATACACTTTTCGATTAATTTGCGATATATTTAGATACAATTTTCACCCCATTTGGGATAAATTTATTTATGCTTTTTGTGTTATTTGGAATATATTCAGGAATGTTTTTCAGTCATTTGAGATGTGTTAAATTACACTTTTCATGTAATTTTATATATATTCAGGTACGATTTTAACGCAATTAGAGATATATTTAGTTAGGCTTGTCATGTCGTTTGGGGTATATTCAGGTAAATTTTTACGACATTTTGGATATATTATTTAGGCTTTCCTTGATATTTCGTATATATTCTGATACATGATTCATGTCCTTTGGGATATATTCAGTTAACTTTAATGGCTTTTGTGATATATCCTCTTACCTCTTTGATATCCTTTTGGATATATTCAGTTACATATTTCAGGACATTTTGGATATGTTCCTTTAGAATATTCGTCATTTATGGTATATTCAATTACATGTTGCATCCCATTTGGAATATATTCATTTAGGTTTTTCACGTCATTTGGGATATATTCAGTTATGCTTTTCATGTCCTTTGGGATATATTCAGATACATGTTCAATTTCCTTTAAAATATGTTTGGATACATGTTTCATATCATTCTGGTTATATTAATTTATATGTTTCATATTATTTTGGATAAATTCAATTACATGTTTCAATCACTTGGGATATAATCGTACACGTATTTCATATCATTTGGGATATATTCAGTTACACATTTCATGTCATTTACATGTTTGTTTCCATTTGGGATATATTCATTCAGGCTTTTCATGTCAATTTCTATATATTCACTTATGCTTTTCATGTTATTTACGAAATATTCTGTAACATGTGTTTTGGGATATATATATATACACATTTTCGATGTACGTTACAATATAGTTTTATGGGATATATTTAGTTCATTTGTCTATTAAGTTATTTTCAAGTGCATATTTACGAACTTAGAAGGCATTCTAAGTTCGCAGGCAGTTTTAACAAGATTAAATTGTTTATTTTTTTTAAATAAATTACTAATCAGCTATTAGAATGTCATTTAAGTTTCCAATTTCTAATAATACCGATTTCATTAACTGTACTCAATTATAAAGAGAAACGAAGGATACTGTATGGTAAAGTAAATGTATGAATGTGTACCCAGAAATTACTAAGCGCCCCACAGTTAAAAATACATTAACGTAAATTACTTTAATGGATAGATGCGGAAAAAAGTTTTTTTTTTTTTCATATTTTGTCTGTAATCAATGAAAATTCCAAGTTTTTATTTTTCTCTTGCTTTTCACCTTTTTGTTTTTATCGGAAAATGTGTAGTCGATTGCTTCTCTCTTCATAAATGAGCTTATCAGCGATAATTATTTCTGCCCCTTCTGTTATTATATCCAAGCGATATTTTTCTTCGCAATTTGTTGCTCGTCAGAACCGAAAAGTCATTAAGTGTTGCAATAAATTTTCGTTAACCCTTGATTATAGCAGAGAGCCTAAAAAGTATTAATGAAAGCTGATGGTTTGTGTAGACTAACAACCTGATGTTCTCGACTAAAGAACAGCATGATAAAACGAAGTTAATACGCATAACAGGAAACAGTGCTGGAATGTTGATAGTACACTTTTAACAGCTTAAGATTAAGAAATATGATGGAAATGGAATATATCTAGAATCATATTCCTGTTTTGTTTTTGATCCCACTAGTTATTCACAAAGATTTTAAAATTGCTAAACGCAGAGACGATAGTTACTTGAACTTTTTCTGCAACGCTAACAATTTTAGACTATCTTCTTTCATAACTAGTGACAGCAGCGAGGTTAGAAAGGCAATTTTTAATCTAGTTTTAGTAATTATTTAATAACTGTACTTCCTTTTTATTTATAATAGTCAAGTCGCACAGTCAAAATTGGAAATGAAACAAGAACCAAATTTAATTTCATTGACCTTAATAAAAGAACAAAGTGGCACTAGTTGTGTTATATTTAGAGTACAAGACAAGCTGCATAATTTTGCATTTCATTAATAATTCATAAACATATACACACTACAATATGCAAGGATTGTCCAAGGTGGGAAGTCCGCGTTTAGTGATATTTTTAAGGGTAATTTGCCTTTTAGAAAAGTTACATTTCTTACTATTATCTATGATGTTATCGGTAAGCGATAACAATTTTCGTACAAGAAATCCTACAATTTTTTTTTTAAAATTAGTGTTAAGCTGCATGTACATGCTCTCCTGTAAATAGGGGGACGTTTGTTTGGGGATGGGTGCCCAACAAGAGATATTACACACAGAAAGCAATATATGAATAGAGTGCATTCTAACAATAAGTGCGCACCTCTGCATAGCAGTCAGTAATAGCAAACGAAATCTGTAGATGAGACAACGTTCTGGTTTTTTAATCACTCAATAAGGGACTGCGTACATTTAGTGAGGGAAGTGATAGAAATAAATTAAGTATTTTAAGAATAAATATATTTTACTATTTTAATTTAGAATGCATAGATCTGAACAGTTATTGCTATCTATTGATCTATAATTTAACTATACAAATTTTCTTGTGAAGCGGAAATGGTCTATTCTGTTGCCAGTTGGCTTCGCATATCGTGTGGGATGAGAAAGCGTTTTGTTCTGAATGATAAGTACTGAAAGCCTGACATCCATCCATTGATGTTAATATAATCTTTCCATTAAAAATACTGACGCGTAAATAAGGAATGAAAGTACTAGAAAATGTTTTATTCTCATCTTATATCCTAGACAAAAACATAAAAAGCAAAAAATATATATTTTTCCCGCAAAATGTTTTGCATGATTTACAGTTTTATCTTCATCTCAAAATCTACAAAGGACCGTAGAGTAGATATTAGGAAATGTCATTGATTGACACTTTGCTTTGAGTTCTGTAAGTGAAGCACCTGTACATTTTTTAAGACTGCCTATTCAGTTTAATTTAACTCTGTTTCTTTTCAGGTACCTGGAATAAATCCTTCAAGAACATGCGTTGGTTGCCGATTTGATCTGCTGATATTACCAAGCCACAGAAGTTGTTTGCTTCGATTCTTAGTTATGATGCGATCTATTGGACCGGAGAAAGACCTCGTTCTTCGTCTTACTTAAACAAATTTTGTGATGTGATAAGTGTATTTAGGAATCGTTCATAGCACCTCATTTGAAATGCCAGCAACTTCTTTTAGGAGGGTCCAAGTGTCACGTCCGTATAGAAGCAGTACGTTAATAAGAAATCTGTCCATTTTAGTTTTTGGATTGCTATTGTGACTTTTGCAATATTTGTTCTAATATACTGTCTGGATCTGCCATTTTTATTAAAGATATTGCAGCGGCATTTAAACTATGGGTGGATCCAGAAGTAGATTTTTTTTTCAGTTTTTGCTACAGAACTATCTTCTTTGTCAGAAGCACAGATTCTTGTTTTTGGATTCTTATGGTTAAACCATATTTTTAAACTAATTTTGTGGTGATTTCCTGATATTCAATATTATCAGCAAACTTTAGATGTTTTATTCTTTTTCTTCTTAAATTCATTCCAATATCACAGTTTTTCCATGCTTCATTTAAAACATGTTCTTAGTACTTAAATAACATTGGAGATAATTTGCACCCTTGTCTCACTCCACGGTCCATCAGAAAGGGAGTGCAGTGCTTTAATTCCCCTTGATTTTAACCATCATGATGAGAAGATGAGTCCAGGCATTCAAACAGTCCTATGTTTCAGAATTTTTCAAAGGCTTTCAGTAGGTCAGTAAATTTGTGTAACATTACCTTATTATGTTCTACACATTTTTATCCAATTATATGAGGAGTAAATGCAGTATATAATAAATTTTACTTATCTTTGTAATCTGCCCAAAATATTTTGCTTGGGTGGATGATGGGGCTAATTGTCATAAAATTATTGCACTTTTTGTTGTTTTGGAAGGAATAAGCATAACTGTGCTCCAGACTTTTGGACAAATCTCAGTGTTCCACACCTGCGCAAATTTTGAGAAGTGTAATAACATAGTTTCTCCCTCTTCTTTAAGTAGTTCTGTTGGAATATTATCAATTTCTGCTATTTTTCCAGATTTTGATCTTAAGATGGCTCTTTATACTTGGAGGATAAGTATGGAATAGTCACTCTCCTCTATTAACATTGGGACAATTCCCTTTAAATATTGTTCTTCCAAGCTATCATCACACTTAAATAGCTTACATGAGTAATCATTCAATATTTTCATATTCATCCTCAATTACACAACTCTTACAAAACTAAAGGCCTTGTTAATTTCTTAATTATTTGGCATACTGGTGTATGGTTATTCTTATTTAGATTTTCCCCAGTTTCTTTGCTAACTTTTGTTTTGCAAATTTTACCTCCACGCTAATGTGCCGAATTGATAGTAATCTTCTCTGCTGAACACTAAGCAGTAATATTTTTTGGGCAATCCAAGCTTTATTAACACCCGATTTTCTTCCTAAGATATATTCAGCTGCTTAAGTAACTCTCCTTGAAACCTGGTGATAAGGGCTATAAGGATCAAGAGAGTCACCAGGAATTTCATAAAGTGCAGAAGCATGATATGTGTTAATCTTTAGGGCTATTTGATTTGCATAAGATTAAACCTTTGTATTATGTTCTCGTGGGTCTAAATCCAGATTTCAACATAAATGTTGGTGTGACTAAATTATAGTCGCTACCAATGGCAGCACTCTGAAAAGACCTAGTTCTTGCTGGATTTATATAGGTTTCATCTTTTGTATTTAAACATATAAATTATGGTCACTGGAAACACCCCAAGAAGTTCTTGCTAAGTTTATATAGGTTTTATCTTTAGTTTTCATAAGTATATAATCAATTAGATTCTGACCTCTTCCATGTGGAGAGATCCAGGTCCACGTTTGGGACCATGTATGTAGGAAAACGTCTTAGCTATGGTGAAATCATTCTACAAAGCAAATTCTATCAGTTTCACTCCCTGCCATTTGTTGCTCCTAATCCAAAAGGCTGAAAAAGGGAAGAAAATTCCTTCAAATATCTAATCCGACTTTTGTATTCCATCTCTTTGTATTATTATGAATTTTTCTTAGGTGTTTCACGGATAAGGTTTATTGATCCGTGAGCTTAATAGACTTAGGGGCCAGAGCCGAACAATATCCAGATGAATAGGGGATATTGTAGCGATGAAAGACAATCGCAAACATGGACGCAACAAACAGCTGGGCAGATCTGACTGGTTAAAACCATCTTTAACTGAAATTACGAAAGAAGTAACGAAGTTATTCGATAAGATCTGGGATGGCTAACTCGAGTTTTATTCTATACCCGTACGAAATTCACTAATATAAAACCACAAACATCGAAACATGTGGCTATTTTAGTCTCGTTTGCAAAATATATTAGCGAACACGTAATCTGGATTCATTTTCTTAGTGCACTCATTAGCATTCAAACTAATATCTACTTGGATGCAGTTAGGATTGAAAGATCATTTTTCTAGGAAACTTGGATCTTTTCCTCTTAAGTATGATGAGAACTCAGATGGATACATGTGATTGAAGAATTCAAATGATAGTTAATTGAGTTACTGAGCATTATTTTGCAAGTTTTAGACGGAATTATAGGCTTAGGAAACCTGTTTTCTTGCATTGCTAAGAAGATAGTACTTTATGTACACACGCAAACATAATTAAAATATGTTCAACAGCGGATTAAAAACCGATATCTGGATACAAAATGGATTTACTATATTTCTGATTTAATCATAAGTTTTAACGCGTATGTTAAAACCTTTCTCTATTTTGTTGATGGAGAATGTGAATACTGTTAAAGTTAAAATACAATGGTGTCCAAAACCTAAAATTGAACACCATTAATTAAGATTAAAACCATAAATTCATATGAACCATGTTTGTGGCAATTTGTATAACTAACGATTTCGGGTAGAAAGGGGCTACACATTAAAATTTTCGAATCGGACGCAAAGGAGTCTTATATTAGCACTCAACATAATAAAGGCTGCGAAAATGGGACTGTGCTTGAAGAAAAATCTTTTCGTTAAGAAATAAATTTTAAAACTTTGTGTTTCTAAGACAATCTAGATCAGGGTTTCCCAACCGTATGCCCGCGGCACCATGGCGCCCGTTGACCAATTTGTGTATGCCTGCCGCTTTTCAACCGTGTGCCGTATAGTTTGAAGTAATCACGCAGCAATTCATGGCATGCTATATGACACATAACGAGTATTAAACTCATACAGTGTAAAGTAGACGCGCATTCGAAGTTGTTCATTCCAGTTTAAGAACTGGAATATCATCATATTCTCCTAATTATGAAACACTGGCCAAAGATCACACTAACTTATATATACTGTATTTACATTTTTATAGAATGTAAACTTTTAAGTAATAAATCATTTGATTATAATGTAAACTTTGTATGTATTCATTTAACAAACGAATTCAAAAAAGTTGCTTGAAAAAATAGATGGTGCCCGTCGCCCTACCGGTATTTTAGAATGTGCTCTAGGAAACAAAAAGGTTGGGAACCTCTGATCTAGATGATTTCACGTGTTGTGTGAAATCATATAGATGTATTTGAATGCTGGAAGAGGGCCATAGAATTACTGATATTGCCGGAGAGTTTGGAATCTCACATACCGTTGTATCCAGGCGCTGGCATCGTTTCAAATAAATGTAATGTGTTCGAGAGGTTTGCTAACAGTTCGATCACGGAGCATGAAAACAGATTATTGGTTATAACAACAAAACGTAATCGACACACCATGGCAGCTTGAAGGTCAGCTATTTTCAGGCATCTGGAGAATCTGTGGCAACACGTGTATAACAAGAGGCCTATAAGTCCTAACGCTTGTAGTCCCTTTATCCATGCTCATCGTAGAGCACGTTTCCAATTATGTTGTATCCATTAAAATTACACAAGACATCTGAGGACAAATATATTCTTTACAGATGCGTCGTTTTAGTCTTTCCTAGCCAACACTTGATATGGTGAGAATGTTCTTGAAAGGAATAAGTACTAATTGTTGGAGTCATAGTGGGGGGGGGGGGTGCATTAGGCTTAATGGAAGCGCTGAGCTACAATTGCTGGAAAGAGGGACGATGACTGGTGAATGATATTGTAACGAATTTCGATTGTTTCGTGGTCTTGTAGGCTAAGAATTAATTATATGGATGACAATCACACCACATTATACCAGCAGCTGAGATACTGCTAAAGACCGAGGATATTAATCGAATCAGGTGGCCAGCACACCCTCCAGAACTCAAAGAACACGTATGGGACGCAATAGGATGACTCACTGATGCTCAAAATTCCCCCTTAGGAAAATAACAAAGCCTTATCCTAGCTGAAGCAAGATAGTTTGCCTCAAGAAAATCCTGAATCGCTTAGTGCTAAGCATGGCGCTGTGAGTGCTACATCACAGTTCGGGTGAACATATTCCAAACTGAAATGTCTCTCGACATTGTATTCTGTTAGCGCTGTACATTAATTTCTTAACTACGTCCTTAAGAAATCTGTAACTTATGTCAATATCGCATTGTAATTTGTACGAAATTTATAACGCATTTTTGTGTAGTGTAGTTTATTAGTATGGAGGCAATATATTTATGTCAACACTGGGTGTATTGAAGGAAATATTTTCATATACAGGTACAAATGTAGTTCGTGCTTATCTTTTGGACGCCAATGTATTACAAACCACCCTGACATTGGAGAAAAGCATATATCATATTGAGTAAAAAAATTAAATCTCATACTCTAATCAGTAGTCAGTTATATTTTAGTATATAATTCATGACTTTAGCACTTTGTTATGCAAAACCCGCTGTCCTTCCCAAAGAAATGCACACTTTATAATTGCCTATGTTACCAGGACAGTTATGTGCTTTCATCCGACTTAGGATAGGACACGTCAGAGGATGCTATACCATCAAACCCTCCTCTTTATGATCTCAGGCTTAAAATTTCTCCTGCACTTTGGTGTATTCGTGCAATGTTTTTATCACTCTAAAATTCTGGCTTTTATTTTCTGTCCATTTGCTTAAACATAAGAGCCCCTCTACCGACAGACTCCTAATTTTTGTTCTATTCTTCTACTGATGAAGCTGGAATATATTGTTAAATATCTGCATTGAAGCAATAGCCTAACACAAATATATAACTAAGCCAATACCATGAAATTTTCTTTCATTTATGTTGTAAAAATCAGCTTCACTCCTTATAACTAAGACCATAACCTCGTCCAAGTTGCGTATCCCGCAGTACGTCCTTCACGAAGCAATTCTGTGCGTCAGCCTTTGGCACTTTAGTAGTGTGAAAGGGTGTTAACTCCGTGGTCTACTGATTGTTCATCCGATAGACGCGATGCCCTTGGTTCGTATTCTGACCACGATTCTACGAACCTTTTTAAGGCTAATAAAATCCAATTAATTAAGTGTTTGATTCGAAAATCATAACAGACCGCTAGAAAACAAAATCACTTGAGCTGATTACTGTTGATCTGAACACATACTTTGACCGTTAACTGGAATAATTCTTGCTGAGAATGGCATGGCAGCGTTGATCCTGATTGCACTTAGCCCCCGCCTTAATCAAAATTTTTTTTTAACGAGTTTGTCAAGGTGATCTAAAAATGACAATCATCATACCACAATAGCGACACAAATCCGTCTCTATACGCAGCCTCCAATATTTACAACTGCTGAAAAGGCCATTAATTGACCTAAACCTGCTTTAAAAAGCAGAATAGTTCATTGCAATTTCATACTGCTTTCCTTTTTTTTTTTTTGAAGATCATTGCCTTCATGCGTTTTCTTTCACCCACACTTAAAGGTTTATTGCAAATTCACCTCTCAAAAAAAAACCTAAGCATCACTTCTCTTCCAATCCTTGCAGCTTCCATTAAACCAATAACATCACTATTTGCGTCTGAACAAATAATAGAAGAATCCTAACAACTTCTTTTAATAGAAGATTTGTGATCAAAATGGTATCATTGATCTAATTCTGCTGCAAAAGTTCCTCTAGAGTTAATTCTCCGTTTATCTAATAGCACGAAAGGCTTTATTTCCTCCTATTCTAAAGAAGTTACCCAACCAATAAACTATGGTATCATCGCATACGCCTCCGTTCTTTAGAAAATAATGGACATGGCCACAAAGAGCAAATTTCTAAACCACTGCAAGTTCAGTTAATCGATGATCACGATTGAGACGGCACTTCATACACCAGCAGATCTCCTAGCCAACATTACCAACCCTACGGCAGAAAAAATTGCAAAAACGTATGTTTGCTCCTGACGTTTGAATTTATCTGGCTTGAATTCTTTATACTTGTGAACCTATTTTGGTTTTTATTGAATGGGCGCATCTCATTTCCAACTCCGAAATGTGCATTTCGGAGTTGGAAATGAAACAAGATTTTAATTTAATTTTGTTTTATCTCCTATATTCGTATCATGGTAGAATACGTTTCATATTCCAACATTTCTTTTAACAAATGATTTTTCATTTGATAAAAGAAAAATAACAAATTTTTCTCAAAATAAACTTGACTTGGTATTTGATTGTTACTCAAAATTACGATGCAAGTCGAACCAACCTATTAATCATAATAGAAATTGTTGCATAAAAATTAATTCCATACGATTTGTGTTAATTTCTTTTTAATTGTCTTGAACAGAAAGCTAAATACATCTCGCGTCTAAAATATCTCATTAACCGCGCTCATTTTATTCTATGCAGAAGAGTTAAATCAGTCATCGACTATACACCCGTAATGAATTCTTTAACCTCTAACCCATTTCTAGTTAGGGTAAATCCGCTAGCCCCCTCCTACGGTAGAAGGGGATATCCGAAGCAAATCTTTTTTGAATTTAGTATCTTTTTCACCTCTTATGAGTTAATATTTGAAACAAATAAAAGAATCTGATCTAAAATATAAGGAATATTTCTTGCATCTGATTATAGTGATTTTTATAACTGTATGCGAGTTAGCAATTCCCCACCCGCAACATTTCTGCTCGTTATTCTTTAGTGAGAATCTTTCTTTTAAACTGAATATTTACTAGCGTAACTTTTTTTTAATATGTTGAACTGAATATGATCTCTACTATGCAAACCTAGACTGCGGGAAGGGGTTCAAACCCATTGTAATATGATCGCCAATATTTCTCGATGGTAGACGATGTTTATCTCCATTTCCAAGAATCACCACCTAGTTAAAGGTCCGGTAAAATTAGTTTAGAAATATCAGCGTAAATGGACCATCTAATTATTGCTGTACCTACTGTGCTATTCATTTTCAACTTTCGTAAGTACAAGATCACGATTTCCTCCTTAAAACGTCACTTTGCGGAAGTGTAAAAATGAAATCGTTTTATCTATTAATTCCTCATTCTTCAGAATGTATAGTATTATGGTTCGTAAACCGATTTCGAATTCATGTCCAACCTTATTCTGAAGCCTCAGAATAAGGGGAAAACAAGAACGATTAAACAGATAACACTTCAGTATTTAATTGACGTGAAGATATTTTAATGAGTCAAGATTTTAGCTTCTGGCTTTAATGAAATATTTTGTTTATAAATCAGGATCATTAACTATTAAACCTGCTAATTCTTAAAAATACGAAGCCTGTGAACCAAATTTCAGAAGATTTTATAACGCACGCCGTTATTGCGTTTTGGTTGGAGTTCTACTGATTTCGTCTATTCTACAGCAATGTCTTATTACTTAGCATCCAAAATAAAATTGAGATATTATTAAGGTTTTTACGCGACAAGAAAAAAAAAAAGTTAATTTATACAGTGGTTATCCATGAGCTCTGATACTGAAAAGGAATGCTTACAGAAGAGAAATCGATAAAACATATGTCAAAAACTTTCGGTAATCAACCAGAACACGTGAAGTGCGGCACTTAAAGCCTTGCACTTGCTTTGATCGAGTTCACTATAAGGTTTAATGTCCTTTGGCTACAGACGATAGCGCTTGTAAGGAACACAAGACATTTACATGAACGCTATCCAGTAGACACGTCAGATATTTCTTTGTTTGGTTTGCATCGCAGCAGGCTGGTGCGTTAAACGCATTTGCCATCAGCTTAGTGTTTATCTGCGGGAACTTAAAGTCGACAGTTCTTGAAGCAAGACCTCGAAGAAATAAAAAAAAAAAAAACTGGATTCATTTCCAGTTTATAATAGCAAAGATAGCTGAATAATAAATTCATAACACATACATTTGAAACATTAACGTAGTATGACTTAAAATAAAGGCATATTTAGCTGAAAATCCGTTATGTCTTATGCCTTTTTTTTTTTTTTAAGTATACACAGCTTTCCTTAGAACATGCCATATCCTCCGGTCCAAAAATAAGTCACTCTTAAATTAGTGATTTCGAAATTTGTATAAACTTATTGGGAACTCATTCGCAGTTGTAGTTTGAAAATATTTCTCCGGTTAAAGCTGCCAATATTTAACTTCTATCAACTTGCAGAGATGACAGAAGTTAAATATTGGCATATAGGAAAGAAAACAAAATCCCCGTAGTCGTTCCGGTTTGTAGCTATCGACGTTTACTGAAATGGGACGAATTCTTTAAAAACGCATGTTTATTATTCTAATATGTGTTATGAAATAATTGAGAAAATTTTACATTTATACTTTTATTTTCATATCTTTTCAGAATACGCAAGAACACATCTTTGTTGTAAGATGTTTATTACCTAATAATGATACAAAAACATCGATTTATATTTAAAATCTTTACAGAACTTTCAACATGTGTCCGTCTGTATCCCTGCAAATTTCAAATCTATCCTTAACTTTCCGAAAAACATTTTTAAGCATTTCAGGAGTTACGTCCTGCACTGCCAACTGAATGCGTTCTTTAAGTTGAGCTAAACTATTTATCTTTAGGCGATAAACTTCGCTTTTATCAAACCCCATGCAAAGAAATGCACGGGCATCAAATCTGGAAAACGCAGACGCCAAGGTCCAGTTCCTCCACGTGCAATCGAGGTTTTCTCGAACAATTAGTGCATAATGACATGGTGCTCCATCTTGTTGAAAGGACCCCCCCCCCCCCAGCGAAATTCCAAACTATCTTATCACTATACGCAAACCATTACTTACCTACAACTCATATACAGGCCACTGATGTCGCTTTTCCCATTCACCCTACTCCTATTTGGTTTAAACTGTCCCACTCCTTATCCTCTATTCCTTTTTCCATTGAAAACAATAACATCACTTATTTTCACCCGATAAGTGTTGATGCATCGTATTTTAATTTATGGCGAATTTTGTAAAATTATCTTGGAAAGAATACCTGGATTCAAACTATTTGCTGACCCTAAAGAACTGTAAGTGCTAAAACCATTCCACTCGGACCGGATGCAGCAGACAACGATCGCAAACGCTAATCCGAAAACTTCGACTTCACTAAGAAGCAACAGTGCAGCATTTCCGGCAATTATCAGGGATTTATTAACAAACCGATTTTCGTCACTGTTGAGAAAATTCTTCATACCAGTCTAAGGAAGAAAGCATTATTCTGAATTATCCCTCTTCTCCAGCGAACTGATTTTCTAATATGCCCGGGGGGTATATCAATAACAGTCCCTAATACTGTCTCACTACGCAGTTTGGTTTAACTTCCCGTAAATATAATGTCGATTGTCATCAGGAATGCAGTAACTTTCTGGCTGATGTTGGCTTTGGAATCTAATAAATATGAACTCAAATCAGGAATGGTAAGATGGTGAACTACTCACTCTTGGGGGGTAGTTTCCCAGGATCACCTTGGAAATCCAATACACCCAAAAACTTATGTATGGTCGATTTTGTTGTGCATGAGGGGAAACTGTAGAAAATCTCACTCCACAGGCTGAGAGAAAATGGGTAGAAAAATCTTACTTAACACCTTAAGCTGGATTCGAACGCTGCCGTTGTGCCACCACGGACTGCTAGAACGTTCTGCATTAGTCAGCTTATAGCTGCGTGGAGTTTCACTGTAGCATCGAATAAAGTTTTCCTAGAAGAATAAATTAAAAATTATTTTAAACAAATCTGCGGTATTAATTTTCTAAAATTTAATTCACTTAGCATTCGTTAATATTGTCACAGCAGAATGCAACTTATACTTGAAATGTTGTCTGTATTTCTGCACTTAGCATTTACTTGATTAGAAATGTGATGTCGCGGAAGGGTCTGTTTTTGATTAGCCAGATGTTATTATATATAATACTTATATATGGCGAACGTTAATAGTAAAATAATCAGTTTTTGTGTTAACTGGCTCTAATTTGTCGGTTTTAATAATGAGTCGGTTTGTTTCTTTTGAGATAGCATTCAAACCACGATGATTTCATGTAGGTTTTTTCAGGGTGATTTTTTTAAACAAAAACTGTCTACTTATAAAATCCAAGACAAAGTCAATCTTATGTACAAAACTTCGAGGTAAGGAAAGATTGTGCAGGCAAACATTTATCGACTGTTGCGTTTGTGGCTTGCATCTTGTGTTAGAGTTTACCTATATAATTAAGGTTTTGAACAAAAATTCAAGATCTGAAATTTCTTGTTCTGTTAACAGATTCTCTTTCAAAAAGTGAATATCGATAGTTAATGTTTCTGGAGGTGCCTTTTCTACTAATTTTCAATTTCGTAGTGGAATTATTAAAAAAGAGATTTAAAATAAGAATCATTAAAAATGTAAGTACACTAATATACAGTATACAAAATAGGCAATTTGCATAATTATTTTAGAGGGAAAGAGCAAGAATTTTCAATTCATTCATTGAACTCTTCATAATAAACCTATGGAATGCTATTGTCCTATTTTCCGAGGGAACAAAAAAATATGTTGAGCGGTATCGAATGAATGTTTTAGAAATAGCTTTCATAACAGTTGTTGTATGATTCCATTGCATATTCTGGTCGCGAGCAAGTAGAAATGTGAAAGAAGATATTCATTTATTAGATGATTAAGTGCAGTTTGTGCTTATTTTGCAATCAAAAGAGAAAGAAATTGAGTAATTTTATGCGTTTATTTTAAATGACATTTATCGATTTTTCGGCATAGTTTTTTTTTTTTTCATTTGCGTGTAACTCGGAGAATTGATAACGATAGCATCCCCCCAACAAAGTAGTTAATGTTTCTTAGCGGCTGGGAAAATAAAACTGACAGAGAGGCCGAAGTTCCTTCCAGTGGGAAGGTGTTCCCGAAGTATTGGAATGTTATAACAGCTTTAACTGCATCCCGCTACTTTCTCTCACCTTTCAAGGAAGGACGGTTTAGAAATCCAACAATAGGTTCTCTGAGCATGCGCAATAAATCGCACGTATAACTATCTGCAGCACACGGGAGAACTCCTTCCAATACTGGCAGTGAGCAGTCAGCGACGGGCTAACAACTGTGAGACTTCGAGCATGCAGCTACTTGCAAGACGTGTGACGGCCCTTCTGGAGCGAAGTACTTCTTAAGTATCGAATAAGAGAAGATGTAAAAACTGCTGTTGGAAAGTCACTCGAAACGAGAACTGATGCGCGTGTGTTGATTGTGCGGAAATCTATGGGGTTATGAGAAATGGCAAACGATCTATTTGGGGGTATCGTTGGTCACATGTGCAACAGACTAATCATAGAGAACTTATTACTTGTGAGAATGCGACGAATAAATAAATGTCGAGTTCTCTTTTTAAAAAAAATCGTGTTGATTGAAATAATTCAGGAAATGGTCGTATTTTTAATGCATAATGAATTCTAAAAAAAAAAAAAAATGGAAATTTTCCTTTGACAAAATAAATACGAGAGCGGCTGTGTTCTGATAAACACCTAGAACAAAAATGATATGGGTGCTAAAGTGCAATGAATGGGTATCTTCTCACACTCCTCTATTTCGATTTTACGTAAAGCGTATCCAGGATTTTTGAGCTATGTGCAGTGAACATGTACGTGCGACATCCAAACAATCACGTTTTCGCATATCCACTACGTCAAAAGGATTATGCAAAGTCGCTGTTTTCACAACCTGCCGGACCATAGCCTTACATATCTTGTTTCTTTTCCCGATCACAAGGTGTGTAGGAATGGCTCGATACCAGAAATAGAATCCTTTAACCACAAGAACCATTCGGTTCCTGTTTTGTCCCGCACAATTATCACACCAAATTTCTAAGTGCCTTGTGAGTACAAAACCTTGAGGAGACAAACGCCACATGCACATAAAACATTTTCTCGTGCATCCTACGTAAACACATAGGTTGTATTTCGACAGCTGCCTCATGTAAAGCATGTTTCTGTGGGTCAGGGTAGGTGCAAATAACACTTGCTGCAGAATTAGAAGGGTACTGACTAGAAGCTTTTTCAGTCTCGGTTTGATGTAGGAAATTCGCGCTTGAAAACTCGACGATAGAACTTGCTATCTATCCCTGAGTCTGGGGGTGTTTTTCCATGAACGCACGATGGATTGCCATCCGTGAAGGTCACACCCCCTTTTTTTCAAGCATTCGAGTAGAAGCTGGTTTTTCTCTTTTGAAATCCCGAATGTGTATCGGAAAGTTTGGTTACACAAGTGTATGGTTCTTGCCTTCGAAGGTACAGTGTAACAGGCCGAAATTGTGTCCTGCTTTCGTTATAATTTCCATGACGCCTTCTTGGTATGTTTACAAAATTAACACGACTCATTAAGTACGTACCCTGTGCTTCGGACAGTAACTAGCAGAACACTTGATAAATTTTCTTGAAATCACACTCTGTAAGCGGATGGCATTTGTCTGCAAATGCCATCCGCTTACAGAGTAATAACTGTAAGCGGATGTAATAACTCTGTACTTATTTCATTGTTCCAATGAAATAAGTACAGAGTTATTACATCTGTTTTAAGGATAGCTTCCAGTTGCTTCTCATTGCCTTGCCAATTAGAGGAAAATTGCACCCAGCGCGATGTGTTGACGGGAATTACAAATACAACGATTGAGCTAGGGAACTTGTCTCCTTTTCTATACTATTGTTGTTGGAACATAATCTCTTTCAGTGAGAAAAGAACTTTTGGCACTTACACTCTTTTCATTGTGAGCGCCTCAATTCATTCTATATATATAAATCTAAATAATTTCATTCGCTCAATGATTTAAAACACGTGTCATGCAAATATTGCCCACATCAGCTAATTGTGTTTAGCCAAATAAATCAGAACTGCTGAATTCCTTGCAGAGTTTCTTTCTTCACCATCTCTGCGCTGGAAGATTAATCCATAGGATTCAGAACTAGATTGTTAATTTAGAATTCTCACCATTTAACGCACTGGAAAATGAATTTAGCAATTCCAAAAGCATTTGATCTGAATGAACGAAATATCTTAAACATTTCGTGTAATTATTAAAAATGATAATTATACGTTAGCCAAAATGTATTTATCCCTATGTATACTCAACTAGTCCTTATGAGATGCTATTTGCTTCTGAATATAATTTCTTTTAGTCAGAGAAATGAATTATGGAGTATTCTGTTGAACTGCGACAATCTGAAGTTCTTCCATTGTGGCAGGCTTCATTGACTGAATAAGCCATATGTCACCACTCGAGTATTAGTTGTGAGCCTGCGTTCTGTATGCCCTGGAAGTTTTTCGTACACTGTTAGGATGCCTTAGAGAGGAAAAAAAAACGTTCGTGTTTTTCACAGAACACAAACAGATCTGGATTATTGTGATCTTTTTCAAGTCATAAATTCCAGAGAACTTTCTTTTATATTATCGGAAATTGACCCAAGGAACAGAAATATACGAAATGCGTACATTAAACTTGTGCACTCAAACAGTATTTACATCCTTTTGTTGATAATTGTGACTTGTACAGATGAGAAATTTCATAGGTTTGTTTTTTGTCTAGAATGGGCAGAATACTATTATGTCGGCCAGTTTACGACGTAGTTTTCTCAAAAAGACAAAAATAGTTTGAGTGTGTGGATACTTTTTAGTGATTCAAGAAAATATTTAGAACTGGGAATAATCAAATGATGGTCTTTCTTGTTCGTTGACAGCAATTTCAAAATGAAGTCTAGCATAATTGCGGAATAACTGTAGTAATTTTCTCTTCCGACAAAACATCACTTTGGAGATATTTCCTACATCATATGAACAGGGGGAGGTGACGTTCATACCAGGATCTAAATCGATCGCAGTATGGTGACTGCTTTTCTAAGCACGACACCCAGACCAGTACCTGGGTCGTCTGCGGCCGATTTGGTGCCCGCACATCACACCTGAATGGTGCGGCGAAGGAAGCAGCGGCCGCTTGTATGCTTCCGTTCTAGCTTCTCTCTGTACGAACGGAAACGAAGGCACCAATTACCTTCATATATAACTGAATTATTCGCAACACTTTATTTTATCAGATTGAATGTATCTGAAATAGGGTGAGGGATTTAAAATGAGTATTATAAACTCAATTTTCTTTTCTAGTATTTTACATCAGTCTCTTTCCTAGTTGCGAAGTATAACCACATGGCACTTTCTTTTATAGGTAGAGTTGAAGAGATCGTGCAAATAAATTTGGCCAATAAATTAATGCAGTGTTTTTTCCACCTAAGAAAATTGTCTCTGTGGTGAAATTTTTCTTTTTCGATTAATAAAATTTACAATTTTTGCATTGCCAACTTTCTTTAATAAAGTGTGATTTTATTGTACAGAATAAAAAAAAAAACATGAACCCACAAGAAGTAAACAATATTTGTCCGCGAGGTGAAAATGATTAACTGCTCACTTACACAATAAATATTCATGTCTGCAGTAATTAGTTACACTTATGAAAATTCTTTAGCGTTAAATTTCTCGTCCGAAGAATTCGCTAAATCATGTAGTGAATTTGAAAAATAATTAATATCTTCACTGGGTGGGGGATTAGAGACAGAGAAATATAATATTTGCATTACAAGCCCGATAAATGTACTGTTTATATCGATGCTGTTAACCAGTAATTCGTTACAATGAAATCTTATAGCATTTTTAAAAAAAATTTCACCCGGTAATGCACAAACAGCAGGTTTTGTGCGAACTCTGCCAACCAACCACATGGCCTTAAACTTATTCGGTAATAATATTAAATGTAAGACAGAGTGATATAGCACGGTATGTAACCTCGCCCTGTTCTAAAAGTGCAAATGCTGTTAGAACTGCCTGCCCAGGGAGTTCTAACAGATCTGTGGGAAAATTTGATATACTTTCAGGTAAACGAAACATAAAATGAGCATCTCACACAAAGAAGAATAAACCAAGCCAATGTTAAGATATTTGTTTCTGTTACTATACAGAACTGCTGCACTGAAAGACTAATAGAAATTAGACTCAAAACATTCACGGGGGCAGGAAGGAAAATACAGATCCCAAGATTTTAGAGAACAAAAGAAACGGTGCAAAAAGCACTGATTATCCCACTTTATTAAAAATGAATGCAGGCATATTAGAAGAAACTAACTATCTGAATCCATTCTGTTCTATGTTTAGTCTCTCCAGGCCGATCGTGCAGAGATTCAATTTCCCTCTTTGATTAGTATTTAATTTAAAATATTATGTATCCACTGTTAGTCTATTCAGGAAATAATATAGCAGTGCACGGCCAGAAATGTAATCGAAGACCTCTACATATATATAACCTATTTGGTATACACTATTATATTGGCTGATCTACAGACATGAGTGAAATCATTAAATAAAATTTCATGAGAATTGATATTCTCAATATCGAAACGCCAAAAATAATTATTTTATGTGACATATCATAGTCGTTAAAATAATGCATTCAAGCCATCCCTGATACACCCGAATCAGACTATATATATATAATGTCCTGTCTAAACTTTAGTATGCACAATGAGAAACGGATTCAAAACAGCTGGATATGCAATACACAAATTCAGAAAAGTCCATTGATTATGTCATTTTTTAAAGAAAATTATCACGACTGTTCAAGAGCATCAGAAATTGGAAGTTACCATTGCTTAGTGCTAAGCAGGATAAAAATGAATATCACACTGAAAAACATTGTTTGAAAACAAACTTTTATTTAGCACAACTGGATAAAAAATGCCTTGGGAAAACACAAGAAGAAAGTATACCTAAAGTTTGTAGCAAATAAGTCGGAAGAAGCTTTAAAAGAATACAGAGGAAAAATATGTAACAGTTAAAAGTCATGGGAATACTCTAGAAATCGAGGAAAGAGTACTATAAAACGAATCATAAAAATAAGGATATTCTACATGTCTGCAGTAATTAAACGA
The DNA here is from genome assembly GCF_054136105.1 of Typopeltis vanoorti. Lineage (NCBI taxonomy): Eukaryota > Metazoa > Arthropoda > Arachnida > Uropygi > Thelyphonidae > Typopeltis > Typopeltis vanoorti. The sequence goes on along the minus strand of NC_143555.1, from coordinate 21,633,995 downwards.
AACAAACAGTGACAGAACCATACTAGGTATTTACTCCTTTTGAAAACATTTGGTATTTGAGGTAAAAAAGCCATGAAAAACTTCGAATTAGAATAGATGATATTCGCAGTGGTTACACTGCATAATCCAGATGTTGGAGTAGATCTCTCGGTTCCCATCTGTTAAAAGGAATAAAGCTGAATGTGAGAACTTCGTAGAGAAATCTCTACAAAATGTTCCAGATAATACTTGGGCGAGAATAATCTTGATTCAAACCAAAGATAATAAGCAGAAACACTGAATGGAGAACTTGTAAAACAACAATTGAAATATTTAAGCACAGTGAAGATGGCAAATTACATCTGGAAATATAGACAACAGAATAAGCGAAACTGGTATAGCGATAGCTAGCTGAATAAGTTTATATAAGAGTGAAATTAGCCAAAACAAACTAACCAGCAGTTTTAAGTTATGCATCTGAGACTTGGGTTAGAAATAAAGCGCTTGAGTCGAGATCATATCGAAAAGAAACTTGACAACATGAACATTCAAGAATGGGTGAGGAAAGATCGCCTAGGTGGAATTATCCAGTCAGAAGTGCCTTTGAAGCACGAAATGTTAGGGATATGACACTATTGGAGTACTCCTAAGTTATAGACTGATTTAGGGGAAAAAACGACGGCCTATATACAATAGTAAACTGCCTAAAATAAAAGATTAAGTGGCCTGCCATCGCTTTCTTGACCTAAACTCCATGGAACGAATAAGATAAAAGTAACATTACGGGCCTATAATCATACAACTTAGGAATTGCATAATGTTTTACTACAGTTTTGAAATAAGGTTTATACTGAATTTGAGGACGATGCACATTAAAAATTTACTTTCAACTTTATATTTTACATTTCACGAAACTAGGTAGCAAGCAGAACATAATTGCTGATCGAACACCTACAGGTCTGTTCTTAAATGTCAATCCTACATAATAGTTTATGAAGATGAGAGGCATGCCTATATTCATCTCGCTCATAATAGTTATTTGGATCAATGCAACTGGCACAAAAACTTCCTTAAATAAAAGGCTTTAATCGGATCTGTTTCAAATTTAATCACTTTGGCATACTTAAAGCCTTTTATTTAAGAAAGTTTGTGCCAGTGTTGTAAAATAGTCATCGAGTTATGGGCTTGCTTTGAAAGACAAACTCATAGCACTGCTCTTCTGGCTAGAAGTGAATTTACATTAATTACTGATTCGAATCCAATATAGAAAGCGACACATTTTTCTGGAATTTTCTAATAAGAGTAAATTAGTCTTCTGCAGGGGTGGCAAGAATACAGCTAAAAGTACACATCATCCTGAATAGCCTTTGCACAGGAACAATTAGATTAAATCCGTAGCAAATAACACATTCTTGAGTTATACCATGAGAAATTGAGGATGCCCTTCTTCACTTCACTGGGTATCTACAAATGCCGTATGGTCACTCCGATGCTCGGTAATGTGCCTCACCATGTAGTCCTGTTGTTTGCTTTTCTGGCGGCCTCAACTCCCTGAAGATCAGTCACTCCACACACGCCATCCATCTCATTGATGGTCTACCCCTGCCTCTTTTTTCAGTAACTTTACCTTCTATTACTGTTCTGAGAAGTCCCCCTTTCGTCCAAAATATTTTAACTTTCTTCTGTCAATATCCTTAGGAAAGATCAGCAGAACTTTAAGCCTTCTTAACGCCTTTCAGTATATGATATCCGTTTCTTATCTGACTTCTTTAGGTTCCAAGTCTCACATCCATAAGTCGTTGTTGGAAAAACAATTGCATCCAAAATCCTCAACTTTGTTTCTATTAAGATAGATCCAGATTTTAGGCCGGTCTCTGACTGTTGTTTTAGCCATTCCACACCTTTTACTGACGTCATCTGAACAGCAATTCTTCATATTAATAATGGACCCAGGTACTCAAACTTGCTGACTTCCTCAATGCTTTCTCCTTTAAGGTATGCGTGTTTGTATTTCCTTTGAGAACCACAATCTAGGATTGAGTTAGAGTCCTCTGTTGTTACTGATCTTGTTAACTTTGTTCAGAATAAGTCCTAGTTCTTCTTTGTCATTACAAAGGAGTACTGTATCATCAGATTACTGATCAATCTACCTCCTCGCCTGAGCTCATCCAATGCTTCATGATGTCCTTCGCATATATACTATACTAAGCAAGAGAGGAGAAAATAAACATCCTTTTCCAACTTGAAGCCAGTCAGTCAATCCAACACCTGTTCTTACCGTGGCATGTTGCTCCTTATACAAGTTGGCTATCAGCCTGACAGTGTGTTGAGGAAAACCCATTATTTTCTTTGTTTCACATGCTTTACAGTAGTCTAACAAACACGTTACCAGAGGGAGACTGAACTCCTTATATTTTTCTATGATCTGATCTTTGGTGCCCTTACCTTTCCTAAACCCAGCTTGTTCCTTGTCATCTCTGCCACAACTTTGGCCCCAATCCTATTTAGCATGAGATGTTCTAAACTAATAGTTGTTGCACACTTTCATATCTCCTTTCTCATGTGGTGGTATGAAAACAGACTTCTTCCTGTCTCCCATATCCTTGTAATTAATCTATGAAACTCTCTTATCACTCCGTCCCCTATGGCCTTAACTCTGCTGGGATTTCACATGCACCTGGGGCCATATTGCTATCGAGCTTCTCTTTCAACTTCATGCCAAAGTGGGGGAGGCTCCACATTTTCTTTATCCACTCTGCTGTATAGTTCCTCACAGTATTCTTTCCAACTCTTCTGTTATTAATGATCCATTCCTATCTTTGATGACATTCAATTTAAACTTGTGCTTTAAGTCACGAACTAAACGATGCATCCTTTTATAATTGTGCCTTCTCAGCTGGAACTCTATTTCTTCCATTTGTTAGTATAGAACTTTTCCTTGTCCTGCTTGATGGCTCTACTGACTTCTCTTGTATTCTTCAGTCCCTGTGTCTCTTTGGTTTTCAAATTGCCTTCTTTTGATTAGTTCCCATTTGAATCTGATGTCCATGGGTCTCTCGGTCTTCTTATTGGGCTGAGATACTTCGCTCCTTCCCAAAGCATTTCTGGTGAGGTCTCCAAAAAATCATCCATTCGAGTTGATGTTTCTTCTGTGAATCCACTAGGACTTAATCCAATCTAGTGGGATGTGCCTGACTTGGAAGTTTTCGGAGTCTTACTTTGGCTCTTACTAGATGATGGTCTGTACCAAAATCTGCTCCAGGACAAGTATGTACATCAGAGATTCTCGTCTTCCAATGCTGTAGAGCCAGGATGTAATCAATCTGGTGCCTTGACCTATCAGTGCCCTTAGTAGACATGCTACACAGATCATTTTCATCTCGCTGGTCTAAAGCAATACTCGTTGCATTATTATTATCTGAAACCACGAAGGAGGCTCTAAATTACCCAATCCAGCCATCATACCGTCCCTTAGATGCACTCACTCACTGCTCCCTGAGAGAAAAACCTAGCTCTTAACCCTTTCTTGACTGAAAACAACCTTAACTTCCATGGATGCCCCCGTGTTCTCTCCCCGCCTTCCATATAACGAAACATTTCATCATTCAAACGTTTATAGACTTCTATCATATCACCCCTATTTCTCCTGTTAACCAGAGTCTGCAATCTGTCCTCATAATCCGGATATAATCTTGAAACCCGGGAGGCCAAATCAGCGCACAGTAATCCAGGTGTGTCCTTATCAAAGCCTTATAAAGAGACAAAATTACTTCTTTATCCTTGCATGTCAAGGTTCGTTCAACGTAGCAATTATTCTCTGAGTTGTAATTGCAACTTTTGCTATGTGAACTTTATCCACCAAGATCACTTGCCTCTTCAGCTTCTTGTAGCATAACCCCGCTAATATAATATGCCGCTGGAACTGTAATCATGCCAAAGTGCATAACTGAAAACCATTTTCGTTTGCCCACATTTTCAATCAATTCAAATCATTTTGTAATCGCTGAATATCAGTAGTAACCCTGATTGCCCTGTCTTCGCATCATCAGCAAAGAATTGCACATCTGAAGATGGATCCTGCTTGATGTCATTAATGTATAGATTGAACGAGGACTGAACCCCGAAGTACACCACTGGTTATCTTAAATCTGACAGATTCACACCCACTGTATACCACTTTTTGATATGTCTGTCTGTCAACCATCCCCTGATCCAAGTCAATAGATTATATTCTCCATTTTACGCAACAGCCTATCGTGTGGCATGCTATCAAATACCTGGGATTTTTCTAACATTATCACCCTGTATCCATTCCCTTTATCCAACTGGGCCGTAACATTGTTACAGAATATGAGCAAATTGCTAAAACATGCTGTTCTCTGCAGAATATAGAATGCTTTTCTACGCATTTCGGTATGCGAGTTCTCACCCACTTTTCTAAAATCTTTACCACCACATCAGAGGTATTAATAGGTAGGTAGTTAGACACGTCAGTTTTTTCACGACCCTTGTGCAAGACCTATCATACATTGTGTGGTATCATTCCTGAGCTGACACTCAAGTTATACAAATGTGTGAAAGGCCTAGCTAATTCAGCTGAACATTCCTTTAGCAGACAGGCTGATATTTCATCTGTCAATATTGGAAAATTCTTGTCGAGATTATGCAAGAGCTCATGAACCTCTAACTCTTCATCCAACGTAGCAGCAGCACTGTGTACCATACTACACTAGTGGCCAAAATTGTGGAAACCTTTTGGAAAAAGTGTATTTTTGAGTTTTGATGGCTCATAACACCACGTTTTGTGGTGTAATTTAATTATATATCATTGGAAAGATGATTTAATCAAGAATGTAATGCAATAAAGTTTGTTCAATTATCTGTATTCTATGAAAAGTTATAGCCAAATAACCAGAAAAAAAGAAACAACTTGCTTAGGTTGATATGAAGTTGCTTTCCTTCACTTGAATATAGCCAATGAGCATGAGTGTTTAGAGAGCCAATCAGGTGGCATCGTATTTTGGCAATGTGCCAATAAGTTCAGAGTAGGATTCAGGTATTGAAGCTGAGAGGAGGACATTTGTCAGTATGTTATGTGGTTGTTATCAAGTTGGTTGGTTTTTTGTTCTTTCATTTAGTGAGCTTTGTACGATTTCTTTAATAAAATTAAAAAAATGGTGCAAGGAGTTGACTAGTCACTCAAAAAGCTATGTAAAATAGTACTATTAAGTGAACAAGGCTACAGTCATGAAGAAAGTAGAAGAAAAATTGGTGGGATTTCCAAATTTTTAAGAGGTATAAGGATATTCAGTCACTACAAAACCAGTGTGGTAAAAGCAGACTGCAAGAATTTGGTCTAAATGCGAGAATTCCACGAAAAAAGCCATTTTATCTCTCAAACAAAGGTTGAAAAGATTATACTGTACTAAAACCAATGTGAACTGGACAGTATTATTTGGAGTGATGAGACTAAAATCTCCCTGTTTGGTAGTGATGGCATAAAATAAGTAAGCAGAAGAATCGGAGAAGATTTGCATCCTGATTGCATTACACAATGCAATCAGGATGCAAATATCGGGAAACACCCACTTAGTGTTATGATCTGGGGTGTATGACATCAGAGGGTGTGGGAATAATTTACTTCATTAATGGGCATATAAATGCCCAAAAATACATACTGAAGCCTTCCGCACGTGATCTTTTCCAAGATAATGAATCGTTTATATTTCAACAGGATTCAGCTCCATGTCATGTTGCTGCTGTGAGCAAAAAGTGGTTTCAGGATAATCATATTCCACTGCTGGAATAGCCCAGACCTTAACCCAAACGAAACTCTATGCAGCCGGCTAAAGAAACTTGTTAGTCAGAAGCAATAATTCAATCTTGGTATCACATTATAGCAGTTGCAGAACTAAACAACTTGATTCACTCCATGGGAAGGCGTTGTAAGGTAATTAACGCTAGGTTACCCAACTAACTATTAACTCACATTGTGAGAATTTTTGTATGTTTCATTTTCTTCTTTATAATTGCTGTTCTAATAACAAATCCTTCATAAACGTTATTGCATTACATTCTTGATTAAATTATCTTTCCATTGATATATATAATTTTATGGTATTACCTCAAAAATACACTTTTTCCAAAAGGTTTCCACAATTTTGGCCACTAGTGTACATACACCTGGTTGATATATCTTAGCAAAGTGAGCACTCATTAACTGAACAATCTCCTTGGCTTCCGACACTCGTGTATCATCTGCATTCATTCTTTCTTTCTTTTGCTTGCAGCATAACGATAAAATTCTTTTGGATTGATTTTAGCGTACATGGCCAGTTACTTTCCTGGCCTGAGCTTTATATATTTCATAACTCTTCTCACGATATTCTTTCCACATCTTCTTCTTGTGGATCTCTTGCTCAATAAGGCTGCACATCCATTTCGCTACCAACCTATTTATTCTTCGAACACTACTGATACATTGATATACCGCCTCATTCAAACACTTTTTCAAAGATTTCCATTCAGTAACTGAGACCAAAGACAGTATACTTCAAAGTTGATCATAATTTCCTGCTTTCTATTTCAGCATGTAACCTTTTTTTAATCGGAGCTTCAAAACAAGTTCTCAAGAAAGAACCGCATAATCACTATCGCCAACTAGTGGTATAATAGCCATATTCTTGACCGAGATACCTTCTGACGCTATGAGCAAATCCAACACTCTCTTTCCTCGAGTTCCTTATTTCACATGCTGCTTGAGAAAGTTTTTTCGCAACAATTCAATAAATTCCTGTTCTTTCTTATCATGAGATTTCTCTTCTATCCAATCAATGTTTGAAAAATTAAAGTCACCCATAAGGCTAAATTGGCGACGCGTTTCTTCTTTCCCTACAACTGAGACGCCAGGTCTGTAGCAACACCCCTACCATATATTTCATTCTATTAACCCCCACTTCACACCAGATATACTCAAACTCATCGCTACATGGGACATTGTTTTCTTGTATTTTTACTCTGAAGTGCTACTAATGATATCATTAGTAGCACTCCTCGTCTTCTGTCATTCCTAAAAATATTACATCTTACACTCGATCCCACTTATCATATCTGATTCTGATAGCCAGGTTTCAGTAATGCCAACAATTTTATGGCACATCGTATTCAATAAAGCAACGCACTCAACCCCTTTGTTTCTAATGCTCCTGGCATTTTTGTATAGACATAACAGATTACGACCTAGCTTATTCTTATAATTAGATATGCAATGTATTTGGTCGTTCTAGAATTTTCACTTTTCCCTCCCCAGACATACTTAAAAGGTCCGAACCGAAAACATATTTTTCCACTCCCACGCCACATACATAATCATGTTCAAAGGCATTCACATCTTTATCACGTTTGTATACCATAGCTGAACTTTCACATACATTTTCCCCATTCCTCCCTTCATGATCTAGTTTCCCTGACTCTCTACATTGGGTCTCATACCAAGAAGTAATCTTTACAGGTTTCTGATGCGCAATAAATTCAAGTGCAGGTCATCAAACACACCTTACACATCTAAAACTTCACATCCATATCTTCTACATAGCCTGCGCGTGAAATAATTTGCTATCATCGCCCTCCTTAACTCAGTACTATCATATGTAGGTAGAAATGCTACAATTTTTACTCTCTCTGATTTCTTTCTCGCTTCTTCCAACAGACCTTTCATATCTTCTTTCATTCTACGTTTGTCACTACTTACATTATTACCTACCAACACTACCATTTCTTTTTCTTTCTTTTTTTATTTTGAATTACGTTTGTCATATTTTAATTATATGCAAAGAAAAGTCCGGAAAGAGTGATGTTCATATTTATCATTAAGTATGGAATTTATTTTATTTGGAAAATTCAAGTTTAAACATATTATAGAATATGCAGCGCTGTATGATTTACTTACCAGTGGTTAACGTTTTTGTGAATGCCAAAAAACCTTTTCTACTTTGTTTCCAATCTGTTCACAGCCCATGTGTTTTAAAGCTTGATCATCGATCTGTTAAAATGAGTTTTTGATCTAGAGGAATAAGTTAGAAACTGCAATTTATGTCAACGTACGCTAATCATTCTTAGCAATTTACTTCCAATGAAGGAACTTGAAAAAATTTAGACTTTGATCCTTCTATGCTCCAATCAACTCACTGCATCCAAACTTGTTTTTCACTTTACTCAGAATTCTTTTATATATATACACAAGCAGAACTGAATTTATTTACAAAAAATATATAGATGGTTTTACTATGCTATATAGTGAAGTGGATCAATGTATCAGAGCTTATAATGGTGTACCCATTTTAATCGATAATAAATGGAAAACTAGAATAGGAAAGTGCACTTTGAAAACGAAAGAATTATAACAGTTAAAACAAATAGAAGTTACTTAAATATCATTAGTACCGTATTTCTCCGTGTATAAGACGAAATCAATATTTTAAACATAAAACAGAACACATTTGATATTTTTAAAAATATTCAAAGTATATTTAGTAATTAGGTAATATTTTTAAGATTATTTTTCTGGGCTAACTTCGTTCCTGTTCTCATGAAATTGAAACACCATTTTGCCTTTCCTGTGAAATTCAATGTTCATTTCGCTTTCAAACTTTTTTGCCTCATATTCTTGTTTGACGCACACATATCTCACTCTGGCGCTGTTCCATAATCCAAGTTTAGTCATTTTGCTGGTTTTCCTCTTAAGGCTCTCTTCTTTTTTTGGCCATCTTGAGTAGTTGTTCTTCCTGTTTTCTTCACTGTCTAATCATGCACTCAGTGGGAGGAGGTCCAAACTGTCTCTCGCTCTCAAGTTTTATTTCCATGTTCGTTTGCATAATTGATGACTTTTAACTTGAATTTCGAAGAACATGACAATCGTTGTTTATTTTCAGACATTTGTATGGGCTAGTGCTCAAATCGTTATTGCATTAACTTACCCCGCAAACGAGTTGCAGACATATGAATACTTTCGTAGTTCTGATTGGTTTATTCAGAATCAGCCGTTAATGAACAGAGTTAACAAAGGCTAGTGATTGGCGGAAGCCTGTACGCAGAGGCAAGGTACCGGCAATTTCGCCACGACGACCCCTAATTTTTGGTGTAAAAATTTTAGAAAAAAGTATCGTCTTATACACCGAAAAATACGGTATATGCCCATGAAGAATGTAGGAAAGATGATTCCGAAAACAATTTTGAGGAAGTACAAAAACAATTAATGAATAAATATATATTAATAGCTAGAGATGGAAATAATCTGATCCCAAATGTCTTTTGGAGAAATTTGCATGAATAACAGTAGTCAAGAACTGTTCAGGCTTCTGTACTCGCAATAATTTTAAAACAACTATTTTAGTTCTAAATAAAAATACTTGGAATAAGATCTATAACCAGAAACTAGCTCCACGTGTAAGAGATGTGTACAGTGAAAGCGAATTTTTTCTGATGATTATTTATAATTTCTCTAAAGTGTAGAAGGTAAATAAGAAATAGAACAAGTATAGAAAGTAATATCAATCACGATTAACAGATTACCTAAAAGAAGCTCAAATCAGTGAAGATATAGAAGAATGGAAAACTTTAACGATCATCCATAATATAGCCTCTAGAGTACTTGAAAAGGAAAACAAATGGAAGACAAGACAGTCTACAAAATATATTAAGGAGATGGATAGAACATTATAAGAATTTATGGCGTGACCCAAATTTAATAATGAAGAAATCAGCACTGATAAAGAAGCAATAAAGGTATCAAACGGATTAGATTGCATAAATACAGAGCTTTGAAAATATGGTGGAGAATATTTACATCACAGATTCATACAAATTAATAAGTGTTGGAGGAAATGTGAGGTTCCAAAGACTGGTCAAAAGTTAGAAAGGAGACAGAGATGATTGTAGAAAGTGCAGAGGAAATTGCTTCAGAATGGAAGATCATGTGTACTATATAATATATTTATGTGATAAAATATATTATTGAAAAAAGATGATAATTTAATTTAGAGACGCATATGGCTTTTTTTTATAGGGTACAAGAAAGCTTAGGGGGAAAAAAAGAGAAAAGACTGAAATAAATCAGGGTGTCAGGTAGAGATGTAGCTTATTGATCAGATTATTAAAAGATGGAAAACTAAACAAGGTATCCAAGTTAACCAGGACTGCTATCAATACAATGCCGTATGCACACGATGAGATTACAAGACAATGACCATGACCTTCAAAAATCACTTTATGAATTAAATAAGCAAGAATAAAATGTCACAAAAGAAAACAAGTCATGGCATTTAGAGGTCGAGATCAGCTTAGAAAAGAAAATAAAAGAACAGATGACAGAGTTTAGATATTTAGGTGGGATGAAGAAATTTCAGAAAATCTGTGGAACAATTAAAAACAAGAGGAGAAACTCAAGTAAAATTTTATGAAGTAATGGCCACTCCCACTCTGTTATATGGTTCGGAAAGATGAAAGTCAAATACAAGCTTCACAGATGAGATTTTCAATTGTTCTTAAAGGATGGACAAAATTCAACCATATAACAAATGAAGACATCAGAAAAGATCTAGATATTTACAACGTAAATGGAAAGATATCGATTACTAAAAGAGGTGGATATAGACCAGAAGTCGGAACAGGCAAATGCCTAACCCTTTTAGAGAAGAATTTATTTGTTTACGGATACACATTTACAAATTTGATATATGTTAAGTCTTTGAAATTGAATACAGCATCTATATTTCACGAGTCTAGCAAATGATTTATAATGGTCGCTGATGTTAACCATCCGTCATCCCCCTCCACTAGTGATGGGAATGACGTTTTTTAATTATAGCACTGCATTCAAAATCTGGATAACTACTGAAATTCCTTTCCTGTTACTTTTAGGACAGTTTTTAAAATACGGATTGGGTAAGAAATGCAATCTTAAACTAGCTGAAGGTCTAATTCTTAATTATTGTTTTTTAGATTTTTTTATTATACAGAAATGTGGTTCAAAAACTTAATTCTGCAGAGTTCTTTTCGTTATTTAGTGATTTCTAGTTTAGGAAACATTAAAGGAGTTTGGTGCTTCCTTGCTTGTTAAACAAAATACATGGTAATGATTTCTTCAGACTTAACACAGCTGTATCAGTGCTGTCGGGCAAACGAGTATGCTTTATGCTAGCTGTCTTGCAGTTACTCATGAATGCAAAGGCAAAACAATTGATTTGTTCATGAAGTCAAACAAACTGGGCGACTTAGATGGGAGAAAATGAATTTCCTTTGCTTGACTGTCGCCTCTGATATCAAAATATAAAGGGGATAAACTAATATATTAATAGTAGAAAGGTTTCGTTTCAATTGCTACACACTGCATTCGACGCGCATTAACATTATACTACTCATATTTACAGAACTCATTTTTGTGTAACAACACATTTCAGTGTTGCCATCCGCTCTTTATTTCAATTATCGAAAATTAATTCGGTAAAACGTGGCTTTTAGTTTAATTACTATCATGATAATCCCGTTGAAATGGATTTTTTGATTTTTGGTTTCTAGAATGGCTTGTATGCAGATAAAGTCTTCTTTACGTGTGCGCTTTAAATATCCCACATATCAGGTCTTGTTTACTAAAATGTTTCCCTTCAAATATCTGTTATTCGATGGGAGAATTACCCATAAATCGAATAATGTTGGCAAGTGTGAATTGTCGAAATCAATCGATGTATTATCTCTCTGTTTTATAACGCAATATAAGGAGATCATGATAACCAAAATATAAGCATCTTACATTTTTTTGTGGGGGGTGGGGCTTACAGGATAAGCTGAAACCAGAGATTTATGCTTCATTAAAGATTCTATAACGAAATTTAAGGCCTTTTTTATAATCATATACACACGCCCTCACATTTCAAACTCAACCGAACATCGCTTTTTGTTTATTTATTATTATTTTTTTTTTTGGTTCAAAAGAATTGAACATTTACATGGATTCCGTAAGTGTGTCCATTTTCTGTTGAAAAGGAACGTCAACTTAATGAATGAGTGTTTTATAATTTAATGCCAAGCATTCACGCAGCTTCTTCCATATGCATAACTAGACAGGATTTTTTTATATATGAAAATCATTTTCCTAATGAAAAGTGAGGTTTCGTATTTCATTCTTGGAGTGATCTACCCCAGGCTCTAAAGGTAATATCAAAAGATTCTGCCAATTAAACGCACCGACATTTCGTGTTCCTCAAATTTTCAAAAAAAAAGAGAAAGCATTACAAATGTATTTAAGACAACTATTTATGACAAAACTAATAATAATAAATAAATAAATAGATGCACATTTTTACCGGATTATAGCGGAATAAGAATCAATTAGGTGGACAAACGCTTTTGCAGATTGAAATATTTTTTTAACCCATTGTAGTGAAGAACAAGGACATTTTTGGATTATCGGAGCGTTTTTTTTTTTTACAATGTCATGATTATATACTAACGATAACATCCGAGACACAAACACTTCAGCCCATTTGGTCTACGTGCATCCCTAGTAACCTGTCACGCACACCTCAGCAAATGACCAAAAGTTGCTAACGTCATACAGCTAGCACAATTTAACCACCCACTGGTCTCAACTTGCGCTTCAACTTCGAAATTCAAAATTAGTACAAATGACATTAATGGAAACCTAACTACCGATATTCACTTAATGAAAGAGAAGTAAAGCGATTTAATTATACGGGCGTTTTCTTGGATGAATTTCTTTCAACAAGCAGAAACATCCGTTTGGATAAAAATTGTTTAAAAAGAAATCATTAGAAATACTCATTTATTATAATCGGGTACTGAATTTGTATGAGCGAGCTGTTTTCAGAATGAAATAATAGTATAAATAAACGTTTTGGATTAAAGCAAGTATTCCGATAGGTGAATTTTCACGCAAGATTCAGGCCACTACAAACGCCACAGCTGATAAAGTTTGCCTGCACGAAATTGTATTGACTCCATAAGCGAAATTACCTCCCTACTTGTCTGTAAGCCGGGTGGAAATTTAGTAATTAAAAGTGTATTTAAATACCATGGATACAGCCAACTGTTTATATGGATGGCGAGAATTTAATTTTATTAAATGAAGCCAAAATCCCAAGAGTAGAATGAAAATATCCAAATCAGACTAATCCAGGTTTTACATAGTACAGAAGCGATCAGCTGCATTTGACAATCTTTGGTGGCGCGCATGTCGGTTATCACCAGTATGGATGAAATAATTGTTTTCGAAACAGATTATCAAAAAGAATTATTCTCATTGAGTGTCTTCAACGGCACCTGTCCCATGAAAAACTGAAACTGATACGCGAAACACATTTGAACCGCTAGCATCACTGCATATCGGAAAATGCATTTAATATTACTGAATTTATTTATCCTTCATTTTAATTAAATAAAAGCTGAGTAAATGTTTATTTTATTCCTGTAAATTTAAAAGTTATATTTAAACATTATGCTGTGACAATTGTAATCGGTGTGATATTAACTACTGCGTAGCACACTTTTTCGAAGTTCCTTTTGCTCAGAATTTGTTCTGAATAGAGACAGGAAAATTGCACGTTCTTCTTTTCTCTCTCTTAATACCAGAGATTTGTAAGCGTCCATTTTCGATAAAAATCAGCGTTGCTGAGAGCGGTCAACGGATCCGAAGTGGCGAGTAATGAATAATGCCTTATGGGAATTCGAAAACGAAATGTTAAAAGTAACAAGTAACCTTTTCTTTTAATTCGAGATTTGTTAAATAAATTCTTAACTTCTTTTCATTATTAATTCTCCTCGGGAAGCCTCACTCTGCTGTGCAACTTCATGCTATCATACTACAGTGAAAACTCATGCAGCTATAAGCTGACTAATGAGGAGTATTGTCGCGGTCCACGGTGGCACAATTGAAAGGTGCTTGTTCCCCGAGTGAAAGGAGCTGGGTTCGAATCCAGCAGAAAGCGTTAAGGAAGTTATTCCTACTTACTTTCACTCGGTGCTGAGTTAGTCGATCTCGGGCCGTGGAGTGAGGTTTTCTCCGGGTACTCCGGTTTCCCCTCACGCACAAGAAAATCGACCCTAGAACACACACACTGAGACAGACATCTACACACCCTTTGGAAATTCAATACACCCGTTTTTGGGTGTATTGGATTTTCAAGGTGTTCCTAGGGAATTACTCCCCCCAAGGACTGGGTAGTTCCCTAGCTTACCATTCCTGCTTTCATTTTTATTCTGACTGTTCTTATATATATTCGTCTTCTGTATTTTTCTGGTAAAAGCAATATTTGATCCGACTAAACAAAGCTATTTACATTTTTTTTTTTTGTGAACGTAAATTAAAAATTGAAAAAAAAAAAAATTTCGGAACAGTCACTAGATGGCACCACGTGAGATCTCGCAAAAAAGTGCTGCAAGTCGTCTATTATGACAATATCATTGCTGAAATGACAACAGAATGACTTTGGATCAAGTCCTTCAAATACCATTTAACGAGGCCAGTACGCTGCCCGAGTACAGTTTCCATCATTGATAGGGAATAATTCGGGGCAACTTTATAAAACAAAGGCTTTACACGAAAATGTAACTCGCCATGAATGAATCCGCTTCTGAATGGTCTCAACTTTTCTTACTCAGGTAAATGAAGAACAAGTGAAACTAAAATCTTATAACGACTACATAAAAAATCTTAACTTCCTGACGACACCTACCTGTATGCAACAATAACTTATTGTATCTTCTTACTTTCAATGGGAAAACCTAGAGCGAGAAGCACACACACATCGCAAATATTATTGATAATAATTTTAGCGCTAAGTAAGTTTTTATATCAGTGCTTTGATTAGCATTTGGTTCATCATAACCACTGAACAAACAAAATTCTATAAGACGATGCAGTTTAACCAGAAGTAATTATATGTTGAACGAGAATGGGGGCATTAACCTGAAGGTTAATAGGGTCTTAATAGGTATTACATTTTGCTCTTCCTTATGTAACAAGGAAAAGCAAAGCATAATATATATCCCCAAATACTGAACTGATATTTCCCTTATCATGTTGATTTTAACTGTGGTCAGTTCTGCGATTGTATTTATAAAAATTGATTACCTAATTAAAATTCCAAGTTTAAGAAACATTACAGCTTGCTGTTCCTGACGTATTTCGTCACGATCAATTCCGTGGTCAATCCATAAACAATGCTGAGTATGTTCCGGATACTTTATACATCCATATAATTCTCTTAAATGAAGCCATTGCTCTGTCACTTATAAGAACGCATTCACCAGTGCCTGACGTCCAATACAGATTAGCGATCCTTACACGATATTCGTTATCACTTCACCAATTCGGTGCAATATTCGATAGAATGGTTCAGTTACATTGGGACTCAGGACTTTCAGCCAAAGCCAAGAATAGACAACTATTGACATTTAGGGGTAAATATTTTTGAATCCTAACTCAGCAAACCTTTAATAAGCTACAATAAGCTCGTAACGTACAGCACAGCACATTAATACCATAGGCGTGGGGGGATAGATAATTCAAGTAACCCTGCATCATCCACCAAACATGCCACTCGATGCCTTTCTTTGCGAGAATGTCATCTTCCACCTGGACATTCGCCTACATTCAAGGATCACGTTGAGATTCGAACAAGTTAATTTTTACATAAGACATAATTTTTTTTATTAATTAATGGTTATTTCTAATCAAAGAAAACCAAGAACAACCCCTTGTAAAAATTGTAACTATCGGTTATTAAACTACATCAATGAAAACAATGCTTTTTTTTATAAATAATTAAAAATATTCCCGAAATTTATTGGATAAATATTAGTTATGACACCTGGGCAGGGCTCGATATTGCTGCTGCAGGTGCCCAATCTGGGACTTTCATGTCAATACAGTGAAGATTGAGAAGAAAAAAAAAATACTCAAACGATTATCCTAAATTAAAGTCTGTAAATATCATATTTAATCAATCATTCTACCGAAGCAGCATTAAACGAACGATTTTAAAGAGACCTGCAAAATAAAAAACAAAACTGATCCCAATATTTAAGCTTATGCGAAGATCTCTATTAACTCTAAAGATTCGATTTATACATCTCCATCTTAATGACACAGCAACACAAAAATTTTAATTGCCATGAATGAGTCAACTTCTGAACTGACTCATTCATGCTATTCGAATAAATGAAAGTAATTAAACCAAATTCCTATGACAGGAAGAATCTAAACTCACAGAGGGCGTTCTTCAGGGTCTACTGCAACCGGAGTTCACAATAACATACCGTGATCTTCTAATAATGAAAAACACACATCGAAAAGCAATACATATCAGCTAACGTCATCCTCTTCATCCCGCATTCAACCTCAAATAATCGATTTCGACCACTCAGAACTAATTAAAATTCACATAAAAATCGCTTTACAAAGACAGATGAAATAAATCGACAATACATCAAAAAGGGTGATTATAAGAAAAAGTGTCTGAAATGGTTCAACTAAAAGATATTATTGTTAATATTACTGATGATTAATTGGACTCGGGGCGAATTTTGACACCAGTGCTTTTATTACTGTTTGGCTCATCCTAACCATTGAGAGCTAACAAAAATAATTTGATTATTTCTATAAGCTCGTGCAATCCAGGATGGATAGATAATAGGAAAATAGTAGCTGCTTTTGAGATGTGGTGTTACGGAAAAGGCTGTTCAGGATATCGTATAATAAAAGTCGGACAAATGGGTGGGTGCTATAAAGGATCAGTAGAACTTTAAGGATCCTTAAGAATACTGAAAGAAAGTTGAAATACTTTGAACATATCGAAAGGTTGGAAGGACGACTTCTTTAAACAGTAATAGAAGGTACATCTCCTGGAAAAAGAGGATGGAGGATGACCGTCCATGAGATGGATGGATCTGTGTCTGGAGTAACTGAGCTTCAGAGGCGAAAAGCATACAACAGAACCACAAGGAGTTGACTAGTGTGGCACATCGCGGAGCATCGGAGTAACCACACGGCATCTGTTGATGTCCAATGAATAGGTGGATGGAATTTCACAAACTCTCACCTCTCTGTGTTAGATGTAGGCGAAGTCGTTAGTTATGCACGTAGTAAAGGCTATTCACTACAGGTGTCCAATGCCCACTGAACACTAAAAAGGAAAAGAAGCTAACATTCTAATACTGATGAAGACTTTAACATCACGTTCATTCCTTTTACCAAAGCAGAACTACTAATGCAACTTTACATAATGACGCAAGAATACAAAGAAATGAGGCACGTGAGCAATGTTATATTCGCACACAAAATTCCACATTGTCTATTCCGTTTTGAATATCAGCGGAGGTGTTAAGGTTTCTAAACGGAAAGATGCTAGAAATGATCAATAGTCCACAGTAAACCCAGTTTTAAAATTTAATGAAACTGAAATCCCGCTCACTGGGATTCGAAACCGTCCAAGATGGATTCATTTGCATTACATTTCTATTATATTTACAGATAGTTTTATTGCCCAAAATGAAGATTGATAGGGTCATTTGTACGCATTCTTTGGATAAATATTTGTCTTAATATTTTGATTTATTCAGTTATTACATTAAAACAAAAATGAGATGATGGCAGATATTCAGATTGCTGCAATAGTTTAAGCGCTCGATATTTGTGATGAGATGAAAAGCAAATATACGCAGCTCTTAAAAAGAGAATTAAACACACGATACCGAGTCAGATCATATTCAAGTAGTGTTACATTTTTCTACCTCCTCAGTCAGCACTGAAAACGTCACAGTTTGAGACATCACTTTGCGTAAAAGTACAGAATTCGTTGCATTCACCTGATGATTTTCTGTTTTTTAGAATATTAAATTCAATAATCTCGTTGTTAATATATAATGCAATTGTATCGATACTTCGCTTGTTTCCTGTTATTTTGCAAATTGAGCTTTCCCCCTAAATAAAAGAAGAACCATAAACTCGCCGAGAGGAAAGTGTAAATACAGCTGCAATACAGTAATTTTACATGCACGCGTCTCGTGTTAGCATTTACTGTGACTTAATGGCGAATCTTGAATGGTTCGCTTTTCCTTGCGGAGTTTATCGGTGCCAGAGCAATAATTTTCACACGATCGCATTGCTTTGCAAGAATTTTCCTGATTTAATGTTAATTCCTAAATGATACCGCTTTGAGTATCACACTTAACTAATATTTGCGGAGCTGCCTACGAAGTCTCTGATAACGTTTTAAACGAAGCATTCGAAAGTACCACACTACCCGTACAACAAATTTTGTTCAATTGATAAACGACAAAGTTTTTTTTGTTTTTTTTAGTATTTCAAGAATACCAAAACCACTTCCTAGTCGGCATGAAGAAGACTTTGCCGGTCAATAGAAAAGCAACAAGTTGAGTTTTTCTTACGCAACCATAAGAAAAAAGGGTTCCATTAAATTCATTTGGTTCACTGAGTTATTGTCGAATCTTAGAAAGAAGGGTGAAGTAGAATTGCACATTCTATTTCTCTATAATATAAAGCACATTCTTCGCTTTGAAAACAAGTCAATTATGAAATACCTGTACAATCAAAGTACACCAAAAAAAAGGGATTTTAACAGTTTACGTACCTGAAGGCTCAATGCTACTAACATCGATTGATTTAAAATTCATATATATATATATATATATTATTTCATTTAATTTGCTTGGAATTCGTTCTGTACACTTACAATAGTCTAAAACACTATTAATTGTCGGGACTTTTTTTAGCACGTAAAAATAACTACTTAGACGTAGATCACGTATGTACAATGAACGTCAGCCGATATACGCCCACCTCTGAAACGATCTCCCTCTGGTGGCAGTATTGAAAACTTTCAACGAAATGACGATATTAGAAAAAATATTGCAATAGTTGAACAACAGCATGTGTCAACTTTGAGGCCTCTTGAATAAATTAATATCGATTTCGTTTTCAAAAATAAAACTCAAAAGAGATTGAAAAAATTAAGAGAAATTCTATGAAAATAAATTCTTAGTGGTTTATATTAAACATGGCTATCTTCTGTCGGCCACCTGTCCACCGAAACCAAGCGTCATTCAATAAATCGTATTTTGACGCTTTCTTCATTAATGAGGGTCTTTTCACGGATCTATGGTATATATTATTCTCCATCTTTAGTATAATATTATCCAAAGCAAATTCTTGTTTGTTTAAAGGTCAATCAACCAGTAAAATCTGGAAACTTTTCTTCTCAAGTTGAGAAGAAAAGTTTCCAGATTTTTCCAGAATGCTTATCAGTTCGGTTTTGGAACTGCTAAGAATGCATTTCTCTAGCCATTCTCTTGTCCTGCCTTCTCAGAATGATCAATTTGTAACTCCTGAATTGGTCGTTCCATCTGTTCGAGGAACATTTCATACTCTTCGTTGCAGACACAAATCGTGCTTGCTTCTTACGGTCAATAAATAAATACTCATTGGAAAATTGTACAAATATTAGTTTTTAAAGGATACGAAGTAACTTTTACTCGCTTTTTAGATATTAGGTATGATGTTCTCCTTTAACCGTGTCTCTAAGTGAAGTGTAAATTTGTTATTATTATTTTATGTTAATCAAGTCGTCAGTAATAATTATTAAAATAAGGTTTGGCAAATGAGTATCCTCTCGAATACTCATTTGTAAAATGAGTATTCGAGAGGATACTCATTTTGCATTACTACTGAAATGAAGGAAATAATGATTGTAAAATCGCTGTGTATTCCGTGGGTCATACTGTGTGTTAATGGCTTCGTATTACACCCATTCGAGGACACCCATTTGAGGAATATCTCAAATGGGTGTCGAAATGGGATTCGGGCATTGGTTCTCAAAATAATTTTGGTCTGATTGATACAACCTTCAATCACCAATCAGCCATTTTATCAAGCACACTGAACTTCCGTTCATCCCGTTAACGATCAAAAAGTGGATGTAGAACTATCTAAAGTCAAATATATATTCCACTCTTCTTCTTCAAGACTGCCTACATATTTACGACCACTTCCCGTCACAAGGTCAGGAGATATGACCGGGAAGTTCAATAACTATAGCAGTCATTCTACAATTCCAAAATCAAGTGCATCATCTGCTGGTAGGAAACGGTACTATATCGGTGAGTTATGAGCATGACATGCACTTAATCAGCAGCAATGGCCAAATAGGCCGTAGAACAGAGTGGCCATAAAATAACTTTCCCTCTTTGGAGGTACCTGTAGCTAAAACAAATAAACGGAATGAGACCAAATTTTATATTGAGACTTTTGAAGGATTGAGGAGATGATTTCCGTGAAAAAAAATTTAGTACATAAAGTCGCCAACAGGGGAAATTTTGGCGCCGGCGGAGCAGAAAACAAGCGGATAATTACATTAAAAGCAGATAAAACGGAATAATAACATTTCGACGGTGTAAGCGACAGCCGCGTCACTCATTCCAGCTGGATATGTGGCGCGTTACAATGATAATAATAATAATAATAATTAAACTAAAACAACAACTTATAAGAGACACAGAAATTAATGGAATGATTGAAATCACAGGAAATAATGTTTTATTCATCAGAATTAGGGTCCCCTGGACCACATACATGATTTTCAATGTGCTGACCTTTCTTGTGTACAACAAATTGCATCCGCTGTGCGACATGCTCTATTGCTGAGCGTAAGGAGTCGGATTGGATGTTCATAACAGCCCGTTTTATATTCTCTTTCAAGATATGCAAGTTGGGAACGCCACCAACATACACAACGGATTTCAAATACCCCCACAGCCAAAAGTCACATGGAGTAATGTCCGGGGATCCAGGCGGCCATTCTGTCGGAAAGAACTGACTGATAACCCTCTCATTACTGAAATGCTGGCATAAAACGCATTGTACTGAACGTTCAATGTGTGGCCGTGCTCCATCCTGCATAAAAATTATGGAGTCCAAACATTGTCTTTGCTGCAATGCAGGAATGACAAAATTTTCCAGCATTCGTCGATAAATCTCTCAGTAATGGAGCAGGTTACAGGACCTGTAGGGGTAATACGTTCAAAAAAGTATGGTCCTATTACGAAATCGGCTGTGAAGCCACACCACACGGTTACTTTTGGAGAATGCAGTGGTAATTGCTGAATCGCTTGGGGATGTTTAGATGCCCAAATTCTGCAGTTGTGAGTGTTGACCTACCCATTCAGATAAAAATGAGCCTCATCACCCCATAATATTCTCCAAGGCCAGTCATTATCGACCTCCATTCGGGCAAGAAACGTTAGCGCGAAGGTCATGCGCTTATCATAATCTGCAGTGGTTAGTGCTTGCACACGACTGAACTTATATGGATACAAGTGAAGCATTTTCCGCAAGATTTTCCAGACTGTACCATAAGCCATACGACGTTTGCCAGCTATGGCACGACCGCTTGGACCAGTACCGGTCCCTGTGTCATCGAACACCGCATTAGCAACATCTGTTACTGTCTCTTCTTGCGCTGCTTTCCGTCCCCAGCCAGGTCTAACTCCCAGTGATCCAGTTTCTTCAAACTTCTTAATCATAGCTCTCAGTGCTACAGCTCACATAGGACCTGTACGCAGGTTATGAAGTCTTCTAAATTCCCGAACGGCCACTATGGCATTGCACTGCTTAAGGTAAAACAATTTAACAAGTAAAGCACGCTGAGGCAAGGTAGGACGCATATTGAGCCCAATTCTTCAGTCATTCGAATAACTGCCTGAGCGTTTCAAATCCCTTTTTAAGTGGAATTAGTGGCGCTGCTCTCACGTAAAATTTGCTTAATCCTTTTTACCTGCGTTTACTGCAAATATTTGACTGCTTTTGGCTCCGCCAGCACCAAAATTACCCCTATCGGCGACTTTTCTTTTCCTACTAAATATTTTTTTCGCGGAAATCATTTCTTACCTTCAAAAGTCTCAATATAAAATTTGGTCTCATTCCGTTTATTGGTTTTAGCTACAGATGCCTCCAAAGAGGGAAAGTTATTTTTTGGCCACCCTGTACTTTGCCCCATCGGTATCAGACGGACCTTAGAATGCCATTAAAAAGCTCCCCACACTCCTATTATCCAAGACTTTAGTCTCGATACTGTTGATCATTATGGAACAAACAGAAGTAGACTTGTGTCGACAAACAATGTCGACACAAGCAAATGTTTTGCTTGTGTCGACATTGTTTGGATTGTTTGTATATTATGCAAAGCATGGTTAGAGCTGCGGTAGAAACGTGATGATGAGCACTTACAATTTAGAAATAATACCAGCCTTTTGAATGCTTAACGGAGGCATGAAGTAGTTAAAATTTCCACGTTTGTTCTCTAGAGCAAGATTTTTCGGATCATGTCAAAAACAAAATGAAAAAAAAAAAAAGGGAAAAAATAATAATAAATAGAAAACAAATCCGTAACTCACCCACTGTACAAATGTACGATTAGTCTACATTTCGTGAGTACCAGGTATATAAATAAATAAAGTATTGACAGCTGAGTGACCAGTTACATAAAACCTGGCTTCATATGGTGGAGCATTTCGAAAAGGACCTATTCCATCCCACGAGACTAAATATTGGTAATTGGTATTTAAACGTATATTATGAATCGCATGTGTATAGCTGTTATAAGAGTTATGTAAAATGATCCTACATTTAATCATTTCACTGATTCATTTATATTATTCTTATAACCGTATGAGATGTCTTGTTTAAAACACACTGTATATTCTTTTCAGTACTCTCTTTTCTATCAGTTCTTTGCTGTGATTTTCTGCGTGTTTCATCAGCGTTTTCTATTATTATTATTATTATCTGTGTAGGTATTTAAAATTGTATTTTATTTGTGCTGTTTGACTAGTATTTTGTTGTATTCACTCAAGATCGGAAGCTGCAGCTTTTATTTACGCGAACTGGTTACGCGCCGATAAAAGATGTCACATGACAATTCACTACGACGCAAGCCAATCTTTCTTCAAGAACTAAAGATTATTTCAAGAGATTGTTGGACATGCAAGTTAAAGAAATAAAATATTTTGAAAAGACTTAAAATTTCTGATTAGGAACAACTTGCATCATATAAGGTAGCTGAAGTAATT
Source organism: Typopeltis vanoorti (assembly GCF_054136105.1). Taxonomy (NCBI): domain Eukaryota; kingdom Metazoa; phylum Arthropoda; class Arachnida; order Uropygi; family Thelyphonidae; genus Typopeltis; species Typopeltis vanoorti. The sequence goes on along the minus strand of NC_143555.1, from coordinate 21,610,859 downwards.
GCTGTAAAATAGTAAACATTATTTTGGCAATGAAGCAAAAAGAGAAATTATGAAAATTCTTCATTCGGACGATACAATAAAAATAAATTAAAGATATGTCAGATGATATTGAGAAAACAGTTACCAATAAACTTTCCAAACAACATTTTGATTCACAAATTGACGAGTCCACTGACATTAGCGGTAAAGCTCATATACTAGGATTCGCGTATTTCATTAATGAAAACGAAAGCGTGAATCAATTTCTATGATGCAGAGAACTTATGAACTTATAACAGGACAAGATATTTTTGACTGTATTACGTCATATTTAGAAAATGTTTAAATTTCATGGGAGCTGTGTATAGGAATTTGTAGGGCTGTTCCATCAATGGTAGGCTCTATAAAAGGATTTGTTACAATTGCAAAGAAAATTAACCCAAATATTATATCTACGCATTGTTTTTTGCACAGAGAATCCCTAGTTTCAAAAATATTACCGGCAACATTAAAACCTGTACTAGACCAAGTTGTAAATATGGTAAATTACATCAAGTCTAGACCTTTAAAAGCACGAGTTTTTTTTAAAAAAATCTTTGCATATCTATGGAAGTCAAGTGCGATTCTTTGCTTTCATGCTGAAATAAGATAGTTATCCAGGGGTAAAGTGCTATTCCGAATTTTAAAATTTAAGAATGAATTATTGGCTTTTTTCAAAATGAAACGTGCAGATGCTTCTGTGAAATGTCTTCAAAATGGCATATTTGGCCAGTAGTTTTAGTTACTTAAATAACGTTAATACAAGTATCCAAAGGAAAAATGAAAATATTTTGACATCCACTGACAAATTGTCAGCTTTTCAGAAAAAAGTATCTCTTTGGAAAAACCGCATATCAGAAAAAAATACAGTAGATATGTTTCCTTCGTTCCATAATAAAAATGTCCAGGGAATTAATTCCTATATAACAGAATATTTAACAATATTGGAAGAAAATATTTCAAGTTACTATGACTAGAAACGAAATCCATTTGGCACAGATAATACATCGAATTGTGAATTTTCGTTACAAGAAGAACAATTAGTTACCTTATCAACGGATGATCGTACTCTAAAAATGAAATTCTCTGAAATAACTCTCGAGAAATTTTGGATTTTTGTCCAAGCCGAATACCCAGCTCTTTCTACAAGGGCAGTGAAAATTTTGTTACAGTTTTCAACATCATATTTATGTGAGCCAATATAAAAACTAAAAAGCGTGAAAGACTTACTAAAATAGACAAAGAGATAAGGGTAGCTATGTCACGTATTAGACCTGACATTGTGAAATCTGCAAACGTCAAAGAGCTCAAGTATCGCATTAAAATAAGTTCCATTTTTATAAAAGGCAAGTTCACGCATATTTTTATTGTTAGTTTTTTGAACCTAATGTTTTTGGTGTTCCCCATATTTTTCTTATAATCAAAAGTGTGCCTTGACTTCGAAAAGGTTAAGAACCACTGGCTTAAAGCCTTGTCGAACTGTTTGTTCTTATCTCAGAAGAAAAAACATAAGTTTCAAACTTCCACGATATTTGCAGGATCTTTATATATCTATTCTGATGAATACCAACGGTTCCAAATGACTTTAAGCTCTATCCTTTGGTATCGTTTCATTCCATAAGAACCTAGAAGTCTTGAAATCAGATTTAAAATGGGTAATTATGTGCAGATCCACAAAATGAAACCTGAAGCAAAATTAAAGTTAAGCTAGATGTCTATTGTATCACACCGAATTTGCTTTTCAGCAAAATCGATAATCATCATAATGTGGAAATAATGTCCAGTATGAGTGAGTTTTTATAAATATATTCATTTTCAGACTTAAGGTTAATGTTTAAAAAATTATTTCCATCACTGTCCATTATTTGCACGCTAAAAGTTATTTTGTTAGTAAAAATCTAAGAGCTAGTACTTCCGTTAATGAACGTATGTTTCATACGTCGATATATTCGCATCGTCAATAAGAGAAATATTAATAAAGGTGACTGTCCAGAAATGAGCCTACAACTGGATGAATTCTACCATTCGAATATCCGCACACATATAACAGAACTACTAATTCTACTCTACTTTAATTATAGATTGTTTTAAAAAAAATGCATACGATTTTTAAATAAATTCGATCCCTACCGATGGGCCACACATTTCACACAAAATATTAATATCATGCAGCACCGATATGAATCAGGCATTCGAGATTTAAAAATTACTCAACATGGCTGATATAACATGGTGGGTTACGGTTTTTTTCCATTGAAACAACTCTTTAAACTATCGGGACTTACACAATTATACAATTACTTAAGATGTAATTAGAGCAGTAATTGCTAAGCAGTGGTTATACAAACCATAATTACTTTGACAGGAATTAAAATCTTACATCAAATCAGGAAGAGACAAATAGCCTCCTTTAGTGTTTTAAATGACTCTGCCTTAAGAAAAATCTATTCTGCATCTGTTGTCATATTACCTGAAATGGCATCGCTGTAAGCCATCGCTGTAACTCTTAATACAATCTAATTGTCCTTACAAATTCCTAATTTTGAATGGCTCAAAGTAAAGGAATAGCTTCTATTTTTCTCGTAGGAAAATAGTCATTCGACGCTAATCCAGCAATTCACTTAATTGGGTGAACAATTAAGTACGGATTTGGAAACAGGAAATTCTATTTATGAAAAATACGGCAATCCCGAAACGGTATGCCACTCAAAGAGAATGAAGGCCTTCTCTCAAGATCAGAACAAAAGAGACTGAGAAGCAAAAGAAATGCGTGTCTTCACGGAAGATAAGGTAACTGTCAAAGAAATAGAAACTTAAAGGAATTTTCTCCTGGAGCGAGTGGGGGAGTTTATGTTCTCCAAACTTCTTCTAAATGTCTTTCTGTCAGAAACAAAAGGGACGTTTAGACAGATTTTTGAAGTCTGCTCCTCGGAACTTGCTTACATTCTGCAGCAAGAAAGAAAACAATTTGTTTACGAGAAAAAGTAATAAAATAACGACTGGCTTTGTGAAACGAGTCTGGATGGATGGATGGACACACACACACACACACACACACACACACACACACACACACACACACAATCTTGGAAGAATGAGATAGAAATACAGCAGTACTATTTCCTTTCTATCTCTCTGTCCGTAAAGAATGAAAAATCCTCTCAATTCTGCAGAATGTCTGGTAACAGTTTGAAAACCTGCAGGAGGTATACTTTTAAAATAGATTGCGGGCATTAAAGACTTTAAACACTGTATGCAATCGTTGTTCAATTAAAGGATTAATGCATGTGTCACAGAAATGTACAGAAAAAAAAACAGACTGAAATGAATCATCCAAGTGAAAAGGGAAAAGGTTTGATACGATAGTGGAATTAAATGAATTTATTAATTTATGTAGGGTTGCAGCTATCCAGTTGTTCTATGATGGGGAATAATGTACTTTTCTTCCTCTTTTTTCGTTGGTTTATTAATCTTACTCTTCCCTCTCATCGCTCGAACTTTGCATAACCACATTTCAGTCAAATCTAGATGATTCCGTTAATTCACAGCAGAGTTCAGAATCTAGTGCTTTGCCTTTAGGTATAATATTTTGCTCATAAGAAAACAGAGGTAAAAACATTTTTTTTTATCCCAAGTTGTTAATGCGGTTGATGAGTTGATGATTCGCATTATTAATTTTTGCTCTTGGATAGGATGGGGCTTCCACGTGATCATGACTTCAAATGAGAAAGCAATAACGATCACCGATATAAGTGTAGGTTTGCTTAAGAGAAAACCTAGATTTGTCTAGTTCATCAACAGCCTGAATTGGCTTTAATTAGTAACAGTTCAAATGAGATGACGCGAAATCATACAAGTCGAAAGGAAATTAACAAAAAAAAACAAACAAAACGAAACGTTGTCTACCGTGTCTACTGTCTGTCTGGATTAAATGGTTTATTCTATGCTTGAATATACATTAATATCGCTACGCTTGCGTTTTACAAAGCCCAAACGATAATCATCAATAACGGTGGAAATCATACTCATGAAAAAGAGGGAAAAAAGTCCGAACTTTTATGAGGTGCGATACTCGGAGAATACAGAAGTCGTAACACTAAACGGTAGATAAATAATACAACAAAAAAAAAGCTCGAAAATTTACAAATAACTTTCACAGCCTGAAATGTAGATCTTCATAAAGGTAACTTAATGTCAATAATAACAAAAAAATGCCATCTGACACTTAAGATAGTTTTATATCCTGAATAAATCTCCTTATAAAAATAAAAATAAATAAAAAAACTATGAAATTGATTAGAAAAATCAAGATTCGAGGTTGTTTGAATTCGAAAAATGGAGATAACAAATGAAATATATAAAAATAACAATTTGGCGGAGTGGGAGGGCTGTCAATCTATACAGAGACAATCCTCCGCAGAGAAAAAGGTCACAACCAATCTTCAGAGCCTTCGGAGTCAAGTGCGCATCAGGGATAAAGAGCCACGAGTTCGTGAACTTTCGTGCTCTGAATAAATAAATATCTTTCGTATTTCATAAATTCAGATATATTCCTAAAACGAATATTGTTGAGCTTTTCACTTTACAACAGAAAATGGAATTTTTATCGACTACATTTGTATGTCATGAAGAGCGACATTTTTCGAAGAAATTGAACTCAAGGATACAACGTTTTATCGCCTTCTGTTGAAAAACTGAAATTCTAAGCATATTTCGTCATTCGTTTCCTTTCAATTTTATTTATTGATTCGGACTAAATTAATACCTTGTATTAAAATGAAACAGTGCGCCGTCACAGATCTGCTGTAGTGAGTGTGCAGCTGATGGCCCATAATAGCTAACAGGTTTTAAGCAGAAATATTTATTTCTTCGAATCACAGGAAATCTTATTAGTGCAGCACGTCAAAGACGCCAACAAAAATTTGTTCATGGTAACTATTTCTAAGTCCGCGCGGTTAGCCTAGTGGCTTTGCGCTTCGCAACCATATGACTGGGGAAGGAGTGTCCTTGGTTCGATGACGACGTGAGGAGCTGAAGGATCTTCCTCAGCCATAGCCAAGTTAGCCGGTCTTGGGCCAGAACAGCAGGGTTTTTTCCGTCAGTTTATCTGGAGTTGTTCATCCCGCAAACAGGCAAACCGTCCCCGTGAACACACAGGCATACAGCCAGGAATACTTCGAGGCGTAAGGGTGACCATTCTATCCTCGTATTTCGGTTACGAAATCCAAGCATGCTTGGAGGGTTGTGGGCCTTAAAGGCCTGTTAAAGCCATTGAGATAGATAACTATTTCTAGTATTTTATTAACTTTAGCTGCTATCTTTTCTACATTTAGATAATGTTTAAAGCTTTTTATATAGGAGTATCAGAAACAAAGGGGTAGAGTTTGTTTCCTTAGTCAATATGTTACGACCTCAGATTGTAGGAATTAGTGAGACCTGGGCTATCAGAATCAGACCTACTAACTGGTATCGAGTGTCATGGGTACAGTATTTTTAGGAAGGATAGAGTGGATAGGAGAGGAGGGGGCATACTGCTAATAATATTGGATGACTTAAATCCAGTTAGAATTGAGACCTATGAATGTAGTAATACTACTAACAATATTTCATGTGTGAGTTTGAAGCCATCTGGTGCGAGGGAATCTAACAAGACAAATTACATAGTGGTGTGTTGTTACAGACCTGGTGGATCGGTTTCTGGTGATGAAGAAATGCATCACCAAATAGAAAAGGTGAGCGGGGAAAATAGTAATCATAATGGGAGACTTTAATTATCCAAATATTGATTGGGTAGCAGTTGAATCTCATGAGAAGAATGAAAATGCATTTATTGAGTTGTTGCGGGACAACTTCCTCAAGCAGTATGTGACAGAAGGAACTCGAGGTCAAAGAGTGTTAGATTTGATTATAGTGTCAGAGGGCGTTTCAGTTAAAGACGTAACTATTCTGCCTCCAGTTGACAGTGATCATGCGGTACTCACTAGGAAGAGACCAAGTTTATGAATGTTCCATTCAGAAAAGGTTACATGCTCAACTACAAAGCAGGAAATTATGACGAACTGGGAAGTATACTTCATTCAGTGGAATGGGATCGGTTGCTGGATGGAAAGAATATCGACAGTGCATAGGAAGCATTCAAAAAATACTTAAATGATGCGATATCAGAATGTGTCCCGAGAGTTCGAAGAATAAACAGAGTAGGAGTCAAATGGATGTGTTATCTTATTAAGCAAGAGATTCGTAAGAAAAGGACGATGTGGAAGGAATACCGTTTGCAAAAGGATGACGTCCGTAATGAACGTTATAAGCAGCAGGCTAGAATAGTCACAACTGTTGTAAGGAAAGCAGGGTCTGATTATGAAAAGAAACTAGCTTTGTGTGCTAAAGACAACCCACAAGAATTGTATCGATATGCTGCAAATAAAAGAAAGAATAAATTTGAAAGAATAACTCTTCTAAATCCAGATGGTGTGAGGTTACGGATGCATAAGAGATTGTTCAATTAATGAGTGCCCATTTCGTTAAAAGCTATTAAATTTGTGAACGCAACATTGAGCTCACTGTTACCTCGTCACTAGATGAAGAAACGCAGGTGTGTGAGGCTGAGGTATTAGAGCTGTTGCCAAATTAAATGAAAATTCAGCAATAGGGACTGATGGAATATCAGCAGTGTGCTAAAAGGTGTTCAGCTGAACTAGCCATTCTTTTGACCATTGTCAGAACAGGGAAGATTCCGCAGGAATGGAAAGAATGTATGGTAATTCCATTGCACAAGGGCGGTGCAAAGACCGATGTATCCAACTATCGACCAATTAGCATCTCAGAAGTAGTCGTGAAGATTTTGGAAAAATTGGGCTCGCATTCAAAAATGGGTTGAGAGTGAATCTCTACTTTGCAATGAACAACATGGGTTTACTAAGGGAAGGTCATGCAACTTACTTGCATTCTGTAACAATGTTACCATTTAACTAGACAAGAGTAAATAGATAAACCACGATACTTTTGGATTTTGCTAAGACTTTGACATAATACAGCATGGCAGACTGCTGCATAAATTGGAGAAATGGATCTGGGTAATACAATACTAGTATGGATAAGAGGATAGCTGAATGACAGATATCAAAAAGTGGTATAAGGGAGATCTGAGTCTGCAAGCTTTAAGGTAACAAGTGGTGTACCACAGGGATCAGTGCTTGGTCCACTGTTATTCAATCTATACATTAATGATATTGGGAAGGATTTCACAAGCGACATACAGTTATTTGCTGATGATGCAGAGATAGGTAGGGTAATCAGAAATGTTGCTGATATGCAGTCTTTGCAGAATGATTTGAATAGTCTGGAACTTTAGGCATGGAAAAATGGGTGTCAGTTCAATGTCAGTAAATGTAAAGTCATTCACTTCGGCATGATTAGATATCTAATGTCGTAATATCTTGGTGGAATTAAGCTAGAAGAAACTGATGAGTCTAGGGATCTTGGAGTGGTAATAGATAGGAGGTTGAAGTTTAGGGGTCATGTGGCAAAGATTGCAAATACAACTCAAAAGATAATTGCAATGCTGAAACGAACGTTCACATGTAAATCTAAGGATATAATTTTGCCTCTTTACAAGGCCGTTATAAGACCTCATTTGGACTATTGTACGTAGGTCTGGTCTCCTGATTTCCGTTGTGATTCTGATATATTGGAGAGAGTACAAAGTAGTGTTAAAAATGATATAAGTATTATGGAATACTGATTATGAAGAGAGATTGAGAATTTGTAGACTGCAGATACTAACAAATAGGAGAAAGAGGGGGTGATAAGATTGAGACTTACAAACTTCTGAAGGGGTCATAAAGGATTTCAACTGATGGAATTTTTCAATTTATGGACGAGAGGGCATCGTTGGAAGCTGAGCATGACGGCCACCAAGAAGAGTGTGAGGGCTAGATGTTTCGCTCAGAGGGTGGTTAGTGATTGGAGTGAATTGTCGCTGGATGCTGTGAGTGCATGCAATGTGAATGAATTCAAGAATAAGTATGATAGCTGGTGTGTGTGTGTGTGTGTGTGTGTGTAGTATGTGGCCTTCCTCGATGAGTCTCTTACTGCCTGGAAGTCTCTCTTAATAATAATAATATGTTCAGCTATTTTTATTTATAGTTAACATAAATATTTAAATATTTCTAGCTCCATCATTTTAACACTTCTGTTCATTAATTGAAGTATTGATGTTGCCAGTAACTCCAACACTTTGTCACAACGAAAACCTTCATAAATTCACAACATATCTATTAAATACTTCAGCGCCCATAGTTACTTCATTCCTATACATATGAATTAAGTTCCTCCATATTAGACAACCTCTAAATTGGAATATGAAGTCAAAGAAGTGACGATGAAACTCCACAAGATGCTCCTTGATTAAACTGTGGTCCAACTGAATTTCAATCTGCAAAATTAGCATGCCGAGTAGATCTAATGATTGTGTTCGTGAAAAAAAAAAGATTGATAGGTGGATTGTGACATTGCACCGTATCTCCTTAAACCCTAGGAATGATGGAGTGGGTTGTTCTGAATTATTGCCGAAACAGCTTAGGCTATGAAATCAAAGTAATGCGTCTGTTAATAACGTGTTTTCCGCTCGGTGTTCCAGACCAGTAATCCAGTAAATGACTGGAATTTGTTTTCTAAAAACACGTTGTCGGGTTTTAATTCCATTATGAAAAAAGTCGTGTTTTTAGGTGGACAAATCACTTTTATTACGGTGTAAGACCAGATCGGATTGAAAAGGATCCACTTTTAGTCAAATGCAGGTATTTCAGAAATATCTAATCTTATTACCTGAAAAGAGGTTGTAGGTTAAATTCCTTTATGAACAGGAACAAAGATTTACATATATCATTACGACCAGCAAATGAACAGTTTTTATTCAGTTACAAAAAACTAAATTAGGATTAAATATTCTTCTGATTAATTTATATATTTAGCTTCAGTCTGATAATGATTTTGCGGAAGCTGATAATTTCTAGACATTTCTCAACATATGCAGAAGACACTGTAAGAGGTGAAGTTAGTTATCCTCACTCTCCTGCTCCAAGGGAACATTCACACTTCAATACGATACACTGTTCAATGCGATGAAATGTATTATGCTGCTTTAAATACAGCATAATACATTTACAGAGAATATCCTTCATTTTAGCATAACATAATACAATTTTTATCTAAATTAATCAATCTTTGAATTTGTACCAGAAGATGGCATGTCTTAATTCTTAATAAGTCAAAATGAATATGAAGTTACGCTAGAATTAAAGTCTAGAGGGTTCTCTAACTGCTCACTCTATCTGCAGTTTGACTAACAGTCAAACTGCAGATAAATTTGTATTCTTTTGCAAGCTGCGGACTACAGCGTTGTAACACATCGACTAACATCAAAATTCTGCTTGGCAAATGTTGTGGGTATTTTGGGAGCTATTTGTTCGTTATCCACTCACGTTTCAAATAATGAGCTTCACGGGATTGCCGAAGGGGGAACACCGCCTAAACAGCGAAATTGGAAATGACAAACTCACTGTCTCAGAAATAGATATTCTCTACAATCACCAGTTACGAACGACGTGGTCGTGTCTGAAGTATGAAGAAAAGGCGCGTGTTTGGAGTATTTCTTATCTATTTGTGTCACAGTTCCTGAAAATAATAACTCAGTCATTTATCAGATATGCCTATCCCAGAAATGTTAACTTCTGCAATAAAAAATATTCCCCCCCCCTTTCATAAATGATCAAGACCCATATTTAAAACGAATAGAGCTATGGAAGTGCATTAAAAGCAGTTCAATGGATCTGTATAGGATGAGAGAGTGTGTTATAATTTTACTAAACTTGTCCTTTTACCACATTTTTTGAAATTTAAATTCGTGTTTTCCACAAGATTTCTGTACTTTATATAATTTTAATGACCTTTCCCCACACCGTACATTGTCTTAATAACCTGATAGCTCATTACAAAGTAGAAGAAAACATTATTTCCGTTATATTGTATCATTACAAAAAACACCTTATGCTTTGCTGATGACAAGACAATCCCTTTTCTTCATCTGACAAACACTACAATGTACAAAGATCCCAAGCTGAAAGCTCTACCCTGACTGACATACCTCACATGGGACGAAGATAACGTTCTGAACTTCCAGTATGCAGAAAATCTGTGCTATCATCTTCTTTCTGGCAATAAAGGTGCTTCAATATTTATGCGAAAGGAACAGCCAAATCCTTCAAGAGAGCGAACACCCCACACCTAAAATCTTCGGTCTTCCTTTAACACAGGGTAACCTTTCCGAATACGTCTAAGAAACTTTCTTACCGATACAATTGGTAACGAGTGTAAATCTCATTTCAAGTAACCTTGAAATATTCTTCTCACATGTCGGTTGGTGATGTGCAAATACCCTCAAAACGTGCATATGTTATTCAGTATGAAGCTAACAGAATTCTCTCTCTCTCTCTCTCTCTCTCTCTCTCTCTCACACACACACACACACACACACACACACACACACACACACACACACACACACACACACACACACACTTCATAGTTTGCGCTTTGCTATAGGTTATTTTCCGTATCTCTTTCACGGAACTGGTCAACATCATTCTTTTAAACCAATGAAAACACAAGGAGCTTCTAATCCACATCCAGACACAGTTCAACTTCGAACCTGCAGACCTTCTTGAAAATGAAAAACAAGTGTTTTCATTTCGGCAATAAGAAGTCCAGGTTTACCGATAACTGTAATATTAAGTAGAGCAGCACTTTTCGCTTTATCTTTGTTTTTAACGAGCGGAAAAACAAAATTGCAAGGTAAGACTAACATCCAGCTTATGTGCATAAGATGCGGAATCTTCAATTTTCAACTGACTGGCTTATTTAGGTGGTCGTATATGATCATGGCGGTTTTATCACCTCAAAGTCGAATTTTTTCCCTTCCTGAAAATGAAAACGATAAAAGGATGAGGAGCCGACTACATCTGCAATATTCACAATTGTCCAGCAAATAATTTAATTTTCATTTCTCGCTTACGTAATAAAATGTTTTTATATTTAATATCTGATTATTTGTGCTACTGTCCCGAGGTCATATTCATTTTCTGCTGTCATGAGTTTCCGAAGTAAAGAAGTTTTACACGTATCTTTACAATTAAGCATTAGATACACTGCTGGGAAATAAGTGAAAAATCATAGTATGAGGAACAAAAAATCAGGACGTCCACAATAATAAGATGTAAGACCCCCTTTCGCTGCGATGACTGCAACAATCCTATGAAGCATACTTTCAGAAACGTACTACACGGATCAATAGGAATTTTGGACCATTCTTCCTGTAGACATGTAATGAGGTCGAGGAGTATTCAAGGTTGCAATGTCCCTTGACCTCACCTAACGCTCCAGATCATCTCACAAATGTTCAAAAAGGTTTAGATCAGGGCTCTGTGAGATCAGTCACGTGCGAGGATGTTCGTATCCACAAATCTCGCAATTAAAGCAGAAGCTTCGCGACATGGTGCATAGTCTGGCTGAAAGAGACAGTGGTCAGGTTCGTAAAACCCCCAGAAAGTATTGTGCTGCATTGTCCAGTATGCTCAGATACCTCAATGTTCGTGGCATCATAAACAGAGATCCGAACAAGGACAAAAAGAAGGGTCCATATCATCACACCATCATCTCCGAGTTTTAGAGTTAGGGTTATACACTGTGGTAAGACACGTTCACCGGACATCCGCCACATTCACACCTGTCCACCTACTCGGTAGAGATTGTAGCGTGATTCGTTGCTCCATAACACAGCTTTCCTTTCTGCGTCCCACTTGAACTCTGCTTTCAAGTTTCTGCCGACGAATGACGACTTTTACATATCATCCTTCGTAGTATCCTACAGTCATGCTCTTTGAAGGTAGTGAGTCGCCACTGTAGATAACGCTTGTATTTGACTACCTGCACTTCCATCTCAATATAGTATCACTGAGTGTTGACCTGAGATGGCCCAATTTGACAACAATTGGTCGAACAGATGGGCCTGCAACATGGCATCTTATCAAAACGCCTCTCAAATTTCGTTAGTTACGTAAAAAAAAAGTAAAGAAAGCTCATCATCGGCCTATTGAAAAATAAAAGGGGTACCAGAGTGCCCCAGAAGAGAAGAAAAAGAAGGGCGAGCAAGTGATAGCGAGGTTGAGATGGGGGGAGAGTGGTAGAGAAATAGGAGAGAAAAGGAGTGGGATGGGAAAAGCGGGGGGGGGAAGAGTTGAAGAAGAAAAGTAGGCCTGAGCTAATGATTCCCATCCAACAAGCTCTGGGCTATCAGATGTTTAACTCTTTCGCGCACTGTCTCACAGGTCTGCTGGGCGACCGTGACCACGGGGGGTAACCGGCGCCCGGGTGATCGACCCAATCCTTTAGGTCGACCGCCTAAAGTTGGCTCCTCTCTTTACATTGCACAAGATAGGAGGAGAGCACCACATGTTCTTAAATTTTTGCTCACCTAGAGTCTCTTTTTCGATCACCAGGAAACGTCGTGTAGCCCCGTAAACACAGTATAGCACATCCGAGAGATGGCTATCCAGCTCGTACGATTGATGTTGCTGGCACATTTTATCCTCACCCTCCACATGTGATACTTTATTACGTTAATCACAAATATTAGTAACTTCTGCCTGTTGTTTGTTCGTGGTGGAAACTGCAGGAAGATGACTTGACCTGCGTTAAGAGTGGGATGCGGAGCACGCCACTCAGCCTCCTCCAGATGTTTTAGGAGACTGAGCAGTGGTAGAATGCATACTCCACATCATCCACACTCAAGTTGAAGTCTCAAAAGGGGTTCCTGGTGTTGCGGAACCGCCAGATGTTATTTATCTGGAAGGCTGCGGTATGCTATCCTCCATGCCAGGTCCTTTCTTGTCGAGTAGCTACGGTGTCTTTCTAAGTGACCAAAGAAGATGTCGTAATAATTTTTGCTGCACCAAATGTTGTCGATGTCTATACCCGAAGAGCGGAGTTACTGTAAAGTCCGGCAAAGCTGGTTGTAGTATTCTGGGACAATTTCTGCCTTGGATCATTGGTGGGTTGGAATTCCAAAGAGAGGAAGCTTGAAACTCAAATAATACCGAACAAGATAACTGATAAAATGGTTAGGTTGCAGTATCTTGTTCAGATGGAATCCGGTATTACTCATGAATCGTATTTTGAGAACTGGGAGGCCAAATCCCCCTCGCTTCTCTGGAAGTTGAAAGATCTTGATATACATTTTCGGACGCAAGTTGCCTCAGAAGAACTTTAAGGATTTCCTGTAGAGCCGGCTCTCTTGATGATCCGAGATGTCTGTAATGTTAACAACATACTGGTACGCTGGGCATACAATGGTCTTTATTACTGTGGCCTGGGAGGAAATTGACAGCAGTCCGATTTTCCAGTCCTTGAGGCTGTTGACGTTCTTGGCGATGAGATGATCTTCGTCGACTTCAGGGTGCGCCGTGAAAGGTATCCCTAAGATGGTAATGGGGTCTTCCTTAGGAACTAGACCCAAAGGAATATTAACTGGCTCCCAAACTCCATATGTCTTTAGCTGAGTTTTGTCTGGGTTTGGTCTTAGTCCAGACACTTTGAACCTCTCGAGTATGTTAAAGCCTTATGGAGTCGTTGTCCGTAAGGGTACCCGCCATGTCATCCGCATAAGTTGTTATTTTGGATTCCTCTGTGGTGAGCAGGAGTGGTATCTCTATCGGCACGAGAGTTGTTGACTGCCTGTAGAAGAGGCTCAAGGACCAGAGCAAAAAGAAGGAGGGGGATGAGTGGGCATTCTTGTTTGACCCCCTTTTTGGATGGTAATGGGGTCAGATAGATATCCATTGATTTGGAGGCGAATGGAGCTGTTGTTATAGCCTACCCGAAGAATGATAAGGAGGCGCCTGCTGACGCCGACTTCCTGAAGGATGTAAAACAAATATGAGTGTCGGACGCTGTCAAACACTCGGTGGAGATCGATTGAAAGCAATGCCATCGGATGTTTCTTGATGGATACCAGACCGAGCAGATCTCTGATGAGGTACAGATTAAATTCTATCGATTGGCCTGGGTTGCCATACACTTGAGGGCTTTTAATAATGTATTTCATCCCCACTTTGAGTTTGTTGTTAATGGCTCGGGCCAAGTCGATGTAGTCGAAGTTGGAAAGACTAATTTGGCTGCCAGTTCTTGATCAGGGGAGGGAGAGAGAGAGAGAGAGAACGATCCCGTGTTGGCCTTGGGGATGAAAACCGTAAGGGCATTCCACGAACTCGCCTGGAACGTTTCCGGTGGTAAGGAAGATGTAAAGCGCCATGAGATCCGGGAGTATCAAGTCCCATGCCTCACGATAGAATTCTGTCCCCAGTCCGTCTAGACCAGGTTCTTTCTTACCTCGGCATTTCTTAAAGGCTGTGGTTATTTCGGCAGCCGTAAAAGGAGAATTCAATCATGCTTGGATGTGCACAGGGAGGATTGCGATGTTCCAAGAGGAGTAGCTTGGAGAGGCACTGTTGTCTGAGTAAAGTGAACTATAGTGCCTATGGAAGGCTTGCAGGATGTTCTAAGTACCATTCAGGATGTTGCTGCCATCGTGTCCGGACAATTCATCACAGAAAAATTCATCGCGCGAACTATTGATTATTGAAAAACTCGCTGAAAATATTATTCGCTAGAAAATTGACATGATATTGCATTGATACCAATATATGAAAAGTAAATGCAATGCAAGATAAATTTCACAAAATATAATATTATTATGTATCTATGTATTACTCCATGGGGGTAGCCGAGTGGCTGGTTGCTTCACAACCACATGCCTGAGAAAGGAGTGTCCTGGGTTCGCTTCCCGTCGCTGATATGAGGAGCTTAGGGTCTTTCTCAGACATATCCAAGTTAGCCGGTCTTGGGTGAGGACTGCAGGGTTTTCCTCCACAGTTTATATGGGATTTTTTTCTTCCGGAAGCAGGCCAACCGACCATGAGAACGTAACGCTTCTACGGACATAGGATACACAGGCAAACCAGCTTATCCTCGTATAACTGTTGCGGTTATAAGGAATATACCCTCGACACCGTAAAAGTAAAAGAGGGATTGATCTATGTATTATTTATTTAGATTTTCTTATATTTTTTATTCTTATACAAAGAAAGTAATATTTTATTGATTGCCGAGTTTCCAAATTTCTGTTTCGTCTTAAAATGGTATAAATAGTCTTTCTTACTTTGAAACTACAGATTCTGTTGATGGAATATTAATATTTACAAAATTATAACCGCAACCGTTATACGAGGAGAAGGTGGGTGGCCCTATGCCTCCCAGAGTATTCTATGTCTGTAGAAGGTTATCTTCTCAGGGCCAGTTTGCTGGAGGATAAACCCCACATAATCTGGGGAGAAAAACCCTGCAGTCCTCGCCCATGACCGGCTAACTTAGCTATGTCTGAGAAAGATCCTACACTCCTCACGGCAGCGACGGGAATCGAACCCAGGACACTGCTTTCCCAGGCATGTGGTTGTGAAGCAACCAGCCACTCTGCTAACCGCGCGGACTAATACATAGATATGTAACAAAATTATATTTTATGAAATTTATCTTGCACTGCATTTACTTTTCATATATCGGTATCAATGCAATTCATTTCAGTTTTCTAGCGAATAACATTTTCAGCGATCAATAGTTCGCGATAAATTTTGCTGTGATGATTTTTTCCTTGCGATGAATTGTCTCCGCAACGAATTTTCCCTGAACCTGCTGCTTTCCGTGATGGAAATCCTGGTTCTCTTCATGAAGCGCCTGTTGTAAAAGGCAGGCGACGGCGTGTCTTCCGAGCCGAAATGTGTTCTGAACTTGAAGTTTCTTTCCTCCGCTTGCCTTTACTGTTCTGCGTCTATTTCGGTGTTAATTTCCCGGATAATGTTGTCACATGGTATTCCTTGGCGTTAGCTGGCTATGAGCCAGCTCCTTTCTTTGTAGAGGTTTCAGAGCCGAGATCTGTAAAGGTAGAGGCACGTTCTCACCCCATTCTATCATTTTGTTCTTGATGGTGGATTTAGATTGCGCCCAAGTGCCCCAATCCCAGTCAACATTCGTCCAAGTGGAACAGAGATGGTGAAGCTGGGCCGAGAAAAGGGACGGGAAGTCTTGGTGTAACTTCCAGGGGCCCGGACCAATTTCCACTTTTTCGAGATGATGGTACTTGAGCGCAATTATTTTGTGTTCTGAGATGTTGTTGCTGATGTTGACGTGTCTTACCATCTCGACTATAGAAAAGAGCGATGATGACAGATAAAAACGGTCTAACCGAGTACCAACTCCATGGCCAAACTACGTGTGGGGATTAAGATGTCGCCAAACATCAGTGAGCTGAGTATTTTTAAAGTGGACTTCAAAGTGTCTGTAGCCGGATGTTCCTAATGTTGGGTTCCCTGCTACTTTCTCTAATTTCGGGTTCGCTACACAGTTGAAGTCACCCATGATGATGACGTGATGGGCGCCACAGAGATAGTTGTTAAGAGTGTGGAAGAACGCTGGTCTTGAAGATACGTTAGCCGGGGCATAGATGTTAAGGAAGCTGGAAGTACAGCCCCGGAACTTCCAGTCTATGGCGAGAATTCTTCCTTCTGCAGCCCTTTCAATGTTGTGAAAGGTCCTAGGAGGGGGGGGGGGGGGAACTAGCATAAGTACCATGACTCCGGGGCGCTGTACTGTGTTGGGCCGAAGTTCCAGTACAATGTCACGGGTTACTTTTGACTAAGTTCCTGCATATCTCTATAATGGTAAAAATGGGTTTCCCGCTAGCATCAGTTTTCACACCGCCTCCTGTTTGAGTGGTGATCGCAGGCCTCTGATGTTGAGCGAGGCGATACATAAGGCTGGTGGTGTCATTGATTGTTTATTCCTGATCGAAGTCTTTTATTTTAAGGTCTTTTACTAGTCGAAGTAGGGATTACATAAGTAGGGGTATGGAATATCCGGGCTCCCCCTGCAGACGTGCTTCAAGTTTCGAGCACGACTTCGCCAGGACTTCGAACTTGTGTCTGCTGTTCATTATCTTGAAGCTTACTAATTTATCTTCCGAGGTCTTATACGTGTAATTATTGAACTGCGACCCTGTATAGCGTTTGATTCTGTCCTTGATGTTGTTTTCTCTTGAAGAAGGGGGGGGGGGGTAGAATCAAGCTCGATTTCGGATTACGATGTTTCTGTTGGTTTTCTGGTCCTGGATTTCCGTTTCTTCTACTTTTTAGGATCCGATTTTTCTTTACGTTTCGCCGCCTTTGATGTTTGTGATGGTGGGGACAGCATGCGAGTTAATGTCCCCCCCCCCTCTTCGAGATGCATGACTACTATAGGGGAGGGGTCGCTTGCTTCAGGGGGAGCAGTCTTGTCCTCGGCTTTAACGGCTGATATTGTTACCGGTAAGATGACGGCTTCGGTGTAAGTTTCTGGTTCCGTCTCAGATGTTTTTTCGGCTGATCTTCAATTGCCGGGTCGTTGCTGCCGCTGATGTTGTCGAGGTAGAAGTAGCTACGGGGGTGACACTTGTAACTACTTTCTTTATCTTTCCAAGGACTGTCTGCGGAAAGGTTTTCTCTCCAGTGGTCTTGGGGAGTTGCGGGAATTCTCCTTGCTCTGAAGGAGAATTCCCGCGACTTAGGGTGTTACTGTGTCATTGGCTCGATAGGTGCCCCTGCTCTTTCCGCAAAGGTACGTAGCGGGAAGCTAGTGATCCGGTGGTCTGAAATACTGCACTTACGGCACTGGCTAGATATGTGCCCAACACTGACACAATTGAAGCATTTGGCTCGGGGACAATCTTTGCCCTGATGTTCAACCGAGCCGCAACGGAAGCATTGTCTCTTCACTCCGGGGTAGTGCCGTTCACTATGTTGGGCACGGGTAACTTCATGTCCGTTGTGAAGGTTACTTCCCCCGGAGAACCAAGTGGGATCTTTAGAAATGCTTTGTTTGATGTTGCTCCCCTTTCTCCACTTAGCAAAGGCTTGTACCAGAATGTCATATCCGACTTGAATGTACTCCATAGGGAAAATGTCGATTTTAAGTGTCCTCATTTGGCTCCCTACAATGACCTGTGTTATACTGTATACGGTTTCCTTATACAGAGAAACCCTTTAAAAGTTTGTCTCTCGAATCGGTGTCGTTCACTACTACGAGGTACTTCGTACTGGGTAAAAGGAGTAGATATTCTGTCTCTTTAAGGTATGATCTCTTTAAGGGTCTTAGTTAGAACTCTAGGTTCCTCCAATCTTGGCACTTCGATTGCACGAGTTCTCGTTCTGGAGAGAGGGGGGGGAATTGAACAAATTTACTCATTTTGACTCTGCGTTTATAGTAAAAAAAGGGGGGGAAAGAATAGACTCTAAGTCGACTTACTTAGAGTGTTAGTAAAGTTAGTCAATGAGCCTAAAAGGCTAATAATCCCGCTCTAGTGGGAAAAAATAATAATAATATCCCCACTAGAGCCAGAAAGTTGGTAATAAACAAATAACAACAATTATTTAAAACAAAACAAAAAAAAAGGCTAAGGGGAAACGTTTACGTAGAGCCATTTCACGCGGACATATTTGCATCGTATTTCACCAATTTATACCACTACAAACACGTTATTCGTAACATGGCACGATGCACTTTGCCCATGGGCGTGTCCGTTGACTTCTTTCCGAGTAGCTTATGTCCATCTAGTGTCTAGAGTGCGAAAGTTATAGAACAAATACTATTCAAATTTAGATTTAAACCAGCACATACTAAATGAAAATGTTCTCAAAGTTAGTTTCATGACTGTGAGGGGAAAACTGGAGAACCCGGAGGAAATCTAATCCCGAAGTGACAGTCTGAGTCTGACTAACTCAATACTGGAAAAATGCACAACAAATGAAACAGTTACTATCTAATCGCTAATCGTGGCCAAACCAAAGGGCTTGTTAGTTTTACCATCGTCGTATTGGGTTGCTTGTTCAAATTTTACTACTGAAAAAAAAAAAAAAAAAAAACATAATACTGACATGTTCAACAAATCCAAATTAATCACTGTACTTAAATCTTTATTAACCTTTCCTTCAACCATCACTAACTCTAAATCTGTCCCTAAACTGCCTGAACTAATCTTTCAACTTTGTCTCCTCTCCATTTCCAGTTTCATGAATTCATCTTATTGCAGCAAGCCAGAATGATACAATCCTTCATACTTAATCTTTCCTGAGTACACTGACATTTCTCGTCGTCTATTAAAACCAATACGAATAAACTGAGAACCATAATCCAATAATAGCCTCACTTTTAATTCTACAGTCTGCTGAGCTCAATAGTTGTGTTAGCCATATGTTCCATCAACTTATTCCTATCAACCAAATTACACAAATTATTAACTTTTTTTCTGAAATCCTTCCATTCCACTTATATCCATCTAATTAACGAATCGGATACAGTTGCGTTTGTTCACATTGGATTTTAAACATCGCTTTTCTCTTAACTATTAAAATGTTTTACAATCATCCTGTAAAAAATGTAGATTATTCGATCAATCGGCCACTCTATTCAAATTGACATCAGCAAATTTCTCTCGTAATATTTTAACCTACACCATCCGTGGACACATCAAACTACAGAAGTCCTGAATGATGTTGTCTATTATTCAATCAGTTTGCCAACTATCTTATAAGTTAGTTATCAATACCTATTGGTACATTTTAAATTGATAGCTCTTATGTGGAACACTATCTAAGGGTGTTCAGATTACCTTGATGTATTCTTCACTGGACTTTTCTTTTGTAAAAATAATTACCATGCCGATCTTCTCTTAAAGAAACTAGACTGAGGACTGCATATCAAGTAATTCCTGTCAAGAATATCATGAAATCCCAAATAATATTCCATTATCTATTAGGTCATCTTTGTTGTGGTTCCATGCAATGAAGATATCATCTACATATCTCCACCAATAATTTGATGGAGATATATAGATGATATCAATATTCCATTATTTTATGTATAACATTAAGAAGACCCGCTGATCTCTAATTTTTCACTTTATGTGATCACTAACTCTAATGAATTGGAATAATCCTTGGAAACTACGAATAACAAGCAACTATTCGCAATCAGGTTCTCATTGAAGATAGTGAAAAATGGATTTATTATTCCCGACAAACATCGTTTTGCTACCAAAGAAGAACGAGATCTCTACCTTTAAAAATTATTAAAAACTGAAGCGATTAAAGATATGAAATATTTCCTCAACCTGTATCATGTGAATCGATAAATCTTGTCCTTTAAGATGCATGTGATCTTCTAAATGACCAGTATTGACTTGCAAAATTCTTGTTAAATTCCTGTGCAGCTTCAGCTGGATCATTCCACTGAAATAATTTAATTCTTTATTGTCGGCGCGTGAGTAATTTGCTTATTTTGCGTTAAAGCAAAGACGGGCCAATATTTTAATGTTATGAAAATACAGATGAGCGGCTTTTACCTAGGTTGATAACTTGAACTTCCGCTTTAGTCCTAACTGGTTAAAATGCGTGTCAGTTTAGCGAGAAAAGCATTGGACATTTGCACTGCAACACTGATTAAGTGAAGCTCACGAGATATTTTTGGAAACTTTCAACTTTTCTACGTGACCGGAATGACCGCTATTTCTCATGACCGCTAAGTAGCTTTTTAATGAAAATATGCGTTCCCCTTGAAGCCATTGTAGGTCACTTGCAGCTGCTCAGTTCTCCGAGTTATCATTCGTGAATGTAACATTAAGTTTCCTTGAATAATATATTAAAGGCTGTCGCATAAAACGACTTTCCACACAAAGGAAGACCAACGTGTGCGTTACAATACACTCATGTTTTTACACCATTGTCTAATTCGGGGATCATGTCGACTGAACTTAAAAAAATCTATCTTTATACATTTTATAATACATGATTTTAAAACAGGCCTGTACACAACACTTCTCTATGAGGTTACTAATCAACATTGGTTAAGTTGTATTAGTAATAGTCATAAATAATTAAAGGATCTAAATAGACTTTACTTGAAAATTAATAATAATCCCTTATGAACGATGGTAAAGCTCTTTTTAGAAGGCGTTGTTGTACAGCTTGTAAAGCACGATTAGCTTTATAAAAAATATCAGTTATACTCGTAATTTTAATTAGAACATAAACAAACAAGCATGAGTTGCCTCGGCATTTCCACTAATATGTTTTAGGATGCTTGCTGACTTCTGGGATGAACGAATAGCTGATCAGTTGTGAAGCAGCCCATCTCTTACAAGAAAGCAATAAGAAGATGCAGATCCATAGAGAAGCGGAATTCATATTTGCAACTAGTAACAATACCAATACAACCCATTCCGAGGATATTTAATTTCCTATGTACAATTGGCTTTCGTAAGATTAAACTGATAACCATTAAACATTCATCCACACTGACTATTTAATTAAATTAGCATACAAAATGTCTGAACTGCTTTTATCAACCATTGCCGCCTACAGTTTTGCATCATCGGCAAACAACTGAAGATACCCCTTAAATCATCCTCTATATCATCAATGTAAAAAATGATTTACTATTCATTTTTTACATCATTAATGTAAAAAATGAATAGTAAATCCCATAGTGGAGAATCCAGAGTTACTTCACAATTTACCCCATCCTCCTAGACTTCATTCCACCACACACAAACTCTTTGGTCTGTCAGTCAGCCATCGTCCTATCCATGCCACTGCATCATATCCATTCCCATTTGATCCAATTTATGTAATAGTTTTCCGTGCGGTAATCTGTCAAATGGCTTTACCAAGTTAAGCAGTACAATAGTAGCGAGCTCTCTAATCTAGTTCCGCTGTCGTAATTATAAAAAGGGAGTAAATTATTAAGGCAAGACCTACCTTTTACACAGCGGTACTGCCCACCATGGAGTATCTTCTTTCTTTCTTTCAACCCTTCCTGAATACTACCTTTAACCACGTCATACACTGTAAAAGAAAATCAATACCATCTAATCGTCAATCTTGAATCTTGAAATCGAACGTGCAAATTTTAAACAGCTTTGACATTATCAATTTTTTTAGACGAAAATAAATTTCTAACAGAGCTATTTCCTCACTCACTGAGGAAATAGCTCTTGGTGTGGAGGGGGGGGGAGTGCCTTAACTGTGAAATGTATTTGAGTGTTCATTTATAATAACTATAGTTAGAGAAAAAATTGCTTAAAATGTCACATACTTTGAACTCTTCGCTTGCTTCATTAGATATTCTAATTAAACTCCCTAGAGAATGTTCTTTACCAAAATACAATCTCTAAACTGGGTTTTGGAAATTCCTTTCCAAATGTATTTCAGATAATAGTCCGTTTAGAGCATAGGTTTGCTCTAAACGGACTATTATTTTGCCAAACTAATATTGCCAAACGTTTTCGGGCCACCGCCCACTTTGAAAGACATGAATTTTGTAACGCCTCCTATTATAACAGTTTGAATAAAACGATATTTCAAATACTCAATACTGTACTGTCGACATTTCTTCTTATATTCAGACATAATGAAGTAACAAAATTTGCAAAAATATTCACAAAATAAAAGATTTAATTTACACTTTGTATGACTCCACTTATCTATCACACTTTCGACTGATGATTGTTGGCAAAGCACACCAAAAATAACGAAACTTATTCCTAAACCACTAGTATTTATAGATTTGAAATCTATTAATCGACATCGTACTCGTGCTTTGAACAAGTCACTGCAAGCACCCATATTCCTGTCAAAACATGCTGAATTGAGTGAATTACCTACATCATAGTTGACCAACATACTACTACTTAAGACTCGTCTGCTGCGTGGATAGACTAAAGCCTGTATCGCACATTCAATTTTTACAACAGCAAAAAATTAATAAATTTTTTAAGTATATAAAAAATAGAAGTTAAAATATCCTGTATGACATGTTCAATTTTCTCGTTGACATAGAAAATTTACATCTATTTCTATCTGACATGGTAAATTTTCAAATGATTAAATAATTGAAATAGAAAATTCATAAAAAATTGATCGTGTAAGACGGGAATAAGATGAATTAAAATTCAATATTTAAATTTTAAATGATTATCTAATCGCAAAATCACGAAAATAATCAATTTTTAAATATATATTATTAATTTCTTCTATAAAGAGCCACAGAATCCGTAGACCGCCTGAACGCCCCAAATGCTTCTGATCTCACTATAGCCCCCCCCCCCAGAAGGCTTCAGCGCCCACTGGGGGGCGGTACCGCCCACTTTGGGAACCCACAAAGTTGTCGCCAAAGGAGTCGATATGACATTGCTAGGGATCGATTCGGGCTCAGGGGTCGACAGAAAATATAAGACATCATTGTGTGGGTAATATTTAATTCGGTTAACTTGGATTACCTCCATAACAAAAGACATGGAGGTAATGACAACGCAATTAAGAGTGAATCGTGGGATCAGTACCTCCATCTTACAGGTCCATGAATAGGACCTGTAAGATGGAGTAAGGTCATGAAAATAGTTACGGAGGCCAATCAAGTAGGCCAAAATGACGTATTTACCAATAAACGGATGTTGGTGGTTCCTGACGACCGGCGCAGTGGAAGTGAGATTGCAACACGTGCGTGGTTTTTATTTACTGATACAAGTATTCGATCCCATCTCCTTTTTGGGCATCGACATACAAGTGAGGGTTAATGTTCTAAAATTCATCAACATACATATTATAATTCAATCGTTATTCATTCATGAACTAAACCTCTATGTTGAAGAGTTGAGCAGGGCTGGTAGTTATACCAGTGATAGTAATACCAGTAGTTTATTAATATCACTAGTAATACCAGTGATATTACTAGTGATAGTAATAGTAATATAATAATATATACTATATTATACATACAATAAACATTGTAACTAAAATAAACAATCTAAAAATTCACATAAGCGTCTTTTTTGCTTGTCCTATTATAAATACGTAATAGTAAAATATAGGGGGGTCGATAAAAAGTCAAGAAACGCTTGAAGGGGTTGACGGGCAAATGACTTTGGCGACCCCTGGTTTAGAGCAATCCACTATCCGTTGTTGGTAGTCTATACGTTTCGTTTAAGACACGTGCGCACCGTTACTATGGCAGCAACGGTCTCTTGTTGAAGGATTGCAATTGCCGATAAGTCGTATGCTTGCATATCATTTTACGTAACGCGTTATGCTATAATGAGAAGCATTCTGGCTTCCAGATTTTGTGGTTTCCTTCAAATATTAGACTACTAAAGATAGCTTCTTGAGAACTTATGGAATACACATAATCGAGTTAATCACTGACATATTTTATTTCGAATTTATACAAATATTTATTTATTTATTAGGAACTGTTTTCTCTTAAATAATAAGCTAACCATACTGTATGCCTATGTAATAACTAATAATATAAATGATAAGGTTTACAGTAGTAACATTTTTATTCTCATTGAAGTGACAGCTAATATCTGATTGGGGCTTCACTATATTAAAGGAAGCAAAGTGCACTTAAACTGTAAGAGATCGTGCAGGCAATTTTCACTCTTCATAGTTTTCAAGTAGAAACACCCAGAAAACAGAAGATACAGAGTGCATCAACCAGATTACGCAAAAAGAACTACCCTAGCGATGAAGAACGCAGCTGATTAAGTGGGAATTACCAAGAAAGCTGAAAAAGGCACAAGTGAGATATGCCATTTTTGCTTACTTGGAAACAAAGTCGGGTGGAAAGACTCCGCAGCAGCAGCAGCAGAGGTTGCTGTCAGCTAATATGGCACTCCATAAAAAAAAAATTACCAAATGCAAATTTATCTTTCTACACCAAAACCAGTCAGGCTAACTGCATTTGTTAAAGATTGCTCGGGCACATTTACATCTGAATTCACGATCGCTATCGGCAATATTCAACCCAAAAATAGCTAAATGGAAATAAAAGACATGCACGAACTTAAACTGGGTGACTGAAACTAGCTATCCATCAGGAATGGGCAAATTTGGTTTCTATTTATAGAACATTTATGTTATTGATTGATTTGCATACTAAATTAAATTTCTCAGAGTAATGAGAAATTGGGGAGGAGGAGGATTATAACTGCATTGTATAATACATTTGAGTGTTCATTTGTAATAAGTATGGTTGTGGAAAAAATGACCATAATAATTTTTTTCGTTTTCTTTTAATCCTTACTTATCTTTGAATTATAATTATAATTCAATAATAAATAATGCGATAAGTATAAAACTTTTTTACTTATGAATAGCAGTCCAGTTTTAATTTATTGGTGTGTGAATTTGCTTATCCATCCAAGCGCTGGTCTATTTTTGAAGTTTGGTGGGCTTCTGCGCTTTACCAATGTCACTATACATCGAAAGAAGGCACATTCGGTAAAGTATTTTTGCAATTCACATGCAGATAAAGGAAATCAATTTTGCGAATACCTGCTATTCCAAAGCTTGTCTACTGCAAGGGACTCCCGTTGCCTTAAAAAGCATTCGGAAGTTGTTTTAATTAACATGATTACCATACGAATGATTGTATCTGTATAACTATTATTATTATTATTTGACCCTCCAGAGAGTCCAAGAACTCACCGAGGACTCATCATACATAGAGCGAGCTTACTAGTCGGAAAGGTGAATTCGATTAATGCCAATTTCGAAGAATAAACGTTTCTGACGTTTTTCAAGTTTTTCGGTAGAACCTTCTTTAGAAGACGAATACACCCACAAATCCACACCATTCGTCCATACCACTACCTATGTATCTATCTGCATATACCAACTTTAAAGACAGTAAAGAAGCTATTTGAAAATTAGACAATAGAACTGTGTGTTGTTAGAAATCCTTTAACAGTATTCCAATTGTAAATACGAATCCAACCGCATTTCTAGTCGATCTGTATAATACTGCAAGTCTGGAGTAGTGGTCATTGTATTAATCTTCTTGTTGAGTTATACCTGATTTTATGACTTAAGAACGTGAGGTTAATCATCCTAGAACTATTTAATCAAGATATTCACAACAAATCTTTCTATTATGAAAATAAATAACAGGTGCGCATGTTTACATAAGTAATTAATCAGATTATTTTCTTCCTAATCTGCTTTTAAATCTTTATAGAACTGCCAACTGTGGATTAAAACTGCTTACTAATTAAGAAAGTCAACATGAACTGAAAATGAAAAATAACGATGAAGTTTTTTAGGCACTGACAGAAGTTTATGGCGTCTGTGTGAGCGCGTTTATCTGTAAGTTTAAATTCATGACATATTATGGTTGTCATGAATTTAAATTTACAGATTAGATAAGCATGATCAAAAATTTAAATTTTATAGATTATTTACTTTTAAACATGATTCATATAAAACATGATTTATATAAAATAAGACCCAGTGTATATAAGATTTTAAATACCTTAAATGCAGATACCAAAGAAAACATTAAATTAAACACCGAATTTAAATTAGAACTTTTAGATTTCTATACAGAATTGTGGACAGACAAATATTTTAAAAAAGACAACTGGCAAACAATTAACGACAATGAAAAGGAAATAACTAAAGAAGAATTAGAAATCAGCCTGAAAGAAAGAAGAAACGGAAAATCACCTGGAGAAGATAAACTAGGTTCAGAACTATATAAATATGCAGGAACTAGATTCAAAGAAAGACTCTTATTATTTTTAAATAAAATTTATTCAACTGTTATCCCCGCAACAGAATGGAAAAAACAATTTTGATTCCTATCTTTAAAAAATGAAATAAAGATGACCCTAAAAACTATAGAGGTATTGGCATACTAAATTCCTGTTAAAAATATATAGCAGAATCTTAAAGAGCAAACTAATGAAATATTCCGAAAACTTTATTCTAGAGGTACAGAATGGATTTAGAAAAGGACGATCATGTATAGACCCGGCCTTTTGCCTAAAATTAATAATAGAGAAAAGAAGAGAATACAATTTCGAAACACATATTGCATTTATTGACTTTGAAAAAGCATTTGACAAAGTTAAAAGAAACATTATTTAACATATTAAAAGAAAGACAAATACCAATAATATCCTAAAAGCTATCACAAGTATATATGAAAATAATCAAATACAAATAAGATTAAATCAGGAGCTATCATATACGAGAGAGAAAAAAACAAGGGTTCCGACAGGGATGCCCCCTCTCAGCAACTCTTTTTAATATTTACTTAAATGAAATAATAATAATAAAATCGAATAAAAATTTACATCAAGGAATTAAACTTTTTCCTACAATAAACTTAAACACTCTCCTTTTTGCCGACGACCAAATAATAATTACAAATTCTGAAGATAAACTACAGAAAGCTATTTTAGATCTAAATGAGATGGTATGATAATATCAACAGAAAAATCAAAAACTATGGTCTTTAAAGGACAAGAGCCAGCAAAACTAAAATAGTAATAGATAACAAGATCTTAGAACAGGTGAATTTGAATTCATTTAACTATGATGAATGATCACATATGAAAATGAAAAAGATATAAACGCAAAAATTGCAAAATATTTAAAAATAACAGGTGTAATTAACTCTATATTTAAACCAAACCTAGTTCAAAAACAAACCAGACTAAAAGTATATAATGCATTAGCCCTACCAGTCTTAATGTATGGAAGCGAAATCTGGACAATAAAACAAAAAGACAAACAAAGTATAACAACAGCAGAAATGAAGTTTATGAGAAAAACTGCAAAGTATACCCCTATTTGATCACAAAACAAACTAAGAAATTATGAAAGAATTAAACCAAGAACCAGTAATAGAAAAAAAATTAAAAAATATAAACATAAATGGATGGAACACGTTCAAAGAATGAAAACAGAAAGATTACCAAAACAAGCCTTAAAGTACAAGCCATTAGGAAAAAGAAAACCAGGACGTCCTCTTCAACGATTCAACGATGATTTCTAAGGCCGGAACAGGCCATGCTAGGCCTAAATCCTTGATATGCATGATGACGATGATTTACTTTTAAAGTTTACAACTAAGTAGAAGTTGAGGGGGTACGTTTACCAACATACGATACGAATTCGATCTGTTTTCTGCAGTTTAAGTGCTTAGTATGATCTGATCCATATCTGCAACCCATAACCAAATCTGACAGAGAATCCTGTAGGAGAAGTGACTAAGACATATTCTTCCATTCCACCTGCATAATAATTATCTGGATTAAAGTCAAGGAAGAAATAATGAGAATTTCAATATTTTTATTAGACAGTAAATTCAATAATTCTAATTAAGTCGACAAACGGTTCCTGATTTCGAGAAATAAATACGTTTCTAAATGTTTATTTATGTACACAATCGATATCTTCATGAACACACTGAAACACTACATTATCTGAGTATATTTATTTTTTTTAAGATATATGTGGATATCCACCAAAATAAGAAAAAAAGTGGAAGAATGTAATAGAGAGTAAAAGGGAAATGTAGGTGTATTGCAATCATGCAACTGTAATACACGTACTCCCTTTGATGGCTTCCTTGCATATCTACCTTATATATATAAAATGATAAGCCTTTTGTCACATTTTTTGAAATGTTTTGAAACTCAGGGGCTATCCTGAGTGTCGAGTCTTCAAAATTCGAGTCATCAGAATTCAAGAACTGCCCCACCCGTCCGAAACTCGGGGGGTTGGGCGCCATAGGCTCCAGGGGGGGAGGAGCCCCCCCTAGTTTGATATAATACGGGATGAAATTTTGAAATACCTATCGGATGAAAAATTGATCAGTTCGTTTGAGACCAGGTAACCGAAAGTCAAATATTTCCGGGTGAAAGAGATAGTTTTAGTCCGTAGCACGCGACTATGGAGCGTACAGTTTTGAGCATGATTTGATGCACTAATAAGATTGGAACATGATTTCTTATCAGAAACTGGAATTTATATTGCATTTGTACTGCCTATTTACGCAGATGTTCTGTTGAAAAGAAGTTCAGTATGAAAATGCCAGTACACGATCATACTCTTTATTACAGTGGCGACATGATTGCGGAAGGTGGAGTAAAAACAGGCAACCAACGCAAATTCCAAAACTGAACATTACAGAGCACCTTTAGGAAACAGAATTATCGTGACGATAACACATCCAACCCACCTGCATCAATCGACTGCTAATTAGTGGAGGAAGATGCCAAAACACCTACGCTTACACATCTACATTGAGTGGAAGGTTTAAGCAAGACAAGTGTCATGGTAGTAAATACTATTCCGAAGTTTGTAAAAATGAAAGATATTTAAATAGTCACGTACGATTAAGCATTTTGTAACTTAATGTGAGAAAATGTTCAGTTATATAGACGTATTTGTCGCGCGTAACTGGACGAGGTTATTGCAGGGCATATCAGTAATTAAAAAGTGTTAGCGGTTGCTTGCGAGGAAATAACAGCAAAATCACTTCCTTAGATATGTATGAAACGAAAATTTATTTAAAATTGTATGAGTTTTCATACCAGCTAACAATTCCTAGTCGAATATAATATCGCTGCCCTAATTATATTTGTTTACGTAATTCTGTGCGAAATTATTTATTGATAGACTTCTGTTGGGGTTTCTTAACTAGATTATGATTTAACACAGTAAAGTATATTTTATTTGACCCGACTGAGATATTAAAAACATTTAGTACGGCACTACGAAATTATTTAAAAAGCTACAATTACTATCGGTAGGGCGTTTCTGAGTTCACATGGACTCAGAAACTTTGTATGATGTACGAATCTGGTTAAATCCGCTTTGCAGTGATTTAATAGTGTGTGGTCACATGTCCAAAGTCACATTTTACATTTATAAGGAACTGTAACAACTGCAGATACACATTAAAACAAACAACAACAATATAAAAATAATATATTGATATAAAACCGAACTGCTGCAAATTATAAATTGTGTCTCACAGAATATGACGCTTTTCATCCGGGAAAGGGGGATTTCTACATTTATTTACCGAGTCATCGAAAGTGAATGATTTCTTTAACATTCCGTAAGTTAGGCTGAAAATACTCGCATGGCACAGAAATGGGGGCATGCAATACGAACCTGAGATTGTGTGTGTGTGTGTGTGTGTGTGTGTGTGTGTGTGTGTGTGTGTGTGTGTGTGTGTGTGTGTGTGTGTTTGGAGGGGGGGGTTGACAATATTGTATACTTTAATTTACCATGTAGACTTCTACTGGTAAAGAGGCCCCACTGGCACTGCACATACACGCAATCAATGAACTCACACCCAGGTATATCATCAAGACAAACGAATCACAGGCGTCGTATTAACATTCAGCTCCTTAAACTTTCAATCTGAGTGAACATTTAATCAACAGATACTGTCAACTTCCGTCCACCTTGAAGCATGGGACTGCGTGCAGAATGTAAATATTCAGTAATAAATGTTGAATAACATGCTCGGTGATATCAGGAAGATTAACATGGACCATTCGGTACTTGCGAGGGTCAAAATTCAGATCACCAATAATCAAGGCACTAGAAAACTGCGCTACTTTCCATTAAAAAGGAATTTTAACTTTGTTGACGAGTAGAGATAAGTTACCAGAATAGTTCGATATGATATTCTTTTTCCATTATCGTGATACGCACACCCCGTATATACCTTTCAAGTATGCGAGTTCGTCACTACCACAGTATAAGATCACTGATTATCACCCTGGAAGTCTGAAGTGGCTTGAAAATGTTTCTCATACTGTTACAAATCCCCTTTAGGAATGGCAAAAATACGTACGACTTAGCATATGAATGGTATAAATATAGAATATGATGCTGAATGGTAATCCTATTAATGAGTTGCTTTTTGCTAAGAGAGAATGGTTTTAACAGAAAAATAAATTAAAATATTTGGTACACTTTTACAAAGCAGCTCAACACAGAATAAGAATGTGTACAAACACTTGATGGATGCTCATATCAGAAAAAGTTTTAAGCAATCGCATTCTTTGTTTAAGTTCACATTCTTATTAGTATCGCTGCAAACCCCACAAACGTTAGCTTGGATTTCACAGATTACACTCCTTTAAAGTGACAAATCAATTTAGTTCGTGGCTTAGAGAAAAATAGTATACACAGCATGCTTTCTTGTGAGCGCAAATTTGCTAAAGCTGTTGTTTACATCTATTCAATAAGGAAAACCAATGACTTCAAAATGCCTGGAGTGAAAAACCAATCATCGCATATTTGAACTTGAATGTCTATAATGGCCGAAAATGCAAGACCATCTTCACCGTATACAAATATGAACGGTCTAATAGAAATAAGATTTCATTCAAAGGATAAACTTTTAACAGCACTCTCACCACTGTCATGCACCATTCTACTGCACAAAGAATTTACTTGAAGATCTAAGAACTCTGCTCGTCGATTTTCAAAGATAAACGAAAGAAAATTATCCATGACGGAAGAGCGAGTCCTCTTTCCTAATAAGTATTCACCGAAGAGGGCCAAACTTTCACACACAGTAAACGAGTAGAAACGCTTATGATAAACTAGTGTTATCTTGGATATATCGGCTGGTTCGTCTTACAAAAGAGGAAATTTTCTTAATACCACAAATATTCATACAATCTAAAGACCATGTTCTTAAAATCTTCTCCATACCAGGAAAAAACTCAGTAGCATCTCCTTTGTTTGCTATAACAGACACAGGAAGAGGTTTCTTGAATACTTAATTTCGTTGTGTCAAGTGGCAAAATTCTGTGTAATATTGAGAAAAATTATCTTCTTTACAAATGTTCAATTTCTAGAAAAATTCTGGCTCGAACTGATCAAACGATAGACACCTCTCTATTAGCACTCTTCCCTTTCCATTTGTTTTCGCACTTGAATGAAGTTGTTTCAGACACTCCGTTTAGGGAGAAGGGCGAATGGGAGGAAGAAATCTTCATTCTGTAAATTTCGACAGTGAAGTCGAATGCAACTGCTGTTATAAAGAACCTCTTTCCCTCATGCTTCACGGAAAAACTTTAGCGAAGTCTTTGAGTACCATATAATACCCAGTGGCAAATTTATTTACAAAAGGACATTGGAAAACAAATTACAGAATGTCGAACGAGCTTTCAGTCAGCTCATCACAACGCTTTATAGCTATATAACAAAAGTTACTGGAAAGGCTTCTGTTAACGTGTTTTCTTTGAGCTTGTTCAATCTTTATTATCTTACGACGGACTCTTTCCACTCGGAAATCTTGTGCTTCTGCTTAGCTCGATTTCCTGAGACTGCAAATCGCGACGTGTCCTGATAGGCGGACAGCCGACGGACTCCTTCCTTGATGATAAACACAGCTGACAAGAAAGAATTAGGAGATATTCGCTGTCAAGACGAGTTACTTCTTGGGACGTTAGTAAAGCTCATCAGAGTAAATAAAAGAGCACTATTTATGCACAGAGAACGCCGAGAAATAAAACATAAGTGACACATGGATGTCGGTTAAAGAATACATTAAGCCGTGAGAAAGAATATTGTTTCTTCTCTTGTTCCTCTATTGGAAGAAACACGAAATGTGAACTCTTCCCAGAGATAACGAATTTGGTAAACTGAGATCACAAATGTTTTCGAAAGCTTTCTGTTACGTTCCACGTAAACAAGCTTTACTGCCAAGAACCGTAGGTGATGTATCTAATGCGTTCAGTAATCTTCTGGCTCTTCTTGGCTTTTTTTAAAATTAAAACGGTGTTTTTCACAGTTTACTATGAAAAAATTGCAGAGGTATTTACTGCTGTTAATAAGGCAGTTCCGGTTGTAGACCTAAAGGAAATTGATCCCAATTCGGAACACAGTGGACAGAATGATGGAAGCTGCAGTTATTTGGTACAGAAAAGAAACGGAAAAGCGTGCAGAATAGGTTGCGCGTAATGTGCAAGACGTATGCACTCATGTTTCGTTATGTATTACAGTACAGTATACAGTAGTTGGATGTTATAATTCATAACAAAATAGTAAAATTAGTTTAAAAATATACCTATATGTTTTAGCATACACGTATATATTATTTGTTAGCATATCCTGTGGTTCATATAGGGATCCATTCTGAAATCCGTTCGTAAGTCGAGGACTGACTGTAAATCAAAAAAATGAGAAATTCAAGATATAGAACCAGTCTTATGAGAACCAGTTGTATTGTGAGGACTTGAAACATGGACAATCTAAAAAACATAATAGACGCCAACAAAATAGCATGAACGGAAGCGAAATTATTTAAACAGTAAGGTTCACGAAACGAATTAAGAAAATAAACAATAAATTTGACATACCAACTAATAATTGTAGACCTAAAATGGAGTCAGGTATTTGAATAAAAGATGATCAAATAGATTATTGGAAATAGTAAACTGTAAAAAACAGAAGGTGAGGAAGACCCTTAAGGTGATTGTGTGAAACTGAATTAGGCCACGAGAAAGGAAAAGGAAAACGAAGGTGAAATTTGGCACAAAAGTTGAAATAATAGAATAATGAGGTAAACAATTCTCGATGTCACAACCGGTTTCGCCCTTTATTGAGGTCGAAATGAGGTCTAGATAGTGACCTCTTCTCATAATGTAAACCAGTAATATATCTCCTAGGAGCTGGGTTTTACATTATGAGAAAATATTAAGGATAGTGAAGGAGATTGCTCCACGTTTGATACGAGTTTTTTCCCTAGTGTTGTTCCACCCAGATGATGACTTACGCTAGGACTCGCCGATAGTTCTTCGGCATGAAACTCTTAGATCTTAGATTTCGATCTCCGAGTTTCGTATCCGGCTTTAAAATAATGAGGGATAAAATTCACCTAGAAACAAACAGAACTTGTCTGTTTGTTTCTAGGTGAACTGTGAAGGGTTGTTGTGCAGCAGCTGTACGTGTGAGCGGAGGAATTATTAATGATATTTCCGATGAGCATTTCCCATGGAAATATTTGTAGAATATACATACTACAGAGACCACACATCTGTGTGAAAAGGGGGGGGGGAGTTGATAAGCGATGGATCATTGATAAGTCTAATTGCTCTCCTCTGTATTGGGTCGAGCATTTTGAGAGAGCTTTTTTGGGGTCCCACCCCATATGTGAGAGAAGTATTCAATAGGTGGGCGGATTTGTGACTTGTATAATGTTAATAGCTGTTCGGAGGTGAAGTAACGTCTTGAGCGAAAGAGGAATCCTAGTTTTTTTGAGGCTAAGGATGCAATGTTTGAGATATGTTTATGCCAGGGAAGGTTTGATGTGAAGGTGATTTCAAGGAGTGAGATCTCAAACTGTCTGGAGATTGGGGTATCATTAAAAAGGATACTGGTAAAAAAGGGTTCGTTTTTTTTGGGAAATAGTACAGAACTGGGTTTAATTGGCATTGAAATTTATGAGGTTATCTGAACCCCATTGGAGGATGGCTTGGAGATCGGAGTTGAGGGTCACTGTGGTTGTTGTTCTGTAGGTTGAGGTGCGTTGTGTAGGGTAAGGCTTATCAAATACAAGCGAAGCGTGTAGTATGCTGTTGTCTGCAAAACTGTGTATTGGGTTGTAGATCAATTGCAGTAGGTCATTGATATATAGCAGGAAGTGGGTTGATGAGAGGGCAGAACCTTGTGGGACCCCAGCATTAATTGAGTGGTGAGAGGATAGGGAGCAGCCAATAATACATGGAATTAACAATATTTTAATTGTAGTTTTAACAAACAACACTCAGACAATCTTCTTAAAAAGCTCTATCAAAGAAAAACTCAAGAAAAGCTCTATCGATTCAATCGATCCAAAATAATCTCCCCATAACACAACACAACACAACACACACACAACAGCTCAACATGAAATGAACTTTTAGCACGCATGCACTTCTGTGAAGGCAAGCAAATTCAATACTCAGTCTCAAACTTTCATTCACTTCAGCTCAAATGAGAGAGAGAGAGAGAGATTAAACATGCAGGTCATATTGCTAATTTGTTGTTAATAATCGTTGCACAATTCACCTTCCTGTCTTCGGACACGAACCACAGCATGCTAACGTTAATAATTAACGGATTTATTAGAATAAATCCGTTAATTATTCTAATTAACGGATTTATTCTAATCCGTTAATTAGAATAAGTCTTTATTCTAATTAACGGATTAGAATAAAAACTCTAAACCTTCATTTCTATGATGTCGTCCACAATAAAAGATGTCTTATACGACGGTAATAACACAACTTAGCGAGAAATAATTAGAGAGCCAATGCTAAAGCCGATTGGTTCATCTTTACTCACAAAGAAAGCGATAGAAAATAAGAGGGAAACTGATTTAAACCTCACACCTTTATAAGCCCATTTCTCCAGAGCAAACAAATCATTTGAAGTTCAAAATTTGCTTCCTGAATACTTTTGAGGTTTTGGATAACAATTCTGAAAACAAGGAAAAAACCATCCTCAGTTTCACCACCAAAATTAACTATTAAATATTTTATATTTAAAATAATACAGTGTATATTTTATTTTTGATGCATTAAAAAAATCCAGAATAGCATTCTCAATATATGTCCAGAAATAGATTTGAAATTTTTCTGGTTAATGGGAGCCAAAGAGTCTCGAAGAAAAAAGAAATTGAAACCACCAAAACCGATGATTCGTTTAGAGTGGATGTTTACGTGCACTAACTATTGAAAAATTTATAAAGTTGACACGATGAATGAAACACTGTATAATGACGCTTTGTAAATAATATTACGGAGAGAGAGAGACAGGAATGAATAAGCCAAATGTGAGTTACCAAGTGTGTCTTACAACCACACCATCTACTGGAAGATAACAAAAGAAATATGGTCTTATTGAATTGAGCAACATGACCTGATTTTTGCGTGCCAGTGACACAAATTCGTCGCCAGTTCATAGAGAATTAATGAGCAGATATCTTCTATCTTAAAATAAAATCCTAAATAAGTGTTTTGAATCAACATCCGAAGCAACTAAGACTATACGATTTCTATATATAACGCATACATGACATTTTTTATATCGGTTTGAATCACTAATTCTCGTGATTGCAACAGATAAATAAAAAAAATGTCAGAAACCTACCAATTGCCACAGACAGGAGGAAAAAAATAATATTAATTTCATAAATATTCTGAGGTCAAACACTGGTTATACTTGTGCTCTCCTCAGTTATACCGGAAACCGAATCACGTCTATGTAATAAAAACAGTCACTCACCACCCATTAAAAATTTTCCTATTAATAAAATATATTCCACTGCATTAGTTCAGCTTTAAATGGCCTTAAATTTCAGAAATATTTTCAAGATAAATCCGAAAAAGGAGCGGGGAGGCAGTTATTGTAGTTTTAACACATCACTGACATTAATTTTTATTTTATGGTAGGCATGTTACATTTTAATAATATTTTTTTAATCTACCCAGCAGACCAATGCTGCAAAATTTATTTCAATATTTTACAGCATGCTCCATTTAAGAACGGATACATAAATTATGCATTCGATTATTGTGCGAATGAAAGGTCATGGATTGCAGTTATATTTATGACATTATATTTATGAAACTTCTTAAATAGAGACGACTCAGTTTATATTAATCAACTGGAATTTTAAACTAATTATACTGATTGCGTTTTTTTTTTTTTACAGGAAACAACAAGGAAGAGATGAAACTGTTTTAATTTTTTTTTCTTAAAATTGTGTAAGCATTTATCAATTTGCTATTTTGCTGGTATAGCGCTTGAATTAAGAAAAGTTCCTGGCTTTCTTAGAGGAAAATGACAAGTAATGGATGGCATTTCGGTATGAGAAGGGAACCACTGGCGAATATATTACACTGGCGAAGACGACGCGATATTTCCTATTCAGTTGGAAAGACTGTTAGAATCCAGGCTAAGCGAAGAACATTCGTATGAGGTCGGCTAATACATACTCCCTCGAGATGCCTCATATGGAGGCGTTAAGATTCCCCCTTTCCAACAAGATGTGTTTCATCTTTAAAAACCAACCCAAACATGCCCAATTAACTGAGATAATAAACTGGCCTCATAACGTTCGAACGTAATTCCAGCGAAACGAATTTATGTGGGTTGTATTCATATAACTCGTATATGAATGAAATGTTAATCTGTGACTAACCTGCAGATTTAAAATAAAAGAAATCTGAAAAATAAAATAGCTGATATCCACTCTAGTTAAAATACCTAGCCGTAATCGTGGAAGATTGGAATTATAGTCTTTTGCTTTACTTTGCTTTTCTAATCAAGCAAAAATAAGTCACACTTATTGTTCGGTCTTGTAATTTTATTCAAGCAATCTTATGGTCAAAATCAGTGACATTTAATTTCACAAATTTCTTCGTTGTACTGAATATTTGTTATAATTGGGTGCAAATTATTATATTACAGATCAGAAAGTTAAAAGAACCCACGTCCTATTAGGAAAAAAAATAATGTTCAGGAAACGTCTACGACTTTTTCAACTGCCAAGCATACGTGAAACATGTCGGCCAGTTTGTATTAAAATGCTCCATACAGTCCATTGTTCCTAAATATCTGAGCTGTCATGCGAGTTCCTAATACAGTATTATGAACATATAAAATATTTTTATAAATCCGAAAAATATTTCAAATCTTTTCTGGTCTTATATGTTTACTGGTCAGACTAAAATTCTATACAGTTTTGAATTAAAGGAATGGCGATTTTAACTAACTAAAACCTTTCCAAAACAGAATTTTTATTTCACTCATATCAATGCAAGGTTATTGCGACTGTTAGTGTTCAGTTAAGTGTTAGATAATCCAGAATCTGCCCTCTGGAGATGAAATATTAAACTTTTAATCCATTTCAAACCTCTAATTAATAGGATCGGCTAAACACCGGCAATGAACTTCATCTGAATTGTTTTGAATACTTTCATATCTGTTTCCTGAAACCTATTTTTTATGCAGATATACTGAAGACATAACTACATATTTCCTTAAGTGTAATATATGCCACAAGAAAACAATAAATGAGCCCGTCGAGGGTACCAACCTTTAACTGAGTTGGATAAAAAAACATCTGTGAAATAATATTGGGACTCCTCCTAGCCATAGTCTTTAATAGCTACAAAACACCCAGAACGACAACACTATCGTTTTAGGGATCGAAGTTAAGTGCTCATTCAGGTTGTGTAATCACTTCAACTATTTAATTTACACTATTTAAATGATCAAAGTAAAGAGGTAAGTTTTCCAACATTTATTTCGATGGTTCTTGAGGCTGACTGATGTCATTTAAATCATGAGTAATGCAATGGGAAAACAAGAGTCTCGACGGAAAATAAAAGTGAAACGGAAGACCAAAGACTGGTTTTGGAATGTCGAAAAAGAAAAATTAGACAATGAAAAAGAGAGATTGGGACAGAAGTACAAAAATTTCGCATTAATACACAATCGTGGGATAGCACTACAGGAAGGGAGCAAGATGCTTCAATATCGTCAGTGTTCACGAAGGTTTATGAGAATAACCATCGAATAATTAATGCAGTTAAAAAAAGGGCTAGATGTAGTTAATGTGGAGATAACTATTTACTTTTCAAAGAATATTTAAGATAATGAAACAAATCAATAACAAAACTGTTTTAAAGTTGAAATTTTCGATTAAATTATTCGTTAATATGTCCATAATAAAGGATGAAAACCGGTATTTAGATGAACCTTAAAATTGCAAAAGGAGAATTACAGAAGGCCTTGACTATAATGTGGATTGCAGAGCATTATGGATCTATGTAAAGAGTTTACAAAGAGTACATAGCGCCTGCACTAGCTGCATTCAGATATATTCTTCTAAATAACAGGGTCGGCTAAACCCGAAAGCGTTTGTTAGAAGGCAAGTATTAAATAAACGTTTCCATTTTATTCTGATCTATTTTATTAAATAACTAACACAAAATACTGCCTTGTTTCACTAATTTTTATTTAAAAGAATATTTGTGACAAACAGTAGATATCATGAGCCGGACCTAACCCTAACAAGATTTCCCAGATATGAAGACGTATGTTACAAACACGGTATGCATTCTTTTCGCTATTTAAAGCATGTATTTCCAGACATATCCAAACGATTTACAAAAATGGATATTTATAATTTTATAGAAACATCTAAATAGGAGTTCGTCCTGTTAAGGAAGAAAACTTCGACTGACATATTTCAAGGTAGGCGACTGATTCTGGAACATATCTATCACAGAATATCGGAGACAAAAAACTCGCAAGCAAGTGGGAAGCGAACAACAAGGAAGGGATCAGACTTTTTTTCGGTGTGAGGCGGGGGGGGGGCTTTAGTTCCTACCATATCTCTTTGATAAGATTAATGGTTTGTCATAGAGAGAATTTTGGACGGCATTCTCTGAGCCACCTTGGTATGTATATATGCATTTAATCTAGCCAAATTCTAAAGCTCTTATTCGAAATTCCGAAATTTCAGATTAAAATGTAGATCGAACTCGTGCAGGAACTTTTTCTTTTAATGACAGATATTTTTATTTATTAACTTTATCCGATAATTCGTTCCTGTAATGCAGTTTAATAGTTAGATTTGTCTGGAAATTTCTTTAAATTCACCGAAAGTTGCATAAGTTTCCTGTCACAAAAATGTGTGTTTCTTGATGACGCAGAGAAAATGGATGCAGCAGGAGATACTTTTTACTCAAAGCAGAAAATATCTTCAAGAAGCAATATAAAAAAATAACTAATGGCAAAAAGTATATCCTGTGAATATTTCGGAAAAAAGTGGGATAAGTAACTATCGCTCTACGTCGTTAGTCTTAAGGATGTTCATCGAGTTGTTAGCATCATAACGATTGCACGCAGATTTTTTCTTCGAGATAGCACACCAAGTTCAGAAAGTGATACCCTTCCCATTTCTTCCCTCCTTACAAAAAACTTTTGTATTTGCGTTCAAGGTTGAAAGTAGTTAGCGTACAAATTAACTTATGTAACAGTTCAGTAACGCCATAACTAATTTTACTTTTATTAGTGTTTTTTATTTTAAATTACATTCCTACCAATATTTTAATTTTCTTTAAATATAACCCATAATAATATCTAAACATGGTAAATTTGGATATTTTATTTTTATTTAATAAAATATGAGCAATTAACTGAAATAAACTACTAGTTGGTGTAGTAGATCTCTCTGGGTCTAATCTGGCCTTTCAACGTTCTTTTTAGTAATCTCCTATTATCTGGTTTGTTAATTTTGTCATCACATGGAATTCAAATAACGCATTCTAAGTTCACATAATTCATGTTTAATGCACTTGAAATAAGATTTGTATTTGTGTTCGAGTTACTGAAACATGCGGATAGCAAACACTTTTAAGAAGTTACACACTGAAACAACCTCCATGTCAAAACATTATCCTTAGAATATTTTTATATTTATAATTCACGCTCCAGAAAAAGTATTAGCAAATTAGAAATAACCAAATTATTAAGCTGATAAGCGGTATGTAATACTTCAATCACAAGCGTAAATCATATTCACAAGAGACATTTTAAAGCAGTTTATCACGTCAAACTGATAAAGAAAGAAAAGTTAGAAAAATTTGCTTTAGACAAAAACTCTTGGCGGATATTTTTTTCCCTTGTTTCTCAAAGTTCCTTCCACTCCGTCCTAATGAATAAATCAATAATCAACGGAGAAAAGCGAAACTTCTCCAAGGCAAGTCTTGCCCACTTCTCGAGCACTGGAAGTTTTGTTCCAAAACTAAAAACTATTTCCTGATTCGTATGGACAGCAATATCCATACAATAATGTCGTAGACAATTTGATCCTGATCTTGGACCACAGCCTGTGCTCACAAGTAGAGTTAATGGATTGTTAACTACAGTATTGTACTCTATAATGCGAAAATATTCTCCATACATTGATTAATATATCAGTGTTGCAGAATATAAAGGGTATTACACTTTTGGATGATATTTCATTTACTCAAATTAGGATCAGCGTCAAAAAAAAAAATAAATAAAAATAAAACATAAATTAATTAAAATACGGTGATGAATTTAGCAAGACATAAGATAGTCATTATATTACATTACGTTACTTCGTATTAGACTCCCACAACGCTTATCTGTGGAATGATGGTAATGATTACGCTGCGACAGTTCAGCTAATGAGGAGAATGTTAAATGTGGGAGAATTATTTCATTGATCTGTTTCTCCGGGAAGTAATAATACATCTCCGTATGCGATTTCCCTAATGGTTCTTGAAGTTCGAGACCACATCCTTCTACCTCTGGGATCCGAGGCATTCTTCCAAATACTTTACGGATGCTTAAAATCAGGAAGGAAGTAAATAAAGGCAGATAATATCACTGATTTTATCTTAACAGTGATAGATTCAAGACTTATCTCCAAAAGATTACGTTTTAGAGATGGTGTAATATTTCCAGTAACGAATTCAAACTTTGCATAAATTCGTTAACCTGGAAATAGTTTTGCTTTCTTCCTTATTGTGAACCTCCTTAAAGTATTCGGAAGAATGCTTTGGAACCGTAAGAGGGAAAACATGGTTTGCAACCCGAGGAGATTTGGAATTTTCGACTGAAGACGTGTTAACTTATCTCATGTGAATTCATCAACTCTAAAATGTAAAGAACTGTGTGTGTAATCTTTAAAAGGTAAACATCTTTTAGATATTACAGACTGCAATCTGGTATTGTTAAGATAACTCCAATAAATCTATGATAACAGTAATTTCCTTTTTTGAAGTTGGACATCGTGGAAATATACTTCAGCTATTTATCCTATGTACCATACCCAACATTTCAGGCCAACATTAAAATTTTTAGACCGAAGGATCCATCCTGCTGAAGGAAGAAAAGCTTTGTAAATGTTCGTTCTCTCGCCAGTTTGGGTGGTAAGGAACAAAACTATTTAATAGAGTTGAGTCAACGTGTTCAACTCACAATTTTTCTGATATTATTATTATTGTACTCTCCTTAAACCTATTACCAGACAAAGCACACACAACTGACCGGCATCCGGAGAGTTAATAATGCTAGTACATTACGAAGGCATAACCGACTTCACAAAGCTATGCTGCTCCTCTTCGAGTTCATGTTCCTATCCACCCATTCCTCAATTCTCTTCTTGACGATTTTTTCAGTACTTTTGTCACTATGTCTGAGATTCTGATTGGTCTATAATTTGCCACTGTAGTCTTAGAAACGCCTTTATGCAAGGGTTTTGCTCTCTTTCCACTCCTTTGGAACACTACCAGACCTGGGATTTAAATTAACGTGTCCAGTTAGAGACATTACCAGTTCCCTTGCACATTCTCGCAAAATCCAAGCTGATGTTCCATCTAATCACAACAGCTGTATTTACACTGGGTTTCTACAATATCCTTACAACCACCAATTCATCAACCTTTGTTTGCACACCACTAACCTCACTTGGATGATAAATACCATTGCGAAATAGTCCCTCAGCATCTCAACTATTTTATCTGCTTCTATCACCTCGTCACCATGATCACTCATTAAGATTAATCTTCCATAGTCATTCTTCCTCTTATTTGTCATATAACGAAAGAACTCTCTGGGATTTACTTTGGACTTCTTGGCTAGTCTTCTAGTAAACGGATTTTTCCTTCATTACCATGCTGGTCACCTTTCTCCTTATACACCGTTCACAGCATTTTCTTCTTCCGCAGATCATCCCTAATGATATTACTCATCCATTTCCTATCTGATTAACCCTACTTAGTTTAGGTACACAATTTAATAATGCTTCCTACAGATGCCCTTAACTATTTCCCATGCATGCTAACATCCTTCCCTTGCATGGTTTTATGCCATGGAAGAGATTAAAGCTTTCTTCTAAGCTTTTCATAATCACCTGCCTTGCAGTTCCACACTCCCCCCTTATTGAGAGAATATTCCTCAGGTTTTACAATCTCCCAAGTCAATAGTGCATGGTCACTTTCGCCAATCGGAGGCAATGTGAGCACCTTGATTGTCAATTACTTGAGGCATCATTTGCTGCCTCAAGTAATCATCTCTTAGTATATGTATAAATTCCATTTCCTTCTTGCCATGTTATCTCTCGTTCTTCCTCACTATCTATATCTTCATAGTTGAAGTCCTCAATAACCACTCGACTTGCACTCATTGTACTAATTTGCTGATTCATGTCTTCTAGATCATTTCGGGAACCGCAGGCCTATAGAAACAACTAACTGTATAAGACTATTACACTTTTTTATATAATCTTTGTCAAGTAGCTTTATTTTATCCTCCTACATGTTTCGCCAATTTTTCTATTGGCATCCTCAGGGATGCAAACTAGTAAGCTAAAATGAAGGTTACAGACTAGGTTATAATTGATGGTTCTAATTCATACAAAAAATTGGTATTGTGCGTGACAATGTGCGTGTCTCGTTAACGTGATTTATTCGTTATGGCTCATGACGTAATTGCTATGAAAGTTAATTTCTTTGATGTTTAATGATCTGATAAAAGTTTTCCAAATTTCTGGTAAAATTAGACCTTGATTCTTATTTAGGTTTTCAGTTTTACGGGCGACTGTAGCTGCTTCTTTAAAGGTTCTTGAATGGTAGTTATCTTCTATGTATGGCATAAGGCTCTTATCCCACTCAATGTGATGGTTAGTAGAGGCAAAGTGGCATGAAAGGGCTGATATGTCTTGTCTGTTATTTCTGACATATCCTATGTGTTCTTTCTTTCTCGTTTC
Source organism: Typopeltis vanoorti (assembly GCF_054136105.1). Classification (NCBI taxonomy): domain Eukaryota; kingdom Metazoa; phylum Arthropoda; class Arachnida; order Uropygi; family Thelyphonidae; genus Typopeltis; species Typopeltis vanoorti. The sequence continues at coordinate 21,567,029 of NC_143555.1, read as the reverse complement.
AAAGCTTCTAGAGGTCTGACCTACGTAACTAATAGGATATGTTAGAAATAACAGATTTTTAGTTATTTGTGTAGCATTCCGAAATACACGCACGCACACATGGAGGAAGGAAAATCTAGACAATAACTTTTACTAAACAGTAATCATTTGGAGTACTATATTTATACTCCAGCGATAGAAAGAAAAAAAGTAGGTAAATAACAACAATTATGATTTTACTTGAGTATAGTCTCTGTTTTATTTCTCTCCTCTGAAAATATTACCTCAGAATTTTGGTAACATTTTTTTGGTCGCAGTCAATAAATTTTTCATGAGGAATCCGAAATTATAAACTGTAATGTATAAACCAATTTACCGTAATAATTCTGTACACAATACGGAGTTCATTAAAAGAACTGGAGATATATATTTGCTCCTTTTGCCATTAGAGTTTTGGAGATGGATTGGAATTTCAACGTCTGCTTCAAACTTGAAACTTCTTTCCCTGTTCGATTAAGCTTTCTCATCTCCGTTCATTGCAAATTGTCACAATTGTTTCATTTCACAATAGTTACATAAATTTAGGAATGTGTGGGCGCGTTTTCTTCGGTGATAAATTACGTTGGGTTTTGTGATCAATTTCTTGTTTGAAGTCGCAGAGAAAATTAGCAATCCAAGATAACTTCCACTGAAATCCGCTCTTATATATGAGGAAATTGTCAACCATGCCATAATAAACATCGTAATCCATTTAAATGCAAAACATTTTAATAGCAGTGCTAAAATTTCAAGTCTCTTTGAAGTATAGAAATGGGCATCAACTAAACTAAGCTAAACTGGAAGGTTAGTTTTTAGGCGTCGCTAAGTAGGTTTCCTTATTACTGTGATGGTTATTCACAATAATAATGACATCTGTATTCGCTCCCTATGAACAAAACGGACCACCAGTGGCAGATTTACAATCCGATTTGTAGGTTGCGAATGCGTTTTGGATGCACCGCAATATCATATTGACTTCGTTTATCTTAATTTTTTACTGTTTTTCCTTCATTATTAGCTAAATTTCTAATCATATTCAATCCGACGCTGCCAGATTTAGTTGCTTTCCATATATCCGGATCATTGATCCTCACCTTTTGTTTTTCGTAGCTTTCTTTCTTTTACAGTTGAAAAAGCTGGTCAGAAAACAGTTTTCCTGTACAGTTTCTTTTACAAATAATTTTCATCATTATTAATCTCTCTCACCCCCCCCCCTTCACCCTACACAAGCCTCATTCACGTTGATTGATGACCGTTTCTCTCAGAACTAATAAACTCCTGCGTTCATTATTTCCAGTAATGTTTTCTATTCTTGGTGAGTTTTTTTTTCCCCTTTTACCGGGGAAAAACAAACTTAATTACTTTGTTAGTGAAAGCAGCTTTATTGTCCAAGTTCCAAAACATTAGATCAGGTAGACTACGTAAGATGACGCCACTATTCTGCGAAATATAAAATAGCTGCTACTTGGGGACATGTATTGTTCTATTCGTCACACATGCGCAAGTGGCACCTTTTGGTCGGTAAGCGTCAACTCAATTACTGCCGTTTCTTCCAAGGCTGCTGTTTGTTTTTCCTGAATGAAACAAATCCTCTCGGTGAATATTTAACCTTGTCTGTGCAAATTCGATAACGCCGCTTATAATCAGTACGGGCCTGTTTTTGTTTGTTTGAGTCCAATTCAGAATGACTGGCTTGTTATAGCAATGCTTTAAAGGAAATACGGAAAGCAGCATCTTCATTAATCTCAATCGCTACTTTAAGTTCACAAATTTTTAGAATTTATTACAAAAAGTGAAGATACTTTAGCCTGGGAAGTGTTAAATATGACGAAATTGAATACTTCCGATATTCAGTAAGAGTTATTGTGTCTTTCGGTATTAGTCTCACACAGGATAGGTCGCAATGCCCGGGAACTGACACCACAGTTCCCGTGCATACTAGAATTAACAACCACCACAACAAAAAAACTTGTTTTGCTGGAACAGGTGGAGGTGATAGTCCGCAGATAAAATGGTGTGGGAAATACTGTTTTAAAGGTAGATCGAATGAAAAAGGAAAATTAACCTGGTTGGTGCTATGAAATTGTATTGTGTGTAGATGTTACAAACAACAGTAACCCGTGCACTTAGAGAAAGGGTAGTAGCTCTTTCTTCTTGCTACAAGTTCAGCAGAACAGTGCTCATGAAAATATGAGAACTGTTTGATTGCTGTAGTGAATCTCTGAAGTTGGGAAGGAGTCAGCAATTAGCTTGGCTAGGCCTTTCGGGATAGCACAAGCAGGTTCAGGGAAGTGTTTGGTTAAACTTTCCAAATATGAGGACAGTGGGAGATTTTTCGACCACCCGTGCGAGACCACCGTCCGGTCTCTTGGAGGCTTGAAGTGGCTTGAAATAGTTCCATGTTTGGTCTCGAGAGCCGAATTTGTGGGTCAGTTAAAAATATATAAAATTTGCAAAAATAAAAATAAAAAAAAATCTTAGCATAATCACGGTACGTTAGTACATTAAAAAACTTCAAAGCTTGAAGACAAAGTACAGTATAATGAATAGGAAAATTAAAACTTTAAACTCCGCCCCTGACATCTCTGGCCAAAATGGCAATTACCAATGTTAAGGTGTCTGCTGACTGAAAAAAAAAATGCTCGCAAAAAATTGCTATACAACAAAGAAATACCATACTCCGTTAATTAATTAAAAAAAGAAGTGAATGTAATTCGCGGAACCCTAGAATTTCAATTATGGAGCTTGCTTTGGGAAGCCCTGGGCTAGGCGATCTGCTCCGAAACGACAGTGGCACAATTTATTACTGCTGGTCACTAACTGGATAGCCTCCATATAGTGAAGTTCCATGTTGATTATCATACTTTAAAGTGGATTGAAACAAGGATGCCGAGAAGATAGTTTGATCCTGACTTGTTGCATTTCAAGTATAGGAGTACTTTCATATTTTTGAGTAGTTGATCGATGGGTATTAACAACCCGTGTAAGAAACATAAAGTTGACATTAATTCTGCGGGAGAAACGATCATAATACTGTAGTGCCAAATGACACGCTGCAGAGCCTTGCTAGGTGATATTTCAGGAAACGTGGACAACTTGGTGTTGCCGAGAGGAGATATTGATAGATTGATCATGGTTATCTAGTAAATGAACCGTTTGTGTTGAGTCATTACTAACAAATAATTGGGCGTCTTTCATCCTGATCTGAGAAGTTAAGGTAGGAGAAGCTTTGTTTGAATTTAGAACATTGAAGTCTCCAAGAAAAATTACTTCCTTACCGTTTGAGTAATTAGACGGCAGAAATGTTTAAAGGAATTTTGAGTACGAGGAAATTATGAGAGGATTCTGAATGTGACAACCTCTGGCATGAAATGTTGAATCTGATAGATGCACATGTTGCCGCCTTTCCTACAGAAATTGTGCACAATGCAGTTTGGTCATTAGTTGAGGTTGTTTGAAAATAACATATCAAGTTTGCTGTGTACATGTAGGAGCGAATGCTTTCCTCTTCTCGGCTTTTGAACTACAAAATAGAAAAGCTGACCAGATGAACACACACACACATACAATTAGCAGACATAATACACTATTCTCATAGACTTAGTCACCTCGACCATCGCTATCAATCATCAACTTCACTCCATAACATTATGTGCTAATCTAGTGTGATTAAATATCATATGATTCATTTGAGCGGTCTGGTGTGAGATCGAAGCCAGCAAGACAAAATATACAGTTAGTTGTTTATGTTGAATTTTTTCTTGACAATTATTCATAAGACTATTACACTTTTTTTATATAATCTTTATAAATAATTTTATAAAATTTAATTCATATAAAAATACATATACAGTACTGTATATACCCAGCTGTTTCATAATTTAATTTCAATTAATGTCGGTTACACTACAAGACGGATTTCATGCATAACTTCAAAAACTAAACTTCCATAAATGATTATTGGTATAAAGACAAGTTGTAAAAACAATCATCCAATGTGGCCCAGTGTTTAGCATTCTATTCGGTACGCTAATCACTGATTATTCGAATCTGGTGTGGGCGTGGATGTTTGTGATGTGTTTTTAGGTGGAAGATTAATTTCATCGCCCGGTGTGAAATTATCGCCCTGTTTATTAGAGGCCTAAAGTGGCTGGAAAAGTTCTTGTTTGGTCTCTAGAGCTGGGTTTCCGGACCATGCAAAAAATATATAAAAAATTAACAAAAATCGAGAACAAAAATCCTTGCCCACCCAGGGTCCAAATGTACTATAGGTTTAGTAATAACCTTCAGTGGTTGATAACAATAAAATATACCGCTCATGATCCTGGCAATATATAATATGATTAATCAATAGTAATACGAGTCACTCAGCTAAAAATTAACAATCCTAACCGGAAGTACAGAATAAACTTGTCTAAAGACTTTTGAATGTTGAGTATAGGGAAAGAATCAAGATGAACCCATTTTTGACTGCATGGGTAGTTAGCGATACGTTCAGTTTCATTGAACATAACCAGGGATCTTTCAGCACAATATATTTACCCTACTTCTAGGTGATACTGCAACCCTTTAAACAAAATGATGTTGAAATACTGGACACCGTGGCGCACCCAAAGGGGAGGGCCAAGAGCCCCTGTTTCCCCCAAAGAAAAAGGGAAAAATACTAGAAAAGTTTCCAAAAATCTTTTCCTAGTTAATAAAATTCATTTTTTTATTTTTTATTTATGTGGTGTCGTGTCTTCTATTTCTATACTACTTACGAATTAGCGATCATCGCATATGCTCAGCCATAGGTTGTATGCGATGCGTAGTGTGTAGTGTGTATTCTTAAATCGTCTACTCAACTCGTGCCCCCCCCCCAAGTTTATACCCAGAGTGCGCTACTGAGTCTTCACAAGCATGCACTGAGTTTTAGTATTATCCAAACATAACCTGTTGTAGACCATTGCATTCTACGATGGTATATCGACTGTTAATCATTATTATTATCGCATCACTTGAAACGATCATACAATTTCATTTATTTTTATTGTTATTTAACGGTATTCCAACTTACTGGCGTGTTGTTCTTCGCGTCGCTTTTGTTTAATTACTTTTATAAAAGTGATATATTTATATACCATGTTGGGACAGCACTGTACGAAATTAAGACCTAAATTGCACACACTTCAATAGCAATTAAGCAGAAGCGATGGGAAGAACAACACGCCAGTAAATTGGAGCAGTTAAATAACAAGAAAACTAAATGAAATTGAAAAGATAGTTTCAAGTGATGCGATATTTGGGATTTCCCATTAAACTGTTAAGCATAACAGAATGTATAATTAGGTTAAAATATTTAGAAGTTTGTTTGAGATGTAAATCTTACGGTGTATATTGCCGAAATTGTCAGCATTATTCATTTTAGCGTGGATTATTAAATATTGCTACTAAAGCAATACAGTATAAAGAAGTAAAATGCAGCTAATAAAATATTCCTCATTTTTATCATTCAGATACCGGTTCCGTTCTAATTCCACAGGACGATGCTATGATATCTGATGTCCAACTCGATTTCACTATCTCTAAACCAAGCCGAAAGAAATTAAAGGAAATATCAAGATCCAAACTATGACAAATTTTGTAGTTTCTTTTTTCTTTCTTTCCAGACTGATATATTGCTGATTAGAATTCATCTGATTCGCATTAGAATTCACTATGACGACATTCTCAACGCGATAATGACGACTCTCCCATCCAAGGCTGACGCACTACTTACTAACTCGACCTCTAATGAGAACAGTCCTTTTATCTGCTCATACTATCACAGTTACCGTGTGGACGCAAAAATGACAGAATCAAGAAAGTAATTAATCATGTTCCGATATGCACCGCTTCTCCAAGGAAAGAATGAAGCATCATTTGTGACCGGGACGCTATCGAACAGCATGCGGATGCTGAGAACGATGTCAATCATCGTTAGATGACGTTGTGGTAACACTTTCAGAGACTTACAATCAGGGAGAACATCATAATATATTTCTGTTGGCGTAATGAAAGCTTCTAAGAAGCTCGTTTGTACACGAGGTATATTGACCGATGCTCCATTTCTATTCACTTGAAAAAATACACATCCAGCATATGCAAAAAGAAAGCAAAAATAGATTATGGAAGTCATTCGCAAGTCAAACAGTACTCACGAGTTCGATTATATTTTAGATAAAGGAAATCATAGTGTCAGAACTTTTACGGGACTTCTATCCAACATTATGCCGTATATTAAGGTATTCTGTACCGAACAGTTATTCTTACAATATTAATATCCGAACTAACTTTAAAAAGGAACATTTTTTTTTTTTTTTGAATATCAAGTTTTCCAAAGAATCTATGAACAGGAATTATATACGAACAAAAGGCAATTAACTGCAGAAACCAAACACAATTCACCATTCTCAGTAAATAATAGGAATATATGGCAATATAGTATTAATTTTCATTCATATAACTAGCATGCTTCATAAATGTGAAAGGAGATATGATTTGGTGGGGAAATGAAAAAATAACCCTAAGACCAAATACTGTTGCCTTCAGAGATACTGTAAGTGATCTCCGTAACAGTGCTGCAATGGTCAAATGCTTATCCGCAAGATCGGAGAACGGGTACTTCTTTACAATTTAATTTAGTTTTCTTGTTATTTAACTGCTCCAATATAAAAGCAGAATGATGCTTATTAGATCTGATTTATAATAATTAAATGCAGCTTACAACCAGTTCTTTAAACAGATTTATTAATTTACAAGGAAACCTTTAACGGCAATATTAATTAGAAGTAACTAACGACATATAATGCACTAGTACAACATAACGTTCATACCCATTTAAAACTAGTTATAATGTTTAATCAGTCATGTTTACATATACCAGCCCCATACAGATTTTATACTTAAAGCAACGTATTAAGTCTATAGTAATATTCTTAGGAAATGCAATATGTTATAAAAGTTTAATCGTTTTTCTGTATTGCAGGGAAAAGGAGAGAAAACTTTAGTCTTCTTTCCTTTCCCCCTTCAAAAACGTACAATTTTTAAGCAATTATATATTTCTTTTGAAAATACACCTTGTTCAGATACCACAGGATTTTTAATTTTCTGATCATGAGATCAGACATGATCATGAGATCAGACATGATCTCATGATCATGTCTGATCTCATGATCAGAAAAGAGAGAGATCCTAAGATATTAAATATTGGACTAGCGGCTGCGTTTTATTCAGAACGTTCTGAGCACACATGCCATGATAGTGTCACTCTACAGTTGCCTTATATAATACGTGGCACGAAATGCTTGTGACAACAATAAAGTATTCAGTTTTGGTAAACCTGCTGTGCCCTCGGTGCCTTTGAAATTGCATTTTATTTCTTTAGAAAACAGATACACATTTTGCACTTCAAAACTCTTACACATCAACCAAGATACTTGAATTGATCATCTGATCAATTCAAGTATATTTCTCTGATTGTATGCTGATCTTGAAACATTTTCCAAATTGAAGCTAAATATCTCCCCACTTTATAAACAGCATCCATATTTATGCACTTTTGTTACTTTATGTAAATATTATGGTTGTAAAAAGGCGATGTGAAGTGGACTCTGTCAGCAACTTCAATCAGCTGCTTGAAATGGTTTCTCTTGTTGGATCTGCTAGATAAATCTTGTAATAAAGTCTTGAATAAAGCGAGCTAATCTATTAGAAATATAACTAATGTTTTATCGTTTTAAAAATATTTCAATGAAAATAGAAGAAATATGTGTTAAAAATTATTTGGTGTACTTGTAGCCAATAAAAAGAGCTAAAACGACGCATTGCTAACTTAAAAAATGGATTACACGGAGCAAAAATAGGGGGAAATATAAGAAAAATTCATGTTATTAACATTTAGTACAGCAATACTAATTACGTGGCTATCGGAGATCTGAATTTTTTAATCCGATTGCACGAGATCGCTACAGTAGATCTGAGGGAGATTGTTTAAAAAAATAAAGATTAGACTGTTGACATTTTAAAAAGCAGACGGTGGGCTGCGAACGATCTCTGCTCTCTTTCAAGAAACATAGCATGTAATGGAGACAAATCGATATAGCAGTTTCAGGCATTTTTTTAGTCGTATACGGGTTTATGACATTCGTCTATAACAACATCGTTCGTATTTCTTCCCAAGTTTCTCAAATTAGAAATCTCCATCATGATATGAAGTAACAAGTGGAAAGAATGTTCGCAACACTACACGTATTCTTAACCCTGTGCATTCAATTCATCTTAAATTCCGTCTTCTTAACTAGTTTCCTTTAAGTAAAACACGTTTTGTAATTCACCATTGGTATATCTGCATATTTCTCTTTAATAACTTTCTAATTCATTATCTTAATACAGTTCATCTCTATAAGATGATCTGTATTAAGATAATGAAGCAACAAATCCAGTTTGAATTGCTATTCTAGTTGCATATTTAATTAAACACTCAGCTTTAATATTCGGTGATCTAGAACAAACTGTTAGTGAGCATAAGTATTGAATCCCAAATAAATGGTACAGAAGTCCACTTCTGACTTCGTTCCAGTAGATATCCAACAATACTCATTTTATTCAAATAGCTCTTCGCATAAAAATTTGGCAAAAGCATAGTAAGAGCGATAGTGCCTATCTACAACTACTGCTGGCTTGCATAGCTCTAGGAAACAAGAAATATGTGCGAGATTCGGATATATTGCATCTAACAGTGTGCTGTCAATAAAGAACAAATGTAAACGCAAGTCGCTCAACAATTTGTTTAAATCGTTTCAACCATGGGTAACATTGTGTTTTGCTACTGTTATTTAGTTGCATAATATTTCAGCATCCTCACGGTTATATAACTTTTAGTCAATTGTAACTCTTTGCCTACAGAAAGTTGGTTTCCGTGTTTCAACTAATGCCTTATAAAATTGAAATTCAGCTCATTCTTATCTTGAGTATATCCTATATTAGGTTTTTATGAATCATTCCACTTGAGATCAGGAGATCTTTACAAAAGAATTGTATTTTTCTACTTGAAATGCAAAGACAAAAAATGCAATTAGGTCTTCGAACCGGGAGTTTATTGAACGTGATTAATCCTAGAAATGCAAAGACGTAACACAGAACAGACAGACAGCCTCCGAAGAATTGTGTAAGGGCTCTTTCTAAGACCATGTGTTGGAAACGACATACTTTGGTAGGGGGAACTTCAAACAGAATTAATAAAAGACGATGGCCCTGCGTAGATTGTTTCAGCATTCGGTTCTTTTCTCTTAGGATAAAAAAAAATTAATATTTCACAATATTTTATTATTCTATTACAAACGTTTTTCCTAAGAACATTATATTGGTTTGCTATCTGAAGACCTGTTACCTAATTTAAAAAAAAAAAAAAAACTGCAAGGTCCCAATAAAAGAGCCTTTTGCAACTTTTCTTTTGTCATGATAATAAATTTTGCAGCCTTCTTAGGGGAAAGTCATTCTACAAAAGAAAAAAAAAATCACGGTTTGAATTGTATTATTTAGAGTATATTTCTGCAGTGGACACATACTGCACTTCCTCCCCTCCTCCACACACAGTCTATAAAACTCATTAACCAACCGCCTGACCTATAGCAATGATTATTTAAAGAATGTCCCTCCCTTGTGTCCATTATTTATGGAAAAAAACGTCCCAATAATTCTTGTTTATTCGCTTAATATTTATAATTCTCAGTCAAATTCTCACTTTATTTTGTTTTAGCTAACTTTTTAACGCACCATAAATTTGGTCGCCTCTGGTCACTTTCTTCGAGTCCTTTAGTATTCTTTGTTACACATATTTGCATTAACTAACTTACATTACTCTAAACCAGTTACTTATCATAACTATGAAACCATTCGAAATATATTATAATCTACATGCATATATGAGAAAACGTTTTATTACCCATAATAAACTAATAGCCAACGTAAGTATTAGTACCAACAGAATACGATAGTAATACTTTAATTATATTGTGAAATATTGTCATAATTATACAAGTTGAATAGTATAATATGTTTACGTGATGTGAATAATAAAAACTGTTAAACTGTTAAATGGGTCTTCAGACTTGTATAGCATACCATACTCTGAAAGTTATCAATTTGTAAAGATGCATTTATCTTTGTACCTGATAGGAACCTTCCTGCAAATTAATGAAAGATTTCCACCTGTCTGCGCTGCACACCGCGTAGAAATCTCTGTCTGACTGCATGACTATTATTAGTTTCTTACTGCCTTCCGGTGATTTGTGTTTATCTTCATTCAAAAGATAAGCTAGTCCAATTATTCATGCCAAAATTAAGGCCTTAGCTAATGAAGTAGTTATACAACTAAGTAATAATTGTCCCATCTGAAGTAGGACAAAACAATAATATCCAGTGCTCCTTCAGTAATACCATTTCCAGTTTTTACATAAGGCAATGATATGCTACTATACGGAATATGTTACTAAAACAGAAACATGCAATGTCTAAATCATTTTCTTCACTAATTTCTTCGTAATAGTATCATATTATTAGAGGTTAGTTAAAAGTATGGTGGAGGAAACTAAGCCGTATTAAGATTTCTGTTAACTGCATATGTTCACCAAAGTAACCTGTTACCAGACCTCCCATTATTATCACACATGACTTACAAGATTTGTTGAAGGAGGCTCGTTTGACATGTTGGCGTTTGTTTACAACGACATAAGATAGTAAGCGAAAGGGATCAAAGCTTATTGTAATCGAGACAATAAACCTAATAAACAGCAGCGGAACTATATAAAAATCTCATAATATATTGCTACGTGTCTAGCAGTTATTGATAAAAAACGAAGATGGTAAAAACAAACAAATTAAATCTTGGCGATTTTTATGAACCAAACAGCAAATCAGCTAATCCTTAACATTTCCCTCAAAATGCAATTCCAACTTTAATTGACCTAAAGGTTAACTTACTGGAAGATTCTTCGAAGGTGAAATTTTTTTCTGAGGAAAAAAAAAAAAAGACGATTCTTCTTCTGGCAAAGATCTTTGAGTCATAAGCAGTGAAGTAAGGCGATCATTGCGTAAATCCTAATTTAGTGCAAGTACTTAAATGTTGAGTTGGGATTGAGATAATACAGAAATGTCAAGGGATCTTCGTGTTTTTTCCCATTAATGTTTCTCGCCGAATCGGATTTCAAGAGGAAGATAAAAATATAAAGGAATGGAAAATAAAATACTGAAAAATAGTTTGTATTCGTCGTAAATAAAAAGGTAAGAAATGATAATATCTTTATCATTAAGTAAGAAAAACTACAGCAAAAGAATAATTAATCCGATTACAAGTTTTGAGGAGCGCGCAATTAGAAATTCGAAACAAGTGACAGATTAAGGAGATAAAAAAACAAACGTAAGATTTTTAGCAAAGTTAGACGACAAAAGTAAAAGCTGAGCAATCGATGGAATTGAAAGATTTTATTGCTTCTTACACAGAACTTGTATATAACGTATTAAAGGAGAATTAGACAATTACGCATAATGTCCTTAGCAAAGAACAGACTTCTGTTGGGATCATACCCAGGTCATCAACTGACGTTTAGACCTTTCTGATCAAGTCTCAGCATTGCGATTTCAGATGGTGGTCACTGAATCTTATTTAGGATTCAGATTTTCCTATAAAATAACAGAAAAAATGGCCAGATTTCATACGCACGCATCTAACACGCATAATATTTGAAAGATCTTGTCTGTTCTTAACGCATGTATTGATTGATTGTTTCGATCACGCCTAAGTATCGAGGACTGTGAACGAACGTGCAGAAGACTGGAATCACGTCTGAAGAAACGTGAAGTACGTGTCTGAGCATGAAGACAGGATCGTTTCTGTTAATTCCATGTGTTCCATATTTTACTGTCTGACTTTCGTTAGCCTTCATAAATATTTGTTTGCAACTAACACAAAAATCAAACCGCTTATCAAAACAAATAACATAAAACATCAGTTTTAAAACAATGTAGAAATGACGGCAGCTAGATTTGCCAGTATAAGGTCTGCCAGTGTATCACTATGATTTTTGACGGAAAAAAAAAACTCCATAGGAAATTCTATAGCGGTAAATACACCTCGTGTGAGCATTCAAAATAGTCTTCAAACACCAATTACAAATAAGAACGAAATTTCTAACATTATGAATTCTTACCTTGAACTTCGAAAAGTTACTCTAAATGACCAATGCTGCCAAATGATTTGATACATGTTCTAACCTCATCAAGAAATCAAACGGCGTGCAATAAAGAGGCTTACTTTTTGGCTTACATTTTGGCTTACTTTCACATTACAGATGCGAATTTCATTCACCTTTTCAGAGTTCGTAAACAGTTATGAAATATCTTTCTTAGGTTGATTACATTTTTGAGTCAATTTACGTGCAACAGGAAATAGAACATAATACAATTCGTGTTGCTTATATCACATAGCAGTAAAAATATATAAGAGGTATTAAAATACTTCGAAATATTAACCACCTAATTTTTTGATTACGTCAGTTACAGAAATGCAATACCTGACGAACAACGGGAGGGAAAGTAATTTTTTTTTAAAAAAGCACTCATCAGATTCTTAGTTCAGTTGCTTTACTTAATCTTTACCTATATAAAGAGGAACAAGTAATACAACTATATGTTAAAGAATTAAAAAATCAGTCATTTTTATCTTTGGGCTTACGACTGTTCGTGGTGATTGCAGGTTATGAAAATTCTGTTTCTATTTGCTGCTACTGGGACTGCAACATCATCGATAACTTCAATGAGGGAGGGTCGCATTGCACTGTGTACGTGAACTGCTACTTCACTTACACCGTACCATTATTTAGTGCCGAAATGGAATATTATACAGAACCAGAGAATTAACCAGTGTGGGTATGGAACTATAGGAAAAAGTATGTAAAGTAAACGCTATTGCTTGGAGGAGCAATTCATATTACCAATATCGTAAAATGTAGCTGTTCCTGGTATTTAGAAGCAAATCTACTTTTAATTGACTAATCTATGTGGATTCAATGAGTCAGTTCGTGTGCTTTTGTTTAAATGCTTTAACGAATTTATTTATGTTGATGAGAGGATTTGGAGAATAACTAGGAATAACTAAGATTTGAATGTAACTTTAGATAGACATTAACTTAGAGCATAGGTTCCCAAAGTGGGCGGTACCGCCCCCAGTGGGCGCTGAAGCCTTCTGGGGGGGGGGGGGGGTATAGTGGGATCAGAAGCATTTGGGGGCGTTCAGGCGTTCAGTAGCTCTTTACAGAAGAAATTATAATTATTTTCGTGATTTTGCGATTAGATAATCATTTAAAATTTTAATTCATCTTATGCCCGTCTTACACGATCAATTTTTTTTATCAATTTTCTATTTCAATTATTTAATCATTTGAAAATTCACCATGTCAGATAGAAAGAGATGTCGATGAGAAAAGAGAGCATGTATATATGTGTGTATAATAGGGGGGAGTGTTACAAAATTTAATGGGGGGGGACTTTACAAAATTCATGTCTTGCAAAGTGGGCGGTGGCCCGAAAACGTTTGGGAACCTATGACTTAGAGTATTCTTTAAATTCTTTTAAGTTGATTAGAGAATTCAGATTTACAATTGAATCTCCATATACTCGTATATGAAGTTAAACGTCTTGAAGCATCAACTTACTGACTGCTAATCAGATGTTCAACAGTTAATGCACATGATGAGGATTCGAACTGATTAGTCAGCATATCTCAATCAAACCGATAAAATTAACACCAGATTTTCTACCTTTATTTCATATTGATTGATTAACTTTCGGGATAACATCTTCAGCCGTATTATTGCTTCATTATACATAACGTATATATACACGCTATAGAAATATTTCAGGCAATTAATATTACTTAGTAATTGTAATAACTAATATTGAGTAATTAAATTGCTAAGACTATTTCTTTAAGCGATATGAACTCTCTGCTTCTATAATATTGAGAGAAAATGGTTTGAATGATAAAAAAAAAGAGGAATTATTTGTAGGAAGTGAGATCGCTAGGTTGCGCGCAGTGATACAAAATGCGCAGCGGCAATTAGAGCACCTGCAAAACTCTTTCCAGAGTGATTCGGCTAACGTAAATAAACAGCGTAAGAGTGGGCGAGTTTCTGAAATGAAGGAAAGAGTGTTGTATGGTGACTCGTTATTAAGAGGAGTGATAGATGGGAGTGTAACTAAATCGTACTTACCGGGTGCGAAATTTAAGGATGTAAGTGAGAGTATTAGAGTGCAAAAACAGAGGGTAAAAGAATTAATAATTGTGGCGGGTACGAATGAATTGAAAGTGATACATTTTTTATGAGAGAGGACTTGAAAGTATTGTTAAAGGTAGCGAAAGAAAAGAGTGACAGAGTTAGAATGGTGAGTCTGTTACCGCGGTATGACAGAGAGGAGTTTAGAAGGAGGGCCATAATCGCAAATGACATTATGCGCAGGTTATGCAGACGGTGTGGTGTGGAATTCGTGGACGTGCGGAATGAGTTTGATGGGCGAAAGGACTTATACAAGATGGATGGCCTGTATTTGAATGGACTTGGTGTGCGAAGACTGGAAAAAGTGTTGCTGAATGAAGTGAAAATGGATGTGCAGAACCAGGGAAACTAGAACTACCAAGGATGGGGGGGAGTGGATATGCAGACATCAGTGAGACAGTTGAGTGTAAAAATGTATATAATGTACCTGAGCCAGCACTAAGGACAAAAAATGGGAATGGGACATTTAGAATAACGCATCAAGATAGGGGTGGGACAAAGGGATCACTGCATTTCATGTATACTAATGCCAGGAGTATTAGGAACAAGAAGGAAGAATTTTTGGCCTTGATTGGCTCTTCCTGGCCACAGGTTATTGGCATTAGTGAAACATGGCTGACGAAAGATGATATAGTTAGTTGGATAGAATGTGTAGGTTATAGTGTGTTTAGGAGGGACAGAGAGAATAAAATGGGGGAGGGGTGTTATTGATGATAGCTGATGAACTGCAGCCAAGGAGAATTGAAGTTGTATTGCAGGATAGTGAAAGGAGCTCAATTGGGGCTATTTGGTGTGAGATTGAGACTGGCAGAATAAAATATACAGTTGGGTGCTGCTATAGACCAGGTGATGGAATACATGGTGGAGATAGTATGCATAAACAAATTGATGAAATGAGTGGAAGGAGGGTAATTATTATGGGGGATTTTAATTATGATAACATTGATTCGAAGGAGGAGAGGATACATGTGAGGAAGGAAATGGATTTTATTTAATTATTAAGGGATAACTATTTGAGACAGCATGTAATTGAAAATACTAGGCGTGTGAGAGTGCTTGACCTGGTAATAGCATCTCACAATTTGACTGTAATGAATATGACCATGTTGCCACCTATTGGTGAGAGTGATTATAACTTGACCTGGGAGGTGGCTAAAGGTGTGGAAATTTTGATTAAGACAGGGTATATGTGGAATTACCGTGCTGGCAAGTATGAGAAGCTTAGGAGATTGCTGGATCGGTGCCATGGCATGTACAACTGCAAGGGCTGGATGTCGATAGAGCATGGGAAGTGGTCAAGGAGCATTTACAGGAGGTAATGGCTGATTGTATACCTAGGGTCCGAATAGTAAAACAAGTAGGGGTTAAATGGATGAATAACACCATTAAGCTTGAGCTGCAAAAAAAGAAACAACTGTGGACGGAATTTAAAGAAAGGGGTGACCTGCAGGCACACAAACGTTATAAAGTGCAGGCCAGAAGGGTAACAAGTGTGGTAAAAACAATTCTTTCAATATGCTGCAAGCAAGAAAAAAACTGTACATAGCAAAATAATTTTAAGGAATGACGATGGTAAGGAGGTCACTGACCCAGTCGATATAGTGGAGTTACTGAGCGCGCACTTTGCAAAAGTATATCATCCAGGTGGTGACATTGAAAAAATGAAGGAGCCATTAGTTTATACGGGAATTGTGATGAATGAAGTGGAGGTGAATAGTCTATTACAGAACCGTAATGTGAATACATCTGTGGGATTGGATGGTATACCGGCACGGGTTTTGATTGAAGCGGCTAAGGAATTATCAGTGCCCTTGACCATGTTGTTTAATCTGAGTCTCGGGTCTGGTTTAGTCCCGAAGGTGTGGAAAGAGGGGAATATAGTTTCATAAAGGAGGATCCAAGACTATGGTTGCAAATTACCGACCGATCAGCATATCAGGAGTTGTTGTCAAGATCTTGGAGAAAGTAGTCAAGAGAAAAATACAGGAATGGATTGATGAAAATGAGATACTGTACAGGGGACAGCATGGCTTTGTAAAGGGTAGATCATGCCTGAGTAACTTGCTCAAGTTATATAACAAGGTTACGGCTGAACTGGATAAGGGAAATGGGTTTACAGTGATACTGCTGGACCTGGCAAAGGCGTTTGACAGGATACCACATGGAATTCTAATCCGTAAACTACAACATATGGGAATGGATATAGGGTTGGTGAGATGGATAGGTGGGTGGTTGATGGAGAGATATCAAAGAGTGGTTTATTCAGGAGTGGAGTCCAAAAGACGGCATGTGACTAGTGGGGTGCCGCAGGGTTCTGTTCTTGGACCACTGCTGTTTAATCTGTTCATTAACGATATAGGGGAGGATCTAATTGGAACAGTTCATTTGTTCCCTGATGATGCAAAGTTGGGGGGGAGCGATAGTGAATGCAGAAGATGTCAAAGTCTTGCAGGATGACTTAGATAGATTGGAGTTCTGGGCTAAGGAGAATGGATGTCAATTTAATGTGACAAAATGTAAGGTTATGCATTTTGGGGTGAAAAGATTAGCAGCAGTATACCACGTGGAACTGTACTCCAAGAGATTGATGAGGCCAGGGACTTGGGAGTGTTGGTGGATAGGGAGATGAAGTTTAGGGGCACATTGCAAAAGTAGCTAAATCAGCTTATCAACTCACTTGGTTGTTGAAAAATACCTTGACGAGCAGAGACAAGAAAGTTATTGTACCTCTGTACCGAGCCTTGATAAGACCTCATCTTGACTACTGTGCCCAGATTTGGTCACCTCGGTTCCTTCTTGATGGGAGGAGGTGGAGAGGATCCAGAGGCGAGTGACTAAGATGATAGCAGGTCTATGGAATGAACCATATGAGAACAGGTTGAAGATTTGTGGGTTGCAGAAACTGGTTGATAGGCGGAAAAGGGGAGATATGATTGAGACATTCAAATTGCTAAAAGGATTCTATAAGATTAATTCAGAGGATATTTTTGAGACCAGGACTGGTTGTGGGAGAACTAAGGGACACCTATGGAAGCTGGGCAAGAGTGTAGTTAGCAGTGGTGTTAGAGCTAGGTTCTTTACGTTTAGACTGGTAAATGAGTGGAATAAGCTGCTATAGTCTGTTGTGGGTGCTATGACAGTGAGCGAGTTCAAGGCAAGGTATGATAGATACTGTGAGAATGTCGTATAGTTGTGTAAACATGATGTTTAGGGTCTCCCTCGAAGAGTCTATGGACTCCCTGGAGTAGCCCGAAAATAATTTTTTTTTTATATTGTTCTTTCAAATATTTACATATGTACAATGATCATCTATTCAGTATATTATTTTACAAGGTTCTGCACTTTGTGCTACATATAATGAGATTTAAATAGTAATGATGATAACAGTTTTTTTTTTATATAACAATCATAATAATAATTTACAATTATATTGGTCAGAGTTACATAAGTTGTATAATATTACATGTTGTGGTTTACTATTATTTTTTTTTCAAGTTTGAAAAGGTGTGATTATACAACAGTATTTACACATATGCAATCTGAATATTATGTGTCCTTATTTTCACAAACATACGGTGTAAACTCATGATTTACTTTTAAAATAATTATTTTTTTTTACATTGCATACATTTGTTACAGTTATTATATACATTACATACATTTGTTATAATTATTATATACATTACATACATTTGTTATAATTATTATATACATTACATTCATTTGTTTAAATATGATACATTACTTACATTTGTTTACATGTGATCTTTACATTACGTACATTGGTTTACATATAGTACATACATTGGTTTTCTTGTGATACGTACATTTCATGCATTTCGTTACATAATACATCTTGGATGAGTACTATTTATTTTTTCCTTTCATCCTCGAAGCTTAAATGTAAGCTTATCTGAGGATGACACCAGTTGGTTATTATGTATTGTGTTTTTTTTTTTTTTTTTTGCTGTGTTAGGATGCTACGGAATCTATGATTGAGAAATTCGCGCACGCGCACTTACACGCACACACACGCGCGCGCGCGCGCGCTCACCCGCACACACAATAAATTGGAATGTACTGATGCGTCGCTGAACTGGAAGCCTGAGCGAATATATTGTGTTTCATTAAGTTTGTATGGTATTTTGGGTGCGTGTTTCTTGTTCGTAGTATGTCCTTAGAGCTCTTTTCAGGCTATTGTAGTTTGTAAGGTTTCTGTATTCAAAAGGTAATTTGTTTATCATGTCTGGGATGTAGAAGTTTCGCGTGTCCTTTCCGTAGTGATTATTGTATTTATATGTGATATAATTAGTAGTCTGAGGTCTTGTTATACGGTATGTATTTCTAACTGTCCTGTAGTTGGCATCGAAATAATGTTTTAGCAAGGCTGCATAGTGACATAAATGTTTTGCTGTCAGTATTCTGTGTTCTGCCATTGCAATGTTTATAAGGTCGTGATTTTCTCTTTGTTCCCAAAAGATCAGTTTTGTCATTTTTTACTGTAGCGACATTAATCTATTTAATTTGTAGGGTGCACAGAAAGCATACGTTGTTATAGCGTATCTTAGTATATTTTGGCATAGTGCTTTGTATATTAGTGTTTTTAGGCATATGGGAACTATGTCTTTTAATCTGTAGAGTTTGCCACTTATTGTTCGGAGTTTGTTGTGTAGATGTTTTATATGGCTATTCCAGTTCATATCTGCATCGAGGTAAATTCCAAGGTATCGTATTGTTTCAACCTGAGTGATTGTAGTGGTTTTGCTGTTCTGTGTGTTTTTTGTGTTGGAAAGTGGATGTTGGATGGTTATATATTTATTATCAACTGGTCGAGTCAATGGGTTTTTGAATATCATTAATTTTGTCTTTTCTGAGTTTAGGTGTATGGAGTTTTTCGTGAGCCAGTCTATGATCAGATTTATATCATGTTGCATATTTGTTTGGGCTATGCTTGCGTTATTATGGATGGATATTATTGCTGTATCGTCTGCGTACTGGAATATCTTACCTTTGAGTGGTAACTGATTAATATCGTGCGTGTAAATGTTGAATAGAGTGGTAATAATAATAATAAAAAAAAAAAAAAAAAAATCAGCTAACGCCTTTTTATTCCCGTAAATACGGGAGTAGGCGAGGCCGTTTAGCCCTATCTAACTTATGGAGACTGAGTGGGCAGTTCAATCTCCACTGGTACCCAATCAGAGACAGATGGCCCAAGCCTATGACTAATTAAGCGGTACGCAGTGAAGAGAGACGGCTCAAATGTGCCGCCATCTCGTGGTGACTAACCCTAACACAATATATTTAATGTCTGAAATAATGTGGGTTCTACGGTCGATTTTCTTGAGTTTACAGGACGAAAAACCCGAGTTTCCGGGAGGAAAAACCTGCTTGCCCGTGCCAGAGATCGACTAACTCGGGAACCGGTCGAAAAAAGGCTTAGAAAAATTTCCTCTAGTCGCCGACTAGACTCGAAACCAAGACTTCCTTCGTGCGGCCTAGCGCGATGGTGTGCAAACGCCACATCCACTGAGCTACACAGGCTCTCAATAATAATAATAATAATAATAATAATAATAATAATAATAATAATAATAATAATAATAATAATAATAATAATAATAATAATAATAATAATAATAATAATAATAATAATAATATGTTGCTTACGGTCATCCGACATAATTTTTATTGCTACAATTATAATTTCGTACGTTCTTCTACCTTTTATTGTAATTATTTTTATATGCATGAATAAAGCCGTGTTCAGTAATACATTCAGACTACTTGTGTATTCGATGAAGTGATTTATAAATTCAAGTACGTCTACCTTGCATTCTTTTAATTCCAAAAATTAAATCTAATCAACCAATTCTCTTAACTTTCTTGATACATCCCTCCAAACACTTAATAAATCTTCACTAAATGCCATTAGCTTACTTAGATTAGTTTACATTAAAATTAAGGGCAATCAAAATGTACAGTCATTATTCAATATTGGCCGGTCCCAACTTACATAAAGAGGGATTAAAAACTATTACACATGTGAGCTTCACTGTTTTTCTTACTATTATGAATGCTGAATTTTAATTCTAACAAAATATGCAATATTTTATGCCGATACAGCTGATCAGTGAAATCTATTTCACACTTTGTTACAAAAACAGTACACATTATCATCTGTCCTCATCACATTTTAATTCCCACTTTACCCTCCACAGTTCCAATTTCTCGAAATCATTCTATAAAGTAAAGTTAGCTGGAAAACTGACCACTTTCACTTGATCAAAGAGTGAAATGCTGTTCTTAATATCTGACCCTGAATATTTAGCTTTTCCTTATAGTAAACAATTTTTCATCCTCTTGTCAGCGGCGTTCAACATTTGAGAATATCCTCAAACGATTCTGGACATAACCATAAGCACTCAAGTCACGAGGTGTGTGCGTCGTCTGTATATTGCCTAAGATTACACGGCAGTTTTCTTGGTGTGGTGTAAATCTCGAGCCATATTATTGGAATATTGTTTATAAACCGAAGGATAAAGAGAATGGATATTACATGATGCTCAAAATAATCGCTGTTGGTAAATGTATTTAAATAAAATATTTAAATGACCTTTAACGAATGGCATTGGCTATATTTAATGTATTTAAGACATTTCTTGTTTAGAGCACTGAACACTGGTGACACATCAATTTTATTAGGAGCCACACTGCGCTGCCGGGATTACGACGCCGTTATGGCGTTCTGTTCACAGCTTGAAGAATAGGTGTCAGGTAATGGAAACGTATTTCCATATAATTGGAGAAATGTCAGCACTAAAGGCTCTTAATTATAATATGCCAATCATTCTGCATCGTGCACATGTTGGCGATCAGGTGTTCTCCTCCAGTGTAATAATAGTTAATAATAGAACAACAAAAACCTGCATAAGCTAGTTTACAAGACACCTACAAACACAAATCATATTTCTAATAATGAATGTTGTAATTTTTCCGGAACAAATTGGTGACGTAAATAATTTCGACTGCATCGGTTGCAAAGATTAGTGCCCAGGTTTAGAGATTCTGCTAATTTTACTGTTTTCAATAATAAACCTGTAATCCCCTTGAAATTATTCAGCAATTTTGTCATACATAAAAAATCGGATTTTTTAGAGATTATTTCTTACATTATTGCACTGATGGCAAAGGAGAGGCAAAGTATTTTTTTACAAACAAGACTGAATATTTTTTAAAGCCTTGAAGTACTAGAGGGAATTATGGCTGATAGATTAGCTCTTAGAGTCGGACCTGGAAGGAGGAAGACGAAATAAATTTAAGTAACCAAGAAGAAAAAACTACAATCCTGTCTCTGAGATTAGAAAGCATTTAAATGATCGAGTATTGGAAATTATAACATTCAGAATTTCACACGTAGGATTAAATCCTAAACAAGAAAATATAGAGAGATCAGAGAATTAAAGCCTTTCGGGCAAGTTTCGTTACAAACTAGTTTTAGCAATCAGTTTAAAACCACTTTAAACTGATCCACACTATTTGGAAAAACAAAACAAACAAGATATGAGCAACCGGGTATCATAAGGACTACGCGTAATATTTGTTCGCATGATGTTAGTATTTTTCCCCATAAAATAATTGCTAAATAATTTAACTATTGGGATTGCAGATCTTAAATGAAATAAGATTTGCTTTTATGTTTTATCGAGTATTTATAAAAAATCTTTAGTTGTATAATAATTGCATGTAATTGTATAATCATGTATATTTAGTATAAGCCGTTGTTGTTAGCCTACAAAATGTGCTGATATTTTCCTATAATTTCGAAGTTTTAATCTTAAATTTCAAAACATATAATTACAACTTTAATTTGAAAAAAATGTAGATTATGTTAGGTAAATTAGAGTTGTTTGTTTACTATTTTTTCCTTAGTTTCATTAGAGTTGTTTGTTTACTTTTTTTTCCCTTAGTTAGTTTTACCTATTTTTTTTTTCAAGTTTCATCTATTTGCGAAGAACAGCGAATTAGAGGTGATTTTATTTACTACATAAGAAATCATAATATTTGTCAATGGATTTTTTTTCTATGATGATGAGCTAGAGTTGATAGCTACTGAAACCTGATAATTTCTTACAGAAAAGATTAGCGGCTGAAAAGCGTGAGAAATTTATTTGCACGTTTCTATAGAAATCTAGCAATTTTTTTTTTCAGAAAGTTAATGACATACTTTACGCCCAAGGATGCGAGACCCTTCGACCCTTCTGCGTCAGAAGAAGGAGAATCCATTCCGATATTAGGGTAATCGATGCGTTTCGTGGGATGATTGTTTATTATTACACGTCGGAAAATTAACATTTCTTTTACGAACATTGTAGTGTTTAAAGTGGTAACTATTTTGATTGTATAACATTGGTTATACAATCAAAATAGGAAATTTTAGTTATAAAGCACTGATTTCGCGTGTTGGTGAACAATTCGTACATCCTTTATTTCTTTCTCGCCTTCAGCATGAATTAACTATTCTTGGATGACATACTTTACAATCTTCAAGCCCCGGGTCTATGAATTGTGGACATACAATACTTACTCGCGGTGAAGACTTGGAGAGCGGCTTCCTGTTCTCTTTTACACCATTTTAGCATGCAGAATTTTTCCCCTTCACAAGCCAACCCAATGGAACAGCATTTTACAGTTTGGGCGAATGGGTTCGAATTTCTCTAGGATATGAACGTTTTCAAAGGTTTTGGAGTAGATTTTCCTTGTCGATATACAAAACCACCTTGCTTATTGGAGATCTCGAGTGACTTTAAAATTTCCTGTTCCATTTCCAGTACTATTTACTAAACCATGCATCCAGTAATAATTCACTACAAGTTTAGACCTTTCGCGTAATGGATTATCATTAAAAAAATCGTGTAACCGATGTTTAGAATGAACCGTACGGTGATGAGAATAAACTAAACGGTTGTTCGGAATGGCGGGGGGAAACGCAGGTTTTGGCGATTAAAAAATCTGAACTGGATAACTCAGCTTCTGTTGAAACCACTGAAATGTTCCTCATATTCTTGAGAAATATGGCATCTGATCTTTCTAAACGAATGCAATACATGTTCTTTCTTATGAACTCTACTTGGGGAAAGATACAGAGGAAGTGCGGGGTTTTCTTGAAGATCAATTTTTTCTTCTTTGTGTCCATGTTAGTATCTGGAGAAGGGAAATATTGGTCTTCTCCAGATAATAGTTTTATTTCAACGTCGATAAAGTGAAGCTAAATTTATGGAATTTCAAAGAAGATAACAATAAGTAAGAATAGCAATTCTGGGAAGTAAGACAAAATAAAACACTGCAAACCTATTGTATTTAGTACTACCGTGGGCGGACTAAAGTGTAGTAATGCGATTTCCCTGCTCTAAAAGACTAAACATGGAACGTTGTTGAAGCCCTTTCAAAACCTCATAAGTCAGATGGTCATCTCTCATCGTAAAGTGAAAATCACTCTCACAAACAATACTGCAGATTCGAACTAATGACATGCAGGACGGAGTGTGGAAACGAAGCGGTTAACAAGGAGGACGGCAATTCTATGTGTGTGTATTCAAATTATTCCAATGTCCTTCGAGAATGGAACACAACCAAAATTCCACGAAAACAGACACACCTTAACTTTTTTTAAAATGCTTGCATGCAGATATTTGTAGTTAGAAAAGAATCATTAGGATCCTTATCTTTCTCAATGAACTCAAAAATCGTTCCGCCCGAATACTAATAACCTGCGAAGTGCAGCAACTAGGAGAAGCAATTATTAGAAAGTGATCTTGGATGGCGTGATAACCAAGTAAAGCTCATGCAGTTAAAGGGTGTTTGAATTTTACGTCTTTATTTCTTATTTTATCAAATGTAAAGCTTACTGTAATTTGAAGAGCAAAGTTTGTCTTGAGTAATTATTTGGACAATAGATCAAGTGTTAACTAATAAATATTTATTAAACCTACTAGTTTCACCAAACTTTAGCTGTTGGCATCTTCAGGGTACAGGCGTTTGGGTTA
Source organism: Typopeltis vanoorti (assembly GCF_054136105.1). Classification (NCBI taxonomy): domain Eukaryota; kingdom Metazoa; phylum Arthropoda; class Arachnida; order Uropygi; family Thelyphonidae; genus Typopeltis; species Typopeltis vanoorti. The sequence continues at coordinate 21,542,614 of NC_143555.1, read as the reverse complement.
AAAAACATTACACAAATATGAATAACTGTAAAATTCTAACGATTATAGTTACAAACTAAGATAGCATTGAACGTGAGTGATACACGTATCGCGTGTACATGATTAACTAGTGTTGCTAAGGATCGTTCTGCAGTTTGCACTGAAGTTCATTTCCTGTGTGTTAAGAGATCTAATTAGGGTTTTCAATATCTCTGGGAGTATTAAACCCTGGTTCCTGTTAAGGTTATCAACAGAGTGAGCGACTGTAGCTGCTTCTTTAAACATTCTGGAGTGGTAGTATTCTTCTATATAGGGGGAACAGCTTTTATCCCACTTAATGACATGGTTAGTTATAGAAAAATGAGATGACAGATCTGATATATCTTGTCCGTTGTTTTTGATGTAACCAATGTGCTCCTTCTGTCTAATTTCGAGGCTTCTTGATGTCTGCCCGATGTATCTTGAACTACATGAGCATGGAACATTGTAAACTCCAGCATATTTATAGAAAGGATGGTTATCGTTTGGAGATCTTAGTAGTTTACGAATTGTTTCTATAGGTTTGAATGTCATTCTTATTTTGTGTGGTTTGAGGAGATTAGCGAGCTTGTTGGAGATGCCACTCACATACGGAATTGCGATAGTTTTGATATATTGAGTATCCTCTCGCTCTCTTTGTGATGGTTCAGAGAAAAGGATTTTGTTGACGAGTCTTCGTGGGTAGCCGTTCAAGTATAGATTATTAGATATCAATGTTAACTCGTCTTGAAGGTCCTTTTTATCTGTTGTGATGCGGACAGCTCTTTTCTTTAACATGTGTACTATGCTGAGTTTGTGAGAAATATGGTGAGTAGAGCTGAACTGTAGATAGCGACCTTGATATCTAATAATCTGTACTTGAACGGCTACCCACGAAGACTCGTCAACAAAATCCTTTTCTCTGAACCACCACAAAGAGAGCGAGAGGATACTCAATATATCAAAACTACCGAATGTTTAAAGAAGCAGCTACAGTCGCTCGCTCTGTTGATAACCTTAACAGGAACCAGGGTTTAATACTCCCAGAGATATGGAAAACCCTAATTAGATCTCTTAACACACAGGAAATGAACTTCACTGCAAACTACAGAATGTG